>NC_086444.1:1030613241-1031213241 GCF_028390025.1 Pseudophryne corroboree | reverse complement strand
TTCCAATGCACACAGCGCGGCATAAGTTATTGCTTTATGCACTGTGTGCTTCCGTAAAATCCCCGCTGAGAGCCGCTTCACACATTGCTGTGAAGCGGGGAATGCAGGACTTAGCATGCACTATGTGCTCAAAGGCACATAGCGACGCTTCATACATCTGCTCCATTGGGACTAAATAACAAGGAAATCTCAAATTGAATGTTGTATTGGTATTAGCAACAGAAGGGGTCAGGGTAGGAGACAGGGACAGTCAGGAGACTCTGAGCTTCAAAGAGGGATATTCTGCGCTTCATGTCAAAGTAATCAAAACAGATAATTGATAAGTGCCACCGACAGCGCCCCCTACCCTGCAGCGTTATGTGCAGTGCCCGCTCCGCACATACCTAGTTACAGCCCTGCCCCATCCCCCCATAGTTTTGTCTCTCAATGCGTATGGACAATGCACATAACAAATTTTTGTGCTAAAAACAAGAGAGATGCAATTTAGGCCACAAATAAAATAGGATTTTGGTACTCACCGTTAAATCCTTTTCTCCTAGTCCGTAGAGGATTCTGGGGACTCCAAAAGGACCATAGGGTATAGACGGGATCCGCAGGAGCTTGGGCACACTAAAAAGACTTAAGACTGGGTGTGAACTGGCTCCTCCCTCTATGCCCCTCCTCCAGCATCCTCTATGGACTAGGAGAAAAGGATTTAACGGTGAGTACCAAAATCCTATTTTCTCTTATGTCCTAGAGGATGCTGGGGACTCCAAAAGGACCATGGGGATTATACCAAAGCTCCAGAAAGGGCGGGAGAGTGCGGACGACTCTGCAGCACTGACTGAGCAAACGCCAGGTCCTCATCGGCCAGGGTATCGAACTTATAGAATTTAGCAAAAGTGTTCGAACCCGACCAAGTAGCCGCTCGGCAAAGCTGTAGTGCCGAAACACCTCGGGCAGCCGCCCAAGATGAGCCCACCTTTCTGGTAGAATGGGCTTTAACCGACTTCGGCACCGGCAACCCCACCGAAGAATGAGCTTGCTGGATCGTGCTACAAATCCAGCGTGTAGTAGTCTGTTTTGACGCGGGATGACCAACCTTGTTGGCCGCATGCAAAATAAACAACGCTTCAGTTTTCCTAGTAACAGCTGTCCTAGAAACGTAAACTTTTAACGCTCTTACAACATCCAGAGATTTTGGAATCGCCACTTCTTCCGTAGCTACCGGAACCACAATAGGTTGGTTAATGTGAAATGACGAAACCACCTTCGGTAGAAATTGTTGACGAGTCCTCAATTCCGCCCTATCCGCATGAAAAATCAAGTACGGACTCTTATGAGATAAAGCTGCCAATTCCGATACTCGCCTGGCAGATGCCAGCGCCAAAAGCATAACTACCTTCCAAGTGAGAAATTTTAATTCAACCGTCCGCAAAGGTTCAACCCAGGAAGACATGAGGAACCGTAAGACGACATCAAGGTCCCATGGCGCTACAGGCGGTACAAACGGTGGATTGATATGCATTACACCCTTTACAAAAGTCTGAACCTCTGGGAGGGCAGCTAACTCTTTTTGAAAGAAAATAGACAAAGCCGAACTTTGCACTTTGATGGAACCCAATTTCAGGCCTGCATCTACACCCGCCTGTAAAAAGTGGAGAAAACGACCCAAGTGAAAATCCTCCGCAGGAGCCTTTTTAACCTCACACCAGGAAACATATTTCCTCCAGATACGGTGATAGTGTTTCGCCGTAACCTCTTTCCTAGCCTTAATGAGAGTTGGAATGACCTCCCTGGAAATACCCTTACGAGCCACGATCTGGCGCTCAACCTCCATGCCGTAAAACGCAGCCACGGTAAGTCCGGAAACACGCATGGACCCTGTAACAACAGATCCTCTCTTAGAGGAAGCGGCCAAGGATCTTCCACCAGTAAGTCCTGAAGATCCGAGTACCAGGCCCTTCTTGGCCAGTCTGGGACGACGAGAATCGCCTGAACCCTTGCTCGACGAATGATCCCCAGCACCTTTGGAATGAGAGGAAGAGGAGGGAACACATACACCGACTGGAAGACCCACGGAGACACCAGGGCGTCCACCGCCGTGGCTTGTGGGTCCCTTGACCTGGAACAATAATCGGGAGCTTCTTGTTGAGCCGAGACGCCATCATGTCTATCAACGGAATTCCCTAGTGTCTTGTCACTTCTGCAAATACCTCTTGGTGCAGAGCCCACTCTCCCGGATGGAGGTCGTGTCTGCTGAGGAAATCCGCTTCCCAGTTGTCCACCCCCGGTAGGAAAACTGCTGACAGTGCGCTGACGTGTTGTTCCGCCCAGCGAAGTATCTTTGTGGCCTCCGCCATTGCCGCTCTGCTCCGCGTTCCGCCATGCCGGTTTATATGGGCCACCGCTGTGATGTTGTCTGACTGTACCAGGACCGGTCGACCCTGAAGAAGACTTCTTGCTTGGAGCAGGCCGTTGTAAATGGCTCTTAACTCTAGAACATTTATGTGGAGACAGGCTTCCTGGAGCGACCATTTTCCCTGGAAATTTCTTCCTTGGGTGACTGCGCCCCAGGCCCGGAGACTTGCATCTGTTGTCAGAAGTACCCAATCCTGGATACCGAATCGGCGTCCCCCCAGGAGGTGATGAGCTTGTAGCCACCACAGGAGAGAAATTCTGGCTCTGGGAGATAGACTTACCTTCCGGTGAATGTGTAGGTGAGACCCGGACCATTTGCTCAGCAAGTCCCACTGAAACACGCGGGCGTGAAATCTGCCGTATGGAATGGCTTCGTACGCCGCAACCATCTTCCCCAGAACCCGAGTACAATGATGGATCGACACACTCGTCGGCTTCAGAAGTTCTCTGACCATCGTCTGCAATTCCAGAACCTTTTCTTCTGGATGGAATACCTTCTGTAACTCCGTGTCCAGAATCATGCCCAGAAAAGGAAGCCGAGTGGTCGGAATCAACTGGGATTTCGGCAAATTGAGGACCCATCCGTGTTGTCGCAGAATCGATAGAGACAACTCTACACTTGTCAGCAATCGTTCCTTGTACCTCGCCTTTATCAGGAGATCGTCCAAGTACGGGATAATTGAAACCCCTTGTTTGCGAAGAAGAACCATCATTTCCGCCATGACCTTGGTGAAAATCCTCGGAGCCGTGGAAAGCCCAAACGGCAACGTCTGAAATTGGTAATGAGAATCCTGTATCGCAAACCTGAGGAAAGCCTGATGCGGAGGATATATCGGCACATGTAAGTAGGCATCCTTTATGTCGACTGACGCCATAAACCCCCCCTCCCCCTCCAGGCTGGCAATCACCGCTCGAAGGGATTCCATCTTGAACCTGAAGACTTTCAAGTATGGATTGAGGGATTTTAGATTTAGAATTGGTCTGACCGAACCGTCCGGTTTCGGTACCACAAAGAGGCTCGAGTAGAACTCCTCCCCCCGCTGGGACGGAGGTACGGGAACAATGACCCTCTGTAGACACAATTTTTGAATGGCCGCCGGGACCACCTCCCTGTCCGGAAGAACCACTGGTAATGCCGAAATGAAGAACCGGTGAGGGGGCATCTCCTGAAACTCCAGTTTGTATCCTTGAGACACGATTTCTAACACCCAAGGATCCAGGTCTGATTGAATCCAGACCTGGCTGAATACCTGAAGACGGCCCCCACCGGTCCGGACTCCCCCGGGGAAGCCCCAGCTTCATGCGGTGGACTTGGTAGCAGCCGGGGAGGACTTCTGGTCCTGTGCACCTGAGGTTGCAGGAATTTTTCTTCCCCGTCCTCTACCTTTTGAGGCGAGGAAAGACGACCCCTTTCCACGCCTGTATTTATTGTAACGAAAGGACTGCATTTGCTGATGTGGTGCCTTCTTCTGTTGTGTGGGAACATAAGGAAGAAAAGAGGACTTACCCGCAGTCGCGGTCGAGACTAGGTCCGCCAGGCCGTCCCCAAACAAGACCGTACCTTTAAAGGGTAGAGCTTCCATAGACCTCTTGGAGTCGGCATCAGCATTCCAGTGATGGATCCACAAGGCCCTCCTGGCAGATATCGACATGGCATTGGTCCTTGATCCCAAGAGACAGACGTCCCTTGCCGCGTCCTTCAGGTAATCTGCAGCGTCCTTAATATAACCAAGAGTTATCAAGAGTATCCCTGTCACTAGCTAAATTCTCCGCCCATTTAGCAATAGCACTACTCACCCATACCGACGCCACAGCAGGTCTGAGCAATGCACCCGTATTAGCGAAAATAGACTTCAGACACGTCTCCAACTTGCGATCCGCCGGATCCTTGAGAGCTGCCGTGTCAGGAGACGGAAGCGCCACCTTCTTAGACAAACGGGATAGAGCTTTATCAACGGTTGGAGATGTCTCCCATTTTTCCCTGTCATCAGAGGGAAAAGGATACGCCATAAAAATCCTCTTGGGAATCTGCCATTTCTTATCCGGCGATTCCCAAGCCTTTTCACAAAGAGTATTCATTTCATGAGAGGGGGGAAACTTTACCTCAGGTTTCTTCCCCTTGAATAAGCAAATCCTTGTTTCCTGCACCGCAGGTTCATCAGAAATGTGCAACACATCCTTTATAGCCACAATCATGTACTGAATACTCTTAACCAAACGTGGATGTAACGCCGCCTCAGTGAAATCGACCTCGGAATCAGAGTCCGTGTCGGTATCCGTATCCCCCACCTGAGTAAAAGGCCTCTTATGGGACCCGGATGGGGTCTGTACCTGAGATAAAGCCTACTCCATAGATTTCTTCCACACCTGGGTCTGTGACTCAGACTTATCTAACCTCTTAGATAAAGAAGCTACATTGGAATTTATTGCAGTAAGGAGTGCTAGTAAATCAGGAGTCGGCTGCGTCGACAGTGCTAGCTCTAGCCCCGCATCCCCACCTCCTATAACCTCCTTTGGTGAATAACATTCAGGTTCCGACATGTCGACATGCAGTACCGACACCCACAAAACCCAGAACCATCCCAGCAAGGTGACAGGCCCACAATTCAGCCCAGAAGAGGAGACAGAGGGAGTATGCCAGCTCACACCCCAGCGCCTGTATTGGGACACAGAAGATTAAGTGTACCCAGCGCTGCCTTATAGTTCACAACTGGTACCCCACGTGGAGGTCCCGGCAGCGTCTCTCCCTCGGTGCTGTGTAGGGAGAAAATGGCGCGCGAGTAAGCCGCGGACTGAAGCTCCGCCCCCTTCCAGGCGGCTTCGGCCCGCCAAATTTTAACATACAAAAAATGCCCGGCGGGGGTCTGTAATAAAGTGCCTCGGCACCTACGATCTTTTGCCGGCTCAGTAACCTCAGTAACATGCCCCCCAGGGCGCCCCCCCCCCCCCCAGCGCCATGCACCCAGTGACAAGCGTTGGTGATGTGTGTGCGGGAGCATGGAGCACAGCGTTACCGCTGTGCTTTACCTTCCGTCACTGAAGTCTTCTGCCGTCTTGAAGTCTTCTGTTCTTCTCATACTCACCCGACTTCTGACTTCTGGCTTCTGTGAGGGGGTGACGGCGTGGCTCCGGGAACAAGCAGCTAGGCGCACCAAGTGATCGAACCCTCTGGAGCTAATGGTGTCCAGTAGCCGAGAAGCAGAGCCTTGAAACTCACAGAAGTAGGTCTGCTTCTCTCCCCTCACTCCCACGCTGCAGGGAGCCTGTAGCCAGCAGGGCTCCCTGAAAATAAAAACAAACAACAAAAAGTATTTTCCTAGAGATCTCAGGAGAGCTCCCCTAGTGTGCATCCAGTCACTCCTGGGCACAAAGTCTAACTGAGGTCTGGAGGAGGGGCATAGAGGGAGGAGCCAGTTCACACCCAGTCTTAAGTCTTTTTAGTGTGCCCAAGCTCCTGCGGATCCCGTCTATACCCCATGGTCCTTTTGGAGTCCCCAGCATCCTCTAGGACGTAAGAGAAATAGGATTTTAATTACCTACCGGTAAATCTTTTTCTTGTAGTCTATAGAGGATACTGGGGTTCCATTTAGTACCATGGGGTATAGATGCGTCCACTAGGAGCCATGGGCACTTTAAGAATGTGATAGTGTCGGTTGGCTCCTCCCTGTATGCCCCTCATACCAGACTCAGTCTAGGAAACTGTGCCCAAGGAGACGGACACACTTTGAGAGAAGGATATAAAAAGGATAGTGGTGTGAACCAGCTCACTCATACAAGAGGAAAGCTATGCTAACCAAACTTGAAACAGGAACAGCAACAGCTGAACCAAACAACAATACTTAACCAGCGCAGGAAGAACGAAGCACCGGGTGGGCGCTCAGTAACCTCTGCAGAATATGAGAAAAGGATTTACAGGTAGGTAATTAAAATCCTATTTTCTCTTACATCCTAGAGCAGAGGTTTCCAAACTGTGTGCCGTGTCTCCCTGGGGTGCCTCGGGACACTTGCAGGGATGCCCTGGGCTGGTGGTCCAGGACCAATTAAAATTATTCATGGTCGATATAATAGGCAAAACCAGTGCTGGTGGCTGCCAGTCATAAAATATGTGGCCAAACAGAAGCAAATCTTGTCCCTCACCACACAACTGACCCTAAGGATGACATATAAACACGATCTACTTAATGTAATATTTATTTCTAAATTTCTCAATAATACATTTTTGGCCTAGGGGTGCCGTGAAAAAAATTCTGATATTCTAGGGCGCCGTGATTCAAAAAAGTTTGGAAACCACTGCCCTAGAGGATACTGGGGTTCCATTTAGTACCATGGGGATGTACCAAAGCTCCCAAACCGGGTGGGAGAGTGCTGAGGTTCCTGCAGAACAGATTGACCAAACTGAAGGTCCTCAGAGGCCAAAGTATCGAACTTGTAGAACTTAGCAAACGTATTCGAACCTAACCAAGTAGCTGCTCGACAGAGCTGTAAAGCAGAGACACCCCGGGCAGCCGCCCAGGAAGAACCCACCGACCTAATCAAGTGGGCCTGTACAGATTTTGGAACCGGCAAACCTGCCGTGGAATAAGCATGCTGGATAGTGAGCCTGATCCAGCGTGCAATAGACTGCTTTGAAGCAGGACACCCAATTTTATTGGGATCATAAAGAACAAACAGCGAGTCCAATTTTCTGTGACGAGCTGTTCGCTTTACATACACCTTCAAAGCCCTCACAACATCCAAAGACTCTGAAGTAGCAGAGGTGTCGGTGACAACCAGAACCACAATAGGATGGTTGATGTGAAACGCAGACACCACTTTAGGAAGAAATTGCTGACGAGTTATGAGTTCAGCTTTGTCCTCATGAAAAACTAAATAGGGGCTTTTGTGAGACAAAGCCCCCTGCTCCGACACACGTCTTGCTGAAGCAAAAGCCAACAGTGTGACGGTCTTCCACGTTCGATATTTTATGTCCACCTCCTGTTCAAATCAGTCCGATAGGAAGAACTGCAGCACCAAATTTAGCTCCCAAGGTGCCGTGGGAGGCACAAAGGGAGGATGGATGTGCAGAACACCTTTCAAGAACGTCTGGACCTCTGTGAGAGAAGCCAATTGTTTCTGAAAGAAAATGGACAAGGCCGATATCTGGACTTTTATGGAGCCCAGACGTAGGTCCGCATCCACACCTCATTGCAGAAAAAGCAGGAAACGTCCCAGATGAAATTCCACCGCAGAATATTTTCTGCTCTCACACCAAGAGACATATTTCTTCCAAATACAGTGGTAATGTTTAGATGTTAGCCCCTTCCTGGCTTGGATCATAGTCAGGATAACCTTATTAGGGATCCCTCTTCCAGCTAGAATCAACCGTTCAACTTCCATGCCGTCAAATGTAGCCGCGGTAAGTACTGATAGACGAACGGGCCCTGTTGTAGAAGATCCTCGCGAAGAGGTAGAGGCCACGGATCTTCGAGGAGCATCTCCAGAAGGTCGGTCTACCAGGCCCTTCTTGGCTAGTCCTGAGCAATGAGTATTGCTTGAACCTTTTCCCTTTTTAGAATTCTTGGGATCAGATGAAATGGAGGAAACACGTACACCATCTGATAGACCCATAGAGTCGTCAGGGCGTCTACCGCCACTGCCTGTGTGTCTCTCGACCTGGAACAATACCGCTTGAGCTTCCTGTTGAGACGAGAGGCCATCATGTCGATTTGTGGATATCCCCGTCGACGCGTTAAGCACCTGAACACTTCCGGGTGAAGGCCCCACTTCCCTGGGTGTAGGTCGCGTCTGCTGAGGAAGTCTGCTTCCCAGTTGTCTACTCCCAGAATGAAGACCGCTGACGACGCCACAGTGTTTTTTTCTGCCCAGAGAACAATTCTTGACACCTCTGACATAGCCGCTCTGCTTTTCGTTCTGCCCTGTCGGTTTATGTATGTCACTGCCGTCACATTGTCCGACTGGACCTGAATGGTCCTATCTTGAAGAAGATATGAGGCCTGCAGAAGGGCATTGTATATGGCCCCGAGTTCCAGAATGTTGATTGGAAAAATTACTTCCTGACTTGACCATTTTCATTGAAACTGCACCCCCTGGGTGACTGCTCCCCAACCTCTGACGCTTGCATCCGTGGTTAACAGAATCCAGTTCTGAATTCCGAACTGCCGACCCTCGACGAGGTAAGAAGTCTGTAGCCACCACAGAAGGGAAATCCTGGCTTTTGGCAACAGACGGATCCTCTGGTGCATGTGAAGATGCGATCCGGACCATCTGTCCAACAGATCGAGCTGGAAGGGGCTTGCGTGAAACCTTTCCGTATTGAAGAGCCTCGTAAGAGGCCACCATTTTCCCCAGAAGGCGAATACACAGATGCACCGATATCCGGGTTGCCTTCAGGACATCCCGAACCATCAATTGGATTACCAATGCCTTTTCCAAAGGAAGGAACACCTGCGACTCCGTGTGCAGTATCATTCCCAGGAATGGAAGCCTCCATGTTGGCTCTAGGTGAGATTTCGGAAGGTTCAGAATCCACCCGTGATCCTGGAGAAGTTTGGTTGAGAGACCAATGCTGTCCAGCAACCTCTCCCTGGACGGCACCTTTATCAGAAGATCGTCCAGGTACGGAATTATATTCACTCCCTGTTTGCGGAGTAGAAACATCATCTCGGCCATCACTTTGGTGAACACCCTCGGTGACGTGGAGAGACCAAATAGCAGGGCCTGGAACTGGTAGTGACAGTCCTGCAGTGCAAACCGTAGATAAGCCTGATGGGCCGGCCAGATCGGAATGTGAAGGTGATCCACCGTCATGATGAAGGCTTTGAGGAGGCAAAGCCTGAGCTTTGTTCCTGAGCACCTGCAGTTGCTGGTTTGCGTGGTTTACCTCTTGCACCTCTGGAGGCCGTAGAAGCACCACTGGATTGCCCTTAAACTTGGCCGTCCGAAAGGACCGTAAATTTGAAGCTGAATAAGCTTTCCTGGCTGGGGGAGCTGCGGAAGGAAGATACGTAGACTTACTCGCAGTAGCTTTGGAGATCCATTTGTCTACTTCATCTCCAAACAAGGCCTCTCCTGTGAATGGTAGGGCTTCCACGCCTTTCCTGGAGTCCACATCCGCAGTCCACTGGCGTAGCCACAAGCCCCTGCGTGCTGACACTGCCATAGCGGTGTTGCGTGCATTAAGCAAGACTATTTCTTTTATGGCTTCCACCATAAAATTTGCAGAGTCCTGTATATGCTGTAGGAGTAAAACATCTCCCCATGACAAGGAATCTAACGCCTCAATTAGGTTACCTGACCATTTAGCAATTACTTTTGTGATTCACGCACATGCAATAGTGGGTCTCTGGGCCACCCCAGCAGCTGTGTACAATGATTTGAGTGTAGTCTCAATTTTACGATCAGCCTTGTTTTTTAGAGAGGCTGCACCAGGGACAGGCAATACAATTTTTCGTGACAGCCTAGAGACTGATGCGTCCATCATCGGTGGATTTTCCCATTTTTTCCTATCCTCCAGAGGAAAAGGAAGAGAGCAACCTTTTAGGGATTTGAAATTTCTTATCAGGATTAACCCACGGTTTTTCAAACAGGGTATTCAAGTCCTTTGATGCAGGAAAAGTGACTGAGGAATTCTTTTTTACATTAAAATAAGATTCCTCACACTCCTCTGACACCTTATCAGGAATTTGCAGAACAACTCTGATAGCCTCTATAAAAGCCTCTATTCCCTGTGACAGAGTTGCACCCCCTCCCCCACCCTCCAAATCCACCTCACCCTCCTCCATGTCTGACCCATTAGCGTCAGAGTCAGACTGCAGGATATGGGCCAGAGACCATTTTTGCTGACAAATGGGAGGGGATTGAGACGCTGGTTTGGGGACAGAGTCTCTATTCATAAACTCATCCACAGTCTGTCTTAAGTGTTGCGTCTCTTTCTCATTGCGGGATAATTTCGTAGGGGAAGGTGCACTGGCCTGAGTATCCAGTAGTGAGTCCCCTGGTGAAGAGGAACACTCTGCTGTACAAGAAACACACTCTTTGCCTGACATAATGTAAATGTGACAGCACACACACACACACACACACACACACACACACACACACACACACACACACACACACACACACACACACGAAAAGGTTAAGCACAATTAACCCACAAAGAGCCCTTCAGGGAGAGACAAAGGTATTTGGAGCCAGCCCCCACCGCACCCTTATCGCTAATGCCAAGCTTAGCCGGGTCGCAGACTAAGTCCCCTGATAGAGGACTTAGTACACTAATAATCGCGCCCCACCTGCTATGACCCCATGGTACCGCTGAGGTCAACTGGAGTCACTCCGGAGGAGCTGCGTGTCCCTGTCAGTCAGCGTCTGTGTCCACTGAAGAGGGAAAATGGCGCTGGTGAGCTGACGGATCCGCTCATAGTAAAGGCCCCGCCCCTTCAATGTTGCGCGGTCTTCCCGCTTTTTTATACTGGCTGAGGTAATCTGGTGCTTAAAATGGAGAGAAAACCATTTTAAGGCTGTTTTTGCCAGTGTTGGTACTGTGTACAGTGTACGGAGACGCAGCTGTGTACTGTCTGGAGATGCATTCCGCCCAGGTTAGAAGCCGTGCATCTCCGTACCTTCATGCCGCCATAATGGCCGGCGCCCTGCTAACCGGGACCCTAGCTTAGTACTCCCCACTATTCATTCTTCTGGCTCTGTTAGGGGTGGTGGCGTGCTGTGGGAATGTACGCTCGCCGTGGTGCGGCTTGCAAATGGTTCCCTCAGGAGCTCAGTGTCCTGTCAGTGGGGAACAGGACTATTAACCCTTCAAGAGGTTGGGCCATTCCCCCCTTAAGTCCCACGAAGTAGGCAGGCTGGTGCCATCCAGTCCTGCCTGAAAATAACATATAAAATAAATGCAGAAAACTCTTCAGGAGCTTCCATAAACATGACCGGCTCCTCCAGGCACATTTTCTAAACCAAGTCTGGTAGGAAGGGCATAGAGGGAGGATCCAGCCAACACTACAAAATTCTTAAAGTGCCCATGGCTCCTTTAAGTGGACCAGTCTATACCCCATGGTATTAAATGGTACCCCAGTATCATCTAGGACGTAAGAGAAAAAATGTAAAGGCATTTTCATCCAGATGTACATCAGCTCAAATGTGTATAGGAATTTCTTCAGAGCACAGTGACAACACACAATAAAGACATTTCAAGGGTGATTTTATAAGCTGTTTTCAGGAATATGTACCACCCATGTAACCGATATCTTGATGACCTAGTACAATTCAAATTATTCTTATTTTGTGACGAATATCTTCAGAGATTGATTATCAGGTTACATTTTGCAGTTGGAATGCAACAATAAATGTGATGTCATAGAAAACAATAAAAGTTTATAGCAGTTAAAACAAAATGCTAAATACGTACATGTAATAATACCAAAACTCAGTGTATGTTGTTACAAGATAAAGTCGTCTTTCCATTTCATCAAGAACAGTTTCCAAGGCAAAAACATGAACGTCCTGTGTAAACCAAAACACAAATATATGATTCCCAATTACTCATTCATTTCAAGAAGTATGAAAAGTAAAAGTTATTGGTAATATTACCGACACATAGGGGGTTATTCAGAGATAAACGCAGATCGCTGCATACGCAATCAGATCTATGTTCATCTCTGCACGTGCTGGGTGCCATCAAAAACACTGGGCAAGGACACCCAGTATGTGATGTGGCTGCAATCTAATTGCAAACGCATCAGATCTAGGAATGACCCCTGGCAGCGCAGCCAGGCGGTAATTTTTTTTTTCTGAGCGGCTGCGTGTGACCTCACACAGCCTTCCTGAAAACAGTCCCGGACCGCCCCCGTTTTCCCACCGCCGCGCCCCGCAACAGCATCGCCTGTCAATCATATTGCGTTTGCATCCATCAGGAAAACTGCGCTGTGGGCCGTGGTTGCGGCCAGGTCTGATGACCCTCACAGTGTAAAGAACCTGTTTAGGTATGTCTGGGTCATTACAAAGTGAATAAAACTGAGTGACTGAGGGGCAGATTTATTAAGCCTGGTGAAGTGATAAAGTGGAAGGTGATAAAGCTCCTAACTGTCATTTTTCAAACCCAGCCTGTGACATGGTAGTTAGGAGCTGATTGGCTGGTGCTTTATCACCATGCAATTTATCACTTCACCAGGCTTAA
Source organism: Pseudophryne corroboree (assembly GCF_028390025.1). Lineage (NCBI taxonomy): Eukaryota > Metazoa > Chordata > Amphibia > Anura > Myobatrachidae > Pseudophryne > Pseudophryne corroboree. Next base: position 1,031,200,658 of record NC_086444.1, on the reverse strand, counting down.
TAAATCTGCCCCTGAGGGTGCAATCTAACTATTGGCACTCCTGAATAATAGACCACAATACCTGGAGTCTCACCACTACTTCCAGGCAATCATATGCCACCAATCTTCTGTAACGGGAGCCAATCCTACCTTGGTTTCATGCCTCTGCTTCTTTAGCATCCACATACATATTAATACAATAACTGAATAACTTACCTCCTTACAGGTTTTGGCAAACTGAAAAGCTGGATCTTGGCGAGGAAACAGCCTCCAGACTGAAGAAGGCTGCCATACCCTGAATAGTTTGGGTAGGTAGGCTGAACTAAGTGGATGTCGTTTATACTGAGATGCCAGCTCCTCAACTTTTTTACATTTCTCAAGCCAGTTTCTCTTCATGCTTCCTGAAAATGTACAGTAAAAATTACAAAGTGGTTCATTGTTCTAATACATACTGTAGACCATTACAGTCATATATATATATATATATATATATATATATATATATATCTATATATTTATATATATATCTATCAAGTTTGACTCTAAAATAAATTGATATAATCTGCCCAACCCCTTGTCTAATAGGCACTAAACTTCTAAGGGGTATATTCACTTAGGATCAGACACATTCCGACATGCATTTGTCGGAATGGATCCGACAACCCCTATTCAATCTCATCTCAATTCGACTTGTGAATGCCAAATTGTTTCCTCACAAATATTTAAAATGCCCGCTCTAATATATACTGCAGACGCCAGGCGCATCTGTAACGAAACGAGATGGACTTGGACTGAGAACCTTTATATTCATCACTCGTTTCTCTCAGTATAATGTACTTTTTAATCCTTGGCCCAGTCTAGGTATATACACCAGAGCCTAGGTGTATCATGTATACTGTTATTTCATGTTATTAGGTATTTATTGTCCTTGCTATTACCTGCAATATGGTATGTATTGGAGATATAAAGACAATTGCCATACTGTGTGACTATAGCAGGACAGGCCATAGTGTGTGACATGAGGAGAGCCAGGCAGCTGTGCTAGTTCATTACCATTTGTATCACATATGTGAGTCCATTGTGTGAGGTGTGATAGGTGTTGCTGGTAATGTAATCAGAACAATGACTGAGTGACTGGTAAGATAGCTAGCTGCCAGCCCAAGTTATGTATCTAGGTCATCAGGTCATCTGGGAGGTAATTAGGTTAGAACTCCCAGAGGATGTACAATGGTTCTCCACAGCACTATACTGGCTGAAATAGCCTTGGGATATCCTGACCCAACCTCCTGAGTAGACTGTTTGGCACCAGAGGGGATCTGCCAGTCAGGTATATAAGGAGAGCAGGTCTCAATGGAAGAGAGTCTATTGTGGTGGATCCTGTGAATCAGACATCAGCAGGAAACACTCTGAGCTGGGCATCGTTGTGCCACCAGAGGAAACCCTACCAAGACAGGGTCAGTGTGAGCCAGTACCCCAGGCTGGGGGACACAGGACTGTCTAGCAAGAGGTAGTGGTAAGGATACAGATTACTTCTATTGCTACTTATGGATGCTGACTGCAAGAGGCTGCTGGAGGATATGTGCTACCAATTACCCTGTAACATGTGACTATTTTATGGTGTTGTGCTGTCATAATAAAGACTTATTTTTTATATATTCTGATCTGCCCGAGTGAATTGAATCCCACAGAGGGTAACCACCATCCCAGTGAAGCGTGGTTTCCTCACAATTGGGGGCAGCAGTGGGATCACTCGGTCCGGTATCACAAGAACCGGGAGGCTGCGAGGAATGCAAGCGTTTGCAGTCCAAGAGCCTTGCAGGGACAGCACAACACGGGAAACACAGCACTCAGAGAAAGCCAGTCAGAGGACTTATAAGAAACGTGAGCCATGAAGAGATACAGCTCCCTAAACCTGAAGCGGATCCAGGAAATATGCCGGGCAAGGAAAATTTCTACTACCCGTGATGACTCCAGGACACAGCTAGTGGGAAAACTACACCAATGGGACATGTCCCTACTCAATGAGGCAATCGGTATGAAAACAGTGGAGGTCCCAGCAATAGAATTCTCTAAAGTTGGGACTCATGTAGCAGAGATTCTGGATGCCAGGCAATCAGGTGTGGACAAGGAGCAACCCCGTATGTTGGTACTGAGTGATGGAGCCATGCTATTTGCAAAACCATCTGAGGTGAGCGTTATTAAGGAAAGGCAGGAGAACTTCCCAGAAGTGGTGGGGGAATGGTCCAAGGAAACTGGGGTGAGTTACTACAGCACCTCACTTCCTGAGGAGCAGACGCCACTGGAGTCCACAGACCTGGCACTACTCTTTCAGGAACAGCCAGTAAAGATTCCTGAGATCGCAGCTACCGTGCAGACCAAACCCACCACAGGCCAGTCAGCAGTGCGCAGTGGAAGCTGTGACTACGATCAGCTTTGCCGAGAGCTGCAGGAAGTTCTGAGTCGGTGGATCTTGAAAAAAGGTCTTGGGTCAGTAAAAGCATGGCTGCCTGACATTTTACTCAACCTTCAGGATTGGGTGGCCAAGTGGAAGCCACAGTCCCAGGAAAAGCCACAAAAGGGGCAGAAGGAAGGCCCAATGCGACCCAGCAACCAAGGACACTTGGGAGAAGTCTGGAAGCGGTGCCATCGATGTGGACATTGGGGACATCTCCGTCGGGAGTGTCCCAGAAAGAGAGGTCAGTTGGATCAATCCCCAACCACAGGTGTTGTTGGCAGGAGCCATGATTGGGAAACCAAACATTACCTCCCTGATGCGCCAGAGGCGAGGGGGGTAAATGCCACTTGCAATGTTATTGTTGGTGAAAAGCAAAGCAACAGGCAAAGGAAGAACTTTCACCACTACACACCAGTGACAACTGGGTATCAGCAACCCATTTTCCCCACCTCCGGACCTCTGAGGGTGAGTAGCCAAGACCATCCTGAGGGGGTGTTAGTCCTAGGGGAGGAGGCTAAGTCTAGACTGCAAGAAGCCCAGTTACTAGATCCAGAACTAGATGGGATGCGGGCAATTGCAGATAGGGCATATGAGACCGGGATGCCAGAGGAATGTGTTTGGATGGATGGATTACTGCATACCGTGTCCAGTCCAAATCATAAGTACAGGCTGGTAGTCCCACCCGAATATCGGGGTCTATTCCTAGCTCAGGCCCATAGGGCAGGTACCAGTCACTGGGGAAAACGAAGAACAAGAGCCCGGCTCAGGCAGCATTTCATGTGGTTAGGTTTAGCAAGGGATGTAGATCGCTACATAGCCAACTGTGCAGATTGCCAGAATAAGTTACAGCACGGCTGCATCAGTGACAGTCAGACACAGGAGGAGGGTAGGCAGCATAGACAGCAAGACATTGAGGACTGTGTGCTATCACTGTCAGTAGTCCCTGGGGGAAGTAAAGAGCAGCAGGAATCCTGCAGGCAGTCAGTCCATAAGCGGGCGCAGACTGGGGAAATAAGTAACCCCAGGACAGATAGGAACTGGGGGAGGTGGAGGCGCAGCCAGGCAGGGCCCCAGGCAACCAAGGAAAGGCAGTGGGTAGGTCACTCAGACAGTAGGGCTCAGACTAGCTACTGGAGAAGGAGACAGAGACTTCCTTCAGAGGTTCGGGGAACTGACTGGTGCTGGTGGTTACAAGAGAACAACATGGGACAACAAGTAAACGCTGGAAGTGGTGCACAGACCAGCAGGAATTGTTTCAACATGCGGAGGTCAACATACAACCTGCAGTAGTGTCTGCAGAAGAGACTGGGGCTCAAGTTTAAAAAGTGGGGGAGGTATATGTAACGAAACGAGATGGACTTGGACTGAGAACCTTTATATTCATCACTCGTTTCTCTCAGTATAATGTACTTTTTAATCCTTGGCCCAGTCTAGGTATATACACCAGAGCCTAGGTGTATCATGTATACTGTTATTTCATGTTATTAGGAATTTATTGTCCTTGCTATTACCTGCAATATGGTATGTATTGGAGATATAAAGACAATTGCCATACTGTGTGACTATAGCAGGACAGGCCATAGTGTGTGACATGAGGAGAGCCAGGCAGCTGTGCTAGTTTATTACCATTTGTATCACATATGTGAGTCCATTGTGTGAGGTGTGATAGGTGTTGCTGGTAATGTAATCAGAACAATGACTGAGTGACTGGTAAGATAGCTAGCTGCCAGCCCAAGTTATGTATCTAGGTCATCAGGTCATCTGGGAGGTAATTAGGTTAGAACTCCCAGAGGATGTACAATGGTTCTCCACAGCACTATACTGGCTGAAATAGCCTTGGGATATCCTGACCCAACCTCCTGAGTAGACTGTTTGGCACCAGAGGGGATCTGCCAGTCAGGTATATAAGGAGAGCAGGTCTCAATGGAAGAGAGTCTATTGTGGTGGATCCTGTGAATCAGACATCAGCAGGAAACACTCTGAGCTGGGCATCGTTGTGCCACCAGAGGAAACCCTACCAAGACAGGGTCAGTGTGAGCCAGTACCCCAGGCTGGGGGACACAGGACTGTCTAGCAAGAGGTAGTGGTAAGGATACAGATTACTTCTATTGCTACTTATGGATGCTGACTGCAAGAGGCTGCTGGAGGATATGTGCTACCAATTACCCTGTAACATGTGACTATTTTATGGTGTTGTGCTGTCATAATAAAGACTTATTTTTTATATATTCTGATCTGCCCGAGTGAATTGAATCCCACAGAGGGTAACCACCATCCCAGTGAAGCGTGGTTTCCTCACAGCATCTTCTTACCATATACAATAAACGTGCGCTGTACATCGCAAAACACTGCATCCCATAAGAGAAAACAATACACCCACACATTATCTGAGTTCCAAAGCTCATTGATGTATATATTTGTTATTAAAAAGGATATGGATTCAATATATACAGGTTGCGTATCCCTTATCCAAAATGCTTGGGACCAGAGGTATTTTGGATATCGGATTTTTCCGTATTTTGGAATAATTGCATACCATAATGAGATATCATGGTGATGGGACCATAGTCTAAGCACAGAAAGTATTTATGTTGCATATACACCTTATACACACAGCCTGAGGGTCATTTAATACAATATTTTTAATAACTTTGTGTATTAAACAGTTTGTGTACATTGAGCCATCAAAAAACAAAGATTTCACTATCTCACTCTCACTCAAAAAAGTCCGTATTTCGGAATATTCCGTATTTCGGAATATTTGGATATGGGATACTCAACCTGTATTACAATGTACAGTATACCTATAATTACATAATTACAACTCACACAGTAAGCAGTTAAAACATACAGTTACAGTTACATACAGTTACATACAGTTAAATACAAACAGTTACAGGCCAGCATACAATACCATTATCCTTAAGTTATATAAATTCGTCTTTCCATATCACTCTCTCTCTCTCTCTCTCTCTGTGTAAAATCATGCAGGAACTGATCTGCCAGCAACTCCTTCATCCTCTGGTACCAAATAGCAACTGACTTCCTGTGTGATCAGCAATGTGTTATCTAGTTTGGGGGAGGGAACTTACTCATTCATGATGAGTCACTAGTCTCTTTGTATATGCTAAACAGGTTCAGCCTTGGTCAAAGGGGCTGGCCTGAGCTTCCTGTCCACTACCTGTTTGGAATATCTATTGTTCTAATAAAAGTGATTTTAGCTTTTATACATTTAATCATAATTATTTGTTGCAATGTCCTACAACTTAATAACAAGTATCAAATGAATCTACACATTAATCTGCTTGCTTTAATACCAAATATGACAGGTGTATCTGGTTTTGTTCAAATAATACACATACATGACATTACTTCATTCTATAATTTTAAATCATCATGATGTCTGGCGCTTGATATTATTATAGTTATGTACTGTATGAAATAAGTGTCGAATCCATCTCTGTGGCATGTCCGTGTAAATGCGTGTGTTACCATATATTGCTGTGCACGCTGCGCGTATTTGCAAGTATAGCGACTCATAATGTGTGTAGTTTGTATGTTCTTTTTATGTAATATTTTTGACTTCGACAGACTTTAAAAAAGTCGAATTGAGATGAGGGACCTGAGAGGTAGGAGAGGGGGGAGACCAGCAGGGACAGCCGCGGGCAGACGGAGGAGAGCAGCGCTGCAGAAGGATGTCTCACAGCCGCCAGACCTCACGGCAGTGTCCGTATGGTAGTGGGGGTTTGTGGGAACTGTGCTTACACCTGGTGGTTATAGGGAGCAGCTGCTGTGGAGAGGGATAAGGTTACCTCAAGCCTTAAAGTGTACTATGGTTAAGAATATGTTTCTCCTAGCGCTTATTCGATATAAAACATAAGGCTGTTAATAGTTCAAAATAAAACCAATTTTATTCTCTTAAAAAATGCAAATATTTCTGGTAGAATAACGTATAAGATCGTAATATTTTATACCGGTATAGGATATGACAAACAATCAATTTGTGCAAATAAGCAATAAGTCAGAGTTTAGAATAAAGTGAGTGTAGTTGGGATAGAATAAGATAAAGAATAGCAGAAGATATATAAATAATAATTATTAAAAAAAAAAAATATATATATATATATATATAAAAAAAAATATATAAATGATGGTGTGTGGGTAGATACGCTAGAGTGCGTTTTACTCTCTCACATCTTGACAACGGGGTTAGATACCCCGAAACGTTGATGTTCTCTGCTATGTATTTTTAATACATCTTCATACTAATACAAGACCCTGAGTGCCGCAGTCTTCTTTCGCTGAAGGCACCGGGGCGTTATATTCAGAGGAGGAGTGCCGGGCCATACATGATCTATCTATCTATATATATATCTATATATATATATATATATATAAAAAATATATAAATGATGGTGTGTGGGTAGATACGCTAGAGTGCGTTTTACTCTACCCACCAACAATTTTATGATAAAAGTTGATCCCAGTATTACTGTAGTAGCAGGATTTTTTGTTTATCTGTGTATTTCTACTAATACTAGCTTTTTTTAGGGGGGTGGCTGTTATTATGTCCTGGTATGTTGCAACAATTGTATCATAGCTGTTTTCTCAATAAGAACAGTTTTAAACATATAGATACTTTGTTATCTCACGGTGTTAGTTCAATGAAAGGCTTCTGATTACTCACGGATCCTCTGTTTGCTGGAGGTGCTTAGCCACAATGGAAACCCCTTCGATCCCGGCCGGGTGCCGCTGCATTCACGGCTTGTGCGGGCGCTGGTCTGGAATGTGAGGGTGTAAATCCTCTGTGACTGGAGGTGCATGTCCGCAATGAGTCTCTTTAGTCCCTTCTGAATGTCGCTTTAGTGCGGGCACTGGTACGGGGTACGGAGATGTCTGCCGGCAGACTGGTGGGGCTGTGCTGCGGGAGGACAGTGCGATCTGTGTCTGTGTCCTTAGTCCATAGCTGATCAACGCGTTTCACCTGTGTTGGCAGGCTTCGTCAGGATACCCCATCTTCCGTACTCCGTCCTTATATCCTCATGGTCTGCTATTTCTCGTGGGCTATATGCGACGTCATTTCTGCCCTTAGTTGATGTCATTCCGTGTTCTTGTTTGATATTCAGCTCAGATAAAACTTTTTGTGTCTTCTTATTTACAATAACAGTGTAATTAGTGCGGTGATTAAAAATAATAAAAATTATAATAAAAATGAATGAAAAAAATAATTTATATAAAAATGTTGAATAATAAAAATAATAAAATAAAATTTAAAGTTGAAAAAAATATATTCTAAGAATATATTTAAGAAATTATTAAGAATTTAAGGATAGTTGTCCATGTCACGTCTGGCAGGGTTTGAGGATCCGGCAGCTGAGATTTGCCCGAGGAGGTAGCAGGCTGTGAAAGAACCAGATGAGGGGGCTGGATATAGTTCCTTCGCATGGGACACGGAGCAATGAAGAACGTAGGCGGGGTTTGAGAGTCAATGGAAAGTATTTATTATGTACAGGGCTGAGGTAGGGAACTGAGGCTGAAGCACAATGGTTAAAGACGTGGTTGGAGGTGAAGAACTGCGGACTGTGATTTGAAAGACGAGACTGTAGATGATGAACTGTGGAACTGTGGATGGTAGTTGAAAACGTGGCTGGAGACCAGGACTGTGGACTGTGGTTTGGAAAACGAGGCTTGAAGATAATAATCTGCAGGCTGTGGTCAGTGGTACAAAGGCGTGGCTGGTGAAGGAGATCTGTGGAGTGTGGCTTGAAAGACGAGGCAGAAGACCCGGGGCCCACTGTGCCCAAAGAGTCTTACTGGACCGGGTTCTCCAGGAGCGCTTCCACAGGCAGTAGCAGGCAAGAAACGGCAGGGCTGCAGCAGCAACAGAGAACCGACCAAGCAGGATCAGGAGGAACCAAGATACAGCAGGAATCCTGGGAGCACAGGCTGAAGCACCTACAACAGGGTTGTAACTTGAAGCACTGGCATCCCTGTCCTAAACCAGCCCCCTTTTATAGGGAGAGCTTCCCCTGGATTGGCTGGAAGAAACAGGAAACAGGAACTATGCTTAAAACTTGGTCTCCAACATGGCGGCGCCCAGTAATGCAGACCTTTTTGCAAAGCCACATTGCTCACTGCCCCTGGTCTCCAAGCAACGGTTCAGCAAGAGCGACCCGCTGTAGCGGCGTCCCGCCGCCACGAGAGGACCCCCTCACCTCCGCTACTGCTGCCCACGGATCCGGCGCAGCAGCCCACCTCCGCCGCTGCCCGCACAACGCCAAGGAAGCCAGCCCCACGGCCCCAGCGTACCGGTAAGACTCCGGACACTGACAGTACCCCCCCCTTTTGCGGGTGGACTCCGGACACCTATGTGGTTTAGTTGGAAACTTGGCATGAAATGTCCGAAGAAGTCTTGGAGCATGGACATCCTCTGCATCTACCCAAGATCTCTCCTCTGGCCCATACCCTTTCCAATCAACAAGGTACTGGATGCGACCATAACGTCTGCGAGAATCGAGGCTCTTGTGAATCTCACATTCATCTCCATGTGCTGATTGGATCTTGGGTGATTTAGGCAGAGCGGCTCTGAACCGATTAAGTACCAGTGGTTTTAAGAGAGAAAATAAGAATTTACTCACCGGTAATTCTATTTCTCGTAGTCCGTAGTGGATGCTGGGAACTCCGTAAGGACCATGGGGAATAGACGGGCTCCGCAGGAGACTGGGCACTCTAAGAAAGAATTAGGACTACTGGTGTGCACTGGCTCCTCCCTCTATGCCCCTCCTCCAGACCTCAGTTAGGGAAACACTGTGCCCGGAAGAGCTGACACAATAAGGAAAGGATTTGGAATCCCGGGTAAGACTCATACCAGCCACACCAATCACACCGTACAACTCGTGATACTATACCCAGTTAACAGTATGTATAATAACTGAGCCTCACGAACAGATGGCTCATAACAATAACCCTTTAGTTAGGCAATAACTATATACAAGTATTGCAGACAATCCGCACTTGGGATGGGCGCCCAGCATCCACTACGGACTACGAGAAATAGAATTACCGGTGAGTAAATTCTTATTTTCTCTGACGTCCTAGTGGATGCTGGGAACTCCGCAAGGACCATGGGGATTATACCAAAGCTCCCAAACGGGCGGGAGAGTGCGGATGACTCTGCAGCACCGAATGAGCAAACTCAAGGTCCTCCTCAGCCAGGGTATCAAACTTGTAGAATTTTGCAAACGTGTTTGATCCCGGCCAGGTAGCAGCTCGGCAAAGTTGTAAAGCCGAGACCCCTCGGGCAGCCGCCCAAGAAGAGCCCACCTTCCTCGTGGAATGGGCCTTTACTGATTTAGGATGCGGCAGTCCAGCCGCAGAATGTGCAAGTTGAATCGTGGAGCAGATCCAGCGAGCAATAGTCTGCTTAGAAGCAGGAGCACCCAGCTTGTTGGGTGCATGCAGGATAAACAGCGAGTCAGTTTTTCTGACTCTAGCCGTCCTGGAAACATAGATTTTTAGGGCCCGGACTACGTCCAGCAACTTGGAGGCCTCCAAGTCCCGAGTAGCCGCAGGCACCACAATAGGTTGGTTCAAATGAAACGCTGATACCACCTTAGGGAGGAATTGGGGACGCGTCCTCAATTCTGCTCTGTCCATATGGAAGTTCAGATAGGGGCTTTTACAGGACAAGGCCGCCAATTCTGACACCCGCCTAGCCGAAGCCAAGGCCAATAGCATGACCACTTTCCACGTGAGATATTTTAATTCCACGGTCTGAAGTGGCTCAAACCAATGTGATTTTAGGAAATCCAACACAACGTTGAGATCCCAAGGTGCCACTGGGGGCACAAAAGGGGGCTGAATATGCAGCACTCCCTTAACAAACGTCTGAACTTCAGGCAGTGAAGCCAGTTCTTTTTGAAAGAAAATAGACAGGGCCGAAATCTGGACTTTAATAGAACCCAATTTTAGGCCCATAGTCACTCCTGACTGTAGGAAGTGCAGAAATCAACCCAGCTGAAATTCTTCTGTGGGGGCCTTCATAGCCTCACACCAAGCAACATATTTTCGCCATATGCGGTGATAATGCTTTGCTGTCACATCTTTCCTAGCTTTTATCAGCGTAGGAATGACTTCAACCGGAATGCCCTTTTCCAACAGGATCCGGCGTTCAACCACCATGCCGTCAAACGCAGCCGCGGTAAGTCTTGGAAAAGACAGGGCCCTGCTGTAGCAGGTCCTGTCTGAGAGGCAGAGGCCAAGGGTCCTCTGAGATCATTTCTTGCAGTTCCGGGTACCAAGTCCTTCTTGGCCAATCCGGAACGATGAGTATAGTTCTTACTCATCTCTTTCTTATTATCCTCAGCACCTTTGGTATGAGAGGAAGAGGAGGGAACACATAAACCGACTGGTACACCCACGGTGTCACTAGAGCGTCCACAGCTATCGCCTGAGGGTCCCTTGACCTGGCGCAATATCTTTTTAGCTTTTTGTTTAGGCGGGACGCCATCATGTCCACCTGTGGCCTTTTCAAACGGTTTACAATCAGTTGGAAGACTTCTGGATGAAGTCCCCACTCTCCCGGGTGGAGGTCGTGCCTGCTGAGGAAGTCTGCTTCCCAGTTGTCCACTACCCGGAATGAACACTGCTGACAGTGCTATCACGTGATTTTCCGCCCATCGGAGAATCCTTCTGGCTTCTGCCATCGCCATCCTGCTCCTTGTGCCGCCCTGTCGGTTTACATGGGCGACCGCCGTGATGTTGTCTGACTGAATCAGCACCGGCTGGTTTTGAAGCAGGGGTCTTGCCTGACTTAGGGCATTGTAAATGGCCCTTAGTTCCAGAATATTTATGTGTAGGGAAGCCTCCTGACTCGACCATTGTCCTTGGAAGTTTCTTCCCTGAGTGACTGCCCCTCAACCTCGGAGGTTTGCATCCGTGGTCACCAGGACCCAGTCCTGTATGCCGAATCTGCGGCCCTCTAGAAGATGAGCACTCTGCAGCCACCACAGCAGAGACACCCTGACCCTCGGGGACAGGGTGATCAGCCGATGCATCTGAAGATGCGATCCGGACCACTTGTCTAACAGATCCCACTGAAAGATCCTTGCATGGAACCTGCCGAATGGAATTGCCTCGTAAGAAGCTACCATCTTTCCCAGGACTCGCGTGCAGTGATGCACCGACACCTGTTTTGGTTTCAGGAGGTCTCTGACCAGAGATGACAACTCCTTGGCCTTCTCCTCCGGGAGAAACACCTTCTTCTGTTCTGTGTCCAGAATCATACCCATGAACAGCAGACGCGTCGTAGGAACCAGCTTTGACTTTGGAATATTCAGAATCCAGCCGTGCTGTTGAAGCACTTCCTGAGATAGTGGTACTCCGACCAACAACTGTTCCCTGGACCTCGCCTTTATAAGGAGATCGTCCAAGTATGGGATAATTATAACTCCCTTCTTTCGAAGGAGTATCATCATTTCGGCCATTACCTTGGTAAATACCCTCGGTGCCGTGGACAGACCAAACGGCAACGTCTGGAATTGGTAATGGCAGTCTTGTACCACAAAACGGAGGTACACCTGGTGAGGTGGGTAAATGGGGACATGCAGGTACGCATCCTTGATGTCCAGTGATACCATGTAATCCCCTTCTTCCAGGCTTGCAATAACCGCCCTGAGCGATTCCATTTTGAACTTGAACCTTATATAAGTGTTCAAGGATTTTAAATTTAGAATGGGTCTCACCGAACCGTCTGGTTTCGGTACCACAAACATTGTGGAATAGTAACCCCGTCCCTGTTGAAGGAGGGGAACTTTTATTATCACCTGCTGGAGGAACAGCTTGTGAATTGCTGCCAGCACTACCTCCCTGTCCGGGGGAGTAGCTGGCAAGGCTGATTTGAGGTAACGGCGAGGGGGAGACGTCTCGAATTCCAGCTTGTATCCCTGAGATACCACTTGTAGAACCCAGGGATCCACTTGTGAGCGAACCCACCGGTCGCTGAAGTTCCGGAGACGGGCCCCCACCGCACCTGGCTCCACCAGTGGAGCCCCAGCGTCATGCGGTGGATTTAGTGGAAGCAGGGGAGGATTTCTGTTCTTGGGAACTGGCTGTATGGTGCAGCTTTTTCCCTCTACCCCTGCCTCTGGGCAGAAAGGACGCGCCTTTAACCCGCTTGCCTTTCTGGGGCCGAAAGGACTGTACCTGATAATACGGTGCTTTCTTTGGCTGTGAGGGAACCTGGGGTAAAATGTCGACTTCCCAGCTGTCGCTGTGGAAACGAGGTCCGAGAGACCATCCCCAAACAATTCCTCACCCTTGTAAGGCAAAACCTCCATGTGCCTTTTAGAATCCGCATCACCTGTCCACTGCCGAGTCCATAATACTCTCCTGGCAGAAATGGACATTGCATTTATTCTAGATGCCAGCCGGCAAATATCCCTCTGTGCATCTCTCATGTATAAGACTACGTCTTTAATATGCTCTATGGTTAGCAATATAGTGTCCCTGTCAAGGGAATCAATATTATCAGACAGGGAATCAGACCACGCTGCTGCAGCACTGCACATCCATGCTGAAGCAATAGCAGGTCTCAGTATCGTACCTGAGTGTGTATATACAGACTTCAGGATAGCCTCCTGCTTTCTATCCGCAGGCTCCTTTAAGGCGGCCGTATCCTGAGACGGTAGTGCCACCTTTTTTGACAAGCGTGTGAGCGCTTTATCCACCCTCGGGGATGTCTCCCAACGTACCCTGTCCTCTGGCGGGAAAGGGTACGCCATTAGTAACTTTTTAGAAATCACCAGTTTTTTATCAGGGGATGCCCACGCTTCTTCACACACTTTATTTAACTCATCTGAAGGGGGAAAAACCACTGGTTGCTTTTTCTCCCCAAACATAATACCCTTTTTAGTGGTACCTGGGTTAATGTCAGAAATGTGCAACACATTTTTCATTGCCGTAATCATGCAACGGATAGCCCTAGTGGAATGTACATTAGTCTTGTCGTCGTCGACACTGGAGTCAGACTCCGTGTCGACATCTGTGTCTGCCATCTGAGGTAGCGGGCGTTTTTGAGCCCCTGATGGCCTTTGAGACGCCTGGGCAGGCACTGGCTGAGAAGCCGGCTGTCCCACAGCTGTTATGTCATCGTACCTTTTATGTAAGGAGTTGACACTGTCGGTTAATACCTTCCACATATCCATCCACTCTGGTGTCGACCCCGCAGGGGGTGACATCACATTTATCGGCACCTGCTCCGCCTCCACATAAGCCTCCTCATCAAACATGTCGACACAGCCGTACAGACACACCGCACAGACACAGGGAATGCTCTGACTGAGGACAGGACCCCACAAAGTCCTTTGGGGAGACAGAGAGAGAGAGTATGCCAGCACACACCACAGCTCTATAAAAACAGGGATTTACACTACACAAAGTGATTTTCCCTATAGCAGCTATAATACACAGTATTGCGCCTAGATTTAGTGCCCCCCCTCTCTTTTTTACCCTATTGAGCCTGGAAACTGCAGGGGAGAGCCTGGGGAGCGTCCTTCCAGCGGAGCTGTGAAGAGGAAATGGCGTCAGTGTGCTGAGGGAGATAGCCCCGCCCCTTTTCGGCAGGCTTCTCCCGCTCTTTTTATTAATATTATGGCAGGGGATTTTTACACATATATAGTTTATTAGACTATATTATGTGTTTTTTGCCATTTTTAATGTAATCTAATTGCAGCCCAGGGCGCCTCCCCCCAGCGCCCTGCACCCATCAGTGACCGGAGTATGTGGTGTGCATGGGGAGCAATGGCGCACAGCTGCAGTGCTGTGCGCTACCTTAATGAAGACCGGAGTCTTCAGCCGCCGATTTTCTCCTCGGAATCTTCCGTCTTCTGGCTCTGCAAGGGGGACGGCGGCGCGGCTCCGGGACCGGACGACCGAGGCTGGGCCTGTGTTCGATCCCTCTGCAGCTAATGGTGTCCAGTAGCCTAGAAGCCCAAGCTAGCTGCAAGCAGGTAGGTTCGCTTCTCTCCCCTAAGTCCCTCGTAGCAGTGAGTCTATTGCCAGCAGATCTCACTGAAAATAAAAAACCTAATAAATACTTTCTTTACTAAGAGCTCAGGAGAGCCCCTAGTGTGCAACCAGCTCGAGCCGGGCACAGATTCTAACTGAGGTCTGGAGGAGGGGCATTGAGGGAGGAGCCAGTGCACACCAGTAGTCCTAATTCTTTCTTAGAGTGCCAGTCTCCTGCGGAGCCCGTCTATTCCCCATGGTCCTTACGGAGTTCCCAGCATCCAATAGGACGTCAGAGAAATATGAAATGCATTAGGAATTCTTAACTGCGGAGGTAATTTCACTTTATAAGCCACAGGATTCAACACTCTTTCGATTGGGTAAGGCCCAATAAATCTGGGAGCAAACTTTTTTGTAGGAACCTTTAATCTTAGGTTACGTGTGGAAACCCAAACCCGATCTCCTACCTTAAGGCTTGGTACAGCTTTTCGTTTCAGATCTGCATAGGTCTTATATCTCTTGGATGTCTTGAGCAAAGTCTTGTGAACTTGTTTCCAGGCTTCAGTAAATTGACGAAGTGTTGACTCTGCGGCCGGAACCTCGAGCGTAGGCAGAAGTTGGAAGTCAGGAACTCTTGGATGGTAACCATAATTAATGAAGAATGGAGAAGATTTTGTGGCAGAGTGATAAAGATTGTTATGGGCAAATTCTGCGAACGGGAGGAAGTCCAGCCAGTCGTCCTGTGAGGAGGACATAAATAAACGCAGAAAAGTCTCCAGATTCTGGTTCACTCTCTCTGTTTGACCATCCGTTTGAGGATGATATCCTGAGAAGTTTAATTTCACGCCAAGAGCAGAACATAGGGATCTCCAAAACCTGGCCACAAATTGAGGACCTCTATCAGACACGATCTCCTGGGGTAGACCATGGAGTCGAAAGATCTCTGCTATAAACAATTTTGCCAACTGGGATGCAGATGGAAGATTAGCCAGAGGAACAAAGTGTGCCATTTTAGAGAATCGGTCAACTATGACCCATACGGTGTTCCGCCCACCAGACATAGGTAAATCTATAGAAATATGCGTCCATGGTCTTAGTGGTACCGGCAAAGGATGGAGTAACCCGGCTGGTGGACCTTTGGGACTTTTATGCTGGGCACATTTTGGACAGGCAGCTACGAATTCCTGAACGTCAGTCCTGAGATGAGCCCACCAGTAGGAGCGTTGAATGAATTTAAGTGTCTTATGACCGCCCGCATGGCCCATGAAGGAGGAGGAGTGAGCCCATGTAAGAAGTTTTTTGCGAAGATTTGGTGCAACGAAGATCTTCCCTGGAGGAGGAAGTGGAGAGTTATTTGTTGCAGAAAAAGAGGTGGATTCCAGGATAAATTGCTCTTTTAAACGGTCAGAGGGTTCTTCTGAACTTAGGGAGTGAGATAATGCATCTGCCTTTTTGTTGAGGGAACCTGGTCTGTAACTGAGTTTAAAATTAAAACGGGTAAAGAAGAGTGCCCATCTTGCTTGGCGTGGGTTCAGACATCGGGCTGACTGTAGATACAGGAGGTTCTTGTGATCCGTGGTCACCGAAATTGGATGCTGAGCTCCCTCCAACAAATACCTCCACTCCTCAAAGGCCAACTTAATTGCCAGTAATTCCTGTTCCCCAATAGCGTAATTCTGTTCAGCGGGGGAGAATCTTCGCAAGAAGAATGCACAAGGATGGACCTTCTTGTCCTCGAAAAGCTGGGATAATACTGCTCCTACTCCTACAGTAGAGGCATCAACCTCCACCAAGAACGGACGGCTGAGATCGGGTTGTCGAAGAACTGGAGCAGTCGTGAAGGCCTCCTTTAAAGATGAAAAAGCTTCCAAAGCCTCCGGAGACCACTTGGCAGGATCAGCTCCCTTCCTAGTTAATCCGGTTATAGGAGCTATGACAGAAGAATAATTTTGAATGAATCTTCGGTAGAAGTTAGCAAACCCCAGGAAACGTTGAATTCCTTTAAGGGTAGCTGGAAGTGCCCAATCCTGAATCGCCTGGACTTTAGCGGGGTCCATCTGTAACCTCTGCCCTGAAAGAATGTAACCGAGGAATGGAATCGTGGGTACTTCAAAGGTGCACTTCTCTAACTGATTCCTTGGTAAACGAGTTAACACTTCTTTGACTTGTTCCCGGTGGGTCTTCAGATCCCTAGAAAAAATGAGGATGTCATCCAGATACACTACCAAGCAGTCATAGAGGAGATCTCTGAAGATTTCATTAACGAACTCTTGAAAGACGGCTGGGGCGTTGCATAGGCCAAAAGGCATTACCAGGTATTCGTAATGGCCGTCGCGGGTATTAAATGCCGTCTTCCATTCGTCCCCTGGGCGAATACGTATAAGATTGTAGGCCCCCCCTAAGTCCAACTTAGTATATACAGTAGCTCCTTTAACACGGTTGAACAGTTCTGGAATCAGAGGTACCGGATATCTGTTCTTAATTGTTATGTCATTGAGACCTCTATAGTCAATACAGGGCCGCAACCCCCCATCCTTCTTTTTGACTAAGAAAAACCCTGCTCCGGCCGGAGATGTAGAAGACCTGATGAACCCTTTCTCCAAGTTCTCCCGGATATACTCCGACATTGCCTGTGTCTCGGGAAGTGAGAGAGGGTAAATTCGACCTCGGGGAGGAGTCTTATGGGTACTAGCTCAATGGGACAATCCCAAGTACGATGCGGGGGCAAGGTGTCCGCCCCATGCTTACTGAAAACATCTTGAAAAGATTGGTACTCCACAGGAAGGCTGGAGGGTTGGAAGAACAGAGAGGTCTAACTGAAGGTAAACAGTTCTGAAAGCAGTCTTGTCCCCAAGAGAGAACATCCATAGTTTGCCAATCTATGTGGGGATTGTGTCTGATTAACCATGGAAACCCTAGGATGAGTTCATGAGAGGCTTTAGGAATTACAAGGAAAGAGATTTTTTCTGAATGGAGAACTCCGACCTTCAGCTTGAGAGGAATAGTACGAAAGGATATAATACCCTCTGGGATATAACTTCCATCCACTGCGGTAACAGAAATGGTACGATCCAAAGGAACCATTTGTATTCCAGATCGTTTGACCAGAGCTGACGTAATGAAGCTTTCGGCGGCTCCGGAGTCGAGTAGTGCAGGGATGAGAAGAGAAGAAGAAGGGAGCTCCAATTGGGTTAACAGGACAGACTCTTTCTTGGTATGTAATTCTGAGAATTCTCCTAGCTTGATCTCTCCAGCACAAACTAGGAGCGGGCGTTTCCCGGACGTAGACTGCAAGTTTTAGCAAAGTGATCAGATGCACCACAATACAGGCAGAGGTTCCCTTGTCGCCGTCTCTGCCGTTCTTCATTGGAGAGGTGGGAGCGATTAATCTGCATGGGTTCTTCCACAGTTGGTGATGATGGTGTTGGTGGAAGAACAACTCTAGGCTTAGGGCGATCTGACCGCAACCTCTCCATACAGCGTTCTCTGTACCTCAGATCTAACTTATTGCATAAAGAAATTAGTTTATCCAACTTATCAGGTACATCCTGAGTTGCAAGGTCATCTTTGATCTTTTCGGAGAGACCGCTCCAGAAAGCTGCAATGAGAGCCTCCTCGTTCCAGTTCAGTTCTGAGGAAAGGGTGCGAAACTGGATCACGTACTGACTGACCGTATGCGTGCCCTGATGCAGGCGCAGGATTTCCAATGAGGCGGCAGAAGTCCTGCCCGATTCGTCGAAGATTCTTCGAAAGGTGGCCATGAATTCTGGATAGTTAGATAAGATGGGATCCATCCTCTCCCACAAAGGTGTAACCCATTCCAACGCTTGCCCGGTAAGTAAAGAAATTATATAGGCTACTTTGGATCGTGCTGATGGGAAGTTGGTCGACTGTAGTTCGAACTGGATTTCGCACTGGTTAAGAAACCCGCTGCATTGTTTTGGATTCCCATCAAATTTACTGGGAGGAGGCAAATGCAAACGTGGAAGTGGTACTGGTACAGGAGGAAGCAGGACTGGAGGTGCCAATGTGGAAGCAGCTGTAGATACTTGAGGTGCCGTCATGGCAACACAGAGAGAATCGAGACGTTCGGACATACTCTGCATGAACTGCACGATTTGAGATTGTGTGGCCTCCTGCTTACTTAAGCGAGACCAGATATCTGCAGTTGAATCCCCACCTGAGGCCTGATCACCCGTCGAATCCATTGGGCCAGTGCTTACTATCACGTCTGGCAGGGTTTGAGGATCCGGCAGCTGAGATTTGCCCGAGGAGGTAGCAGGCTGTGAATGAACCAGGTGAGGGGGCTGGATATAGTTCCTTCGCATGGGACACGGAGCAATGAAGAACGTAGGCGGGGTTTGAGAGTCAATGGAAAGTATTTATTATGTACAGGGCTGAGGTAGGGAACTGAGGCTGAAGCACAATGGTTAAAGACGTGGCTGGAGATGAAGAACTGCGGATTGTGATTTGAAAGACGAGACTGTAGATGATGAACTGTGCAACTGTGGATGGTAGTTGAAAACGTGGCTGGAGACAAGGACTGTGGACTGTGGTTTGGAAAACGAGGCTTGAAGATAATAATCTGCAGGCTGTAGTCAGTGGTACAAAGGCGTGGCTGGTGAAGGAGATCTGTGGAGTGTGGCTTGAAAGACGAGGCAGAAGACCCGGGGCCGACTGTGCCCAAAGAGTCTTACTGGACTGGGTTTTCCAGGAGCGCTTCCACAGGCAGTAGCAGGCAAGAAACGGCAGGGCTGCAGCAGCAACAGAGAACCGACCAAGCAGGATCAGGAGGAACCAAGATACAGCAGGAATCCTGGGAGCACAGGCTGAAGCACCTACAACAGGGTTGTAACTTGAAGCACTGGCATCCCTGTCCTAAACCAGCCCTCTTTTATAGGGAGAGCTTCCCCTGGATTGGCTGGAAGAAACAGGAAACAGGAACTATGCTTAAAACTTGGTCTCCAACATGGCGGCGCCCAGTAATGCAGACCTTTTTGCAAAGCCACATTGCTCACTGCCCCTGGTCTCCAAGCAACGGTTCAGCAAGAGCGACCCGCTGTAGCGGCGTCCCGCCGCCACGAGAGGACCCCCTCACCTCCGCTACTGCTGCCCACAGATCCGGCGCAGCAGCCCACCTCCGCCGCTGCCCGCACAACGCCAAGGAAGCCAGCCCCGCGGCCCCAGCGTACCGGTAAGACTCCGGACACTGACAGTCCAAGAGGAAAAGGAACCACCGCTAGTGTGCCACAGAGAGGACTTGTATAATTGATTTAATTTCTTTGACTGTACAGCACTATATATATCTTTATTGTGTGTATATTTAGAATTAATTCCAAATTGCACAACACTATATATCATTATTTTATACGTTCTTAGAATATATAAATAATTCGTATGGATATTAGTGGTATACACATTAAGATGGTAATAATTAGAGAAAGATTTTTGAAATTGATTAGTTGATTAAAACAATGTTGATAAAAAAATGGGAGGTACCCAGAATTAATAAATTTTATTAATTTGAACAGAAAATGTGAGACCCCTCAGGAACTGATTTTTCTTTCTCACTAATTGAATGTAATATTTGTAAAAAAAAAAAAATAATAGATAAAATTTCAACCCATTAATGATGGTAATACCGTAATGGTTTCAAATTTTTTTTTTGATACTAATGTAAATTTAGTAAAACAATAGTAATAACAGTAATTGAATACAAATAGGAAATAAAGTATTCCAATTATTTCTAATTTTGTTATTGTAGGACATATATTTAGCTTGAATAAATGTATTGCTGCCTGACAAAAAGATCTGTGATGGAGTATGTGGATTTCCTGTTTTTGGATTCAGTATATGTGACATAGCTGAGGGATTGTTCCAATTTTTGTTGGTATTATTATGTTTTTTAAAAGGGGTGGAGTTCAAAGTCTGCATTCAGTCCTTCTGGTGTTAAAGTGGCAAGTTCATAGAGTTTTGATTCTTCCTTTAATAATAACGGGTGCCAATCTCCACCTCTCCAGGGTTTCTTAATATGTTTGAGACCTATAAATTTTAAAGTCGATGGATCGCTTCCATGGGTGTCTTTGAAGTGTTTTGGAATACTATGGTTATCTTTTTCGTTCTTGATATTATTCAGGTGTTCGTTGATTCTGATGTATAATTTTCGGGTGGTTTATCCTATGTATTGTACTCCACATGGACAGATGAGGAGGTAGATGACTCCAATGGTGTTGCAGGTGATCTTCTCTCTAATTTTGAATTCTTTGTTGTTACTTCTTGAGAAAATATTTTTCTCTAACGTCCTAGTGGATGCTGGGAACTCCGTAAGGACCATGGGGAATAGACGGGCTCCGCAGGAGACTGGGCACTCTAAGAAAGATTTAGTACTACTGGTGTGCACTGGCTCCTTCCTCTATGCCCCTCCTCCAGACCCCAGTTAGAGTCTGTGCCCGGACAGAGCTGGGTGCATTTTAGTGAGCTCTCCTGAGCTTGCTAATAAGAAAGTATTTTGTTAGGTTTTTTATTTTCAGAGAGCTTCTGCTGGCAACAGACTCCCTGCTACGTGGTACTGAGGGGAGAGAAGCAAACCTACTAACTGCGGCTAGGTTGCGCTTCTTAGGCTACTGGACACCATTAGCTCCAGAGGGATCGAACACAGGTACCTAACCTTGGTCGTCCGTTCCCGTAGCCGCGCCGCCGTCCCACTCGCAGAGCCAGAAGACAGAAGCCGGCGGGTTGAAGCAAGAAGACGTCAAAATTGGCGGCAGAAAACTCCTGTCTTCATATGAGGTAGCGCACAGCACTGCAGCTGTGCGCCATTGCGCCCACACTAACCCACACACTCCGGTCACTGTAGGGTGCAGGGCGCGGGGGGGGCGCCCTGGGCAGCAATTGATTACCTCCTGGCAAAAAAGCAGCATATTGTTAGGGTCTCCTGCCCTGTGCTGCCACGTCGTCATGGCAACCGGGAGACAAGTGCTAGCGGAGTAACCTGAGCGCAGCTGATACTCCGGTTCGGGTCTTTTGCTGTGCAGTGGTTACAGGCTCTGTGCACGGCAGGGGATCCGGTGCTGGTTTTTGTGCTCACAGTCTGTGAGGTCTGAGTGGGGCGTGGACAGCACCTGCTATATAAGGCCTCTTCTCAGGTTAAGCAGATGCTGCTGAATCTTTGTTGGTTAGTTAGTTCCTGAAAGTTAGCCAGTACTGTGTAGCTTTGTATTTGTTGTTGCTTACTGCAAATAGGCCTTGGGATTTGGTACTACACTCTGCCAATCCAGACCTAGCAGTAAGACTGGAGTCAGTCGTTTAACTTGCTGGGGTTCTTTTGCTACTCTGTGAACTTAGCAAGTTTGCGGCTGTATTCTCAGATTTGCCTGCCTAAATCCTGTCTCACTGTGCAAGGTGTTCAGGTGTCAGTTTAGTGGCAGTAAGCTGAACCTGTGCACTGCAAGTGATGATTAGGATTGTGGAGACTCTCCTTGTGTCTATCATTCCATCTCTGACCAAGGAGTTTACTGCCACACCCGTTGGTAACCCTTTAGGGTTTTGCTGTTGCCCTTAGCAACAGCATTTCGGGTTCTCTACGTATTAAAACACAACATCTTGCTTTTTCCATCTGAGCATTCTTAATACTAGGGAGACACCCAGTTTCTTAGCCTCTGGGCTTCTCTGTTCACTTTGTGTGTATTTTGTTACCCTATCACTTTCTGTGTACGTAATGTCATATTCCCCAGTCTGTCTGTGAGTTCATTTGTTTTGCATCCCAATCTGTTCAGACACCAGTACATTCCTGCAGGCACTGGTGTGCATAACAGTTCAGACACCAGTACATTCCTGCAGGCACTGGTGTGCATAACATATTCAGCAGCCTAATACTCCTGTTGAAATTTTGTGGGAATATGGAGCATACCCCTCAAAATACGTTGCAACAGGTGGTCGATCAGGTGCAGGTCCTGACTCGACAATTTAATGATTTGTCCATTAAAATGCACACCTCCCAGGCCGCTGGCGGAGCTCCCGCAGCAGCAGCACCTTCAGGGGTTAAGGAGCCGAAAGTAAATCTCCCGGATCGTTTTTCTGGAGATCGCTCGCAGTTCTTTTGTTTCAAGGAGAGCTGCAAGCTATACTTCCGGCTTAGGCCTCAGTCTTCTGGGTCGGAGATTCAGCGGGTGGGCATAGTGATTTCCTTGCTACAATGAGACCCACAGGTCTGGGCATATGGGTTGCAGCCTGACTGTCCGTCGCTTAAAAGTGTTGATGCTTTTTTTACGGCACTGGGCATGTTGTATGATGACCCTGACAAGACGGCCTCAGCCGAGGCTCAGATTTCGATCCTTAAGCAAGGGCGAAGGCCAGTTGAGGTTTACTGTACGGAGTTTCGGAGGTTGGCCCATGATACCCAGAGGAATGACCCAGCCCTGAGACACCAGTACCGAAGAGGTCTTTCTAACCAGATAAAAGACCAACTGGTACAATATCCCTTGCCTGATAGCTTGGATCAGCTCATGCAGTTATCCATCCGGGTGGATAGACGGCTGAGAGAGCGTAGGCTTGAAAGGGAGTCCGAGGTTTCCTTCTTACCCAAGGGAACCTCAGACTCTGAGGAATTTTCCGAGGAGCCTATGCAGATTGGGGCTACCCGCCTCTCCTCGCGTGAGAAGACGCGGAGGAGACAGCAGGGGTTGTGTTTGTACTGTGGGAATAAAGGTCATGTGGTAGTATCATGCCCAGAAAAGCCGGAAAACTTCAGGGCCTGAGGGTGATGGGAAATATCCTGTCAGGCCAGAAGTCAGAATTTCCCAAGAAGACTTTTATCATTCCGGTGACCTTGAAGATCCTCGGTCAAACTGTCAAGACTGAGGCCTTTGTGGACAGTGGGGCCGACGGGGTTTTTATGGACCGCCAATTCGCCCTGAAACACTCTGTTCCCTTAGTACCCTTGGCATCGGAAATTGAGATTTGTGGGTTAAACGGGGAACCATTATCCCAAGGTAAAATTACCTCTTGCACTAGCCAGATTTCTTTGTTTATTGGAGCCACACACTCTGAAAAATTGTCCTTTTATGTGACTGTCTGTACTTTTGCCCCATTGGTGTTGGGGTTACCCTGGTTAAGGGCCCACAATCCTCAATTTGACTGGGTCTCTGGGAAGATTCTTAGTTGGGGTACTGATTGTTTCAGGAGTTGCTTGAGCCTTCCAGTCAGGCTCTCGCAGCTAAGTTTGCCAGGATTGCCAGGGTGTTATGCAGATTTTGCGGACGTGTTCTCCAAAAAAGTTGCAGAGGTACTACCTCCCCATCGCCCCTATGACTGTGCCATTGATTTGTTGCCAAATGCTAAGCTTCCCAAGAGCAGGTTGTACTCCCTGTCACGTCCTGAGACTCAGGCTATGGCAGAGTACATTCAGGAGAACTTGGCTAAGGGATTTATCAGACCTTCACAGTCTCCTGTTGGGTCGGGGTTCTTCTTCGTGGGTAAAAAGGACGGTTCATTGCGACCCTGCATCGACTTCAGGGAATTGAACCGTATCACGATTAAAAACTCATACCCACTGCCTCTCATTTCGGTCTTGTTTGACCAGCTTCGTACTGCCACCATTTTTTCTAAGATTGACCTACGCGGGGCGTACAATCTAATCCGAATAAGAGAGGGGGATGAATGGAAGACTGCCTTTAATACCCACTCAGGGCATTATGAATATTTGGTGATGCCTTTTGGGCTCTGTAATGCCCCGGCAGTCTTCCAGGATTTCATGAACGATGTACTCAGGGAATATTTGGATAGATTCTTAGTTGTATACTTAGATGACATCCTAATCTTCTCCCATTCCCTGGAGGAACATCGGAAGCATGTACGCTTAGTCCTCCAGAAACTCAGAGACCACCGGCTTGGGGCGAAGCTGGAGAAGTGCGAATTTGAAGTTCAGCAAATCGCATTTCTAGGATATATTATCTCCCCAGAAGGTTTCCAAATGGAGGGTTCCAAGGTACAGGCAGTCCTGTATTGGGTGCAGCCCACTAGTTTGAAGGCGCTTCAGCGTTTCCTGGGCTTTGCGAATTTTTATAGACGATTTATCGCTGGATTTTCGTCTATAGTGGCGCCCTTGGTGGCACTCACTAAGAAAGGGGCGGATGTTGCTCACTGGTCTTGTGAGGCTAAAGCGGCTTTTGCCCGTCTCAAAAGGGCATTTGTATCGGCCAAGGTGCTGCGACACCCAGATCCAGAGCGTCCTTTTGTGGTGGAGGTGGATGCCTCTGAGATGGGTATTGGGGCAGTGCTCTCTCAGATGGGAGTGTCTGATAATCGCCTTCATCCCTGTGCTTACTTTTCCCGTAAATTTTCGCCTGCCGAGATGAATTATGACGTGGGTAACCGGGAATTGTTGGCTATTAAGGATGCACTCGAGGAGTGGAGACACTGGCTTGAGGGGGCTAAGTTTGTGGTCTCAATTCTCACCGACCATAAGAATCTGGCATATTTAGAGTCAGCGAAGCGTCTCAATGCCAGGCAGGCACGATGGGCTTTGTTTTTTGCTCGCTTTAATTTTTTGATAACATATCGCCCTGGGTCAAAAAACATCAAGGCTGATGCGCTCTCGCGGAGTTTTGCTCCAATCCAGGAGGCCACCGAGGAGCCGTTGCCCATTGTGTCCCCATCATGTATTAAAGTGGGCATTACCCAGGACCTCTTATCATTAGTCCTTAGAGCACAGGAGCAGGCTCCTCCAGACCTTCCGGTAGGTCTTTTGTTTGTGCCTCCTAGGTTAAGACAGCGAGTGTTCCTGGAATTCCATGCCAAGAAGTCGGCAGGTCACCCGGGTATTGCCAGAACTCGGGAGTTGCTATCTAGGGCGGTGTGGTGGCCCTCGGTGGCTAAGGATGTGGATCAGTGGGTTCGGGCATGTGACATCTGTGCCCGAAATAAGACTCCTAGAGGGGTTCCTGTTGGCCCATTACATCCACTCTCTATCCCATCTAAGCCATGGACCCACATTTCAATGGATTTTGTGGTGGACTTGCCCAAATCCTCGGGGATGACAGCCATCTGGGTTGTCGTTGACAGGTTTTCGAAGATGGCGCACTTCGTTCCACTGGTTGGGCTGCCATCGGCCAGACGCCTGTCTGAATTATTTATGCTGCATGTTGTGCGTCTCCACGGGTTGCCACTTGATGTGGTCTCTGACCGCGGATCCCAGTTTGTGGCCAAATTCTGGAGGGCATTTTGTTCCGATCTCCAGATTTCTGTCAGCTTGTCGTCAGGCTACCATCCGCAGTCTAATGGGCAGACTGAAAGGGTGAACCAGTCCTTGGAGCAGTTCCTCAGGTGTTATGTCTCCAAGTGTCAGACTGACTGGGTTGCTCATCTGTCCATGGCGGAGTTTGCCTATAACAACGCGGCTCACTCTGCTGCAGGGATCTCTCCCTTCCTTTGTGTGTATGGGCATCATCCTAAGGCCAATTCTTTTGACCCCCCTGGACTCCACGCCTGGTGGTTCCTCTGTGGTTTTGGTCCTTAGAGGTATTTGGAGGAAAGTGAAGAAAGCCCTTGTGTCTGTGTCATTAGTGACCAAAAGGGTTTTTGATAAGCGGAAAAGACCCTGCAGCTTCAAATTAGGAGACTTCGTCTGGTTGTCTACCAAGAATTTGAAGTTGAGACAGCCATCTCATAAGTTAGGCCCCCGGTTCATCGGCCCTTATAAGATCACCAGGGTTATCAATCCGGTGGCATTTCAGTTAGATCTGCCCCGTTCTTTGGGTATCAATAAAACATTTCATTGTTCCCTTTTAAAACGGGCGATTAGTAATCCTTCTTCCAGTGGAAGACCTTCCCCTCTTCTGATACGTGGCCAGAGGGAGTTTGTTGTCGAAAGGATTCTTGACTCCAAGATGGTTCGGGGTCGGCTGTCATTTTTGGTGCACTGGAAGGGGTATGGCCCGGAGGAGCGGTCGTGGGTGCGCAGTTGTGATCTTCATGCCCCCAGACTGATACTCTCTTTCTTCTCGCAGTTCCCCGATAAACCCGGTGCTAGGGGTTCTTTGACCCCTCGTCAGAGGGGGGGTACTGTTAGGGTCTCCTGCCCTGTGCTGCCACGTCGTCATGGCAACCGGGAGACAAGTGCTAGCGGAGTAACCTGAGCGCAGCTGATACTCCGGTTCGGGTCTTTTGCTGTGCAGTGGTTACAGGCTCTGTGCACGGCAGGGGATCCGGTGCTGGTTTTTGTGCTCACAGTCTGTGAGGTCTGAGTGGGGCGTGGACAGCACCTGCTATATAAGGCCTCTTCTCAGGTTAAGCAGATGCTGCTGAATCTTTGTTGGTTAGTTAGTTCCTGAAAGTTAGCCAGTACTGTGTAGCTTTGTATTTGTTGTTGCTTACTGCAAATAGGCCTTGGGATTTGGTACTACACTCTGCCAATCCAGACCTAGCAGTAAGACTGGAGTCAGTCGTTTAACTTGCTGGGGTTCTTTTGCTACTCTGTGAACTTAGCAAGTTTGCGGCTGTATTCTCAGATTTGCCTGCCTAAATCCTGTCTCACTGTGCAAGGTGTTCAGGTGTCAGTTTAGTGGCAGTAAACTGAACCTGTGCACTGCAAGTGAGGATTAGGATTGTGGAGACTCTCCTTGTGTCTATCATTCCATCTCTGACCAAGGAGTTTACTGCCACACCCGTTGGTAACCCTTTAGGGTTTTGCTGTTGCCCTTAGCAACAGCATTTCGGGTTCTCTACGTATTAAAACACAACATCTTGCTTTTTCCATCTGAGCATTCTTAATACTAGGGAGACACCCAGTTTCTTAGCCTCTGGGCTTCTCTGTTCACTTTGTGTTTATTTTGTTACCCTATCACCTTCTGTGTACGTAATGTCATATTCCCCAGTCTGTCTGTGAGTTCATTTGTTTTGCATCCCTATCTGTTCAGACACCAGTACATTCCTGCAGGCACTGGTGTGCATAACAGTTCAGACACCAGTACATTCCTGCAGGCACTGGTGTGCATAACACATATATACAGCTGGGCACTGTAATATGCATGAGCCGCCGCCATTAATTTTACACAAAATCGCGGGACAGAAGCCCGCCGCTGAGGGGGCAGGGCCTTCTTCCTCAGCACTCACCAGCGCCATTTTCTCTCCACAGCTCCGCTGAGAGGAAGCTCCCCAGGCTCTCCCCTGCAGACTCACGGTAGAAAGAGGGTAAAAAGAGAGGGGGGGCACATAAATTTAGCGCATTAATCATATATACAGCAGCTACTGGGTAAACACTAAGTTACTGTGTGATTCCTGGGTCATATAGCGCTGGGGTGTGTGCTGGCATACTCTCTCTCTGTCTCTCCAAAAGGCCTTGTGGGGGTCCTGTCCTCATATAGAGCATCCCCTGTGTGTGTGGTGTGTCGGTACGCGTGTGTCGACATGTTTTACGAGGAGGGCTATGTGGAGGCAGAGCAGGTGCAGATGAATGACGTGTCTCCGCCGACTGCGCCGACACCTGATTGGATGGATATGTGGAAGGTGTTAAATGATAATGTAAACTCCTTGCATAAAAGGTTGGATAAAGCTGATGCCTTGGGACAGTCGGGGTCTCAGCCCATGCCTGATCCTACAGCGCAGAGGCCGTCAGGGTCTCAGAAGCGCCCACTATCCAAAATTGTTGACACAGATATCGACACGGATTCTGACTCCAGTGTCGATGACGATGATGCAAAATTGCAGCCTAAAATGGCTAAAGCCATCCGCTACATGATTATAGCAATGAAGGATGTATTGCACATATCAGAGGTAAACCCTGTCCCTGACAAGAGGGTTTATATGTATGGGGAGAAAAAGCAAGAGGTGACTTCTCCCCCTTCACATGAGTTAAATGAGTTATGTGAAAAAGCGTGGGATTCCCCCGATAGGAAAGTGCTGATTTCCAAAAGGTTACTTATGGCGTACCCTTTCCCGCCAACGGACAGGATGCGCTGGGAATCCTCCCCTAGGGTAGATAAAGCTCTGACACGCTTATCTAAGAAGGTGGCCCTGCCGTCACAGGATACGGCCTCCCTAAAGGATCCTGCCGATAGGAAGCAGGAAAGTATCCTGAAGTCTGTTTATACACATTCAGGTACTCTACTGAGGCCGGCAATTGCGCCGGCCTGGATGTGTAGTGCTGTAGCAGCATGGACAGATAATCTGTCTGAGGAACTGGATACCTTAGACAAGGATAACATTTTACAGACCCTGGGGCATATAAAAGACGCTGTCCTATATATGAGGGATGCCCAGAGGGACATTTGCCTACTTGGCTCTAGAATAAATGCAATGTCAATTTCTGCCAGAAGGGTCCTGTGGACTCGGCAATGTACAGGTGATGCCGACTCCAAAAAGCACATGGAGGTTTTACCTTACAAGGGTGAGGAATTGTTTGGGGACGGTCTCTCGGACCTAGTTTCCACAGCTACGGCTTTTTTTGCCATATATTCCCTCACAGCCTAAGAAAGCACCGTATTACCAAATGCAGTCCTTTCGATCACAAAGAAGCAAGAAGGTCAGAGGTGCATCCTTTCTTGCCAGAGGCGGGGGTAGAGGAAAGAAGCTGCACCATACAGCTAGTTCCCAGGAGCAGAAGTCCTCCCCGGCTTCCACTAAATCCACCGCATGACGCCGGGGCTCCACAGGCGTCTCCGAAATTTCAGCCACCAGTGGGTTCGCTGACAGGTGGATCCCTGGGCTATACGGATTGTGTCTCAGGGATACAAGCTGGAATTCGAAGTGATGCCCCCTCACAGTTACCTCAAATCGGCCCTGCCAGCTTCCCCCATGGAAAGGGAAGTAGTGTTAGCAGCAATTCACAAGTTATATCTCCAGCAGGTGGTGGTAAAGGTTCCCCTCCTTCAACAGGGAAGGGGATACTATTCCACAATGTTTGTGGTACCGAAACCGGACGGTTCGGTCAGACCCATATTGAATTTAAAGTCCCTGAACATTTATCTGTAAAGATTCAAGTTCAAAATGGAATCGCTCAGAGCGGTCATTGCAAGCCTGGAAGAGGGGGATTTTATGGTGTCTCTGGACATCAAGGATGCTTACTTGCATGTCCCCATTTATCCACCTCATCAGGAGTACCTCAGATTTGTGGTACAGGACTGTCATTACCAATTCCAGACGTTGCCGTTTGGGCTCTCCACGGCACAGAGAATATTTACCAAGGTAATGGCGGAAATGATGGTGATCCTGAGAAAGGAAGGAGTCACAGGTCCAGAGAGCAGTTGCTGATCAGCGTAGCACACTCTCAGGAAGTGTTGCAGCAGCATGGCTGGATTCTGAATATCCCAAAGTCGCAGCTGATTCCTACGACGCGTCTGCCCTTTCTGGGCATGATTCTGGACACAGACCAGAAGAAGGTGTTTCTCCCGGCGGAGAAGGCTCAGGAGCTTGTGACTCTGGTCAGAGACCTCTTAAAACCGAAACAGGTGTCGGTGCATCACTGCACGCGAGTCCTGGGAAAGATGGTGGCATCGTAAGAAGCCATTCCCTTCGGCAGGTTCCATGCGAGGATCTTTCAGTGGGATCTGTTGGACAAGTGGTCCGGATCGCATCTTCAGATGCATCGGCTGATCACCCTGTCCCCTAGGGCCAGGGTGTCTCTTCTGTGGTGGCTGCAGAGTGCTCACCTTCTCGAGGGCCGCAGGTTCGGCATACAGGACTGGGTCCTGGTGACCACGGATGCGAGCCTCCGAGGATGGGGGGCAGTCACTCAGGGAAGAAACTTCCAATAGTTGTGGTCAAGTCAGGAGGCTTGTCTGCACTTAAATATCCTGGAACTAAGGGCCATATACAACGCCCTGAGTCAAGCGGAGCCTCTGCTTCGCAACCAACCGGTGCTGATTCAGTCAGACAACATCACCGCAGTGGCTCATGTAAACCACCAGGGTGGCACAAGAAGCAGAGTGGCGATGGCGGAAGCCACCAGGATTCTTCGTTGGGCGGAGAATCACGTGCAAGCACTGTCAGCAGTGTTCATTCCGGGAGTGGACAACTGGGAAGCAGACTTCCTCAGCAGGCACGACCTCCACCCGGGAGAGTGGGGACTTCTTCACGAAGTCTTCACTCAGATTACAAATCGATGGGAACTGCCACAGGTGGACATGATGGCATCCCGTCTCAACAAAAAGCTACAAAGGTATTGCGCCAGGTCAAGAGACCCTCAGGTGATAGCTGTGGACGCACTAGTAACACCGTGGGTGTTCCAGTCGGTCTATGTGTTTCCTCCTCTTCCTCTCATACCCAAGGTGCTGAGAATCGTAAGAAAAAGAGGAGTGAGAACAATACTCATTGTTTCGGATTGGCCAAGAAGGACTTGGTACCCGGAACTGCAAGAAATGCTCACAGAGGACCCATGGCCTCTGCCTCTCAGACAGGACCTGTTGCAACAGGGGCCCTGTCTGTTCCAAGACTTACCGCGGCTGCGTTTGACGGCATGGCGGTTGAACGCAGGATCCTCGCGGAAAAAGGCATTCCGGATGAAGTTATTCCTACGCTGATAAAGGCTAGGAAGGACGTGACAGCAAAACACTATCACCGTATATGGCGAAAATATGTTGCCTGGTGGGAGGCCAGGAAGGCCCCTACAGAGGAATTCCAGCTGGGCCGGTTCCTGCACTCCCTACAGTCTGGAGTGACTATGGGCTTGAAGTTGGGGTCCATAAAGGTCCAGATTTCGTCCCCTATCCATTTTCTTTCAAAAGGAACTGGCTTCTCTTCCTGAAGTTCAGACGTTTGTTAAGGGAGTGCTGCATAATCAACCCCCTTTTGTGCCACCAGTGGCACCTTGGGATCTCAACGTGGTGTTGGGTTTCCTGAAATCCCACTGGTTTGAGCCACTTAAGACCGTGGAGCTAAAGTATCTGTCAGGAACTGGTGCAGAATCCGGAATTCGGGATCAGGTACCAAGTGGTTGACGTTACCCAGAACAGAGGCGCGGAGTCTAACACGCCGGAAGGTTTTCACCAGGGAACCCCGCAAGGGGATATGGGCTTCGCGGCTTCCGACGTGCAGGTCGCGGCTTCCTGTCTGGGTCACTTGATACCTGAACTGGACTGGAGTTATGGTAGAGGTGTTGTATATGACCAACCGCAGGGATACACAGGAACAAACAGGAACTGGAGAAGGTGGCAGGGTGCACACGGCCAGATGGTACGCTGGGGCCGTGGAGATGGAACAGCAGCAGGCACTCCAGGGGTGACACAGGAGGTAGCGGCAGTCGGCAGACTAAAGTCGTCAGCAAGATGTTGAAGCTGGAATTCAATACTGGAACAAGGCAATATCCACTGGACAGATGAACTAAGACCAGAGAGGAACCAGGAAGCAGAACACCACATGGAGTAGTTATAACTGGCAAAGCCTCTTGGGATTGAGAGGCTTAAAAGAACAGGCTGGACCAATCAGTTGTGAGCACCAGACAGGCCCCCAGTAATTGATATAACATGCAGCTGCAGTGCAGACTGAGCAGGCTGACAAGCTGAATAGTAGTTTCCAGGTAACGAGCTGTAATTACAGAATCCAGACACCTGTGAAGTCAGTTGCTGAGTGCAGGAGCAAAGGCACTGGGAGACAACTATGCAGGAGCTAGCTGTGACCTGTAGTTCCACAAACTGAAGCAAAGGTAATTTATAACAAAAACAAAACATGAGTGCTCAGGATTGTAACAGTACCCCCCCCCCCCCTTGAAGAGGGGTTAAGAACCCCTAGAACCAGGCTTATCCGGAAATTCACAGAAGAAAGACCTCTTAAGTCTGGGTGCATGAAGAAACCGCTCTGGTACCCAGGTTCTCTCTTCCGGACCGTAACCCTTCCAATGCACAAGGAAATGAACTTGACCCCTCCTGAACTTGGAATCCAGAATCTTTTCCACAACAAACTCCTTGTGACCTTGAACTAACACAGCGGCAGGCCTTCTGGAAGGAGATCTTCTAAATCTCTGGGACACAAATGCTGGTTTCAACAAGGAACAGTGGAAAGTGTTATTGATCTTAAGTGATTTTGGCAAAAGGAGTCGAAAGGCTACTGGATTAATCTGTCTAATAATCCGGAATGGAACAATGAACCTAGGCCCAAATTTTTGAGAGGGCTGGCGTAACTTGATATTTCGAGTGGACAGCCACACCATGTCACCCACTTTAAGAGTACAAGGTCTTCGTCGTCTGTCAGCAAATTGTTTGAAACGAACAGAGACTTGGTTGAGTGCCAGACGTACTCTCCTCCAAATTTTCCTCAGACGAGCTACAGGATCAAGGGAAGAAGTCTGTTGCTGCAGGATGTCAAAAGCGTTAGACCTAGGATGAAACCCAGAGAGACAAAAGAAGGGTGACATGGATGAAGAAGAGTGACTGGAATTATTATATGCAAATTCAGCAAATGCCAGATGGTCCACCCAATTGTTATGGTACTTGGAAACATAACAACGGAGATACTGTTCAAGAGACTGGTTCACTCGCTCAGTCTGTCCATTGGATTGCGGATGATAACCAGAGGACAGACTAAGATTAATATCCAAGGCTGAACAGAAAGCTCGCCAGAATTGAGCAATAAACTGAGTTCCTCTGTCGGAGACGATGTCCTGTGGTAATCCATGTAATTTAAAGATATGTTGGATAAACAAGGTTGCCAATTCCCTGGCACTGGGGAGCTTGCAAAGAGGAACAAAGTGAGCCATCTTACTGAACCGGTCTACCACAACCCAAATGGTATTGTACCCCGATGACTTGGGAAGATCAACCACAAAGTCCTGTCAAAGTCAGAAAAATATCACGCTGCACACTGCCATATATGCACCTCATGCGTGTGCCCGCTGCACGTGCATGAGCCCTCCCGTGCGTGCGTATACTCGCGATCGCGTGCACTCGCGGACGCGCGGTATGCGCATTTACGGTAGAGTTTGTGTTCGTCTAGCGGGCGACTCAATCGTAACATATTTTATTCATATAATGTATTTTGTAGATTATGGTCCCTTTGATAGAATCTGAAAGTTTAGTTTATGTAGTATGTTCGGGGACAAAGAGATCCCTCTTTGTTTGATACGAAGGGTCAGACAGGGGTTACGCAGTGGTGTTTAGTATCCATCGGAAGAGAATATAATTAGCAATATTCCGGTGTTGGTTTGAAGCGGATTAATCGCTCGTGCGTATAGTTATGGACATAAGAAGTTTATGGACATTTACTATATTTGCACTTTATTACCCATGCGGCGGGAAACCCAGTTTCCCACCCACCTGAGCAGTTAGGAATAGTCACAGCCCACCTGTATGAACCAACCTATGACCTTTTGTTATAATGCGAAGACGAATTCCTGTGTCCAATGAACAATAAGAATGTAGGGACCATTGTACTGTATTGTGTGTAGTGTATAAAAGGACAAGCCGATCTGGGCCAGCTCTCTACTCTCTTCAACGATTCTCATTGCTGATAATCGGGAGCTGGATATCCAGAGAGGCGCTTGCGATTGTTTCCCCTGGT
Organism: Pseudophryne corroboree; assembly: GCF_028390025.1. Taxonomy (NCBI): domain Eukaryota; kingdom Metazoa; phylum Chordata; class Amphibia; order Anura; family Myobatrachidae; genus Pseudophryne; species Pseudophryne corroboree. The sequence continues at coordinate 1,031,166,733 of NC_086444.1, read as the reverse complement.
GCGTAAGTTCTCTGCAACCATATTGTCTCTTATTTAATGTTATAAGCCATTCTCTCTCTCCTTCCTCCTTAAATGTAATTGTATCTTTATTGTATTTTATGTGTAGTGATTCGGTTAGGTATTTTATGTTATCTTGGTAGTGTATAACTTGTATTGTATTATTCTTTTGCAATTGAACGTTCATTCATTTCCTTAAAAGGCGTTAGACCCTTAGACCGGTATTTGAGTGTTTATTATATTGCTAAGTGGTTCTCAGAGCGTCACATACGCTCATACAGCTTTTAAACTATCAAGGTTACACTGTGTTGCATTTACACCTTATCACTGCACAAGGGTTTACAGTATAAGTACACTGTATATGGTATAGTTATAAAGGTTTAACACTGTGAGCGTCAGCGCCGCTTGTGATCTCCTCGTGGTCTCGAGCGTCCGCTACGCTGATAGCGTATCATTACGTTAGTCGGCAGCCTATAGCGTGCTTGCCTTTACGCTCTAAGCCGTGAGCGAACGTGCCGCTCGTGCGTCTCGTCCACAGCTAAGCGATCGTTATGCTACGTGCGTAGTCTTACGGTATTCCATACGCCAATTGCGTACTGTGTTCTTTAACCTTTTAGAGTGTTTTATACAAGGTATAGAATAGGCATTGTCAGTCCATAGAAATATGGGACCATGGTCTTGAGGGAACCGTAAGAGGTGTAAGATGTCCCATGGGAGCTTTACGAGGAGTTTTACGTTGAGCACAGATCTCACAAGCAAGAATGAACTCTCTAACATCTTGATACATAGAAGGCCACCAAACTGAGCGAGACAATAAATCCAGAGTCTTAGAAATCCCTGGATGCCCAGAGAATCTTTTTACATGAAATTCAGATAAAACTGCTTTCCTGTACTCTTTAGGGACAAAGAGGAGTCTTGAGGGAGTCCCCATGGGTGCAAGAGACTGTTTGGCTTGAATCTGGGAGACTAAATCTTGAGCAAGACCAGCATGGATATTGGAAACAGGAATAATTGGTTCAGAAGAGCAGGATGAATTTTGAATTGGAAGGAAGCTTCGTGACAAGGCATCTGCTTTAAGATTCTTCGATCCTGGCCGATAGGAGATCACATAGTTGAAACTAGTGAAGAATAATGCCCATCGTGCCTGTCTTGGATTCAGTCTCTTGGCTGACTCAATATAGGATAAGTTTTTATGGTCAGTGAGGATTGTAATCACGTGTCTCGCCCCTTCCAACCAATGCCTCCATTCTTCTAGAGCCAACTTGGTAGCAAGCAGTTCACGATTTCCAACATCATAGTTGGCTTCGGCAGGAGAGAACTTTCTGGACAGAAAAGAGCACGGGTGAAGTTTAGAATCCACTGGATCTTTCTGTGATAGGACTGCTCCCACTCCCACTTCAGAAGCATCCACTTCCATAACAAAAGGCAGGTCAGGATTTGGATGACTAAGAACAGGTGCAGATATAAAGGCTTTTTTAACTTGAGAAAAGCTTGTAGAGCTGAAGGTGACCAATGTGATGGATCCGCACCTTTCTTGGTCAAAGCAACAATAGGTGCAACAATGTCTGAAAATGAACGAATAAATCTCCTGTAATAATTAGCGAACCCAAGAAAGCGTTGTATAGCTTTAAGGTTAGTAGGTTGTGCCCAATCTTGAATTGCTTGAAGCTTACTGGGATCCATGGAGAACCCCTTGGGAGAGATGACGTATCCTAAGAAAGCGACTTCCTTCACTTCGAATTCACATTTTTCTAACTTGGCTTATAGATGGTGCTCCCGGAGCTTTTGCAACACCATCTGGACATGGACTAGATGCTGCTCAAGTGACCGTGAATATATCAGGATGTCGTCCAAGTAGACCACAACAAATTTTCCCAGGAATTCTCGGAGCACATCATTGATAACATTTTGGAAGACGGCAGGAGCATTTGACAATCCAAATGGCATAACAAGGTATTCATAATGCCCAGAATGAGTGTTGAAGGCCGTCTTCCACTCGTCACCGGCCTTAATTCGTATGAGGTTATATGCCCCCCGAAGATCAATTTTAGAGAAGATTTCCGCCATCCGGAGTTGATCAAACAACACGGAAATCAAAGGCAAAGGATAAGAATTCTTAACCGTGATTTTTTTGAGTCCTCTATAATCAATGCATGGACGTAAGGAGCCGTCCTTTTTTGCCACAAAGAAGAATCCTGCTCCTACTGGTGATTTTGAGGGACGAATAAACCCTTTGCTTAGGTTCTCCTGAATATAGTCTTCCATGGCTTTAGTTTCTGGCAAAGAAAGAGCATATAATCTACCCTTAGGTAATTTATCTTCGGATACCAGACTGATGGCACAGTCGTAAGGTCGATGGAGGGGAAGAGTATCCGCCTCTTTCTTGGAGAAGACATCCGCAAATGAATGATATGGAGTCGGTAGCCCCTCTGGTATAACTTGAGAGCATCGCACTGGCAAGGACAGACATCTTCCTGTACATTCTGTTCCCCACTGTAAGAGTTCTCCTGTCTTCCAGCAGATGGATGGATTATGGGATTTCAACCATGGAAGCCCTAGGACTATGGAGGCCATGGGGCAATTGACAAGGAGGAAAATAATCTTCTCCGAATGCAGAAGACCAGTAGTTAAATGAACAGGAGAAGTTTGCTGAGACACTTGCCCACTGAGGAGGGGGTTACCGTCAAGGCCACAAATAGTCACAGAAGGCTTCATCTTTAGTATAGGAATGTTCCAGGACCGGGCGAAAGAGATATCCATAAAGTTGGCAGCTGCACCACAATCAACAAAAGCCTTGACTGCAACTTGCTGAGTAGGTAGACTAATTTGAACTGGAAGCAAGACTGAATTTTTTGGAGAGATTCCAGCCAGACCCAGGAGTAACTCCCCTTTTACCCCTGGGTCTTGTCTTTTCCCGACTTCAGGGTGCAAACATTAGCAAAATTATCCTTTGCTCCACAATACAAGCATAGGCCCATCGATCGTCTACGAGATTTTTCCTGAGCAGAAAGACGAAAGGCCCCAATCTGCATGGGTTCACTGGAATCTTCGGCTTCTTCCAAGGCTACTGCTGAGGGAGATGGTGACCCTCCACCTTTCTCCATCCTCCGTTCCCTGATCCGACGATCTACTCGAATTGCTAACTGCATGAGCTTGTCCAGGGTTTCAGGAGTAGGATACTGGACAAGGTAATCTTTAATTTGCTCAGTGAGGCCTAAGCGGAACTGACTTCGGAGGGCTGGGTCATTCCAACCACTATCACCTGCCCATCTGCGAAACTCAGTGCAGTATACCTCGGCCGTGTTTTTCCCTTGTCTCAGGGCTCGTAAGTGAGCCTCTGCAGAAGCTGCTCGGTCCGGGTCATCATAAAGAATTCCTAGGGCTCTAAAAAAGGCATCCACTGTGTGCAAGGCGGGATTCTCCGTTTTTAATCCGAACGCCCAGGACTGGGGTTCTCCCTGCAGGAGGGAGATAATGATACCTACTCGCTGAGCCTCAGAACCAGACGATAATGGCCGGAGTCTGAAATATAGCTTGCAGCTTTCACGGAAATTCTGGAACTGTTTCCGGTCACCTGTAAACCGATCTGGAAGATGCAGCTTTGGTTCAGGCCCAGGAGCTCTGGTTACAACCAATGACCTGCTAGTTTCTTCCTGGGTGGAAACTCGGAGCTTTAGATCTTGCAGTTGCTGCGTCAAATTTTGTATTTGACCAGCCAAGATTTGAGCCGGATTTTGCTGTGACGGGTCCATGCCCAGGAAGTGGTGGGCCAGTTATAATGTCAGGAACTGGTGCAGAATCCGGAATTCGGGATCAGGTACCAAGTGGTTGACGTTACCCAGAACAGAGGCGCGGAGTCTAACACGCCGGAAGGTTTTCACCAGGGAACCCCGCAAGGGGATATGGGCTTCGCGGCTTCCGACGTGCAGGTCGCGGCCCCCTGTCTGGGTCACTTGATACCTGAACTGGACTGGAGTTATGGTAGAGGTGTTGTATATGACAAACCGCAGGGATACACAGGAACAAACAGGAACTGGAGAAGGTGGCAGGGTGCACACGGCCAGATGGTACGCTGGGGCCGTGGAGATGGAACAGCAGCAGGCACTCCAGGGGTGACACAGGAGGTAGCGGCAGTCGGCAGACTAAAGTCGTCAGCAAGATGTTGAAGCTGGAATTCAATACTGGAACAAGGCAATACCCACTGGACAGATGAACTGAGACCAGAGAGGAACCAGGAAGCAGAACACCACATGGAGTAGTTATAACTGGCAAAGCCTCTTGGGATTGAGAGGCTTAAAAGAACAGGCTGGACCAATCAGTTGTGAGCACCAGACAGGCCCCCAGTAATTGATATAACATGCAGCTGCAGTGCAGACTGAGCAGGCTGACAAGCTGAATAGTAGTTTCCAGGTAACGAGCTGTAATTACAGAATCCAGACACCTGTGAAGTCAGTTGCTGAGTGCAGGAGCAAAGGCACTGGGAGACAACTATGCAGGAGCTAGCTGTGACCTGTAGTTCCACAAACTGAAGCAAAGGTAATTTATAACAAAAACAAAACATGAGTGCTCAGGATTGTAACAGTATCTCACGTGGAAGGTGGTCATGCTATTGGCCTTAGCTTCGGCTAGGCGTGTGTCAGAATTGGCGGCTTTGTCATGTAAAAGCCCCTATCTGGTTTTCCATATGGACAGGGCAGAATTACGGACTCGTCCGCAATTTCTGCCGAAGGTGGTGTCATCTTTTCATTTGAACCAACCTATTGTGGTGCCTGCGGCTACTCGTGACTTGGAGGATTCCAAGTTGCTTGATGTAGTCAGGGCTTTGAAGATCTATGTAGCCAGAACGGCTGGAGTCAGGAAGACTGACTCGCTGTTTATCCTGTATGCATCCAACAAGCTGGGTGCTCCTGCTTCAAAGCAGACTATTGCTCGCTGGATCTGTAACACGATTCAGCAGGCTCATTCTGCGGTTGGATTGCCGCATCCAAAATCAGTGAAAGCCCATTCCACAAGGAAAGTGGGCTCTTCTTGGGCGGCTGCCCGAGGGGTCTCGGCATTACAGCTTTGCCGAGCAGCTACTTGGTCGGGTTCAAACACATTTGCTAAGTTCTACAAGTTTGATAACCTGGCTGAGGAGGACCTTGTGTTTGCCCATTCGGTGCTGCAGAGTCATCCGCACTCTCCCGCCCGTTTGGGAGCTTTGGTATAATCCCCATGGTCCTTACGGAGTCCCCAGCATCCACTAGGACGTTAGAGAAAATAAGATTTTACTCACCGGTAAATATATTTCTCGTAGTCCGTAGTGGATGCTGGGCGCCCGTCCCAAGTGCGGACTTTCTGCAATACGTGTATATAGTTATTGCTTAATAAAGGGTTATATTATGTTGGCATTCATTGTTTGATGCTCTGTTGTTCATACTGTTGACTGGGTAAGTTTATCATAAGTTATACGGTGTGATTGGTGTGGCTGGTATGAGTCTTACCCTGGATTCCAAAATCCTTTCCTTGTAATGTCAGCTCTTCCGGGCACAGTTTCCTTAACTGAGGTCTGGAGGAGGGGCATAGAGGGAGGAGCCAGTGCACACCAGGTAGTACTAAATCTTTCTTTAGAGTGCCCAGTCTCCTGCGGAGCCCGTCTATTCCCCATGGTCCTTACGGAGTCCCCAGTATCCACTACGGACTACGAGAAATAGATTTACCGGTGAGTAAAATCTTATTTTTACAGATTTTGTGGTTGTTGTTTTGGGTTTTTTACACGCTGTACAGTTGTTACATCTGTAGAACCTGGTTCCCCACATTTTAGCCTCATGTTTTCTAATTTTGGTTCCATTTTTTGATGGTTCCTTACTAGATCTTTTCCTATCGTCGGAGCACGTCTGTAAATAATTCTTGGTTTTGGTGGTAATATGGTTTTTAGTTCTTTATCTGGTGTGAGAATGTGCCAATGTTTTTTCAGGCTTGTTTCTATGAGGTTTCTTTGTCCAGAATAGTTGGTAATAAATAGTAGTTCTTTGTTTGATTCTTCTTTCTTGTTATTGTACTGTAAGAGATCAGATTTGTTAATCGTTTCTATTTCACCTTTATCTTTCTCTAATTTTTCTTCATGTAACTCTTGCTTTCAAACTGATCTAGGAGTTTGATGGTCTGGTGTTCATAATCTTCCTTTCTGGAATAATTTCTTCTGATCCTTCTCATTTGTCCCTTTGGGATATTGGAAAGCCATTGGGGATGGGGATTACTTTTAGCGTCCAGGTAGTTGTTGCAGTCTACAGGTTTCATATATGTTTTAGTTTCTATATTGTTGTTATGGATGAAAATGGTGAGGTCTAGAAACTTGATACTGTTGCGACTTATCTCGTGTGTGAATGTTAAATTGTCTGTGTTTATATTGATCTTTCTCAGAAAGTCCTGTAGTATTTCCTCTTCTCCGTCCCATATTATTATTACGTCGTCTATGTATCTTGCCCATACCTTCAGGTTGGGGAGATGTTCGTTGTTGGTCCAAATCCTCTCATTTTCCCATTGGGCAAGGAACAGATTAGCGTAAAATGGTGCGAAATTCCTACCCATTGCGGTCCCGTGTTTGAATGAAGAATTGTTCCCCAAACCAGAAGTAATTGTGGGTCAGAATAAAACTAATTCCTTGTAGGATAAAAGCGACTTGTTCTTCTTTTAAATTCGACCCTTCTTTTAGAATTTTTTCGACGTTTTTATATCCATCTTCATGTCTGATGCTTGTATAGAGAGTTTTTATATCACATGATGCCAAGATGTAGGAATCCTTCCAGGTTAGTTCAGCTAACAAGCTGAGGACTTGTGTGGTGTCCTTCAAGTAGCTTCGTTGTTGTACTACTAGGGGTTTCAGGAAGTGATCTATGTAACAGGAGAAGTTTGAGGTCAGGGAGTTGATCCCTGATACTATCGGTTTCCCTGGTGGAGTACGTTGGTCCTTGTGGACCTTTGGTAAGTGATAAAACACGGGAATTATGGGGTGTTCTGGTTTAAGGAAGTTATATTCTTCTTTTGTAATGATTTTTTTATCCATCGCCTTTTTCAATATTTCTGATAATTCTTTATTGTATTCTGTTGTCGGGTCTTTCTTTAAAAGTTGGTAGGTTTGGTCATCTTTTAGCAGCTTGCATGCTTCTTCTCGTATTTTTCTCGGTCCATGATGACCACTCCTCCGCCCTTATCTGCTTGTTTAATGACAATTTCTTTATTTTCTTTTAAATTCTTCAGGGCAGCTTTTTCTTTCTTTGATAGATTTTGTGTATGTTTGGATCCCATTTTTTCGGGGATTCTCTTGATGTCGTCTTCCACCAGCTTCTGGAAGGTATTTAGTAGATGGCCTTTTAGGTGTTGGGGGTAGAAGGTTGATTTGGCTTTGAACTTTGTATGTTTGTATATATCTTCTTTTTCTTCTTTCTTTTCCTCATCCTCGGAAACTTTTCTTTTGTTGAAAAATTTCTTTAGTGTTATTTTTCTAAGGAACTTGTGAAGATCAATAAAAGTGTCAAATTTGTTTAAACAATTCGTCGGGGCAAATTTAAGGCCTTTCTTTAGAACTGAAATTTCCGTATCGCTTAATTCATGCTTACTTAGGTTGAATATCCCTTTTTCTGTTGTTTCCTTTGGTTTCTCTTTGATTTTTTCTTTTGGCCTATTCTTTGTTCCCCCTCGCTTTCCTCGTTGGTGGAACTTGCGCTTATTTTTCTTCTCCTTTTCTTTCCCTTGTCTTCTTCCGAGCCTCTGGTTTTTGGAATCGATCCCGTGCTTCTGAACGAATGATTTTTCTGAGCTAGCTCTAAAAAAGCATCCAAAAACTGTTCAGTTTCGTCCTGTTCGTCTTGTATATGTATGTTTTCTTCTGTATTCTGAATACATTTAGTTGTTTGTTTATTCAATCTGTCCATCAATGTTCGTGCAGAGGTGTCGAGTATTTCTTGATGATCTTCTCTACCTTGATTGAAACTTCTAGTCAAGGTATTTATTGAGGGGTATTTTGTTCTGGATTCTCTTTGAACTTGTTTATCCTCGTATTTCGTCCTTATTTCTCTTCTCTTGTGGTATGTTCCCCTTTCTGGTGAATTTTCTTTATTCCTCATATGTGCCTCATACCTCCTTTTCTGATGTGGTTGTGTTTCTCCGTATGTTGTGTATGATCTAGGATACATTTGGTATTGATCATATTGTCTCCACTGTCTCTTGGGATGAGAATATTCTCTATCTTGTTGGGGGAGTTCCCTTCAAGATATCTGTTTCTGATTGTGTTTGCATTGTCTTCTCTGGGTGTTATCGTCCAATTGTGATGATCTCCTTTATAGTCCTCAATGTCCCTCTTGAACTTCTTTCTTTTTTGTTCGATTACTTCATCTTCTAGTTTTCTCAATTTTATTTTTGTAAGATTCTCAAGGTTTTTGAAGTCTGCTAGATCTTCTAAAGGTTCTAGTTTTTTTCTGATGTTTTGTATGTCTTCTTTTATTTTTTTCAAAGTATCTTCTCTGTCTTCAACAATTAATTTCATTAATTTAAGGGAACAGGAGTCTAATGTTTCTCGTCATTTAAAAAAAAAATTTTTTTCCTGTGAGGTAAGGGATGGTTTTTTATTTATTCTCAAGCCTCGTGGCACCTTCCTTTTTTCTATATATTTAGTGAGAGTAGTACTTTCCCACTATTGTTTTATTTCTTTTGTTTCTAATTTCTCTAATTTGTTGTATAAATCACAAAAAGCTTCCTCGAGTGTTGTTGTTTCTCTCTGTCTTGTCATATTTGGTGAAGGGATTAATTTTTCTAGTAGTTTTAAACGTTCTTCTTTATTGTAGGCCATGGTGGTGGTGAGCTGCGGTTCTCCACACGGGTAAAAAATAAGATTTTACTCACCGGTAAATCTATTTCTCGTAATCCGTAGTGGATGCTGGGAACTCCGTAAGGACCATGGGGAATAGACGGCTCCGCAGGAGACTGGGCACATCTAAAGAAAGATTTAGGACTATCTGGTGTGCACTGGCTCCTCCCCCTATAACCCTCCTCCAAGCCTCAGTTAGGACACTGTGCCCGGAAGAGCTGACACAATAAGGAAGGATTTTGAATCCCGGGTAAGACTCATACCAGCCACACCAATCACACCATATAACTCGTGATAGGAACCCCGGTTAACAGTATGATAACAAATGGAGCCTCTGAACAGATGGCTCGCCATAACAACCCAATTTTTTGTAACAATAACTTTGTACAAGTATTGCAGACAATCCGCACTAGGGATGGGCGCCCAGCATCCACTACGGACTACGAGAAATAGATTTACCAGTGAGTAAAATCTTATTTTCTCTGACGTCCTAGTGGATACTGGGAACTCCGTAAGGACCATGGGGATTATACCAAAGCTCCCAAACGGGCGGGAGAGTGCGGATGACTCTGCAGCACCGAATGAGAGAACTCAAGGTCCTCCACAGCCAGGGTATCAATTTTGTAGAATTTTGCAAACGTGCCCCTGACCAAGTAGCAGCTCGGCCAAGTTGTAAAGCCGAGACCCCTCGGGCAGCCGCCCAAGATGAGCCCCCTTCCTTGTGGAATGGGCTTTTACAGATTTAGGCTGCGGTAGTCCACCGCAGAATGTGCAAGCTGAATAGTGCTACAAATCCAGCGCGCTATAGTCTGCTTAGAAGCAGGAGCACCCAGCTTGTTGGGTGCATCCAGGATAAACAGCGAGTCAGTTTTCCTGACTCCAGCCGTCCTGGAAATATAAATTTTCAGGGCCCTGACTACGTCCAATAACTTGGAATCCTCCAAGTCCCTAGTAGCCGCAGGCACCACAATAGGTTGGTTCAAGTGAAAGACTGATACCACCTTCGGGAGAAAGTGAGGACGAGTCCTCAACTCTGCCCTATCCATATGGAAAGTCAGGTAAGGGCTTTTTCATGACAAAGCCGCCAATTCTGACACATGCCTGGCCGAAGCCAGAGCCAACACATGACCACTTTTCATGTGAGATATTTCAAATCCACGGTTTTAAGTGGCTCAAACCAATGTGATTCCAGGAACTCCAAAACCACATTGAGATCCCAAGGTGCCACTGGGGCACAAAAAGGGGCTGAATATGCAGCACTCCCTTACAACGTCTGAACTTCAGGCTGACATCCTTCCTGGCTTTGATCAGGATAAGAATGACTTCCTCCGGAATGCCTTTTTCACTCAGGATCCGGCGTTCAACCGCCATGCCGTCAACGCAGCAGCGGTAAGTCTTTTAACAGACAGGGCCCCTGCTGCAGCAGATCCTGTCTGAGTGGCAGAGGCCATGGGTCCTCTGAGATCATCTCTTGAAGTTCCTGGTACCAAGCCCTTCTTGGCCAATCCGGAACAATGAGTATAGTTCTTACTCCTCTTTTTCTTATTATCCTCAGTACCTTGAATATGAGAGGGAGAGGAGGGAACACATAAACCGACTGGTACACCCGTGGTGTCACTAGAGCGTCCACAGCGATCGCCTGAGGTTCTCTTGACCTGGCGCAATATCTTTTTTATTGAGGCGGGATGCCATCATGTCCACCTGTGGTCTTTCCCAACGGTTAACCAGCATTTGGAAGACTTCTGGATGAAGTCCCTATTCTCCCGGGTGGAGTCTGCTGCGGAAGTCTGCTTCCCAGTTGTCCACTCCCGGAATGAACACTGCTGCCAGTGCTACCCCATGATTTTCAGCCCAACGGGGAATCCTTGTGGCTTCTGCCATTGCCCTCCTGCTTCTTGTGCCGCCCTGCCTGTTTACATGGGCGAGCACCGTGATGTTGTCTGATTGGATCAGTACGGCTGGTTTTGAAGCAGGGGCCTTGTTTGGGTTAGGGCCTTGTAAATGGCTCTTAGCTCCAGAAAATTTATGTGAAGTGAAATCTCCTGTTTTGACCACAGTCCTTGGAATTTCACTCCCTGTGTGACTGCACCCCAGCCCCGAAGGCTGGCATTTGTGGTCACCAGGACCCAGTCCTGTATTCCGAATCTGCGGCTCTCTAGTAGATGAGCCCTCTGCAGCCACCACCGCAGCGACACCCTGGTTCTTGCCGACCGGGTTATCCGCTGCTGTATCTGGAAATGGGACCCGGACCATTTGTCCAACAGGTCCCACTGGAAATTCCTTGCGTGGAACTTTCCTAATGGAATTGCTTCGTACGAAGCTACCATTTTCCCCAGGACTCGGGTGCATTGATGTACCGACACCTGTCCCGGTCTTAGGAGGTTTCTGACTAGAGATGACAACTCCTCGGCTTTTTCCATTGGAAGAAACACTTTTTTCTGGTCTGTTTCCAGAATCATTCCCAGGAACAGAAGACGTGTCGTCGGGACCAGCTGTGACTTTGGAATTGAGAATTCAGCCCTGCTGTTGCAGCACTTCCCGAGAAAGTGCTACCCCCTTACCAACTGTTCCTTGGAGCTCGCCTTTATCAGGAGATCGTCCAAGTACGGGATAATTAAACTCCCTTCTTGCGAAGGAGTATCATCATTTCGGTCATTACCCTGGTAAAGACCCTCGGTGCCGTGGATAATCCAAACGGCAGCGTCTGGAACTGATCGTGACAGTCCTGTACCACAACCTTGAGGTACTCCTGGTAAGGAGGGCAAATGGGGACATGCAGGTAAGTATCCTTGATGTCCAGAGAGACCCTGTAATCCCCCTCGTCCAGGTTCGCAATAATCGCCCTGAGCGATTCCATCTTGAACTCGAATCTTTTGTTATATGTGTTCAAGGATTTTAAATTTAAGATGGGTCTCACCGAACCGTCCGGTTTCGGTACCACAAACATTGTGGAAAAGTAACCCTTTTCCTGTTGAAGGAGGGGTACCTCGATAATCACTTGCTGTGAATACCGTTTTTGGATAGCCACCAACACTGCCTCCCTGGCAGAGGGAGTTGCCGGTAAGGCAGATTTTAGGAAACGGCGGGGGGGAGACGTCTCAAATTTCAGCCTGTACCCCTGAGACACTGTTTGAAGAACCCAGGGATCCACCTGTGAGAGAGCCCACTGTGCGCTGAATCTCTGAGAGGGGCCCCGACCGTACCCGGGTCCGCCTGAGCAGCCCCAGCGTCATGCTGTGGACTTACCGGACGCAGGGGAGGACTTCTGTTCAGCCGGGCACAGAAATCTAACTGAGGCTTGGAGGAGGGTCATAGGGGGAGGAGCCAGTGCACACCAGATAGTCCTAAATCTTTCTTTAGATGTGCCCAGTCTCCTGCGGAGCCGTCTATTCCCCATGGTCCTTACGGAGTTCCCAGCATCCACTAGGACGTCAGAGAAAAGACAATATGGTAGTGGGGGTTTGTGGGAACTGCGCTTACACCTGGTGGTTATTGGGAGCAGCTGCTGTGGAGAGGGATAAGGTTACCTCAAGCCTTAAAGTGTACTATGGTTAAGAATATGTTTCTCCTAGCGCTTACTCGATATAAAACATAAAGCTGTTAATAGTTCAAAATAAAACCAATCAATTTGCCCCAATTTATCAGTAATCTAGACGTCGAGTTCGGCTTGGATAAAACATATGCGAACGTATTTATGTTTGATCAGAACAAAAAAAATTTTTTTTGACAATTCTATATACAGGGACAACATCAGATGGTTTATTCGGTATATAGAGGATTTATTTATGTTATGGAATGGGAGTTCTACATCCTTTCAAGAAATGATGCATAGCATCAACCAAATACCAATCAAGTTTACATTTGTTGGTAAACCCGATCAGATCGACTATTTAGATGTTACGGTCCATTTGAAGGGGGGCAAATTGATCTCTACAGTGTTTTACAAAAACACTGACCGCAATTCATTGTTAGATGCTAGCAGCCACCATCCAGTAGCATTGAAGAAGGGCCTCCCTTATTCTCAAATGCTACGAGTGGCCCGCATAACCAGCGACCCTGAACAGCTAGAAGACGCATTACAAACAGTGGTCAGAAAATTTAGAAATAGGTGTTATAATGTTAGAGATCTGGAGTTAGCCAAAAATAGAGTGATGAGACAAGATCGGGCAAATATGCTCCAAGAATCATCTGATAAGAAGGATGAGCAGAATGTTTATTTGGTCCACCAGATACTCCACTGCTAGCCCCATTATACCCCGTGCCAGCAAAGCGTTATAGCCTATAATTAAGACCGATAAAACTTTACCGTGTTTTCAGCATACTCAAGTCATGACTAGCTACATACGAGGTCGTAATTTGCGCGATTTTCTAGTCAAAACTGACATCACTGACTATACCCCCAAACCAGGCATCTTTGGATCAGTGAAAAAAGCTGGCTGTTATAGATGCCCCTCTTGCATTACATGTTCATCTTTGATCACAGGATCATTCTTTATACATCCAGTAACCAAACAAAAATTTAATATCAGACATGTTTTGAATTGTACGACCAGATACATTATATACTACATCATTTGTCCTTGCAAATTATTGTACGTGGGCCTCACTACTCGCACTTTACGTGAACGCATGGCATTACATCGTTCTAACATCAGCCAGGCTTTAGCGGGTAACTCTAACGAGCAACCTGTGTCTAGACATTGTTGTGCTAAAGCACACGCATTATCTGAACTTCGCTATCAAATGATAGACCACATTCCAGAGTTACCGAGAGGAGGAGACAGGGTTCTGGCATTACATAGATTAGAGGCTAAGTGGATAATTAAGTTGAACACGATGCAACCCTTAGGTTTAAATGAAAAAATAAATTGGAATTATCTACAATATGAATGAGATATTTAAGTGTGGTTGCAATATTATTAAGCTGTGGATTAATTATATTTCCGCTTGATGTTGTAGCAACGTTTATGTAGTACCGCTAGGATCTATATAGATGCTGCCATTATTTGATAGGTATCTATTTCCCTTATATGAGATTGTGATATGCTATTTTTCTCTTTCATGCTAGCGCATATACATTATTGATATATGTTAGGCAGTGATGTGCGATACATGGTATACAGGCAGAGGGTTGTACTTTTGCAACACATCCTTGTTACCAGTATGGCATACACTTTTTAAATGTATTATTTTGCATATCTTCACTGTTTTTGTACTTCATTCATTACATTATGTCTTTGTTTAGATGTGTAGCCTCCCCCTGCCAGGCAGAACGGCCGGGGACAGCGTCAGTAACTCCGTGCATCGGGTTGTCTTGGTTACCGCCGCCTCCCGATGACGTCATCCTTCAGGCGTCCCATCCTGACCGGAAGTTCCACGCAGCTCCTGGATTGAGAATCCCGGCATGGGTACGCTATATAGGTAAGATGTATGTTTTATGTTTGTTTTATTTGTCTCTTTGTAAGCACTAGCATTACCTGAGGAAGGGACCCGCTGTGGCCCGAAATGCTGCATCGTTAAGCATGCTTGTGCTTTGATCTACTTATACTGCATTACTGATATCCGTGGATGTATTTACCCAGGATCTGTATGTATGTGTTAGGGTCTCCTGCTCTGTGCTGCCACGTCGTCATGGCAACCGGGAGACAAGTGCTAGCGGAGTAACCTGAGCGTAGCTGATACTCCGGTTCGGGTCTTTTGCTGTGCAGTAGTTACAGGCTCTATGCACGGCAGGGGATCCGGTGCTGGTTTTTGTGCTCACAGTCTGTGAGGTCTGAGTGGGGCGTGGACAGCACCTGCTATATAAACCCTCTTCTCAGGTTAGGCAGATGCTGCTGAATCTTTGTTGGTTAGTCAGTTCCTGAAAGCTAGCTAGTACTGTGTAAACTTTGTATTTGTTTGTTGCTTACTGCAAATAGGCCTTGGGATTTGGTATTACACTCTGCCAATCCAGACCTAGCAGTAGGACTGGAGTCAGTCGTTTAACCTGCTGGGGTTCTTTTGTTACTCTGTGAACCTAGCAAGTTTGCGGCTGTATTCTCAGACTTGCCTGCCAAAATCCTTTCTCACTGTGCAAGGTGTTCAGGTGTCAGTTTAGTGGCAGTAAGCTGAACCAGTGCACTGCAAGTGAGGACTAGGATTGTGGAGACTCTCCTTGTGTCTATTATTCCATCTCTGACCAAGGAGTTTACTGCCACACCCGTTGGTAACCCTTTAGGGTTTTGCTGTTGCCCTTAGCAACAGCATTTCGGGTTCTCTACGTATTAAATCACTACATCTTGCTTCTTTCCATCTGAGCATTCCTAATATTAGGGAGACACCCAGTTTCTTAGCCTTTGGGCTTCTCTGTTCACTTTGTGTTTATTTTGTTACCCTATCACCTTCTGTGTATGTAATGTCATATTCCCCAGTCTGTCTGTGAGTTCATTTGTTTTGCATCCCTCACCGTTCAGACACCAGTACATTCCTGCTGGCACTGGTGTGCATAACATATTCAGCAGCCTAATACTCCTGTTGAAATTTTATGGGAATATGGAGCATACCCCTCAAAATACTTTGCAACAGGTGGTCGATCAGGTGCAGGTCCTGACTCGACAATTTAATGATTTGTCCATTAAAATGCACACCTCGCAGGCCGCTGGCGGAGCTCCTGCAGCAGCAGTACCTTCAGGGGTTAAGGAGCCGAAAGTAAATCTCCCGGATCGTTTTTATGGAGATCGCTCGCAGTTCTTTTGTTTCAAGGAGAGCTGCAAGCTATATTTCCAGCTTAGGCCTCAGTCTTCTGGGTCGGAGATTCAGCGGGTGGGCATAGTGATTTCCTTGCTACAAGGAGACCCACAGGTCTGGGCATATGGGTTGCAGCTTGACTGTCCGTCGCTTAAAAGTGTTGATGCTTTTTTTACGGCACTGGGCATGTTGTATGATGACCCTGACAAGACGGCCTCAGCCGAGGCTCAGATTTTCGATCCTTAAGCAAGGCGAAGGCCAGTTGAGGTTTATTGTACGGAGTTTCAGGGGTTGGCCCATGATACCCAGTGGAATGACCCAGCCCTGAGACACCAGTACCGAAGAGGTCTTTCTAACCAGTTAAAAGACCAACTGGTACAATATCCCTTGCCTGATAGCTTGGATCAGCTCATGCAGTTATCCATTCGGGTGGATATACGGCTGAGAGAGCGCAGGCTTGAAAGGGAGACCGAGGTTTCCTTCTTTCCCAAGGGAACCTCAGACTCTGAGGAATTTTCCGAGGAACCTATGCAGATTGGGGCTACCCGCCTCTCCTCGCGTGAGAAGACGCGGAGGAGACAGCAGGGGTTATGTTTGTACTGTGGGAATAAAGGTCATGTGGTAGTATCATGCCCAGAAAAGCCGGAAAACTTCAGGGCCTGAGGGTGATGGGAAATATCCTGTCAGGCCAGAAGTCAGAATTTCCCAAGAAGACTTTTATCATTCCGGTGACCTTGAAGATCCTTGGTCAAACTGTCAAGACTGAGGCCTTTGTGGACAGTGGGGCCGACGGGGTTTTTATGGACCGCCAATTCGCCCTGAAACACTCTGTTCCCTTAGTACCCTTGGCATCGGAAATTGAGATTTGTGGGTTAAACGGGGAACCATTATCCCAGGGTAAAATTACCTCTTGCACTAGCCAGATTTCTTTGTCTATTGGAGCCACACACTCTGAAAAATTGTCCTTTTATGTGACTGTCTGTACTTTTGCCCCATTGGTGTTGGGGTTACCCTGGTTAAGGGCCCACAATCCTCAATTTGACTGGGTCTTTGGGGAGATTCTTAGTTGGGGTACTGATTGTTTCAGGAGTTGCTTGAGCCTTCCAGTCAGGCTTTTGCAGCTAAGTTTGCCAGGATTGCCAGGATGTTATGCAGATTTTGCGGACGTGTTCTCCAAAAGAGTTGCAGAGGTACTACCTCCCCATCGCCCGTATGACTGTGCCATTGATTTGTTGCCGAATGCTAAGCTTCCCAAGAGCAGGTTGTACTCCCTGTCACGTCCTGAGACTCAGGCTATGGCAGAGTACATTCAGGAGAACTTGGCTAAGGGATTTATCAGACCTTCACAGTCTCCAGTTGGGTCGGGGTTCTTCTTCGTGGGTAAAAAGGACGGTTCGTTGCGACCCTGCATCGACTTCAGGGAATTGAACCGTATCACGATTAAAAACTCATACCCACTGCCTCTCATTTCGGTCTTGTTTGACCAGCTTCGTACTGCCACCATTTTTTCTAAGATTGACCTACCCGGTGCGTACAATCTAATCCGAATAAGAGAGGGGGATGAATGGAAGACTGCCTTTAATACCCACTCAGGGCATTATGAATATTTGGTGATGCCTTTTGGGCTCTGTAATGCCCCGGCAGTCT
The DNA here is from genome assembly GCF_028390025.1 of Pseudophryne corroboree. NCBI lineage: Eukaryota > Metazoa > Chordata > Amphibia > Anura > Myobatrachidae > Pseudophryne > Pseudophryne corroboree. Next base: position 1,031,149,518 of record NC_086444.1, on the reverse strand, counting down.
TCCAGGACTTCATGAACGATGTGCTCAGGGAATATTTGGATAGATTCTTAGTTGTATACTTAGATGACATCCTAATCTTCTCCCATTCCCTAGAGGAACATCGGAAGCATGTACGCTTAGTCCTCCAGAAACTCAGAGACCACCGGCTTGGGGCGAAGCTGGAGAAGTGCGAATTTGAAGTTCAGCAAATCGCATTTCTAGGATATATTATCTCCCCAGAAGGTTTCCAAATGGAGGGTTCCAAGGTACAGGCAGTCCTGGATTGGGTGCAGCCCACTAGTTTGAAGGCGCTTCAGCGTTTTCTGGGCTTTGCGAATTTTTATAGACGATTTATCGCTGGATTTTAGTCTATAGTGGCGCCCTTGATGGCACTCACTAAGAAAGGGGCGGATGTTGCTCACTGGTCTTGTGAGGCCAAAGCGGCTTTTGCCCGTCTCAAAAGGGCATTTGTCTCGGCCAAGGTGCTGCGACACCCAGATCCAGAGCGTCCTTTTGTGGTGGAGGTGGATGCCTCTGAGATGGGTATTGGGGCAGTGGTCTCTCAGATGGGGGTGTCTGATAATCGCCTTCATCCCTGTGCTTACTTTTCCCGTAAATTTTCGCCTGCCGAGATGAATTATGACGTGGGTAACTGGGAATTGTTGGCTATTAAGGATGCACTCGAGGAGTGGAGACACTGGCTTGAGGGGGCTAAGTTTGTGGTCTCAATTCTCACCGACCATAAGAATTTGGCATATTTAGAGTCAGCGAAGCGCCTCAATGCCAGGCAGGCACGATGGGCTTTGTTTTTTGCTCGCTTTAATTTTTTGATAACATATCGCCCTGGGTCAAAAAACATCAAGGCTGATGCGCTCTCGCGGAGTTTTGCTCCAATCCAGGAGACCACCGAGGAGCCATTGCCCATTGTGTCCCCATCATGTATTAAAGTGGGCATTACCCAGGACCTCTTGTCATTAGTCCTTAGAGCACAGGAGCAGGCTCCTCCAGACCTTCCGGTAGGTCTTTTGTTTGTGCCTCCTAGGTTAAGACAGCGAGTGTTCCTGGAATTCCATGCCAAGAAGTCGGCAGGTCACCCGGGTATTGCCAGAACTCGGGAGTTGCTATCTAGGGCGGTGTGGTGGCCCTCGGTGGCTAGGGATGTGGATCAGTGGGTTCGGGCATGTGACATCTGTGCCCGAAATAAGACTCCTAGAGGGGTTCCTGTTGGCCCATTACATCCACTCTCTATTCCATCTAAGCCATGGACCCACATTTCAATGGATTTTGTGGTGGACTAGCCCAAATCCTCGGGGATGACAGCCATCTGGGTTGTCGTTGACAGGTTTTCGAAGATGGCGCACTTCGTTCCATTGGTTGGGCTGCCATCGGCCAGACGCCTGTCTGAATTATTTATGCTGCATGTTGTGCGCCTCCACGGGTTGCCACTTGATGTGGTCTCTGACCGCGGATCCCAGTTTGTGGCCAAATTCTGGAGGGCATTTTGTTCCGATCTCCAGATTTCTGTCAGCTTGTCGTCAGGCTACCATCCGCAGTCTAATGGGCAGACTGAAAGGGTGAACCAGTCCTTGGAGCAGTTCCTCAGGTGTTATGTCTCCAAGTGTCAGACTGACTGGGTTGCTCATCTGTCCATGGCGGAGTTTGCCTATAACAACGCGGCTCACTCTGCTACAGGGATCTCTCCCTTCCTTTGTGTGTATGGGCATCATCCTAAGGCCAATTCTTTTGACCCCCTGGACTCCACGCCTGGTGGTTCCTCTGTGGTTTCGGTCCTTAGAGGTATTTGGAGGAAAGTGAAGAAAGCCCTTGTGTCTGTGTCATTAGTGACCAAAAGGGTTTTTGATAAGCGGAAAAGACCCTGCAGCTTCAAATTAGGGGACTTCGTCTGGTTGTCTACCAAGAATTTGAAGTTGAGACAGCCATCTCATAAGTTAGGCCCCCGGTTCATCGGTCCTTATAAGATCACTAGGGTTATCAATCCGGTGGCATTTCAGTTAGATCTACCCCGTTCTTTGGGTATCAATAAAACATTTCATTGTTCCCTTTTAAAACGGGCGATTAGTAATCCTTCTTCCAGTGGAAGACCTTCTCCTCTTCTGATACGTGGCCAGAGGGAGTTTGTTGTTGAAAGGATTCTTGACTCCAAGATGGTTCGGGTCGGCTGTCATTTTTGGTGCACTGGAAGGGGTATGGCCCGGAGGAGCGGTCGTGGGTGCGCAGTTGTGATCTTCATGCCCCCAGACTGTTACGCTCTTTCTTCTCGCAGTTCCCTGATAAACCCGGTGGTAGGGGTTCTTTGACCCCTCGTCAGAGGGGGGGTACTGTTAGGGTCTCCTGCTCTGTGCTGCCACGTCGTCATGGCAACCGGGAGACAAGTGCTAGCGGAGTAACCTGAGCGTAGCTGATACTCCGGTTCGGGTCTTTTGCTGTGCAGTGGTTACAGGCTCTGTGCACGGCAGGAGATCCGGTGCTGGTTTTTGTGCTCACAGTCTGTGAGGTCTGAGTGGGGTGTGGACAGCACCTGCTATATAAACCCTCTTCTCAGGTTAGGCAGATGCTGCTGAATCTTTGTTGGTTAGTCAGTTCCTGAAAGCTAGCTAGTACTGTGTAAACTTTGTATTTGTTTGTTGCTGCATGTTGTGCGCCTCCACGGGTTGCCACTTGATGTGGTCTCTGACCGCGGATCCCAGTTTGTGGCCAAATTCTGGAGGGCATTTTGTTCCGATCTCCAGATTTCTGTCAGCTTGTCGTCAGGCTACCATCCGCAGTCTAATGGGCAGACTGAAAGGGTGAACCAGTCCTTGGAGCAGTTCCTCAGGTGTTATGTCTCCAAGTGTCAGACTGACTGGGTTGCTCATCTGTCCATGGCGGAGTTTGCCTATAACAACGCGGCTCACTCTGCTACAGGGATCTCTCCCTTCCTTTGTGTGTATGGGCATCATCCTAAGGCCAATTCTTTTGACCCCCTGGACTCCACGCCTGGTGGTTCCTCTGTGGTTTCGGTCCTTAGAGGTATTTGGAGGAAAGTGAAGAAAGCCCTTGTGTCTGTGTCATTAGTGACCAAAAGGGTTTTTGATAAGCGGAAAAGACCCTGCAGCTTCAAATTAGGGGACTTCGTCTGGTTGTCTACCAAGAATTTGAAGTTGAGACAGCCATCTCATAAGTTAGGCCCCCGGTTCATCGGTCCTTATAAGATCACTAGGGTTATCAATCCGGTGGCATTTCAGTTAGATCTACCCCGTTCTTTGGGTATCAATAAAACATTTCATTGTTCCCTTTTAAAACGGGCGATTAGTAATCCTTCTTCCAGTGGAAGACCTTCTCCTCTTCTGATACGTGGCCAGAGGGAGTTTGTTGTTGAAAGGATTCTTGACTCCAAGATGGTTCGGGTCGGCTGTCATTTTTGGTGCACTGGAAGGGGTATGGCCCGGAGGAGCGGTCGTGGGTGCGCAGTTGTGATCTTCATGCCCCCAGACTGTTACGCTCTTTCTTCTCGCAGTTCCCTGATAAACCCGGTGGTAGGGGTTCTTTGACCCCTCGTCAGAGGGGGGGTACTGTTAGGGTCTCCTGCTCTGTGCTGCCACGTCGTCATGGCAACCGGGAGACAAGTGCTAGCGGAGTAACCTGAGCGTAGCTGATACTCCGGTTCGGGTCTTTTGCTGTGCAGTGGTTACAGGCTCTGTGCACGGCAGGAGATCCGGTGCTGGTTTTTGTGCTCACAGTCTGTGAGGTCTGAGTGGGGTGTGGACAGCACCTGCTATATAAACCCTCTTCTCAGGTTAGGCAGATGCTGCTGAATCTTTGTTGGTTAGTCAGTTCCTGAAAGCTAGCTAGTACTGTGTAAACTTTGTATTTGTTTGTTGCTGCATGTTGTGCGCCTCCACGGGTTGCCACTTGATGTGGTCTCTGACCGCGGATCCCAGTTTGTGGCCAAATTCTGGAGGGCATTTTGTTCCGATCTCCAGATTTCTGTCAGCTTGTCGTCAGGCTACCATCCGCAGTCTAATGGGCAGACTGAAAGGGTGAACCAGTCCTTGGAGCAGTTCCTCAGGTGTTATGTCTCCAAGTGTCAGACTGACTGGGTTGCTCATCTGTCCATGGCGGAGTTTGCCTATAACAACGCGGCTCACTCTGCTACAGGGATCTCTCCCTTCCTTTGTGTGTATGGGCATCATCCTAAGGCCAATTCTTTTGACCCCCTGGACTCCACGCCTGGTGGTTCCTCTGTGGTTTCGGTCCTTAGAGGTATTTGGAGGAAAGTGAAGAAAGCCCTTGTGTCTGTGTCATTAGTGACCAAAAGGGTTTTTGATAAGCGGAAAAGACCCTGCAGCTTCAAATTAGGGGACTTCGTCTGGTTGTCTACCAAGAATTTGAAGTTGAGACAGCCATCTCATAAGTTAGGCCCCCGGTTCATCGGTCCTTATAAGATCACTAGGGTTATCAATCCGGTGGCATTTCAGTTAGATCTACCCCGTTCTTTGGGTATCAATAAAACATTTCATTGTTCCCTTTTAAAACGGGCGATTAGTAATTCTTCTTCCAGTGGAAGACCTTCTCCTCTTCTGATACGTGGCCAGAGGGAGTTTGTTGTTGAAAGGATTCTTGACTCCAAGATGGTTCGGGTCGGATGTCATTTTTGGTGCACTGGAAGGTGTATGGCCCGGAGGAGCGGTCGAGGGTGCGCAGTTGTGATCTTCATGCCCCCAGACTGTTACGCTCTTTCTTCTCGCAGTTCCCTGATAAACCCGGTGGTAGGGGTTCTTTGACCCCTTGTCAGAGGGGGGGTACTGTTAGGGTCTCCTGCTCTGTGCTGCCACGTCGTCATGGCAACCGGGAGACAAGTGCTAGCGGAGTAACCTGAGCGTAGCTGATACTCCGGTTCGGGTCTTTTGCTGTGCAGTGGTTACAGGCTCTGTGCACGGCAGGGGATCGGGTGCTGGTTTTTGTACTCACAGTCTGTGAGGTCTGAGTGGGGCGTGGACAGCACCTGCTATATAAACCCTCTTCTCAGGTTAGGCAGATGCTGCTGAATCTTTGTTGGTTAGTCAGTTCCTGAAAGCTAGCTAGTACTGTGTAAACTTTGTATTTGTTTGTTGCTTACTGCAAATAGGCCTTGGGATTTGGTATTACACTCTGCCAATCCAGACCTAGCAGTAGGACTGGAGTCAGTCGTTTAACCTGCTGGGGTTCTTTTGTTACTCTGTGAACCTAGCAAGTTTGCGGCTGTATTCTCAGACTTGCCTGCCAAAATCCTTTCTCACTGTGCAAGGTGTTCAGGTGTCAGTTTTGTGGCAGTAAGCTGAACCAGTGCACTGCAAGTGAGGACTAGGATTGTGGAGACTCTCCTTGTGTCTATTATTCCATCTCTGACCAAGGAGTTTACTGCCACACCCGTTGGTAACCCTTTAGGGTTTTGCTGTTGCCCTTAGCAACAGCATTTCGGGTTCTCTACGTATTAAATCACTACATCTTGCTTCTTTCCATCTGAGCATTCCTAATATTAGGGAGACACCCAGTTTCTTAGCCTTTGGGCTTCTCTGTTCACTTTGTGTTTATTTTGTTACCCTATCACCTTCTGTGTATGTAATGTCATATTCCCCAGTCTGTCTGTGAGTTCATTTGTTTTGCATCCCTCACCGTTCAGACACCAGTACATTCCTGCTGGCACTGGTGTGCATAACAGTATGCAGGCTGTTGATCTATCTTGGATATTAAAAATTCATTGATATTTAGTCCTGGAGTGCCGTGTCCGTCCTGAACATTCACCTGTTCTGACTTCACTATGTGTATATTCTTGGACAAGGGCACACAGGTGGTTGGACATTATTAGGAGTGCCGGATTATCCAGATACTGTGTGTATATATATATATATATACACACACACACATACATACATATATATATATATATATATATATATATATATATATACACACACACACACACACATACAGAAAAAACCCCGGGGGGCGCTAAATCATCAAAGACAATTGTGTGTAATAAAGTCCATATACAATAAAAAATTGCAGATCTCCGAATGCTTTCAACCGTATTTCTATCGGACTTGAATAAAATCCCAGCCTGGGGTAGATATTCTAATATCTTTAGGATCAGATGCTTGCACTGCAAATACTGAAGTGTTAGGATCACTGTTGGTTCACACAGCTATATGTGCCTCCTGATCCCCTGAGATGTGTCTGATCAGTGGTTATAGAGACTACATCATTGGGATTATAGACCACATAAACCTAATCAGCCAGTGAAGTTATCTTCTACGTCACCATGGGCCACGTTATCTTTTGCCTACTGGCACTCTGCTAGGCGAGTGGAAATTACAAGTATCCACCATACTATACATTTTAGATTTATGTACCCCTGAAGTCCTGTTAAAAGGATGAAGCGCGTAAGGTTTTAGAAAAGGTGATTAGGATACCTTGTATGCATTGGGGAGTCCCCACCACTGAGCTCACATCCTGGGGTGGCTGGTGGCACTCGTGTTTACACCTGTCTCGATGTAACTTGGTTGTTCCTAAACACATATTGTATGTAATGCAAAATCAATAAACATTATATATTTTATGTTGGATGTTATAAATAAACATCAAAATTTTACTAATCAAAGGCTATTTTTGGGTGTCTACATTTCTTTGGTGAGAGGGTATCTTTTAGGACAAATCCCCCGGCTGAGCACAATCAAGCACCTGATACTAAAGATAATAAGAATTTACTTACCGATAATTCTATTTCTCGGAGTCCGTAGTGGATGCTGGGGTTCCTGAAAGGACCATGGGGAATAGCGGCTCCGCAGGAGACAGGGCACAAAAAGTAAAGCTTTACGATCAGGTGGTGTGTACTGGCTCCTCCCCCTATGACCCTCCTCCAAGCCTCAGTTAGGTACTGTGCCCGGACGAGCGTACACAATAAGGAAGGATTTTGAATCCCGGGTAAGACTCATACCAGCCACACCAATCACACTGTACAACCTGTGATCTGAACCCAGTTAACAGTATGATAACAGCGGAGCCTCTGAAAAGATGGCTCACAACAATAATAACCCGATTTTTGTAACTATGTACAAGTATTGCAGACAATCCGCACTTGGGATGGGCGCCCAGCATCCACTACGGACTCCGAGAAATAGAATTATCGGTAAGTAAATTCTTATTTTCTCTATCGTCCTAGTGGATGCTGGGGTTCCTGAAAGGACCATGGGGATAATACCAAAGCTCCCAAACGGGCGGGAGAGTGCGGATGACTCTGCAGCACCGAATGAGAGAACTCCAGGTCCTCCTTAGCCAGGGTATCAAATTTGTAGGATTTTACAAACGTGTTTGCCCCTGACTAAATAACCGCTCGGCAAAGTTGTAAAGCCGAGACCCCTCGGGCAGCCGCCCAAGATGAGCCCACCTTCCTTGTGGAATGGGCATTTACATATTTTGGCTGTGGCAGGCCTGCCACAGAATGTGCAAGCTGAATTGTATTACACATCCAACTAGCAATAGTCTGCTTAGAAGCAAGAGCACCCAGTTTGTTGGGTGCATACAGGATAACAGCAAGTCAGTTTTCCTGACTCCAGCCGTCCTGGAACATATTTTCAGGGCCCTGACAACATCTAGCAACTTGGAGTCCTCCAAGTCCCTAGTAGGTGCAAGGCACCACAATAAGCTGGTTCAGGTGAAACACTGACACCACCTTAGGGAGAGAACTGGGGACGAGTCCGCAGCTCTGCCCTGTCCGAATGGACAAACAGATATGGGCTTTTTTGAGAAAAAACCACCAATTTGACACTCGCCTGGTCCAGGCCAGGGCCAAGAGCATGGTCACTTTTCATGTGAGATGCTTCAAATCCACAGATTTGACTGGTTTTAAACCAATGTGATTTGAGGAATCCCAGAACTACGTTGAGATCCCACAGTGCCACTGGAGGCACAAAAGGGGGTTGTATATGCAATACTCCCTTGACAAACTTCTGGACTTCAGGAACTGAAGCCAATTCTTTCTGGAAGAAAATCGACAGGGCCGAAATTTGAACCTTAATGGACCCCAATTTGCGGCCCATAGACACTCCTGTTTGCAGGAAATGCAGGAAACGACCGAGTTGAAATTTCTTTGTGGGGCCATCCTGGCCTCACACCACGCAACATATTTTCGCCACTTGTGGTGATAATGTTGTGCGGTCACCTCCTTTCTGGCTTTGACCAGGGTAGGAATGACCTCTTCCGGAATGCCTTTTTCCCTTAGGATCCGGCGTTCCACCGCCATGCCGACAAACGCAGCTGCGGTAAGTCTTTGAACAGACATGGTACTTGCTGAAGCAAATCCCTTCTTAGCAGCAGAGGCCATAAGACCTCTGTAAGCATCTCTTGAAGTTCCGGGTACCAAGTCCTTCTTGGCCAATCCGGAGCCATGAGTATAGTTCTTACTCCTCTACGTCTTATAATTCTCAGCACCTTAGGTATGAGAAGCAGAGGAGGGAACACATACACCGACTGGTACACCCACGGTGTTACCAGAACGTCCACAGCTATTGCCTGAGGGTCTCTTGACCTGGCGCAATACCTGTCCCGTTTTTTGTTCAGACGGGACGCCATCATGTCCACCTTTGGTATTTCCCAATGGTTTACAATCATGTGGAAAAAACTTCCCGATGAAGTTTCCACTCTCCCGGGTGGAGGTCGTGCCTGCTGAGGAAGTCTGCTTCCCAGTTTCCATTCCCGGGATGAAACACTGCTGACAGTGCTATCACATGATTTTCCGCCCAGCGAAAAGTCCTTGCAGTTTTTGCCATTGCCCTCCTGCTTCTTGTGTCGCCCTGTCTGTTTACGTGGGCGACTGCCGTGATGTTTTTCCCACTGGATCAATACCGGCTGACCTTGAAGCAGAGGTCTTGCTAAGCTTAGAGCATTATAAATTTACCCTTAGCTCCAGTATATTTATGTGGAGAAAAGTCTCCAGACTTGATCACACTCCCTGGAAATTTTTTCCTTGTGTGACTGCTCCCCAGCCTCTCGGGCTGGGCTCCGTGGTCACCAGCATCCAATCCTGAATGCCGAATCTGCGGCCCTCTAGAAGATGAGCACTCTATAACCACCACAGGAGAGACACCCTTGTCCTTGGATATAGGGTTATCCGCTGATGCATCTGAAGATGCGATCCGGACCATTTGTCCAGCAGATCCCACTGAAAAGTTCTTGCGTGAAATCTGCCGAATGGAATTGCTTCGTAGGAAGCCACCATTTTTACCAGGACCCTTGTGCAATGATGCACTGTTTTTAGGAGGTTCCTGACTAGCTCGGATAACTCCCTGGCTTTCTCTTCCGGGAGAAACACCTTTTTCTGGACTGTGTCCAGAATCATCCCTAGGCACAGCAGACATGTCGTCGGGATCAGCTGCGATTTTGGAATATTTAGAATCCACCCGTGCTGTTGTAGCAGTATCCGAGATAGTGCTACTCCGACCTCCAACTGTTCCCTGGACTATGCCCTTATCAGGAGATCGTCCAAGTAAGGGATAATTAAGACGCCTTTTCTTCGAAGAAGAATCATCATTTCGGCCATTACCTTGGTAAAGACCCGGGGTGCCGTGGACAATCCAAACGGCAGCGTCTGAAACTGATAGTGACAGTTCTGCACCACGAACCTGAGGTACCCTTAGTGAGAAGGGCAAATTTGGGACATAGAGGTAAGCATCCCTGATGTCCCGGGACACTATATAGTCCCCTTCTTCCTGGTTCGTTATCACTGCTCTGAGTGACTCCATCTTGATTTGAACCTTTGTAAGTGTTCAAAAATTTTTTAGAATAAGTCTCACCTAGCCTTCTGGCTTCAGTACCACAATATAGTGTGGAATAATACCCCTTTTCTTGTAGTAGGAGGGGTAATTTAATTATCACCTGCTGGGAATACAGCTTGTGAATTTTTTCCCATACTGCCTCCTTGTCGGAGGGAGACCTTGGTAAAGCAGACTTCAGGAGCCTGCGAAGGGGAAACGTCTCGACATTCCAATCTGTACCCCTGGGATACTACTTGTAGGATCCAGGGGTCCTGTACGGTCTCAGCGCCATGCTGAGAACTTGTCAGAAGCGGTGGAACGCTTCTGTTCCTGGGAATGGGCTGCCTGCTGCAGTCTTCTTCCCTTTCCTCTATCCCTGGGCAGATATGATCTTATAGGGACGAAAGGACTGAGGCTGAAAAGACGGTGTCTTTTTCTGCAGAGATGTGACTTAGGGTAAAAACGGTGGATTTTCCAGCAGTTGCCGTGGCCACCAGGTCCGATGGACCGACCCCAAATAACTCCTCTTCCTTTATACGGCAATACACCTTTGTGCCGTTTGGAATCTGCATCACCTGACCACTGTCGTGTCCATAACATCTTCTGGCAGATATGGACATCGCATTTACTCTTGATGCCAGAGTGCAAATATCCCTCTGTGCATCTCGCATATATAGAAATGCATCCTTTAAATGCTCTATAGTCAATAAAATACTGTCCCTGTCAAGGGTATCAATATTTTTAGTCAGGGAATCCGACCAAGCCACCCCAGCTCTGCACATCCAGGCTGAGGCGATCGCTGGTCGCAGTATAACACCAGTATGTGTGTATATACTTTTTATGATATTTTCCAGCCTCCTGTCAGCTGGTCCTTGAGGACGGCCCTATCTATAGACGGTACCGCCACTTGTTTTGATAAGCGTGTGAGCGCCTTAGCCACCCTAAGGGGTGTTTCCCAACGCGCCCTAACTTCTGGCGGGAAAGGGTATACCGCCCATAATTTTCTATCGGGGGGAACCCACGCATCATCACACACTTTATTTAATTTATCTGATTCAGGAAAAACTACGGTAGTTTTTTCACATCCCACATAATACCCTCTTTTGTGGTACTTGTAGTATCAGAAATATGTAACACCTCCTTCATTGCCTTTAACGTGTGGCCCTAATAAGGAATACGTTTTTTGTTTTTTTTTTATTCACCGTCGACACTGGATTCAGTGTCCCTGTCTGTGTCTGTGTCGACCGACTAAAGTAAACGGGCGTTTTAAAACCCCTGACGGTGTTTTTGAGACGTCTGGACCGGTACTAATTGTTTGTCGGCCGTCTCATGTCGTCAACCGACCTTGCAGCGTGTTGACATTATCACGTAATTCCCTAAATAAGCCATCCATTCCGGTGTCGACTCCCTAGAGAGTGACATCACCATTACAGGCAATTGCTCCGCCTCCTCACCAACATCGTCCTCATACATGTCGACACACACGTACCGACACACAGCACACACACAGGGAATGCTCTGATAGAGGACAGGACCCACTAGCCCTTTGGAGAGACAGAGGGAGAGTTTGCCAGCACACACCAAAAAATAAGAATTTACTTACCGATAATTCTATTTCTCGGAGTCCGTAGTGGATGCTGGGGTTCCTGAAAGGACCATGGGGAATAGCGGCTCCGCAGGAGACAGGGCACAAAAAAGTAAAGCTTTTACCAGATCAGGTGGTGTGCACTGGCTCCTCCCCCTATGACCCTCCTCCAGACTCCAGTTAGGTACTGTGCCCGGACGAGCGTACACAATAAGGGAGGCAATTTGAATCCCGGGTAAGACTCATACCAGCCACACCAATCACACCGTACAACTTGTGATCTAAACCCAGTTAACAGTATGATAACAGAAAGAGCCTCTTAAAGATGGCTCCTTAACAATATAACCCGAATTTGTTAACAATAACTATGTACAGTATTGCAGATAATCCGCACTTGGGATGGGCGCCCAGCATCCACTACGGACTCCGAGAAATAGAATTATCGGTAAGTAAATTCTTATTTTCTCTATCGTCCTAAGTGGATGCTGGGGTTCCTGAAAGGACCATGGGGATTATACCAAAGCTCCCAAACGGGCGGGAGAGTGCGGATGACTCTGCAGCACCGAATGAGAGAATTCCAAGTCCTCTTTTGCCAGGGTATCAAATTTGTAGAATTTTACAAACGTGTTTTCCCCCGACCACGTAGCTGCTCGGCAGAATTGTAATGCCGAGACCCCTCGGGCAGCCGCCCAAGATGAGCCCACCTTCCCTGTGGAATGGGCCCCAACAGATTTAGGCTGTGGCAGGCCTGCCACAGAATGAGCAAGTTGAATTGTGTTACAAATCCAACGAGCAATCGTCTGCTTAGAAGCAGGGGCACCCAACTTGTTGGGTGCATATAATATCAACAGCGAGTCAGATTTTCTGACTTCAGCCGTCCTTGAAATGTATATTTTTAAGGCTCTGACAACGTCCAACAACTTGGAGTCCTCCAAGTCGCCAGTGGCCGCAGGCACCACAATAGGTTGGTTCAGGTGAAACGCTGATACCACCTTAGGGAGAAAATGCGGACGAGTCCTCAGTTCTGCCCTATCCGAATGGAAGATTAGATAAGGGCTTTTATAAGATAAAGCCGCCAATTCAGATACTCTCCTGGCGGAAGCCAGGGCCAGTAACATAGTCACTTTCCATGTGAGATATTTAAAATCCACCTTTTTCAATGGTTCAAACCAATGGGATTTGAGGAAATCTAAAACTACATTTAGATCCCACGGTGCCACCGGAGGCACCACAGGAGGCTGTATATGCAGTACTCCTTTAACAAAAGTCTGTACCTCAGGAACTGAGGCCAATTCTTTTTGGAAGAATATTGACAGGGCCGAAATTTGAACCTTAATAGATCTCAATTTGAGACCCATAGACAATCCTGATTGTAGGAAATGTAGGAAACGACCCAGTTGAAATTCCTCCGTCGGAACACTCCGATCCTCGCACCACGCGACATATTTTCGCCAAATGCGGTGATAATGTTTCGCGGTGACTTCCTTCCTTGCCTTAATCAAGGTAGGAATGACTTCTTCTGGAATGCCTTTCCCTTTTAGGATCTGGCGTTCAACCGCCATGCCGTCAAACGCAGCCGCGGTAAGTCTTGAAAGAGACAGGGACCCTGTTGTAGCAGGTCCCTTCTCAGAAGTAGAGGGCACGGGTCGTCCGTGACCAACTCTTGAAGTTCCGGGTACCAAGTCCTTCTTGGCCAATCCGGAGCCACTAGTATTGTTCTTACTCCTCTTCACCGTATAATCTTCAATACCCTTGGTATGAGAGGCAGAGGAGGAAACACATATACTGATTTGTACACCCAAGGTGTTACCAGTGCGTCCACAGCTATTGCCTGTGGATCTCTTGACCTGGCGCAATACTTGTCCAGTTTCTTGTTGAGGCGAGACGCCATCATGTCTACCATTGGTCTTTCCCAACAGTTTATTAGCATGTGGAAGACTTCTGGATGAAGACCCCACTCTCCCGGGTGAATATCGTGTCTGCTGAGGAAGTCTGCTTCCCAGTTGTCCACGCCCGGGAAGAACACTGCTGACAGTGCTATTACGTGATTCTCCGCCCAGCGAAGAATCTTGGCAGCTTCTGCCATTGCACTCCTGCTTCTTGTGCCGCCCTGTCTGTTTACATGGGCGACCGCCGTGATGTTGTCCGACTGAATCAACACCGGTTTTCCTTGCAGGAGTGGTTCCGCCTGGCTTAGAGCATTTTAGATTGCTCTTAGTACCAGAATGTTTATGTGAAGAGACTTTTCCAGGTTCGTCCATACCCCCTGGAAGTTTCTTCCTTGTGTGACTGCTCCCCAACCTCTCAGGCTGGCGTCCGTGGTCACCAGGATCAAATCCTGTATGCCGAATCTGCGGCCCTCCAATAGATGAGCCTTTTGCAACCACCACAGAAGATATACCCTTGTCCTTGGCGACAGGGTTATTCGCAGGTGCATCTGAGGATGCGACCCTGACCATTTGTCCAACAGATCCCTTTGGAAAATTCTTGCATGGAATCTGCCGAATGGAATTGCTTCGTAAAAAGCCACCATTTTTCCCAGGACTCTTGTGCATTGATGTACAGACACCTTTCCTGGTTTTAGGAGGTTCCTGACAGGTCGGATAACTCCTTGGCTTTTTCCTCGGGAAGAAAAACCTTTTTCTGAACCGTGTCCAGAATCATCCCTAGGAACAGCAGACGTATCGTCGGAAAAAAGCTGCGATTCTTGGAATATTTAGAATCCAGTCGTGCCGTCGAAGAACTACTTTAGATAGTGCTCTTCCGACCTCCAACTGTTCTCTGGAACTTGCCCTTTTTAGGTCGTGCAAGTAAGGGATAATTTAGATGCCTTTTTTCTTTGAAGAAACATCTTTTCGGCCATTACCTTGGTAAAAAGGCCCGGGGTGCCGTGGATAATTCAAACGGCATCGTCTGAAACTGATATTGACAGTTCTGTACCACGAACCAGAGGTACCCTTGATGAGAAGGACAAAATTTGGACATGGAGGTAATCCTTGATGTCCAGGGACACCATATAGTCCCCTTTTTTCCGGTTCGCTATCACTGCTCTGAGTGACTTTATCTCGATTTGAACCTTTTATGTAAGTGTTCAAAACATTTTAGATTTAGACTATGTGTCACCAAGCCGTCTGGCTTCAGTACCACAATATAGTGTGGAAAAATAATACCCTTTTCCTTGTCGTAGGAGGGGTACTTTGATTATCACCTGCTGGATATACAGCTTGTGAATTGTTTCCAATGCTGCCTCCCTGTCGGAGGGAGCCGTTGGTAAAGCAGACTTCAGGAACCTGCGAGGAGAAGATGTCTCGACTCTCCAATCTTTACCCCTGGGATAATACTCGTACGATCTAGGGGTCAACTTGCGAGTGATCCCACTGCGCCCTGAGACTCTTGAGACTACCCCCCCACCTTGAGTCCGCTTGCACGGCCCCAGCGTCATGCTGAGGACTTGGCAGACGCGGTGAAGGGCTTCTTTTCCTGGGAAAGGGCTGCCTGCTGCAGTCTACTTCCCTTACCTCTATGTCTGGGCAGATATGACTGGCCTTTTGCCTGCATGCCCTCATGGGAAAGGAAAGATTGAGGCTGAAAAGACGGTGTCTTTTTTAGCTGAGATGTAACTTGGGGTAAAAAAAGGTTGGATTTCCCAGCTGTTGCTGTGGTCCCCAGGTCCGATGGACCGACCCCCAAATAACTCCTTCCCTTTATACAGCAATACTTCCATCTGCCGTATGGGATCTGTATCACCTGACCACTGTCGTGTCCCTGACATCTTCTGGGAGATATGGACAACGCACTTATCTTGATGCCAGAGAGCAAATATCCCTCTGTGCATCTCACATACATATATATAGAATGCATCCTATTAAATGCTCTACATGAATAAAATATTTTCAGTCAGGGAATCCGACCAAGCCAACCCAGCACTGCATCTCCAGGCTGATGGCGATCGCTGGTCGCAGTATAACCACCGTATGTGTGTATATACTTTTTAGGATATTTTTCCAGCTTCCTATCAGCTGGCTCCTTGAGGGCGGCCGTATCTGGAGACGGTAACGCCACTTGATAAGCGTGTGAGCGCCTTATCACCCTAAGGGGTGTTTCCCAACGTACCCTAATTTCTGGCGGGAAAAGGTATAACGCCAATATTTGCTATCGGGGTAACCCTACGCATCATCACACACTTCATTTTATTTTATCTGATTCAGGAAAAACTACAGGTAGTTTTTTCACTCCCACATAATACCCTTTCTTGTGGTACTTGTAGTATCAGAAACACGTAACACCTCCTTCATTGCCCTTAACGTGTGGCCCTAATGAGAAATACGTTTGTTTATTCACCGTCGACACTGTATTCAGTGTCCGTGTCTGTGTCTGTGTCGACCGACTGAGGTAAATGGGCGTTTTTAAAACCCCTGACGGTGTTTCTGAGACGCCTGGACCGGTCCTAATAGATTGTCGGCCGTCTCATGTCGTCAACCGACCTTGCAGCGTGTTGACATTCTCACGTAATTCTCTAAATAAGCCATCCATTCCGGTGTCGACTCCCTAGAGAGTGACATCACCATTACAGGCAATTTCTCCGCCTCCTCACCAACATCGTCCTCATACATGTCGACACACACGTACCGACACACAGCACACACACCGGGAATGCTCTGACAGAGGACAGGACCCACTAGCCCTTTGGGGAGACAGAGGGAGAGTCTGCCAGCACACACCAAAAACGCTATAATTATATAGGGACAACCTTATATAAGTGTTTCTCCCTTATAGCATCTTTTATATATATACAATATCGCCAAAATCAGTGCCCCCCCTCTCTGTTTTAACCCTGTTTCTGTAGTGCAGTGCAGGGGAGAGCCTGGGAGCCTTCTCTCCAGCTTTTCTGTGAGAGAAAATGGCGCTGTGTGCTGAGGAGATAGGCCCCGCCCCTTTTTCGGCGGGCTCGTCTCCCGCTATTTTTGAAGTTAGGCAGGGGTTAAATATCTCCATATAGCCTCTGTGGGCTATATGTGAGGTATTTTTTGCCTCTAATAAGGTTTTTATTTGCCTCTCAGAGCGCCCCCCCCAGCGCTCTGCACCCTCAGTGACTGTTGTGTGAAGTGTGCTGAGAGGAAAATGGCGCACAGCTGCAGTGCTGTGCGCTACCTTAAGAAGACTGAGGAGTCTTCAGCCGCCGATTTTGGACCTCTTCTCTCTTCAGCGTCTGCAAGGGGGCCGGCGGCGCGGCTCCGGTGACCATCCAGGCTGTACCTGTGATCGTCCCTCTGGAGCTAGTGTCCAGTAGCCAAGCAGCAAATCCACTCTGCACGCAGGTGAGTTCACTACTTCTCCCCTAAGTCCCTCGTTGCAGTGATCCTGTTGCCAGCAGGACTCACTGTAAAGTAAAAAACCTAAGCTAAACTTTCTCTAAGCAGCTCTTTAGGAGAGCCACCTAGATTGCACCCTTCTCGTTCGGGCACAAAATCTAACTGGAGTCTGGAGGAGGGTCATAGGGGGAGGAGCCAGTGCACACCACCTGATCTGGTAAAAGCTTTACTTTTTTGTGCCCTGTCTCCTGCGGAGCCGCTATTCCCCATGGTCCTTTCAGGAACCCCAGCATCCACTTAGGACGATAGAGAAACGCTATAATTATATAGGGACAACCTTATATAAGTGTTTTCCCTTATAGCATCTTTTTTATATATTTCTAACGCCAAATTAGTGCCCCCCCTCTCTGTTTTAACCCTGTTTCTGTAGTGCAGTGCAGGGGAGAGCCTGGGAGCTTTCCCTCCAGCCTTTCTGTGAGGGAAAATGGCGCTGTGTGCTGAGGAGATAGGCCCCGCCCCTTTTTCGGCGGCCTCGTCTCCCGCTCTTAACGGATTCTGGCAGGGGTTAAATATCTGCATATAGCCTCCGGAGGCTATATGTGAGGTATTTTTAGCCAAATAAGGTTTTCATTTGCCTCCCAGGGCGCCCCCCTCCCAGCGCCCTGCACCCTCAGTGACTGCCGTGTGAAGTGTGCTGAGAGGAAAATGGCGCACAGCTGCAGTGCTGTGCGCTACCTTTAGAAGACTGAGGAGTCTTCTGCCGCCGATTCTGGACCTCTTCTTACTTCAGCATCTGCAAGGGGGCCGGCGGCAAGGCTCCGGTGACCATCCAGGCTGTACCTGTGATCGTCCCTCTGGAGCTGATGTCCAGTAGCCAAGAAGCCAATCCATCCTGCACGCAGGTGAGTTCACTTCTTCTCCCCTAAGTCCCTCGTTGCAGTGATCCTGTTGCCAGCAGGACTCACTGTAAAATAAAAAACCTAAGCTAAACTTTTCTAAGCAGCTCTTTAGGAGAGCCACCTAGATTGCACCCTTCTCGGCCGGGCACAAAAATCTAACTGAGGCTTGGAGGAGGGTCATAGGGGGAGGAGCCAGTACACACCACCTGATCGTAAAGCTTTACTTTTTGTGCCCTGTCTCCTGTGGAGCCGCTATTCCCCATGGTCCTTTCAGGAACCCCAGCATCCACTAGGACGATAGAGAAATCAGAATATCCACCCCAGGCTGGGATTTTAATCAAGTCCGATAGAAATACGGTTGAAAGCATTCGGATATCTGCAAATTTTTAATTGTATATGGACTTTATTACAGACAACTGTCTTCGATGTTTTAGCGCCCTCTGGGTTTTGTTTTCTTGTCTACATTTTCTCCGTTCCCACTAACAGGGGTTCTACCGTGAGGTGCTGCTTCTTGAAGCGCGTAATTAGCCCTGATGCAATTTTGCCATTTATAATGGGCGGATATCACAATTAATGACTGATAGTCATTTTCATGGTTTCCAATTAAAGGCCGTTTTTACCGTCATACGAAAACACATGGGATCAGGGATAAGTCCCCAATCCCCCATAGTGTGATAATGTAAAATTCTATGAATCAACCAGTGTGCATATGCATGGAATGTCCAAAAAGTGGTTCAATAACCCTTGTGAGAAATCAGTAACAGGAGTAACATTAGCAGGAACACCTGACCCCCGTGTAATATTGGGACTTGCTCAGCGCCATATTGTATACTTTTCTCCTTTAACATTGTAATTAAACGTTTAATGTCTTTCTTTCTGTAAACATTTGGCTGCTAGAGCTGTTGTGCCTAAATGGAAAAAAAATTATATATATATATATATTTTTATTTTTTATTTTTACTAAATTCCTTTAATCCCACAACTGCCACAAACATGGATTCTATATTAATACCTTTTTGCACAATGGTGGTCATTCCGAGTTGCTCGCTCGTTGCCGATTTTCGCTATATTGCGATTAGTCGCTTAATGTGCAAGGTTCGGAGAGCGCATGCGCTTAGTTATTTTACACAAAAGTTAGGTATTTTACTCACGGCATAACGAGGAATTTTCATCGTTCTCGTGATCGTACTGTGATTGACAGGAAGTGGGTGTTTCTGGGCGGAAACTGGCCGTTTTCTTGGAGTGTGTGAAAAAACGCTGTTTTTTTCTGGGAAAAACGGGGGAGTGTCTGAAGAAACGGGGGAGTGTCTGAAGAAACGGGGGAGTGTCTGGGCGAACGCTGGGTGTGTTTGTGACGTCAAACCAGGAACGAAACTGACTGAACTGATCGCAATGGCTGAGTAAGTCTGGAGCTACTCAGAAACTGCTAAGAAATTTCTATTCGCATTTGTGCTAATCTTTCGTTCACAATTCTGCTAAGCTAAGATACACTCCCAGAGGGCGGCAGCTTAGCGTGTGCAATGCTGCTAAAAGCAGCAAGCGAGCGAACAACTCGGAATGAGGGCCAATGTTCTAAGATGCAGTTAATGGAATTCATTAACACATGATGACAAGATGCTCTTGTGAATACCCTTGTGAATCATCCAATGGGGCAGATGTATTAACCTGGAGAACACATAAGGAAGTGATACACCAGTGATAAGTGCAAGGTGATAAACACACCAACCAATCAACTCCAATATGTAAATTAACAGTTAGGAGGTGATTGGCTGGTGCGTTTATCACCTTGCACTTATCACTGGTTTATCACTTCCTTATGCCGTCTCTAGGCTTAATACATCTGCCATGTGATTTATACCATACCTCCCAACTTTACCATCTTAAGGTGGGTACACACTGGGCGATATATCGGCCGTTCTATTGAACAGCCGATATATCACTGGTCCGTCGGCCAGTGTGAACGGGCGATATGTCTGTGAACTCTGTCGTTCACAGACATATCTCGTCGGCCCCGCAGCACAGCCGACGGCCAATATATCTACCGATATATTGGCCCATCGCTGTGTGTGTACGGGCGACCAGCCGGCCACCCGTACACAAGCTGCAGCGGCCAAGCCCAGTTCATGACGTCAGTCCCCAATCCGTCCATAGATATATCTGCAGATCAATTGAGCGTTGTGTGCGCACATGTGCACAGCGTCTATTCACTGCTGCTCTGCTAAGCAGGGCAGCGAGTGCAGGAACTTCCCAACTGACCCCCCCCCCCCACACACACACACACACACACCTCGGGAGACTGCTGCCCGCGGGTGGGACAGCAAGACAGTCCCAAAAATACGTGACTGTCCAGAGAAAATTGGGACAGTTGGAAAGTATGTTATACCCCTTTTCCACCGACTTCAAAATCCCAGGTTTTTGCCATCCCGGATTTTGGTCAGTGCAAACGCAACCTACCAGGACTAAATCCCAGGTCACAAAGCTGAGACCAGGGAAATAGCCAAGTTGCAGTGGAAAAATAAGAATTTACTCACCGGTAATTCTATTTCTCGTAGTCCGTAGTGGATGCTGGGACTCCGTAAGGACCATGGGGAATAGCGGCTCCGCAGGAGACTGGGCACAACTAAAAGAAAGCTTTTGGTCTAACTGGTGTGCACTGGCTCCTCCCCCTATGACCCTCCTCCAGACCTCAGTTAGGATACTGTGCCCGGAAGAGCTGACACAATAAGGAAGGATTTTGAATCCCGGGTAAGACTCATACCAGCCACACCAATCACACCGTATAACTCGTGATACAATACCCAGTTAACAGTATGAACAATAACTGAGCCTCTCAACAGATGGCTCAACAATAACCCTTTAGTTAAACAATAACTATATACAAGTATTGCAGACAATCCGCACTTGGGATGGGCGCCCAGCATCCACTACGGACTACGAGAAATAGAATTACCGGTGAGTAAATTCTTATTTTCTCTGACGTCCTAAGTGGATGCTGGGACTCCGTAAGGACCATGGGGATTATACCAAAGCTCCCAAACGGGCGGGAGAGTGCGGATGACTCTGCAGCACCGAATGGCCAAACTCTAGGTCCTCCTCAGCCAGGGTGTCAAACTTGTAGAATTTTGCAAATGTGTTTGACCCCGACCAAGTACCTGCTCGGCAAAGTTGTAAAGCCGAGACCCCTCGGGCACCCGCCCAAGAAGAGCCCACCTTCCTCGTGGAATGGGCTTTCACTGATTTAGGATGCGGCAGTCCAGCCGCAGAATGTGCAAGCTGAATCGTACTACAGATCCAGCGAGCAATAGTCTGCTTTGAAGCAGGTGCACCCAACTTGTTGGGCGCATGCAGGATAAACAGCGAGTCAGTCTTTCTGACGCCAGCTGTCCTGGAAACATAAATTTTCAGGGCCCTGACTACGTCCAACAACTTGGAAGCCTCCAAGTCTTTAGTAGTCGCAGGCACCACAATAGGTTGGTTCAAATGAAAGGCTGATACCACCTTAGGGAGAAACTGGGGACGAGTCCTCAATTCTGCCCTATCCATATGAAAAATCAGATAAGGGCTTTTACATGACAAAGCCGCTAATTCTGATACACGCCTGGCCGAAGCCAAGGCCAACAACATGACCACTTTCCACGTGAGATATTTCAATTCCACGGTTTTAAGTGGCTCAAACCAATGTGACTTTAGGAAATACAACACCACGTTGAGATCCTAAGGTGCCACTGGGGGCACAAAAGGGGGCTGAATATGCAGCACTCCCTTAACAAAAGTCTGAACTTCAGGCAGTGAAGCCAGTTCTCTCTGGAAGAAAATCGATAGAGCCGAAATCTGGACCTTAATGGAACCCAATTTTAGGCCCATAGTCACCCCTGACTGTAGGAAGTGCAGGAAACGGCCCAGCTGATATTCTTCCTTGGGGCCTTCCTGGCCTCACACCACGCAACATATTTTCGCCAAATGCGGTGATAATGGTTCGCGGTCACTTCTTTCCTAGCTTTAATCAGCGTAGAAATGACTTCCTCCGGAATGCCCTTTTCCTTCAGGATCCGGCGTTCAACCGCCATGCCGTCAAACGCAGCCGCGGTAAGTCTTGGAACAGACAGGGCCCCTGCTGCAGCAGCTCCTGTCTGAGCGGCAGAGGCCATGGGTCCTCTGAGATCATTTCTTGAAGTTCCGGGTACCAAGCTTTTCTTGGCCAATCCGGAACAATGAGTATAGTTCTTACTCCTCTTCTCCTTATTATCCTCAGTACCTTTGGTATGAGAGGAAGAGGAGGGAACACATAAACCGACCGGTACACCCACGGTGTCACTAGAGCGTCCACAGCTATCGCCTGAGGGTCTCTAGACCAGGCGCAATATCTTTCTAGCTTTTTGTTTAGGCGGGACGCCATCATGTCCACCTGAGGCCTTTCCTAGCGGTTTACAATCAGTTGGAAGACTTCTGGATGAAGTCCCCACTCTCCCGGGTGGAGGTCGTGCCTGCTGAGGAAGTCTGCTTCCCAGTTGTCCACTCCCGGAATGAATACTGCTGACAGTGCCAACACGTGATTTTCCGCCCATCGGAGAATCCTTGTGGCTTCTGCCATCGCCGTCCTGCTTCTTGTGCCACCCTGTCGGTTTACATGGGCGACTGCCGTGATGTTGTCTGACTGTATCAGTACCGACTGGTTTTGAAGCAGGGGTTTTGCCTGACTTAGGGCATTGAAAATGGCCCTCAGTTCCAGAATATTTATGTGTAGGTAAGTCTCCTGACTTGACCATAGTCCTTGGAAGTTTCTTCCCTGTGTGACTGCCCCCCAGCCTCGAAGGCTGGCATCCGTGGTCACCAGGACCCAGTCCTGTATGCCGAATCTGCGGCCCTTTTGAAGATGAGCACTTTGCAGCCACCACAGCAGAGACACCCTGGTCCTTGGAGACAGGGTTATCAGCCGATGCATCTGAAGATGCGATCCGGACCACTTGTCCAACAGGTCCCACTGAAAAGTTCTTGCATGGAACCTGCCGAATGGAATTGCTTCGTAGGAAGCTACCATTTTTCCCAGGACTCGCGTGCAGTGATGCACCGACACCCGTTTTGGTTTTAGGAGGCCTCTGACTAGAGATGACAGCTCCTTGGCCTTTTCCTCCGGGAGAAACACTTTTTTCTGTTCTGTGTCCAGAACCATCCCCAGGAACAGTAGACGTGTCGTAGGGACCAGCTGTGACTTTGGAATATTTAGAATCCAGCCGTGCTGTTGTAGCACCTCCCGAGATAGTGCTACCCCGACCAACAACTGCTCCCTGGACCTCGCCTTTATCAGGAGATCGTCCAAGTACGGGATAATTAAAACTCCCTTTTTTCGAAGGAGTATCATCATTTCGGCCATTACCTTGGTAAATACCCTCGCAGCCGTGGATAGACCAAACGGCAACGTCTGGAATTGGTAATGACAATCCTGTACCACAAATCTGAGGTACTCCTGGTGAGGATGGTAAATAGGGACATGCAGGTAAGCATCCTTGATGTCCAGTGATACCATGTAATCCCCCTCGTCCAGGCTTGCAATAACCGCCCTGAGCGATTCCATCTTGAACTTGAATTTTTTTATATATGTGTTCAAGGATTTCAAATTTAAAATGGGTCTCACCGAACCGTCCGGTTTCGGTACCACAAACATTGTGGAATAGTAACCCCGTCCTTGTTGAAGTAGGGGCACCTTGACTATCACCTGCTGGGAATACAGCTTGTGAATTGCCTCTAGCACTGCCTCCCTGCCTGAGGGAGTTGTTGGCAAGGCAGATTTGAGGAAACGCCGGGGGGGAGACGTCTTGAATTCCAGCTTGTACCCCTGAGATACTACTTGAAGGATCCAGGGATCCACCCGTGAGCGAGCCCACTGATTGCTGAAGTTTTTGAGACGGGCCCCCACCGTACCTGGCTCCGCCTGTGGAGCCCCAGCGTCATGCGGTGGACTTGGAGGAAGCGGGGGAGGACTTTTGCTCCTGGGAACTGGCTGTATGCTGCAGCTTTTTCCCTCTACCTCTGCCTCTGGGCAGAAAGGACGCGCCTTTAACCCGCTTGCCCTTATGGGGCTGAAAGGACTGTACCTGATAATACGGTGCTTTCTTTGGCTGTGAGGGAACATGGGGTAAAAATGCTGACTTCCCAGCTGTTGCTGTGGAAACGAGGTCCGAGAGACCATCCCCGAACAATTCCTCACTCTTATAAGGCAAAACTTCCATGTGCCTTTTAGAATCTGCATCACCTGTCCACTGCCGAGTCCATAACCCTCTCCTGGAAGAAATGGACATTGCACTTATTTTAGATGCCAGCCGGCAAATATCCCTCTGTGCATCTCTCATGTATAAGACTGCGTCTTTAATATGCTCTACGGTTAGCAATATAGTGTCCCTGTCTAGGGTATCAATATTTTCCGACAGGGAATCTGACCACGCAGCTGCAGCACTGCACATCCAAGCTGAAGCAATAGCTGGTCTCAGTATAATACCTGTGTGTGTATATACAGACTTCAGGATAGCCTCCTGCTTTCTATCAGCAGGCTCCTTTAGGGCGGCCGTATCCGGAGACGGTAGTGCCACCTTCTCCCAACGTGACCTATCCTCTGGCGGGAAAGGGTACGTCATTAGTAACCTTTTAGAAATTACCAGTTTCTTATCGGGGGAAGCCCACGCTTCTTCACACACTTCATTTAATTCCTCAGATGGAGGAAAAACTACTGGTAGTTTTTTCTCTCCAAACATAATACCCTTTTTTGTGGTACCTGGGGTAACATCAGAAATGTGCAACACATTTTTCATAGCCTCAATCATGTAACGTGTGGCCCTATTGGAAGTTACATTAGTCTCATCGTCGTCGACACTGGAGTCAGTATCCGTGTCGACATCTGTGTCTGCCATCTGAGGTAGCGGGCGTTTTAGAGCCCCTGATGGCTTTTGAGACGCCTGGGCAGGCACAGGCTGAGAAGCCCATATTTCCCATATTTGGTATGTCGTCAAACCTTTTATGTAAGGAGTCGACACTGTCACGTAATTCCTTCCACATAACCATCCACTCAGGTGTCGGCCCCGCAGGGGGTGACATCACATTTATAGGCATCTGCTCCGCCTCCACATAAGCCTCCTCATCAAACATGTCGACACAGCCGTACCGACACACCGCACACACACCGGGAATGCTCTGACAGAGGACAGGACCCCACAAAGCCCTTTGGGGAGACAGAGAGAGAGTATGCCAGCACACACCAGAGCGCTATATAACACAGGGATTAACACTATAACTGAGTTTTTTCCCTTATAGCTGCTTATATATATATATATTGCTGCGCCTAAATTTAGTGCCCCCCCTCTCTTTTTTACCCTTTTGTAGCTTGAAACTGCAGGGGAGAGCCAGGGAGCGATCCTTCCAGCGGAGCCGTGAGGGAAAAATGGCGCCAGTGTGCTGAGGGAGATAGCCCCGCCCCTTTTTCGGCAGACTTTTCACCCGCTTTTTTATGGATTCTGGCAGGGGTATTTATCACATATATAGCCTCTGGGACTATATATTGTGATTTTTTTGCCAGCCAAGGTATTAATATTGCTGCTCAGGGGGCCCCCCCCCCCAGCGCCCTGCACCCATCAGTGACCGGAGTGTGAGGTGTGCATGAGGAGCAATGGCGCACAGCTGCAGTGCTGTGCGCTACCTTGTTGAAGACCGAAGTCTTCTGCCGCCGATTTTCCGGACCATCTTCATGCTTCTGGCTCTGTAAGGGGGACGGCGGCGCGGCTCCGGGACCGGACGAATGAGGTCGGGTCCTGTGTTCGATCCCTCTGGAGCTAATGGTGTCCAGTAGCCTAAGAAGCCCAAGCTAGCTGCAAGCAGGTAGGTTCGCTTCTTCTCCCCTTAGTCCCTCGTAGCAGTGAGTCTGTTGCCAGCAGATCTCACTGAAAATAAAAAACCTAAAATATACTTTCTTTTCTAGGAGCTCAGGAGAGCCCCTAGTGTGCATCCAGCTCAGCCGGGCACAAGATTCTAACTGAGGTCTGGAGGAGGGTCATAGGGGGAGGAGCCAGTGCACACCAGTTAGACCAAAAGCTTTCTTTTAGTTGTGCCCAGTCTCCTGCGGAGCCGCTATTCCCCTTGGTCCTTACGGAGTCCCAGCATCCACTTAGGACGTCAGAGAAAGGGGTATTACAGAAACACTGGTGACATTCTCACTAGATATTGTTGCAGCAGAAATGTGATTTATGTATTACCAAAATGGAAAAAAAATAAAAGAAATTGCAGAATGGTTAAATAAAATAACATCTAAATGTGTCTACTCTTTTCACTGCTTGATACATCCCCGTGATAGCGACAGGGAGCCGCAGCCAAAATGCGATGCACAGCAACACCACCAATATGTCGAAAATTTGACCATACCTCCCAACATGACCCTTAGGGTAGAACTCAGTTAGGTGCGTTAACTAGTGATGAGCGGATTCGGTTTTACTCGGTTCTCAAAACGGCATCTTATTGGCTCACGGATGTCACGTGTTTTGGATAGCCAATAAGATGCCGTTTTGAGAACCGAGTAAAACCGAGTAAAACCGAACCTCGCTCATCACTAGCGTTAACCCATTTACAATACAAAATCCATATGTAAGGGCAATGATGAATGCCGTTATCAGCGCTCAAATCATACCTCCCAACATGATCCTCTCCAGGAGGGACAGAATTATCTGCTTCTGGACTTTTCTCTTAATTTATGATTGCCGGCACCTGTGTTGAACAGGTTAATGGATAAGAAAGGTGTTTCAGTACAGGTGATGGTAATCATAAATAAAGAGGGAAGTCCAGGAGCAGAGCATTCTGTCCCTCCAGGAGAGGATCATGTTGGGAGGTATGATTTGAGCGCTGATAACGGCATTCATCATTACCCTTACATATGGATTTTGTATTGTAATGGGTTAACACACCTGAGTTCTCCCCTAAGATTTATTAGTGGTAACACCAGTATCCCTGAAATATGATGGTCTGAGAGCTCTTCGAGAACAGAGGTATTATATGGGAGATAAGACTATATTATCTCCTCTAACTAGCATCATCGTGGCTACAGAGCATGGTTGGTTCTAGCATCTACCTACAGAGCATTGCTATAATCATAATTTTTTTAAATTTACAAATACAAATGCAAAATTGGAAATATATTGCTAAATTTCGTTCAAAAGAAACTCTAAACCTAAAACACAGCTTGTTTTATACAGTATGAGGCTCTATTCATGAAACGGGGAAAATAGTGGAGAAGTTGCCGATGGTAACCAATCAGCTTTGAAGGAAGCCTTTATCAAGTACAGTCTATAAAATGTAAGGGAGATGATGATTGGTTGCTGTGGGCAACTACTCCACTGGTCTGTTCCTCCACTATTTTCACTACTTCATGAATAGAGCCCATACTGTATAAAACAAGCTGTGTTTTACAGTAGGTTTAAGGGCCCTACACATTAGGCCAGAGGTTCTCAAACTCGGTCCTCGGGGAGTGAAGTTTCTTCACTCCCCCCGTCACGCGGCTGCATTGAAGTGCAGGCAAATATGGACGAGATCGTCCATATTAGCCTGCATGCACAGCCGACGGGAGACCAGCGATGAACGAGCGCGGGGACGCGCATCGTTCATCGCTGGAGTCTCCACACTGAAAGATATGAACGAGTTCTCGTTCATTTATGAACGAGATCGTTCATATCTTTCTGAAAATCGGCCAGTGTGTAGGGCCTATTAGGCGATAACCATGAACGATATGAACGAGAACTCATTCAGCTCTGTGCCTGCCAGTCTGTACAAATCTCCCGCCACTGGCAGCTGCGCTGATTGGACACCTCACGTTCTAATAGTGCTCTTGCTGTTGCCGCTGGTTATTATAACGCACACGCACAGTGCACAGAGTAGCCGGCCGGCCTGAGCACACGGGTAACAGGCTGCATACACTATTTCCGCCAGTTATGTCTGCCACTGTGACCGGCCATTTTACTGTAGCTGATACTTTGTTTGAGCACAATGTTGGCTTCAAGAAAATGGACTCCCACTTTTTCAAGTCTAAAGAACGCTATATAGTAAAGAATGTCCGCACAGACGCTGCAGTGTAAGTAAATAGCTATGTGGATTATAGTGTACTGAATGCTTCACCCCATGCTCTGTATGGTACAGACGGAGTTACAGCAGTACATCACCGCGCTCAGTGATTGGCGGGAACTGACCAACGTCACTAGTTACCTAGCGCTAGAACAGCGAGTAATAAGACTCCGCTTCCTCCGTTACCGGGGCCGCAGCAAGTACCTGTCCCCAGCCGCGTCCACAGAGCTGGGCGATATGTTGTTGTTATGTGAACTCTAAGCCAATAGGAAGCGTCCTCGTCCTAGGCTCCGCCCACACTGGCTGATTTTACTGCTTGTTGTAACCCAAAGGCAGATAGACAACAGAAGAACGGTGGCTGCAAGTCATAGACACGCATAGGTGCTAGCTGGTGGTAAGAGGAGCCGTGTAATGACGTGTGTATGTGTTGTGTTGTACTATACTATATGTAGTCGCACAATGTGTGTATGTGTTATATATAGTGTGTGCTATACTGTGTAGTCATACAGTGTGTGCATGTGTTATATACAGTGTGTGCATGTGTTATACAGTGTGTGCTATAGTCAGACAGTGTGTGCATGTGTTGTATACAGTGTGTGCTATACAGTGTAGTTGTATAGTGTATGTGCTGTACATTGTGGGTTATACTGTTGAGTTGGACAGTGTATTGTATACTGTAGTTGTACAGTGTAGGTATACAATGTGTGTGTGCTATACAGTATTACTATAACGTTTCCAAGGAGACTATTCAGCCGTTGTGGAACTACTGTTACCAGCATGGCTTTCTAGCCATGAAGGCATCATGGGACTTATAGTTGATGTGAGGGACTTATAGAAGATGTGAGGAGCAGCACTAGGCTGCATCTCTGCACAGTTGTCAGAGTGCAGCTGTCACCAGCAGCATGAGGTGCGCGGCTCTGTCTGAGGCTCTTGCACAATGTACATGTCAGCAGTGGCAGGCAGAGTGAGTGAGTGTGTCTCAGTGTCTGTCCCTGTTACTAGCCAGTGCTGGGGTGGACTGAGGTCGGAGCTGTAATGGATACGTGGCCTTTTCATTACATGTCTCTGTTACAGGCAGTGCCTGAGCAGCACCAGACAAAGTTGTTGTAATATAGGAGACTAGTCACTAGTGCCGAGTTCGTTGGGACCCTGTAAAATGCAGCAATGACTCGTTAGTCTTCTGAATCCTCTTTGTTTTTCTGATGGTACAGAAATGTAGCAAATTACCGTGAATCACCTTCTCATGTGCGGGTGCAGTGTGTGCCTATGCACCAGCTTCATGTTTATTTTGTAGTGAGTTGTTTACAGAAGAAATAATCCAGCTCCTTGTAGGGCTCCAGATATACCACTAAATCTTAGGGCAGTCCCTATAGAGAGATCTTCAGGATTAAAGTCTGTTTAATGAATAACCCTTGTTCTAGGGAACAATATT
Organism: Pseudophryne corroboree; assembly: GCF_028390025.1. Taxonomy (NCBI): domain Eukaryota; kingdom Metazoa; phylum Chordata; class Amphibia; order Anura; family Myobatrachidae; genus Pseudophryne; species Pseudophryne corroboree. The sequence goes on along the minus strand of NC_086444.1, from coordinate 1,031,120,431 downwards.
TATGTCTTATTAGATGTAATTTTTAAGGGGTGTAGTATGGTATGCCGGCGGCCAGCATACCAGCCCCGGGATCCAACCGCCGGCATACCGACAGCTTGGCAAGTGCAAATGAGCGCCTTGCGGGCTTGCTGCGCTCGCCACGCTGCGGGCACGGTGGTGCAACGCTATTTATTCTCCCTCCAGCGGGGTCGCGGACCCCCAAGAGGGAGAATAGTTGTCGTGTGTCGGGATTCCGCCGCCGGTATACTGTGCGCCGGGATCCCAACAGCCGGCATACTGAATTCTACCCATTTTTAAGACACAAAGTTTCAAAAGATCCTTTATTTCAAGGCTGCATCTTTTACGTTATCTGAAGTGTGGTACAGAAGAAAAATTATTGTATTTCTGTTATCAGTTAATCGGAACCTGTCATTTTAGAAAATGAAACAAGCAATCTACAGTATATGTTGCAATGGGAAAGGCTGCCCTACCTATATCCACAAGGTGTCATGCACTTTCTAGCAGCAGAACTTTCACGTTTTTACTTCAGAGTAAACATTGGTCCTGTGCTCTGTGGTTTCACTGTGCAGCACTGAATTTTTACGGCGCCTTCTAAATAAACAATAATACATGTTCAGGAACAAAGGGCCTAATGCAGACCTGATCGCTGTTGTGCGAAATCGCATAGCAGCCGATTATCGAACGACTGTGTATGCGTAAAGATCGTAATGCAAAAATCCTGCGTCTTTTTTTATCGCTGGGCGTGCACAGATTGATTGACAGAAGGCAAACATTTGGGGGTGGTAACTGGCTGTTTTCTGGGAGTGTCAGGAAAAACGCAGGCGTCCCAAAGCGTTTTCAGGGCGGGTGTGTGACGTCAGCTCCGGCCTGATCTGCCTGTTTTTTTCGCACTGTAGTCTTGGCACACGCACAGACTGGAAAACTCATTCGATGGTGGGTGAGTTGTGAACGGATTTGCAGCTGACTGGCATATGCAAAGCTTTTTGCACGTCGTACGCAGACTTGCACAGGGCAGAATTTCACTCTGGCTGGGCGGCGACTATCTGATCGCAAACTTCTGCAAATTCACAGAGGTGCGATCAGGTCAGAATTAGGCACAAAGGCTGATCTACTGTACGTTTTAGGGTAAGGTTATTGCATACATGGAAAACTTACATTGATTTATTGGTCATGGTTTAGACCATGCTCTTATGAAGGCTATTGCCGGTTTTTAAAGGATACTTGACACCAAAAAGGAGTTGAGCCTTTATTCTCTTAGCACATGAATAAGAGGGTTACATACGGATTGCCAACAAGCAGTATGTGGACTTGGAAGGCAGCAGCTGGAATGCCGGCAGTAAAATACTACTCGCAGCATTCATCATGCTTACAGATGTACTGTTGGTGGGCATAAAATGCTGTGAGCAGCAGTTTACACTTGCTGACATCGTGGAACCTGCCTTCCAGAGTCCGCATTTTGTTTATCGACATAAGGATTGTCGACAAGCACAATACATCCCGGAGAAGTTCCCCATGGCCTATGCCATGCAAATTCTTGTCATGCAGTGCTTGTATAATGTCACTGGTCCCTAGTAAAAGTCTACACTCATAAATAGTGTAAAGCTGGAAGTAGCTGCTTACAGAGAGGCTAAACATATTACAGGTTGAGTATCCCTTATCCAAAATGCTTGGGACCAGAAGTATTTTGGATATCGAATTTTTCCGTATTTTGGAATAACTGCAGACCATAATGAGGTATCATGGTGATGGGACCTAAGTCTAAGCACAGGATGCATTTATGTTTCATATACACCTTATACACACAGCCTGAAGGTCATTTTAGCCAATATTTTTAATAACTTTGTGCATTAAACAAAGTGTGCTACATTCACACAATTCATTTATGTTTGATATACACCTTATGCACACAGCCTGAAGGTCATTTAATACAATATTTTTAATAACTTTGTGTATTAAACAAAGTTTGTGTACATTGATGCTGCATTCAGACTGCAAATGCCGGATCCTACCCGGTAAGACAAACGTGTACTTACCGGGTGGGATCCGGCATTTGCACTCCGCTGCTGGCTTTCCGACCCGGCAATATACCGGGTCGGTTGCCATAACAACGGAGCGCGCAGCAGCAGCAGGGGCGGGGGTGGAGGCGGCGTCGGGAGATGAGCTCATCTCCAGCGTCGCCTCTCCCTATCTTGTGAATGGGAACCGTGTCGCATCGACACGGCTCCCATTCACACCGCACCTGACCCGGTAATCAACCCGGGTAAAACCCTTCTTTTTTACCGGGTTGATTTACCGGGTCAGGCGACCCGCTAAATCGGCCAGTGTGCTTTCACATCGCACACTGACCCGGTTCGACACGGCAATATGCCGTGTCGGTACGGGGTTATTTGTGCGATGTGAAAGGGGTATGAGTCACAGAAAGCACTCTCACTGAAAAAATTCCGTATTTCGGAATATTCCGTATTTCGGAGTATTTGGATATGGGATACTCAACCTGTAATATGTAATATATTGATGTCCACACGCTTTCAAATTTTAGTTTATGGTGCAGCAAATTTCAAACACCGATACTCTGTAGAACTGGATGTGTCATGCAAAACTCAAGATAGTGTTTGGACCACGGTTAGCATTGCAGCAGTCTCAAAGCGCTGGGGCCATGGGTTAGAGTAGAGGTGGGCAAAATACGGCCCGCGGGCCGGATGCGGCCCGCAAACCGATCCTGCCTCCCACCAGCGAGCAATGACAAGCGTCCCGACTGCTTGTCATTGCTCTGCAGTACCTTCAAGCTGCCGATGCAGTCTCCCCTGCTGCTGCTGCACGGCGCCTCCAGTGTCCCCAGTGACAACGGCTGTGTTCAGCTGAAAAGGGGGCGGAGCTACGGGCCGACGGGGGGGGGGGGCGTGGTTACACGGGCCCTAAGGGGGCGGGGCTACACGGGACAAGAGCAGACTACTACAGATCAATCCTTCCTGCCACTACCAGCTAGATCAGTGAGTTACTGGAAAAAGTGAGTGAAAGAAATAAAGTGTGTGTGTGATAGTGTGCATATATTTGTGTGTGCGGCAGTGGCGTCAGACTGTTTTTAGGTTGGGGGTAGAGGTCTTTAGCTCTCGCTGTACCAACCCCTCCCGTGTTCTGTCACCATGTCACCCCCCCATGTTTTGTCACTGTGTCACCCCCACCGTGTTCAGTCACTGTGTCACCCCCACCGTGTTCTGTCACTGTCACCCCCACCGTGTTCTGTCACTGTGTCACCCCCACCGTGTTCTGTCACTGTGTCACCCCCACCGTGTTCTGTCACTGTGTCACCCCCACCGTGTTCTGTCACTGTGTCACCCCCACCGTGTTCTGTCACGGTCACCCCCCTCCCCCCATGTTCTGTCACTGTGTCACCCCCCCGTGTTGTCACTGTGTCACCCCCCGAGTTCTATCACTGTGTCACACCTTTCCCCAGGGGCCATAAGACACTGGATAATTTGCTTGCTGCGCAATGATTATCCCAAATAAAATGTTAGTGTGTAAAAGGGGGCTCTACCTGATGTAATGTGTAAAAGGCGGCTCTACCATCCATACTGTGTATAAGGGAGCTCTACCTGCCATAATGTGTGTAAAAGGGGCTCTACCTGCCATAATGTGTGTAAAAGGGGCTCTACATGGTGTAATGTGTGTAAGTGGCGCTACTGTGTGGCGCAATTTGAATAATGGAGCAGCCTAATATGAATCTGTATTATTTTTTGGCCATGCCCCTTCCACACGAAGCCACGTCCCTATATTTTTGGCACGTGGGGGGGCTTCTATTTTATGCGTGGCCCACGGATAGTGACAAGAAAGTGTCAAGTGGCCCCTCAGCTGAAATAATTGCCCACCCCTGGGTTAGAGTCTGACCAAGGCTTTATCTGTGTGGCGTACTTAGTTTGCCCCATGCTTACTTGGGTTTCCTATGGGTGCTTCAGTCTCCCACCAACAAAATGAACCCTTACTATTATACATTAACTGTACATCGCTGCCTAATATGATTGTGTGTGTGTATGTATGTATGTATGTATGTATGTGTATATATATATATATATATATATATATATATATATAATGTATGTATGTGTGTATATATATATATAATATAATAATACAAATTTGGAACGCACACACCTTCAACAGTTCTGGTAGGGTGCTCGGTCACAAATAACATCCAGATCTGTGCTGGTTGATGTGGACTATTTTCACAAAGAAAGATATTTATATATATATATATATATATAGTTGTGCTCATAAGTTTACATACCCTAGCAGAACTTGTGATTTTCGGGCCATTTGTCAGAGAATATGAATGATAACTGTCCATGAGGAAGGTGCCTCTGAGCACCGAAACAGCTGTCGACCTACCTGTTTGTTGCTGGAGGCTTGCACTACTTACCACGTTGAAATGGTGATATGATATTATGCAGTTTTTTGACACCCCATGTGCTTCTACTAATGTTTCTTGCCTCTGGTGCTTTTAAGATCTTATTTTTTGATAAAGATTTTATTATGCAGTAATTTGGAGGTGCTGGTTTCTTTTCTTCTGGGAATATATATATATATATATATATATATATATATATATATATATATATATATATATATATATATATATATATATATATATATATATACAGTTGTGCTCATAAGTTTACATACCCTAGCAGAACTTGTGAGTTTCGGGCCATTTGTCAGAGAATATGAATGATATCTCACAAACTTTTCTTTCACTCATGGTTAGTGGTTGGGTGTAGCCATTTATTGTCAAACTACTGTGTTTACTCTTTTAAAATCATAATGACAACAGAAACTACCCAAATGACCCTGATCATAAGTTTACATACCATGGAGATATTGGCTTGATAACATGCACACAAGTTGACACAAACGGGTTTGAATGGATTCTAAAGGTAACCATCCTCACCTGTGATCTGTTTGCTTGTAATCAGTATGTGTGTATAAAAGGTCAGTGAGTTTCTGGACTCCTGAAAGACCCTTGCATCTTTCATCCAGTGCTGCACTGATGTGTCTGGATTCTGAGTCATGGGGAAAGCAAAAGAATTGTCAAAGGATCTGCGGGAAAAGGCAATTGAACTGTATAAAACAGGAAAGGGATATAAAAAGATATCCAAGCAATTGAGAATGCCAATCAGCAGTGTTCAAACTCTAATTAAGAAGTGGAAAATGAGGGATTCTGTGGAAACCAAATCACGGTCAGGTAGACCAACAAAAATTTCAGCCACAACTGCCAGGAAAATTGTTCGGGATGCAAAGAAAAATCCACAAATAACTTCAGCTGAAATACAGGACTCTGAAAAAAAAGTGGTGTGGTTGTTTCAAGATGCACAATAAGGAGGCATTTGAAGAAAAATGGGCTGCATGGTCGAGTCGCCAGAAGAAAGCCATTTAGTACGCAAATGCCACAAAGCAATTCTCCAAACAGCACAGAGACAAGCCTCAAAACTTCTGGAACAAAGTCATTTGGAGTGATGAGACCAAAATTGAACTTTTTGGCCACAGCCATAAACTTTACATTTGGAGAGGAGTCAACAAGGCCTATGATGAAAGGTACACCATTCCTACTGTAAAACACGGAGGTGGATCGATGATGTTTTGGGGATGTGTGAGCTGCAAAGGCACTGGAAACTTGGTCAAAATTGATGGCAAGATGAATGCAGCATGTTCTTAGAAAATACTGGAGGAAAATGTGCACTCATCAGCCCGGAAGCTGCGCATGGGACGTACTTGGACGTTCCAACATGACCATGATCCAAAACACAAGGCCAAGTCAACCTGTCATTGGCTACAGCAGAATAAAGTGAAGGTTCTGGAGTGGCCATCTCAGTCTCCTGACCTACATATCATTGAGCCACTCTGGGGAGATCTCAAACGTGCAGTTCATGCAAGACAGCCCAAGAATTTACAGGAACTGGAGGCTTTTTGCTAAGAAGAATGAGCAGCTTTACCATCTGAGAAAATAAAGAGCCTCATCCACAACTACCACAAAAGACTTCAAGCTGTCATTGACGTTAAAGGGGGCAATACACGGTATTAAGAACTGGGGTATGTAAACTTTTGATTGGGGTCATTTGGGTAGTTTCTGTTGTCATTATGATTTAAAAAGAGTAAACACAGTTGTTTGACAATAAATGGCTTCACCCAACCACTAACCATGAGTGAAAGAAAAGTTTGTGAGTTATCATTCATATTCTCTGACAAATGGGCAGAAAATCACAAATTCTTCTAGGGTATGTAAACTTATGAGCACAACCGTGTATATATATATATATGTGTGTGTGTGTGTTTGTGTGTGTGTGTGTGTAATAAATATAAAATATATATATATATATATATATATAATATACAGCAGGATGAACTCCGGCACTTGGATGTGTCCCTTGCACGGGACTGTCTTGCTCAGGTGCCCTCCTCCGTGAACTGCGTCCACCTTACATGCAAACAATGAAAAACGAGGCGGCACTCAGAGTCTTCAGAAAAGCAGCAAACTTTGTATTAGTGCAGATCTGCACTAATACAAAGTTTGCTGCTTTTCTGAAGACTCTGAGTGCCGCCTCGTTTTTCATTGTTTGTATATATATATATATATATATCTATCGGCTGTCGGGATCTCGGCGCTCAGCATACCGGCACCGGGATCCCAACAACTATCTCCCTCTTGGGGTGTCCACGACACCCCTGGAGGGAGATTAAATAGCGTGGCACGCGCCACCGTGCCCGCAAGGGGCTCTTTTGCGCTCGCTCCGCTACCGGCTTTCCGGCGGTTGGGAACCCGGCGCCAGGATCCTGAGCGTCAGTTTAACATAGTGTGTGTGTGTGTGTGTGTGTGTGTGTGTGTGTGTGTGTGTATGTATGTATGTATGTATGTGTATATATAATATATATAATTAGTTTGTATTGGGTAGCCTGGCACTCCTCTGTACCTTTCAATAATCCCCAGGGGCCATCCGTAGCAGAAGTGATATATCGTCCTCTTCGCTATGTTAATGCACGCTGACTCTCCAGCCTACGGATTAAATACTTCCTCCCACTCATACCTCCAAGATTTTTCACGTGCTGCACCACTACTCTGGTATTCCCTACCTCTCCCCCTCAGACTCTCCACCTCTCTAGAAAACATCAAACTGGCTCTCAAGACCCACTTCTTCACCAAACCCAGCCAAATCTCATACTAACCCTCTGTTCCACGCTCTCACGAGTAGGGCCCTCTTCCCTCATGTGCTTATCTTTTTTTCTTACTTTAATAATCTTCAACTGCACCAAATCCAGCAGTCTTCTGCCACCTGATACTTATTCCAGTATCATCTGATGTAGCTATGTTTATTTACCCTGTACTTGTCCTATATTGTCGTCAACTGTAAGTTGCTATTTTCCTGTTTGATTATTTGTTTATGTATTCTGTAATTGGCCACTGCGGAACCCTTGTGGTGCCATGTAAATAAAGGATAATAATAATAAGAAACAAATAAATACATCACAAGAATAAATAATCATCCTCAACATTCTGCCTTATATGAATCATGTGACTAATTATATATATATTATTTCACACCAAACTGCACCTCACAGTTGATCCCCTGTTAGCTAGGATCCAATAGAATAAACACATAAATATAACCAAGGGGTACTATACAGAAATTTAACTAATTGTATGCACACGTTGAAATAAAATGTTCACACACTTTTCCATCTCAAGTGATTTTTCCAAGTTCTTTCAGCTTGAATTACCATTTGGAGTGTCCGATCAGATCTGGAAATATAGCCTTCCACCACCTCGCCCGAATAAAGGCCCCATGGCCAGCTGATTAATATAAAAAATAATTTTATTCTTGATAAAATTGTATACAAGTTTTTTTTTTTTTTTTTTTTTACAAACATAGGTTTTAAATGTCCAATGATGCTTCTGGGGAAGATGATAGCAATTCTGCCAACATCTTTGCGTGTGAGAGCCCAGTTGGCAGGATCCACTCAGCGAGCACATGGACATGGCACCACCAATATCCTACCCGTTTCCTCTGTACAAATTGACTTCTTCAGGGGTTAAACAATTAAAAAAAAAATGTCACTAGATGTAGGTAAAACATTTTTCCACTGATTATGCTTTGGAGGGATGCTGCTCAAACATACCTATTGTTCCAATAATTGTAACAAAATCTCACTTATACGGACGGGTCTGTTCATTTGAAGTCGTAATTGCCGTCACGTCAGAAAGACTGCAGTTTCCGACTGTTTTAGGGATTCAATCTATTCAACTCAGTTGCTGCTTTTCCGACTTGTTGGAAAACACGTGGATCGGCGGATTAGTTGCAGATCCACGTATTTTGTTTGTTGAATTTGCGGCCATTTCCAACAGATTTTTGGCACATTTTCGACAATGTTGATTCGACTTAAAAAAAAAGTCGGATCAGCATTGTCGAAAATGGGCAAAACTTGTCGGAAATGCCTGCAAATTGAATACTGAACTGTCGGATCCTCTCCGTCGGAGAGGATCTGACAGGAATTGAATAGACCCCACAGTGGGTAAAGCTTTTCACTGATTCTTCTTTGCACTAAAGCTACTTTAATAATACAATTATTCAACAAACGGCAATGAGTATGCCCATCAGAAACAGTCCTCTCCGTGAAATGGTTTATATATTATATGCACAGCAAAGTGTAATTGGCATTACTGCCTCACAGCATTGAGGTCATTAGTTTTATTACCTACCTAGAACCTACCTGTGTTGAGTTTGTATGTTCTCCCAGTGATTGAGTGGATGTGAATGACTAAATGTTAAAGTAATATATGTGCTATATAAATAATTGTTGATATAGGAATAAAGCTCAGGTGCTTATGTGTGAGAAATGGAAAGTGACATGTGAGTAATAGATTTATATTTCCAAGCCTTGAAGCTGTATCTTGTGCAATATATAATAAATTACACCTTAATAGGTAGATGTAATATGCAGTTTGTGCAAATTTAGTCTCCCAATTACTGATAATGAAAGCTTAGCTCAAATCTACATATAATTGCTTTATTAAAAATTTTAATGCAAAAAGATCTTTTAAAATAAATAAAAAGACAAAACATTTAGAGACATATGTTGGCTCATAAGCATGAACAATTATATATCAAGATCGCTGTGACCCTGGAATATTTTCAGCAGAGCCTGAGGCCACTTTAACCTGACAGTCAAACTATTGTTTCTAAGCAACAGCAAACACATCTCAGATTGAATAGCGCATGGAGACTAAATACAATTCACTAAACACACACACACACACACACACACACACACACACACACACACACACACACACACGGATATCTAAATTGCTACTTCACCATTCACTTTATGGCTGCCAGAGCTTACTGGGACACAAACAATAATTCACTTTTTTTTTGTTACTTCTTACACAAAGATCCACCATGTATGTCTGTTGGGACGAGCCCTAGTACCATTTTTTCCTAGAGGAGCGCTCTTTTGATTTTTGCAGGCCATATTCCCATAGGAACAGCCCATTGCTGACCAGGCTGCGGATGAATGTGTCCCAGGAGGACCTAACAAAGGTTGTAATCCAGAGTTGATCGTAGATGTGCTAAATTTTGCACATCTACGATCATTTACTCTGACAGGGGGACGCCCAGCACACACAGGGCTAGTCTGCACCGCATGTCGGGCCCTTTCCCCCCCCCACACACAGATACAATACTTTAGACAATTGTTTATTTAGTTTGGAACAAAAATAATTACATTTAAAATGTCACACTAATGGGCCCTACAGACACGGCGATACGCCGCCGAGCTGCCCGACCGCCGATATGGCAGACGGACGACCCGGGGGAGGGGGGGGGGCAGTGAAGTATCTTCACTCCCCCCGTCACCCGGCTCCATAGTAATGCAGGCAAATATGGACGAGATCGTCCATATTAGCCTGCATGCACAGGCGACGGGGCACCAGCGATGAACGAGCGCGGGGCCGCGCATCGTTCATCGCTGGTGCCTCCACACTGAAAGATATGAACGGTATCTCGTTCATTAATGAACGAGATCATTCACATCTTGCAGTATTATCGCCCAGTATGTAGGGCGCATTACAGCCTGGGCTGTCACTGGCTATTGCTGGAGATCTGTTTAAACCTCACTGGCGTCCAGGCGAGCGTCTGTGTGAGGCATCTGCTGGGTCTCTCCTAGCCTGTGCTGCCACATTTGAGAAGTCTGGAGACTGCCGTTATTTCTCTGACGTCCTAGTGGATGCTGGGACTTCCGTAAGGACCATGGGGAATAGCGGCTCCGCAGGAGACTGGGCACAAAAGTAAAAGCTTTAGACTAGCTGGTGTGCACTGGCTCCTCCCCCTATGACCCTCCTCCAAGCCTCAGTTAGATTTTTGTTCCCGAACGAGAAGGGTGCATGCTAGGTGGCTCTCCTGAGCTGCTTAGAAGTAAAAGTTTAAATAGGTTTTTTATTTTCAGTGAGTACTGCTGGCAACAGGCTCACTGCATCGTGGGACTAAGGGGAGAAGAAGCGAACTCACCTGACTGCAGAGTGGATTGGGCTTCTTGGCTACTGGACATTAGCTCCAGAGGGACGATCACAGGTTCAGCCTGGATGGGTCCCGGAGCCGCGCCGCCGGCCCCCTTACAGAGCCAGAAGAGCGAAGAGGTCCGGAGAAAGCGGCGGCAGAAGACGTTCCTGTCTTCAAATAAGGTAGCGCACAGCACTGCAGCTGTGCGCCATTGCTCTCAGCACACTTCACACTCCGGTCACTGAGGGTGCAGGGCGCTGGGGGGGAGCGCCCTGAGACGCAATAAAACACTATAAAAACCTTATATGGCTAAAGAAATGCATCACATATAGCTCCTAGGCTATATGGATGCATTTAACCCCTGCCAGTTTTCCTGAAAAAAGCGGGAGAAAAGGCCGCCGAGAAGGGGGCGGAGCCTATCTCCTCAGCACACAAGCACCATTTTCCCTCACAGCTCCGCTGGAAGGACGGCTCCCTGACTCTCCCCTGCAGTCCTGCTACAAGAATCGGGGTAAAACAAGAGAGGGGGGGCACTATTGGCAGCTAATATATAATACAGCAGCTATAACAGGGAGTAACACTTATATAAGGTTATCCCTGCATATATATATAGCGCTCTGGTATGTGCTGGCAAACTCTCCCTCTGTCTCCCCAAAGGGCTAGTGGGGTCCTGTCCTCTATCAGAGCATTCCCTGTGTGTGTGCTGGGTGTCGGTACGATTGTGTCGACATGTATGAGGAGGAAAATGATGTGGAAGCAGAGCAATTGCCTGTGTTAGTGATGTCACCCCCTAGGGAGTCGACACCTGACTGGATGGTCGTATTTAAAGAATTACGTGACAATGTCAGCACTTTGCAAAAAACTGTTGACGACATGAGACAGCCGGCAAATCAGTTAGTGCCTGTTCAGGCGTCTCAGACACCGTCAGGGGCGCTAAAACGCCCGTTACCTCAGATGGTCGACACAGACCCAGACACGGATACTGAATCCAGTGTCGACGGTGAGGAGACAAACGTAATGTCCAGTAGGGCCACACGTTACATGATCACGGCAATGAAGGAGGCATTGAACATTTCTGACACTACAAGTACCACAAAAAAGGGTATTATGTGGGGTGTGAAAAAACTACCAGTAGTTTTTCCTGAATCAGAGGAATTAAATGAGGTGTGTGATAAAGCGTGGGTTTCCCCCGATAAAAAACTGCTGATTTCTAACAAATTATTGGCACTATACCCTTTCCCGCCAGAGGTTAGGGCACGTTGGGAAACACCCCCTAGGGTAGATAAGGCGCTCACACGCTTATCAAAACAAGTGGCGTTACCGTCTCCTGATACGGCCGCCCTCAAGGAACCAGCTGATAGAAGGCTGGAAAATATCCTAAAAGGTATATACACACATACTGGTGTTATACTGCGACCAGCAATCGCCTCAGCCTGGATGTGCAGCGCTGGAGTGGCTTGGTCGGATTCCCTGACTGAAAATATTGATACCCTGGATAGGGACAGTATTTTATTAACTATAGAGCATTTAAAGGATGCATTACTATATATGCGTGATGCACAGAGGGATATTTGCACCCTGGCATCAAGAGTGAGTGCGATGTCCATTTCTGCCAGAAGGGCGTTATTGACGCGACAGTGGTCAGGTGATGCAGATTCCAAACGACATATGGAAGTATTGCCGTATAAAGGGGAGGAGTTATTTGGGGTCGGTCTATCAGACCTGGTGGCCACGGCAACAGCTGGAAAGTCCACCTTTTTACCCCAGGTCACCTCTCAGCAGAAAAAGACACCGTCTTTTCAAACTCAGTCCTTTCGTTCCTATAAGAACAAGCGAGCAAAAGGCCACTCATTTCTGCCCCGGGGCAGAGGAAGAGGAAAAAGACTGCACCAGGCAGCCTCTTCCCAGGAGCAGAAGCCCTCCCCCGCTTCTGCCAAGTCTTCAGCATGACGCTGGGGCTTTACAAGCGGACTCAGGCACGGTGGGGGCCCGTCTCAAAAATTTCAACGCGCAGTGGGCTCACTCGCAAGTGGACCCCTGGATCCTGCAGGTAGTATCACAGGGGTACAAATTGGAATTCGAGACGTCTCCCCCTCGCGATTCCTGAAGTCTGCTCTTCCAACGTCTCCCTCCGACAGGGAGGCAGTATTGGAAGCTATTCACAAGCTGTATTCCCAGCAGGTGATAATCAAGGTACCCCTCCTACAACAGGGAAAGGGGTATTATTCCACGCTGTTTGTGGTACCGAAGCCGGACGGCTCGGTGAGACCAATTTTAAATCTGAAATCCTTGAACACTTACATAAAAAGGTTCAAATTCAAGATGGAATCACTCAGAGCAGTGATAGCGAACCTGGAAGAAGGGGACTATATGGTATCTCTGGACATCAAAGATGCTTATCTCCATGTCCCAATCTTCCCTTCTCACCAGGGGTACCTTAGGTTTGTGGTTCAAAACTGTCATTATCAGTTTCAGACGATGCCGTTTGGATTGTCCACGGCACCCCGGGTCTTTACCAAGGTAATGGCCGAAATGATGATTCTTCTTCGAAGAGAAGGCGTCTTAATTATCCCTTACTTGGACGATCTCCTGATAAGGGCAAGATCCAGGGAACAGTTAGAGTTCGGAGTAGCACTGTCTCAGGTAGTGCTATGTCAGCACGGGTGGATTCTAAATATCCAAAAATCACAGCTGATTCCAACAACACGTCTACTGTTCCTGGGGATGATTCTGGACACAGTCCAGAAAAAGGTGTTTCTCCCGGAGGAGAAGGCCAGGGAGTTATCCGAGCTAGTCGGGAACCTCCTAAAACCAGGCCAAGTGTCAGTGCATCAATGCACGAGAGTCCTGGGAAAAATGGTGGCTTCTTACGAAGCAATTCCATTCGGAAGATTCCATGCAAGAACTTTTCAGTGGGATCTGCTGGACAAATGGTCCGGATCGCATCTTCAGATGCATCAGCGGATAACCCTATCTCCAAGGACAAGGGTGTCTCTCCTGTGGTGGTTACAGAGTGCTCATCTTCTCGAGGGCCGCAGATTCGGCATTCAGGATTGGATGCTGGTGACCACGGATGCCAGTCTGAGAGGCTGGGGAGCAGTCACACAGGGAAGAAATTTCCAGGGCTTGTGGTCAAGCATGGAAACGTCTCTTCACATAAATATCCTGGAACTAAGGGCCATTTACAATGCCCTAAGTCAAGCAAGGCCTCTGCTTCAGGGTCAGTCAGTATTGATCGAATCGGACAACATCACGGCAGTCGCCCACGTCAACAGACAGGGCGGCACAAGAAGCAGGAGGGCAATGGCAGAAGCTGCAAGGATTCTCCGCTGGGCGGAAAATCATGTGGTAGCACTGTCAGCAGTGTTCATTCCGGGAGTGGACAACTGGGAAGCAGACTTCCTCAGCAGACACGACCTCCACCCGGGGGAGTGGGGACTTCACCCAGAAGTCTTCCAAGTGATTGTAAACCGTTGGGAAAAACCAAAGGTGGACATGATGGCGTCCCGTCTCAACAAAAAACTGGACAGATATTGCGCCAGGTCAAGGGACCCTCAGGCAATAGCGGTGGACGCTCTGGTAACACCGTGGGTGTACCAGTCGGTGTATGTGTTCCCTCCTCTGCCTCTCATACCCAAAGTACTGAGAATCATAAGAAGGAGAGGAGTAAGAACTATACTCGTGGCTCCGGATTGGCCAAGAAGAACTTGGTACCCGGAACTGCAAGAGATGCTCACGGAGGACCCGTGGCCTCTACCTCTCAGAAAGGACCTGCTCCAGCGGGGACCTTGTCTGTTTCAAGACTTACCGCGGCTGCGTTTGACGGCATGGAGGTTGAACGCCGGATCCTGAAGGAAAAAGGCATTCCAGATGAAGTCATCCCTACCCTGGTCAAGGCCAGAAAGGATGTAACCGCAAAACATTATCACCGCATTTGGCGGAAATAGGTTGCGTGGTGCGAGGCCAAGAAGGCCCCTACAGAGGAATTTCAACTGGGTCGTTTCCTGCATTTCCTGCAAACAGGACTATCTATGGGCCTAAAATTAGGGTCCATTAAGGTTCAAATTTCGGCCTTGTCAATCTTCTTCCAAAAAAAACTGGCTTCAGTGCCTGAAGTTCAGACGTTTGTCAAGGGAGTACTGCATATACAGCCTCCTTTTGTGCCTCCAGTGGCACCTTGGGATCTCAATGTAGTTTTGGGATTCCTAAAATCACATTGGTTTGAACCACTCACCACTGTGGAATTGAAATATCTCACATGGAAAGTGGTCATGCTGTTAGCCCTGGCTTCAGCCAGGCGTGTCTCTGAATTGGCGGCTTTATCATATAAAAGCCCTTACCTAATTTTTCATTCAGACAGGGCAGAACTGAGGACTCGCCCTCAATTTCTCCCTAAGGTGGTTTCAGCGTTTCACATGAACCAGCCTATTGTGGTACCTGCGGCGACTAGGGACTTGGAGGATTCCAAGTTGCTGGACGTAGTCAGGGCCCTGAAAATATATGTTTCCAGGACGGCTGGAGTCAGAAAATCTGACTCGCTGTTTATCCTGTATGCACCCAACAAGCTGGGTGCTCCTGCTTCTAAGCAGACGATTGCTCGTTGGATTTGTAGTACAATTCAGCTTGCACATTCTGTGGCAGGCCTGCCACAGCCAAAATCTGTAAAAGCCCATTCCACAAGGAAAGTGGGCTCATCTTGGGCGGCTGCCCGAGGGGTCTCGGCTTTACAACTTTGCCGAGCAGCTACTTGGTCAGGGGCAAACACGTTTGCTAAATTCTACAAATTTGATACCCTGGCTGAGGAGGACCTGGAGTTCTCTCATTCGGTGCTGCAGAGTCATCCGCACTCTCCCGCCCGTTTGGGAGCTTTGGTATAATCCCCATGGTCCTTACGGAAGTCCCAGCATCCACTAGGACGTCAGAGAAAATAAGAATTTACTTACCGATAATTCTATTTCTCGTAGTCCGTAGTGGATGCTGGGCGCCCATCCCAAGTGCGGATTGTCTGCAATACTTGTATATAGTTATTGTTACAAAAAAATCGGGTTGTTTATTGTTGTGAGCCATCTTTTCAGAGGCTCCTACGTTTATCATACTGTTAACTGGGTTCAGATCACAGGTTGTACGGTGTGATTGGTGTGGCTGGTATGAGTCTTACCCGGGATTCAAAATCCTTCCTTATTATGTACGCTCGTCCGGGCACAGTATCCTAACTGAGGCTTGGAGGAGGGTCATAGGGGGAGGAGCCAGTGCACACCAGCTAGTCTAAAGCTTTTACTTTTGTGCCCAGTCTCCTGCGGAGCCGCTATTCCCCATGGTCCTTACGGAAGTCCCAGCATCCACTACGGACTACGAGAAATAGAATTATCGGTAAGTAAATTCTTATTTTCTGCATGTGTGTGTATAATATTCGAAAGACAGACAAGATATATATTATCCATATTGTGTATATGCTTTTAAATAAGTTGTGCTAAATGCATACCAAAGTGTATAAACAGTCAGACAGATCAAAACAATATTGGGCACTCAGAGAAGTGAGTACAAGTAAGCAAATAGGGTTCTTTTACTCAGTGTATTGTATACCCTGAGTCACTTTGCAGGGTACAAGGCCACACCCCTTATTTTTCATCGCTATGTTTTTGTCAAAGGGCCTGTCACCTTTGGGTTTCACATATCCTGTATGGAAGCTTGAAATCCCATGAAACAGCACTTCTATGAAAACTTGATCTTGTTTGAATCTTCCTGACTGTATATGTTTTATTCTGTATGCATTTTTTATGTTTTTAAAAGATGGAGAATAAAAAAAACTTTTATTCCCTGTGGATTTTCCCCAGGCCCCTCCCACTTTATTATTATTATTAATTTTTTTAATAGATTGGTATTTTCCTGTAAGGATTTAAGTACAAATGGGTTTTTGTAGATTTACTGGAGTGTTGGTCCTTGTTTGGTGTCATGGATAAATCCCGCAGTTACAGGTGGGGCGCACTATACAAACTGATATACTTATACCCCTTTCACACCGCAAACCCAGGTCCGACCCGGTATTTTGAATCCAGGTCGGGCATGGGTCAGACCCTTTCACACTACAGTTTCAACCCGGGTTATTGCAGGGTTGGCTACTTTTAACTCGACCTGGGTCAGCAATTAAAACACCATGGATGTCATTTTAAATGTACTTTTTTTGGCTCAGAAAGATGAGGTGTCAGAAGGGGACAAAAGGAGAGGGTGGGGACAGCTCAGAGCATTGCAGGAATCGTGGCGGACAGAGCTATGCTTTTATACACAATTGCATATTTAACTGTTCCAGTAACATACCTCCCAACTGTCACGATTTTTGCGGGCCAGTCCCGTTTTTTTTGGGACTGTCCCACCCATGGGCCACAGTGTCCCGTGGTGGGGAAGGGGCAGTTGGGAGGCTTCTGTCACTGCTGCTCTGCTTACCAGAGCAGCGGTCTATTCACAGGTGACAGAGGGAGAGGGGGCATGCCAGCAGCTCAGAGAGCGCTGGGCATACCCCCTCAGTGATAGTACAAGGGGGCATGACTCACGAGCGCGGCTCTGTAATGCTCTCTGTTCTCTCCTGTGGAGCAGGGCTTCGGCTGCTGACATCATTGAGGCACACAAAGAACAGCCAATCAGCACTTTTACATGAATGCAGGGTTGAATAACCCAGGTTGGACACTTTAAGAGTGCACATTGACCCGGATCCAACCCGTGTTTAACACTGCTTTTATACCGGGTTGAAATGCAGGGTTACTCGACCCGGGGTATTCAAAAGTGGTGCTTTTAGACTGCACCTCGACACTGGTTGAGCCAGCTCGACCCGGCAATATCCAGGGATATTTGCAGTGTGAATGGGGTACCAATAAATACTTATATAGGTGACATTTTCCAACACTACACAAATATGATTATGCATACTAGGCCAGTCTAGTTGTGCAAGGAGCTGTGAACATGTGTTAGACCCATACACATCACACCCTAGGAAGTTATTTCACTACAGCTGTCAGTGTGTGTGAATTCCATAAAATGCAGACCATTACATTAGCTTCTGTAGACATGCCGGGAGTAAATATAGAGATACAGTCAGGTCCATATATATTGGGACATCAACACAATTCTCATATTTTGGGCTCTGTACACCACCACAATGTATTTGAAATGATACAAACAAGATGTGCTTTAACTGCAGACTTTCCGCTTTAATTTGAGGGTATTTACATCCAAATCAGGTGAACGGTTAGGAATTACAACGGTTTCTATATGTGCCTTCCACTTTCTGAGGGACCAAAAGTAGTGGGACAATCGACTCAAAGGCTATTTCATGGACAAGAGTGGGCTATTCCCTCGTTATTTCATCATCAATTAAGCAGGTAAAAGGTCTGGAGTAGATTCCAGGTGTGACATTTGCATTTGGAATCTGTTGCTGTCGACTTTCAATATGAGATCCAAAGAGCTGCCACTATGAGTGAAGCAAGCCATCATTAGGCTGTAAAATCAAAATAAACCCAGCAGAGAGATAGCAAAAACATTAGGTGTGGCCAAATCAACTGGAACATTCTTAAAAAGAAAGAACGCACCGGAGAGCTCAGCAACACCAAAAGACCCGGAAAACCATGGAAAACAACTGTTGTGGATGACAGAAGAATTATTTCCCTGTTGCCCAGATTAAGAACACTCTCCAGGAGGTAGGTGTATATGTGGCAAAGTCAACAATCAAGAGAAGACTTCACAATAGTGAGTATAGAGGATTCACCACAAGATATAAACCATTGGTGAGCCACAAAAACAGGAAGACCAGATTAGAGTTTGCCAAACAACGTCTAAAAAAGCCTTTACAGTTCTGGAACAACATCCTATAGACAGATGAGACAAAGATCAACTTGTACCAGAGTGATGGGAAGAGAAGAGTATGGAGAAGGAAAGGAACTGCTCATGATCCAAAACATACCACCTCATCAGTGAAGCAAGGTGGTGGTAGTGTCATGGCGTGGCCATGTATGGCTGCCAATGGAAATGGTTCCCTTGTATTTATTGATAATGGGACTGCTGACAAAAGCAGCAGGATGAATTCTGAAGTGTTTCAGGCAATATTATCTGCTCATATTCAGTCAAATGCTTCAGAACTGATTGGACGGCGCTTCACCGTGCAGATGGACAATGACCTGAAGCATACTGCGAAAGCAACCAAAGAGTTTTTTAAGGCAAATAAGTGGAATGTTATGCAGTGGCCAAGTCAATCCCCTGACCTGAATCCGATTGAGCATGCATTTCACTTGATGAAGACAAAACTGAAGGGAAAATGCCCCAAGAACAAGCAGGAACTGAAGACATTTGCAGTAGAGGCCTGGCAGAGCATCACCAGGGATGAAACCCAGCGTCTGGTGATGTCGATGCGTTCCAGACTTCAGGCTATAATTGACTGCAAAGGATTTGCAGCAGAGTATTAAAAAGTGAAAGTTTGATTTAGGATTGTTTAGTTTGTCCCATTACTTTTGGTCCCTAAAAAAGTGGGAGGCACATATAGAAATCGTTGTAATTCCTACACCGTTCACCTGATTTGGATGTAAATACCCTCAAATTAAAGCGGAAAATCTGCAGTTAAAGCACATCTTGTTTGTTTAATTTCAAGTCCATTGTGGTGGTGTATAGAGCCCAAAATATGAGAAATGTGTCAATGTCCCAATATTTATGGACCTGACTTAATTCCATAATGTGCAAATGATAAATGATCTAATGTAACCGTTACACAGTATGCATATTGTAGGTGTTATTTCAATACAGTATATTCCCCTGAGTGTAGCACATGTGTGTTCCATTTATAGTGAAATGAGCTCACCTTCCCTAGTGACAGAAGAGCACATTACGTAGCCCATAAGATGAAGTCATCCTTGCCTGCCTTAGTGCTTGCTCTGAAAAATCTGCTGCTGTGTCTGCTTCAGTATAAATCAATAATGCATGCTTGCATAGTGCTTTTTATTTGGTCAATGTTAAAAACAAGGTAAGAAAATACCAATTTCTGTTCATAAGTACTGAAGAGTGAATTGTATTTTTAGTTTTTTTTTTTTTTTTACACCCTCATATTTGGGATTTAAAGTGAATGATCCCTAGTTTGTAGGGCGGGACAAAACATGCACAGAGCAAAATGCTTGTAATCTCCAGGGTATCTGAGCATGTTCCACTCTTATGTCACACAATGTATTTGTCACTTCTTGTTAGCATTGAAATGGTATCGAAATATATGTGGATAAAATGTGCAGGTTTTTCATTGATGCCTGGCTCATACCATATAAAACCAATATCACAAGACAGTTTTGGTGTCTTATAATCGCCGTAAAAATCTGCAGCAGTAGGAAGTAGTAGTAGAAGCTGTAACATGCCCAGGACACAGTGGATGATGACTGTGCTCTGGTTACGGTCGTTAAGTCAACCACTGAAGGTCGACATGGTCATTAGGTCGACATGTACTAGGTCAAAAGGTCGACATTAGTTTTTCACCCCACCCCATTTTTCATACTCAACGATCCACGTGGACTACAATTGTAATGGTAACCTGTGCCGAGTGAAGCAAGACACCGAGGGGACACGGTTCACGAATTGGGGTTTCCCGTCACTTTATGAAGAAAGCAGCGCCAAAAAAAGTTTTAAAAAAAGACATGTCGGCATTTTGACCTGTCTGCCTAATGACCATGTCGACCTATTGTCCCTGTCGACCTTCCATGGTCGACCTAATGACTGTCGACCTAAGTTGTGTCTACCCAACGACCCATACCCCTGTACTCCTAGAGAAGAATAGAGCACAAAGATCATTCAGACTTTAGTTGAACTGAAGTGCGGAAAAAATAATAAAGCTGAAGAAGAACGTAACAGTTTATACATAAATCACCATAATTTAAATGTGATAATATGCATAAATAATACTCCTGCTAGTTAGCAGATTATTCTTCATTGGATACAGTTTAGACTGAGGGGGTGATTCAGACCTGATCATAGATGTAAATTTAGCACATCTACGATCAGTTTCTCTGACATGCAGGGGGATGCCCAGCACAGGGCTAGTCCGTCCTGCATGTCAGTCCCTATACCCCCCCTCCTCACACGCCGGCAATGCTGTTGCACCCGCCAAATAGCTCCCTACCTGCGCAGCCTAGCTGCGCTGGCAGGCGGCTGGCTACCTGTTGAGTTCTGGGTCGCTGCGGCTGCGTGTGATGTCACGCAGCAGCCGCGGCCCACCCTATGCAATGGTCTGGACACACCTGCTTTGTCCGTATCACGCCAGACCAATGGCGTTCTAACGCCGTTAGAACGCCCCCTCCTGTGACCGCCTCTACCTGTCAGTCAGTCAGAGGCGATCGCACCAGTGGGTTTTCGCATAGCACCAAAGGCTTTCGCATCTCACTGGGTCTTACTGGGTGCGCACGCTGCATGAGCACACTCCAGAAAGGGCTTCACCCTGCGATTGCTGTTGTACCAGCGATCGGGTCTGAATTAGGCCCTCATTCCACATTGGGAACAGGCTGACATGCTTGTTGGGGAAAGAGACTTCAAGATGCTTCACGGAGTGGTTTATGCCAGGGCAGCAGAACAATGCATCTATACCCATGCCTGTGAATAGCCCTATGGCGCTGGGATTCCGTCTGGCGGCATTGTCGGCTGATGGGATTCCGGTGTCTGTATCCTGAATGCCGGGATCCCGGCAGCTGGCATTTTTACTACATCCCATACCATTATGATGCATTGTTATTCATGTTTGAGGTCTGAATACTGTGTTGTGTGGTTGCTAAATACGATAACTATAGAAAAACCTCCAAAGCATAATTACTTCCACCTTCTGTAATATAGAAACTGATGTGGAAATATGTTCTTGCATGGTTTTATTCTCAACATGTCTGGAGAAGTTACTTTTGTGAAACTTTTATTTCATCAAAATAAACCTACAAGTATAGAATATACCTCACTTGTGCACATTTATTTGCTTTATGTCTCATTGCTGCAGTGAAACACAGGCAAGGAACACTCGTGCTTGCCTGGGCAGTACGGATGGTGTAATGTTTAGCATTACTGCCTCACAGCACTGAGGTCATGGGTTCAATTCCTACCATGACCCTAACTGTGTGGAGTTTGTATATTCTCCCCGTACTTGTGTGGGTTTCCTAAGGGTACTCCGGTTTCCTCCCACAATCCAAAAATATACTGGTAGGTTAATTTGATCCCAACAAAATTAACCCTAGCATGAGTGTGTGTGTACATGTGGTAGGGGATATAGAGTGTAAGCTCCACTAGGCAGGGACTGATGCGAATGGCCAAATATTCTCTGTAAAGCGCTGCGGATTATGTGTGCGCTATATAAATAACTGGTAATAAATACATTTACCTGTCTGTCCATATGTACTAAAGAAACTATGTGCATGACAACACTTAATTAAAAATGAACTTCAGTGTAGTGTACTGCAGTGGTTCTCGATCTTCAGGATCCCTAACAGTCCATGTTTTCCAGGTCACTTGTGGATCTTTAAAATGTGACAGTTGGTAACCCCGCTGTGCACCTGTGGGTGGTCCGGGAAATATGAACTGTTAAGCTGGGTATACACTACAGCAGGGCTTGGCAGACTTAAGGAGTCGTCTATCTACTTTTGAAAGCTGAAAAGCTTTCATGATCCACCTGAATGAGACATTAGCGCTTGCACGAAAAAGAGTGTGTGGCAAACTTAAAGGGGGCGTGACCTCACTGTAGAAGATGTAGGGGACTGTCTTGGCCGAAATCGCACATTGTCACCCACAGTAATAAATACATTGCCCCACACAAGAAAATAAAGTCCCCCGCAAAATAATAAAACCTATATTTCAATTACCCCCCTGTGCAGAATCTCCCACCGTGCAGAATCCACCCCCCATCTCCCCCTGTGTAGCATGCTCTAGAGAACAGAACTTACCTGGCAGGCTTCTTCCCAGCTCCCACTGGCTGCACACCGCCGCCACTGACTAGATCGGACTGGATCCAACTTACGCGGCAGGCTCCTCACATTGCGAGTGATGTCGCCCACACACGGCAGTACTGGGAACGAGGCAGTCAGAGGCTTATTGGGGCACTTATTCTGAAGTTGGTCACGCAAGCTCGCGATCAACGTTTTGGCTGGGTCTATACTACAGAATTTGTTATGCAATCATGGTACCTGCGGCCACTCTGTACGACCATCGTGCAGTGGTTCTCAAACTTGGTACTCAGAACCCTAAACAATGCATGTTTTCCAGGTCACTTTTGGATCTTTACAATGTGACATTTGGTAATACACCTGTGCAACCGATAGGTCTGAAAAACATGAACTGATCAGGGTCCTGAGGACCAAATTTAAGAGCCACTGGTGTAGTGTATACAAACATTTTATTGAATGATGAATTGTGTGGTTGTATCGTCCCTCCACATCAGATGCAAGGTACAACGCAGTTTGGTAATGTTAAGCATGTAGCAATATATCACATTGCACTGCAGATCAATCAGGGTGTATGAGAATGTGATCTATTGCAGGATGTATGAGAATGTGATCTATTGCAGAGTGTATGAGAATGTGATCTATTGATACGGTGCTGGTTCTACAGATCAAGAGGTCCTGAAGACTGGTATTGAGTAACACTGTATATTAGAAATGGTGACAAGAAAACCCAGCTATAAGATATAAGAGCACTTCAAATATAAATGGAATTTAATATTTATTTTTTCCTGACAAATTGCCTTTATATATCAAAAATTAATTACAATAATCCATGATGATTTTCAGAGTGAGTTATTTTAATATGATATGTTTTTCAGGTTTGAATAGTAAAAAGCAGAATGGCAGACACTCAGAATGGGACACATACAGGTGGTGATAGTACTGACGCTGGATCGTATTCGTCTAGCCAGCAGTAAGTGTTGTACTGCATGCACATTACACCTCATTCATTTCAGGTTAGGAGTTTGTTTGGTGTTCTTTTTTCTTTCTTTCATGGAATAATCAGTTATTTGGGGAGATTTGATATAATCGAAGCAAGACAGTGGTCCAAAGGCTTGTTTTCTAATTTCTGTGTCTAAAACTAATTACCAAGATCCAACTACATCAGAAGCATATCTGCCAAACTGTTGCAAAGTTGGTGCTGTACAACTAAACCAGTATATTGGATCCACTGTTCTCCAGTATGGGGAGTCACCATCTACACGTAGCCCGGCTACACTTTCCCTCGCGGACCCCACCATAAGCAAGGTGTTGTGTGCAAGTCTGTCCCGAGACAGACATGCCCCCATTGTATAAGCTAATAATATTGACCATAATTAATTGTCTAGCCCGCAAGAGTGCTTGAGATTGGCACAATGAGCACTAGTTTTCACCAGGGACCCTTACAAGGGAGCATTGGACTTTACTGCGGGGAACCCATAGGTCCTATAACTAGCCTTACTAGGCAGCAGCTAAACTGTGCAGGAATGTGAGAGAAATCAGGGAACATTTACAGTCTATGAGCAGACTAGGCTCATAAACATTTAACAAAAATAAGGGGAAAGAGGAATTGGTCTTGTAGTGGCACACTAATACATATCAATATTTCTCTGACGTCCTAGTGGATGCTGGGCACTCCGTAAGGACCATGGGGAATAGCGGGCTCCGAAGGAGGCTGGGCACTCTAGAAAGATTTATGACTACCTGGTGTGCACTGGCTCCTCCCACTATGACCCTCCTCCAAGCCTCAGTTAGATTTCGTGCCCGGCCGAGGTTGGATGCACACTAGGGGCTCTCCTGAGCCCTTAGAAAGAAAGTATAGATTTAGGTTTTTTATTTTCAGTGAGACCTGCTGGCAACAGGCTCACTGCAGCGAGGGACTAAGGGGAGAAGAAGCGAACTCGCCTGCTTGCAGCCGGATTGGGCTTCTTAGGCTACTGGACACCATTAGCTCCAGGGGGATCGACCGCAGGCCCAGTCCTTGGTGTTCGGTCCCGGAGCCGCGCCGCCGTCCCCCTTACAGAGCCAGAAGCAAGAAGAGGTCCGGAAAAACGGCGGCAGAAGACATCAGTCTTCACCAAGGTAGCGCACAGCACTGCAGCTGTGCGCCATTGCTCCTCATACACACTTCATACTCCGGTCACTGAGGGTGCAGGGCGCTGGGGGGGGGCGCCCTGAGAAGCAATAAAAACACCTTGGCTGGCAAAAACTCCACAATATATAGTCCCAGAGGCTATATATGTGGAAAATACCCCTGCCAGAATCCAGAAAAAAGCGGGAGAATAGGCCGCGGAAAAGGGGCGGAGCTATCTCCCTCAGACACACTGGCGCCATTTTCTCTTCACAGTGCAACTGGAAGAAAGCTCCCCAGGCTCTCCCCTGTAGGTTTCAGGCTCAAAGGGTAAAAAAGAGAGCGGGGGCACTAAATTTAGGCGCAACATTGTATATACAAGCAGCTATGGGGGAAAATTCACTCAGTTATAGTGTTAATCCCCTCATTATATAGCGCTCTGGTGTGTGCTGGCATACTCTCTCTCTGTCTCCCCAAAGGGCTTTGTGGGTCCTGTCCTCAGTCAGAGCATTCCCTGTGTGTGTGCGGTGTGTCGGTACAGCTGTGTCGACATGTTTGAGGAGGAGGCTTATATAGTGACGGAGCAGATGCCGATAAATGTGATGTCGCCCCCTGTGGGGCCGACACCAGAGTGGATGGTTAGGTAAAAGGTATTAACCGACAGTGTCAACTCCTTACATAAAAGGGTGGATGACGTAACAGCTGTGGGACAGCCGGCTTCTCAGCCCGTGCCTGCCCAGGCGTCTCAAAGGCCATCAGGGGCTCAAAAACGCCCGCTCATTCAGATGGCAGACACAGATGTCGACACGGAGTCTGACTCCAGTGTCGACAAGGTTGAGACATATACACAATCCACTAGGAACATCCGTGACTTGATCCCGGCAATAAAAAGAATGTGTTACACATTTCTGACATTAACCTCTAAAAATGGGGTTTTCATGTTTGGGGAGAAAAAGCAGGCAGTGTTTTGTTCCCCCATCAGATGAATGAATGAAGTGTGTGAAAAGCGTGGGTTCCCCCTGATAAGAAACTGGTAATTTCTAAAAAGTTACTGATGGCGTACCTTTTCCCGCCAGAGGATAAGTTACGCTGGGAGATATCCCCTAGGGTGGATAAGGCGCTCACACTGTTGTCAAAATAGGTGGCACTGCCGTTTTAGGAACGGCCACTTTGAAGGTACCTGTTGATAAAAAGCAGGAGGCTATCCTGAAGTCTGTATTTACACACTCAGGTACTAGACTGAAACCTGCAGAGCGTGCTGCTGCAGCGTGGTCGGTGACCCTGTCAAACATACTAGTTTGCTAACATGAGAACATATTAAAGACGTCGTCTTATATATGAGGGATGCACAGAGGGATATTTTGCAGGCTGGCATCCAAAATGAATGTAATGTCCATTCTGTCAGGAGGGTATTAGAGACCTGTCACTGGACAGGTGATGCTGACCTTAAAAGGCGCATAGAGATTCTGCCTGATAAGGGTGAGGAATTATTTGGGGATGGTCTCTGGGACCTCGTATCCGCAGCAACAGCTGGGAAGAAATATTTTTACCTCAGTTTTCCTCACAGACTAAGAAAGCACTGTATTATCGGGTACAGTCCTTTCGGCTTCAGAAAAGCAAGCGGGTCAAAGGG
Source organism: Pseudophryne corroboree (assembly GCF_028390025.1). NCBI lineage: Eukaryota > Metazoa > Chordata > Amphibia > Anura > Myobatrachidae > Pseudophryne > Pseudophryne corroboree. Next base: position 1,031,094,214 of record NC_086444.1, on the reverse strand, counting down.
CTCTTCCTTTCTGTACAAAGACAAGGGAAGAGGGAAAAAGCTGCACCAGTCAGCCTGTTCCCAGAATCATAATTCTTCTCTCGCCTCCTCTGAGTCCACAGCATGACGCGGGTGCTCCACAGGTGTAGCCAGGTACGGTGGGGGGCCGTCTCAAAAATTTCAGCGATCAGTGGGCTCGCTCACAGGTGGATCCCTGTTTCATTCAAGTACTATTTCAGGGGTACAAGCTGGAATTCGAGATGTCTTCCCCCCGCCGTTTCCTCAAATATGCCTTGCCGACAACTCCCTCAGGCAGGGAGGCTGTGCTAGAGGCAATTAATAAGCTGTATTCCCAGCAGGTAATACTTAAGGTGCCCCTACTTCAACAAGGACGGGGTTACTATTCCACACGGGTTGGGGTACCGAAACCGCATGGTTCGGTGTGACCCTTCTTTATATTTAAAATCCTTGAACACATGCATAAAAAATTCAAGTTCAAGATGGAATCGCTCAGGGCGGTTATTGCAAGCCTGGACGAGGGGGATTACATGGTATCCCGGGATATCAAGGATGCTTACCTGCATGTCCCTATTTACTATCCTCGTCAGGAGTACCTCAGATTTGTGGTACAGGATTACCATTACCAAGTCCAGACTCTGCCGGTTGGACTGTACATGGCACCGAGGGTGTTACCAAGGTAATGGCCGGAATGATGATACTCCTTCAAAAAAGGGGAGTTTTAATTATCCCGTACTTGGACAATCTCCTTATAAGGGCGAGGTCCAAGGAGCAGTTGCTAGTCGGGGTAGCACTATTTTGGTAAGTGCTACAACAGCACGGTTGGATTCTAAACCGTCCAGAGTCACAGCTGGTTCCTACGACACGTCTACTGTTCCTGGGGATGGTTCTGGACATAGACCAGAAATAAGTGTTTCTCCCGGTGGAGAAAGCCAAGGAGCTGTCATCTCTAGTCAGAGACCTCCTGAAGCCAAAACAGCTATCGGTGCATCATTGCACGCGAGTCTTGGGAAAAATGTTAGCTTCCTACGAAGCAATCCCATTCGGCAGGTTCCATACAAGAACTTTTCAGGGGGACCTGTTAGACAAGTGGTCCGGGTCGCATCTTCAGATGCATTAGGCTGATAACCCTGTCTCCAAGGACCAGGGTATCTCTACTGTAGTGGCTGCAGAGTGCCCATCTTCAAGAGGGCCGCAGGTTCGACATACAGGACTAGGTCCTAGTGACCATGGATGCCAGCCTTTGAGGCTGGGGGGCAGTCACACAGGGAAGAAGCTTCCAGGGACTTTGGTCAAGTCAGGTGACTTCCCTACATAAATATTCTGGAACTGAGGGCCATTTACAATGCCCTGAGTCAGGCAAGGCCTCTGCTTCAAAACCGGCCGGTCCTGATCCAATCGGACAACATCACGGCAGTCGCACATGTAAACCAACAGGGCGGCACAAGAAGCAGGATGGCGATGGCAGAAGCCACAAGGATTCTCCGATGGGCGGAAAATCATGTGTTAGCACTGTCAGCAGTGTTCATTCCCGGAGTGGACAACTGGGAAGCAGATCTTCTCAGCAGACACGACTTCCACCCGAGAGAGTGGGGACTTCATCCAGAAGCTATAAAAGATATTGCGCCAGGTCAAGGGACCTTCAGGCGATAGCTGTGGACGCTCTGGTAACACCGTGGGTGTACCAGTCGGTTTATGTGTTCCCCCCTCTGCCTCTCATACCAAAGGTACTGAGAATAATAAGAAGGCGAGGAGTAAGAACGATACTCGTGGTTCAGGATTGGCCAAGAAGAGCCTGGTACCCAGAACTTCAAGAAATTATATCAGAGGACCCATGGCCTCTGCCGCTCAGACAGGACCTGCTGCAGCAGGGGCCCTGTCTGTTCCAAGACTTACCGCGGCTACGTTTTGATGGCATGGCGGTTGAACGCCGGATCCTAAAGGAAAAGGGCATTCCGGAGGAAGTCATTCCTACGCTGATTCAAGCCAGGAAAGATGTAACTGCAAAACATTATCACCGCATATGGCGGAAATATGTTGCTTGGTGTGAGGCCACAAAAGGCCCCAACAGAGGAATTTCAACTAGGTCGATTTCTGCATTTCCTACAAGCAGGAGTGTCTATGGGCCTAAAATTAGGCTCCATTAAGATACAGATCTCGGCTCTGTCGATTTTCTTCCAGAAAGAATTAGCTTCAGTACCTGAAGTTCAGACATTGTGAAAGGAGTGCTGCATATTCAGCCCCCGGTTGTGCCTCCAGTGGCACCTTGGGATCTCAACGTGGTGTTGAGTTTCTTAAAATCACATTGGTTTGAACCACTAAAAACCGTGGATCTAAAATATCTCACGCGGAAAGTGGTCATGTTATTGGCCTTGGCTTCGGCCAGGCGTGTATCAGAATTGGCGGCTTTGTTATATAAAAGTCCTTATCTGATTTTCCATATGGATAGGGCAGAATTGAGGACTCGTCCCCAGTTTCTCCCTAAGGTGGTATCAGGTTTTCACTTGAAACAACCTATTGTGGTGCCTGCGGCTACTAGGGACTTGGAGGATTCCAAGTTACTGGACGTAGTCAGGGCCTTGAAAAATTATGTTTCCAGGACGGCTAGAGTCCGGAAAATTGACTCGCTATTTATCCTGTATGCACCCAACAGGCTGGGTGCTCCTGCTTCTAAGCAGCCTATCGCTAGCTGGATCTGTGACACGATTCAGCAGGCGCATTCTGCGGCTGGACTGCCGCATCTTAAATCAGTGAAAGCCCATTCCACAGGGAAGGTGGGCTCATCTTGGGCGGCTGCCCGAGGGGTCTCGGCTTTACAACTTTGCCGAGCTGTTACTTGGTCAGGGGCAAACACGTTTGCAAAATTCTACAAAATTGATACCCTGGCTGAGGAGGACCTGGAGTTCTCTCATTCGGTGCTGCAGAGTCACCCGCACTCTCCCGCCCGTTTGGGAGCTTTGGTATAATCCCCATGGTCCTTACGGAGTTCCCAGCATCCACTAGGACGTCAGAGAAAATAAGATTTTACTCACCGGTAAATCTATTTCTCGTAGTCCGTAGTGGATGCTGGGCGCCCATCCCAAGTGCGGATTGTCTGCAATACTTGTGTATAGTTATTGCCTAACTAAAGGGTTATTGTTGAGCCATCTGTTGAGAGGCTCAGTTGTTTTCATACTGTCAAACTGGATATAGTATCACGAGTTGTACGGTGTGATTGGTGTGGCTGGTAAGAGTCTTACCCGGGATTCTAAATCCTTCCTTATTATGTCTGCTCGTCCGGGCACGGTGTCCTAACTGAGGCTTGGAGGAGGGTCATAGTGGGAGGAGCCAGTGCACACCAGGTAGTCATAAATCTTTCTAGAGTGCCCAGCCTCCTTCGGAGCCCGCTATTCCCCATGGTCCTTACGGAGTGCCCAGCATCCACTACGGACTACGAGAAATAGATTTACCGGTGAGTAAAATATTTTCTCTGACGTCCTAAGTGGATGCTGGGGACTCCGTCAGGACCATGGGGAATAGCGGCTCCGCAGGAGACAGGGCACAAAAGTAAAAGCTTTAGGATCAGGTGGTGTGCACTGGCTCCTCCCCCTATGACCCTCCTCCAAGCCTCAGTTGAGTTTTTGTGCCCGGCCGAGAAGGGTGCAATCTAGGTGGCTCTCCTAAAGAGCTGCTTAGAGTAAAAGTTTTGTTAGGTTTTTTATTTTCAGTGAGTCCTGCTGGCAACAGGCTCACTGCAACGAGGGACTTAGGGGAGAAGAAGTGAACTCACCTGCGTGCAGGATGGATTGGCTTCTTAGGCTACTGGACACTAGCTCCAGAGGGACGATCACAGGTACAGCCTGGATGGGTCACCGGAGCCGCGCCGCCGACCCCCTTGCAGATGCTGAAGAGAGAAGAGGTCCAGAAATCGGCGGCTGAAGACTTCTCAGTCTTCATGAGGTAGCGCACAGCACTGCAGCTGTGCGCCATTGCTCTCAGCACACTTCACACCAACGGTCACTGAGGGTACAGGGCGCTGGGGGGGGCGCCCTGGGCAGTAATGAAAGTACCTATGCTGGCTAAAAATACATCACATATAGCCTCTGGGGCTATATGGATGTATTTAACCCCTGCCAGGTTGTCACAAAAACGGGAGAAGAAGCCCGCCGAAAAGGGGGCGGGGCCTATTCTCCTCAGCACACAGCGCCATTTTCCTACACAGCTCCGCTGCTAGGAAGGCTCCCACGCTCTCCCCTGCACTGCACTACAGAAACAGGGTTAAAACAGAGAGGGGGGGCACTTATTTGGCGATATTATTATATATTAAGATGCTATAAGGGAAAACACTTATATAAGGTTGTCCCTGTATAATTATAGCGTTTTGGTGTGTGCTGGCAAACTCTCCCTCTGTCTCCCCAAAGGGCTAGTGGGGTCCTGTCCTCTATCAGAGCATTCCCTGTGTGTGTGCTGTGTGTCGGTACGTGTGTGTCGACATGTATGAGGACGATGTTGGTGAGGAGGCGGAGCAATTGCCTGTAATGGTGATGTCACTCTCTAGGGAGTCGACACCGGAATGGATGGCTTATTTAGGGAATTACGTGATAATGTCAACACGCTGCAAGGTCGGTTGACGACATGAGACGGCCGGCAAACCAATTAGTACCTGTCCAGGCGTCTCAAACACCGTCAGGGGCTTTAAAACGCCCATTTACCTCAGTCGGTCGACACAGACACGGACACTGACTCCAGTGTCGACGGTGAAGAAACAAACGTATTTTCCATTAGGGACACACGTTACATGTTAAGGGCAATGAAGGAGGTGTTACATATTTCTGATACTACAAGTACCACAAAAAAGGGTATTATGTGGGGTGTGAAAAAACTACCTGTAGTTTTTCCTGAATCAGATAAATTAAATGAAGTGTGTGATGATGCGTGGGTTTCCCCCGATAGAAAATTATTGGCGTTATACCCTTTCCCGCCAGAAGTTAGGGCGCGTTGGGAAAACACCCCTTAGGGTGGATAAGGCGCTCACACGCTTATCAAAACAAGTGGCGTTACCGTCTCCAGATACGGCCGCCCTCAAAGAGCCAGCTGATAGGAGGCTGGAAAATATCCTAAAAAGTATATACACACATACTGGTGTTATACTGCGACCAGCGATCGCCTCATCCTGGATGTGCAGCGCTGGGGTGGCTTGGTCGGATTCCCTGACTGAAAATATTGATACCCTTGACAGGGACAGTATTTTATTGACTATAGAGTATTTAAAGGATGCATTTCTATATATGCGAGATGCACAGAGGGATATTTGCACTCTGGCATCAAGAGTAAGTGCGATGTCCATATCTGCCAGAAGATGTTTATGGACACGACAGTGGTCAGGTGATGCAGATTCCAAACGGCACATGGAAGTATTGCCGTATAAAGGGGAGGAGTTATTTGGGGTCGGTCCATCGGACCTGGTGGCCACGGCAACAGCTGGAAAATCCACCTTTTTTACCCCAAGTCACATCTCAGCAGAAAAAGACACCGTCTTTTCAGCCTCAGTCCTTTCGTCCCCATAAGGGCAAGCGGGCAAAAGGCCAGTCATATCTGCCCAGGGATAGAGGAAAGGGAAGAAGACTGCAGCAGGCAGCCCCTTCCCAGGAACAGAAGCCCTCCACCGCTTCTGCCAAGTCCTCAGCATGACGCTGGGGCCGTACAAGCGGACTCAGGTGCGGTGGGGGGTCGTCTCAAGAGTTTCAGCGCGCAGTGGGCTCACTCGCAAGTGGACCCCTGGATCCTACAAGTAGTATCCCAGGGGTACAGATTGGAAATTCGAGACGTCTCCCCCTCGCAGGTTCCTGAAGTCTGCTTTACCAACGTCTCCCTCCGACAGGGAGGCAGTATTGGAAACAATTCACAAGCTGTATTCCCAGCAGGTGATAATCAAAGTACCCCTCCTACAACAAGGAAAGGGGTATTATTCCACACTATATTGTGGTACTGAAGCCAGACGGCTCGGTGAGACCTATTCTAAATCTGAAATCTTTGAACACTTACATACAAAGGTTCAAATCAAGATGGAGTCACTCAGAGCAGTGATAGCGAACCAGGAAGAAGGGGACTATATGGTGTCCCTGGACATCAAGGATGCTTACCTCCATGTCCCAATTTGCCCTTCTCACCAAGGGTACCTCAGGTTCGTGGTACAGAACTGTCACTATCAGTTTCAGACGCTGCCGTTTGGATTGTCCACGGCACCCCGGGTCTTTACCAAGGTAATGGCCGAAATGATGATTCTTCTTCAAAGAAAAGGCGTCTTAATTATCCCTTACTTGGACGATCTCCTGATAAGGGCAAGGTCCAGAGAACAGTTGGAGGTCGGAGTAGCACTATCTCAAGTAGTTCTACGACAGCAGGGGTGGATTCTAAATATTCCAAAATCGCAGCTGTTTCCGACGACACGTCTGCTGTTCCTAGGGATGATTATGGACACAGTCCAGAAAAAGGTGTTTCTCCTGGAGGAGAAAGCCAGGGAGTTATCCGAGCTAGTCAGAAACCTCCTAAAACCAGGCCAAGTGTCAGTGCATCAATGCACAAGAGTCCTGGGAAAAATGGTGGCTTCTTACGAAGCGATTCCATTCGGCAGATTTCACGCAAGAATTTTTCAGTGGGATCTGCTGGACGAATGGTCCGGATCGCATCTTCAGATGCATCAGCGGATAATCCTGTCTCCAAGGACAAGGGTGTCTCCTCTGTGGTGGCTGCAGAGTGCTCATCTACTAGAGGGCAGCACATTCGGCATTCAGGACTGGGTTCTGGTGACCACGGATGCCAGCCTGAGAGGCTGGGGAGCAGTCACACAGGGAAGAAATTTCCAAGGAGTGTGGTCAAGTCTGGAGACTTCTCTCCACATAAATATACTGGAGCTAAGGGCAATTTACAATGCTCTGAGCCTAGGAAGACCTCTGCTTCAAAGTCAACCGGTGCTGATCCAGTCGGACAACATCACGGCAGTCGCCCACGTAAACAGACAGGGCGGCACAAGAAGCAGGAGGGCAATGGCAGCAAGGATTCTTCGCTGGGCGAAAAATCATGTGATAACACTGTCAGCGGTGTTCATTCCGGGAGTGGACAACTGGGAAGCAGACTTCCTCAGCAGGAAGATGGCGTCCCGTCTGAACAAAAAACTGGACAGGTATTGCGCCAGGTCAAGAGACCTTCAGGCAATAGCTGGGACGCTCTGGTAACACCGTGGGTGTACCAGTCGGTGTATGTGTTCCCTCCTCTGCCTCTCATACCCAAGGTACTGAGAATTATAAGACGGAGAGGAGTAAGAACTATACTCGTGGCTCCGGATTGGCCAAGAAGGACTTGGTACCCGGAACTTCAAGAGATACTAAGAAGGGACTTGCTTCAGCAAGGATCATGTCTGTTCCAAGACTTACCGCGGCTGCGTTTGACGGCATGGCGGTTTGAACGCCGGATCCTAAGGGAAAAAGGCATTCCGGAAGAGGTCATCCCTACCCTGGTCAGAGCCAGGAAGGAGGTGACCGCACAACATTATCACCGCATTGGCGAAAATATGTTGCATGGTGTGAGGCCAGGAAGGCCCCCACGGAGAAATTTCAACTCGGTCGATTCCTGCATTTCCTACAAACAGGAGTGTCTATGGGCCTCAAATTGGGGTCCATTAAGGTTCAAATTTCGGCCCTGTCGATTTTCTTCCAAAAAGAATTGGCTTCAGTTCCTGAAGTCCAGATGTTTGTCAAGGGAGTACTGCATATACAACCCCCTTTTGTGCCTCCAGTGGCACTGTGGGATCTCAACGTAGTTCTGGGATTCCTCAAATCACATTGGTTTAAACCGCTCAAATCTGTGGATTTGAAATATCTCACATGGAAAGTGACCATGCTGTTGGCCCTGGCCTCGGCCAGGCGAGTGTCAGAATTGGCGGCTTTGTCTCACAAAAGCCCATATCTGATTGTCCATTCGGACAGGGCAGAGCTGCGGACTCGTCCCCAGTTTCTCCCTAAGGTGGTGTCAGCGTTTCACCTGAACCAGCTTATTGTGGTACCTGCGGCTACTAGGGACTTGGAGGACTCCAAGTTGCTGGATGTTGTCAGGGCCCTGAAAATATAGGTTTCCAGGACGGCTGGAGTCAGGAAAACTGACTTGCTGTTATCCTGTATGCACCCAACAAACTGGGTGCTCTTGCTTCTAAGCAGACGATTGCTAGTTGGATGTGTAGTACAATTCAGCTTGCACATTCTGTGGCAGGCCTGCCACAGCCAAAATATGTAAATGCCCATTCCACAAGGAAGGTGGGCTCATCTTGGGCGGCTGCCCGAGGGGTCTCGGCTTTACAACTTTGCCGAGCTGCTACTTGGTCAGGGGCAAACACGTTTGAAAAATTCTACAAATTTGATACCCTGGCTGAGGAGGACCTGGAGTTCTCTCATTCGGTGCTGCAGAGTCATCCGCACTCTCCCGCCCGTTTGGGAGCTTTGGTATAATCCCCATGGTCCTGACGGAGTCCCCAGCATCCACTTAGGACGTCAGAGAAAATAAGAATTTACTTACTGATAATTCTATTTCTCGTAGTCCGTAGTGGATGCTGGGCGCCCATCCCAAGTGCGGATTGTCTGCAATACTTGTACATAGTTATTGTTACAAAAATCGGGTTATTATTGTTGTGAGCCATCTTTTCAGAGGCTCCGCTGTTATCATGCTGTTAACTGGGTTCAGATCACAGGTTGTACGGTGTGATTGGTGTGGCTGGTATGAGTCTTACCCGGGATTCAAAATCCTTCCTTATTGTGTACGCTCGTCCGGGCACAGTATCCTAACTGAGGCTTGGAGGAGGGTCATAGGGGGAGGAGCCAGTGCACACCACCTGATCCTAAAGCTTTTACTTTTGTGCCCTGTCTCCTGCGGAGCCGCTATTCCCCATGGTCCTGACGGAGTCCCCAGCATCCACTACGGACTACGAGAAATAGAATTATCGGTAAGTAAATTCTTATTATTTACACATTCAAATATAACTTTTATTAATTTCATATAAAAGGCCTGTAACTGAAATAGACAAAGTGTGACATGGTATATGCAATTGCGGTCGAATTCCCGAAAATGTCGAAAAACGGGACATTTTCGCCCAAAAAAAAAATTCGACAATGCAATTCAGTACTTTTCGTCAAAAAAACGGACTTTCCAAATTCGACTTTTTGAAATTCGACATTTGTCATATTCGACATTTCTGCAATGGTACAAATGCTGCAATTCGACAAAAGTATATTCAATTGAAGTTTGGAAATTCGACAACAGTACTTTTAGACAGTAAATTCGTCATTTTCAATCCGCCACACTTTGGTGGCGGAATCTAATAAAAAATTTAAAAACATGTTTTTTTTATTGGTAATAGCATATCTATTTATATGAGAAGGGATTAGGTACTTGGTTTGTCTATTTTGGAGGCACAAGTATTATTTATATATTTTTTAAAATGTTATTTTTATTTTTAATTTTTAAATGGAATGGTAAAAATCAGAAAAAAAATTGCGTGGGGTCCCCCCTCCTAAGCATAACCAGCCTCGGGCTCTTCGAGCCGGTCCTGGTTCTAAAAATCCGGGGGGAAAACTGACAGGGGATCCCCCGTATTTTTAAAACCAGCACCGGGCTCTGCGCCTGGTGCTGGTGCAAAAAATATGGGGGACAAAAAGAGTAGGGGTCCCCCGTATTTTTTACACCAGCATCGGGCTCCACTAGCTAGACAGATAATGCCACAGCCGGGGGTCACTTTTATACAGTGCCCTGCGGCCATGGCATTAAATATCCAACTAGTCACCCCTGGCCGGGGTACCCTGGGGGAGTGGGGACCCCTTCAATCAATGGGTCGTCCCCCCCAGCCACCCAAGGGCCAGGGGTGAAGCCCGAGGCTGTCCCCCCCATCCAAGGGCTGCGGATGAGGGGCTGATAGCCTTGAGAAAAATAAAAGAATATTGTTTTTTCCAGAAGTACTACAAGTCCCAGCAAGCCTCCCCGCAAGCTGGTACTTGGAGAACCACAAGTACCAGCATGCGGGTGGAAAAACGGACCCGCTGGTACCTGTAGTTCTACTGGGAAAAAAATACCCAAATAAAAACAGGACACGCACACCGTGAGAGTAAAACTTTATTTCACACATGTTGACACATACATACTTACCTATGTTCACACGCCGACCTCTGTCCACTTGTCCAAGTAGAATCCACGGTGTACCTGAAAATAAAATTATACTCACCTGATCCAGTGTCCAGATTATAATCCACGTACTTGGCAAAAAAAAAACGAACACCCGGGCCAGGCGGACTGAAAGGGGTCCCATGTTTACACATGGGACCCCTTTCCCCGAATACAGAGACCCCCCCGTGACTCCTGTCACAGAAAGGTCTCTTCAGCCAATCAGGAAGCGCCACTTCGTGGCACTCTCCTGATTGGCTGTATGCGTGTCTGAGCTCAGACAGCGCATCGCACAGCTCCCTCCATTAGTTTCAATGGTGGGAACTTTGCGGTCAGCGGCTGACCGCGGGTGACCTCACCTCTGACCGACCGCAAAGTTCCCACCATTGAAAGTAATGGAGGGAGCTGTGCAATGCGCGTCTGAGCTTAGACGCGCAGAGCCAATCAGGTGAGTGCCACGAAGTGGTGCTTCCTGATTGGCTGAAGAGACCTTTCTGTGACAGGAGTCACGGGGTGGTCTCTGTATTCGGGGAAAGGGATCCCATGTGTAAACATGGGACCCCTTTCAGTCCGCCTGGTCCGGGTGTTCGTTTTTTTTTTTTTGTTTTTTTTTGACAAGTACGTGGATTATAATCTGGACACTGGATCAGGTGAGTATAATTTTTTTCACAGGTACCCCGGATTCTTCAGTGACGAGGGGGGCGTGGCAGTCGGTGGGTCAACATAGGTAAGTATGTGTGTGTCGGCAGGTGTGAAATAAAGTTTTACTTTCACAGTGTGTGTCTCCTGTTTTATTTGGGTATTTTTTCCCCAGTAGAACTACAGGTACCAGCGGGCCCGTTTTTCCACCCGCATGCTGGTACTTGTGGTTCTCCAAGTACCAGCTTGCGGGGGAGGCTTGCTGGGACTTGTAGTACTACTGGGAAAAAACAATATTCTTTCATTTTTCTCAAGGCTATCAGCCCCCATCCGCAGCCCTTGGATGGGGGGGGACAGCCTCGGGCTTCACCCCTGGCCCTTGGGTAGCTGGGGGGGGGACCCCTTGATTGAAGGGGTCCCCACTCCCCCAGGGTACCCCGGCCAGGGGTGACTAGTTGGATATTTAATGCCACGGCCGCAGGGCGCTGTATAAAAGTGACCCCCGACTGGCATTATCTGTCCAGCTAGTGGAGCCCGATGCTGGAGTTAAAAATACGGGGACCCCTACGCTTTTTGTCCCCCGTATTTTTTGCACCAGCACCAGGTGCAGAGCCCGGTGCTGGTTTTAAAAATACGGGGGATCCCCTGTCAGTTTTTCCCCCGGATTTTTAGAACCAGGACCGGCTCGAAGAGCCCGAGGCTGGTTATGCTTTGGAGGGGGGACCCAACGCAATTTTTTTTCGGGTTTTTTCCCGTTTTTAAAAAAATCTAATCAAAATCCGTCAAATCGTCCGTTTTTCGACAGCGGGACTGTCGAATCCGTTTTTTATTGAATATGTTGAATTCCGGCACCCACTTGCCGGAATTCGACGGTCGAATTGTGTTGAATTAAAAAACGGGCGAAAAATTGCCGCGATTCGCCGGCAATTGCATATACCCCTTTATGTCCAGCAGCCTGAACCTATGAGACACAAATAGCGTTGTCAAATGATGACCCCACACACACTCATAGCAAAGAGGAGTCAAGCAAATTTTATGTTGGACCCAATCGACCATCTTAATAATACTGATCTTATGTTTAAGTTATCAAACAAGCAGTGGCTCCTTATCTTTCTGGATGGGAGGTCTGCATCATTCTGCATTGTGCCTGGTCTCCTCCCTGACCTACCAGTGATTGATGGCTTATGTCTCCGGGAGGCAGCGCTTAAGTCCGGCACTGCTAGCAAACAGGCTGGCTTCTAGGAACTGCATCAGCTGCAGCCCCAAGAAGTCAGATAGGTCTGCTGTAATAGCAGGGGAGTGGCTTCCCATGGGAAGCACTTATTCTGCTACTGTAGACTGGAATGCCTGCCTGTCAGTGATTAGTAGGGAGTGCTTCCAATGGGAAGTGCAGTGCTTGCGGGCGGCTGGGATATTTTAATGGGGAGGAGGGAGGCTGTAGTCCTATATAGTAAGGACATGCCAACAGGTAAAGTAATGAACATACAGGAAGCACAATACTGATCAAAGACCTAAATGGCAGAGTGTATAACAGCTGTCATAAACAATATAGGATCCAAGAGACAAGGATGCATCGGTGGCTGAGGTGACAGACAAAAGGAATGAGGGTCCTGCTGATGAGAATTTACAATCTCATAGGAGGGTAAAAGGCTGAGACAAGGTGAAATTACAGAGTGAGAATGTGGGTGTAGGGAGGCTGGGTCAATAAGAGTGGAGTTAGGAGGAAGACTAGTGAGTTTTTAAGGAGAGTTGGAAGCATTGCAGACTACCAGAGTGTATGGTTGGGTATGGGACTGTTTTCCATAGGTGTGGAGCAGCACAGAAGAAGTTTTGGATGCGGAAATGTAATGTGGTAATCCGAGGGGATTTGAGGTGCTGGTTGTGGCAGTGTGAAGATAGATTTGGAGATGGAAAGATTTGGGTGGATGAAGAATTTTGTAGAGAAGTTTGAATTGGATGTTATGACAGGCTGAAGCAGAGAGGAGGATCCATCTTGCCATACAGTTTAGGATGGATTCAAGTGGGTGAGAGGGAGGCCATACAGGAGGAGGTTTCAATAGTGAGAAAATGGTCCTAATTTAGAGATGGACACTGCTGCGCCCGCTTTAGCGCCCATTTCCGGAGTCAAGTGTGCAATAATATGCAAATGCTAGTTTCAGCCGTCTCCTTGTGCACTTGTTCGCCACAGTGTGCAAGTGCGGAGATGCCCATTTTCTGCACCCCTGCCCACAGTAGCACCGCCAGTGGTTCCAGACAGGTTCCCATCAGCGCACCATCGCATCTACTATGGCAGATGCAGTGCCTTCATCTGAACATGTCCTCTTTAAAGGGGCTGAGAATGCATTTGGGTACTGTGCTGTAGTAGCACAGAATTGGCCTAATGTCTATCTTTGTGTGAATTAGGTAGGCAAGTGAGCACACAAGGGGCCTGATTCTGAGGTGGGAGTAAAGTAATGCTGACCATACATCAGGACGACCTGCATCCGATGCGAGTCGTATCACGATTTCTCTTGAACTCCCCAGCAGCTCCCTGGCAGTCCCAGACACACGAGTGACACATGATGTGCTAACGACCCGACATTAAACAATCGAATGTATGCCTCGCACAAAAAAAAGAAAATCCAGGGAAATGCCACTCAAAATCGTACAGTGCATCGTATGTGCATAATACATGGTACGATGTGCATACGATTACGACGGATAATATGGGCTGCATGTATGATCAGAGGATGCGACATTCAGCCCACAGGGCCACGCATTGCATCGTTATCGTACCCAAAACATGTACGATGTGCACACAATGCACCGTATGAGGCGTCTAAATCGTGTATTCGTACACGATATCGATTTAGTGTATGGCCAGCTTAAGAGCGAGAAACACCAGCGGTGCAGCATGGTTTTGCCAAGGTGCACAGTTATGTACAGAGAGATTGAGATTTGGGAGGGGCGTATCCTAACTGAAATCTACATTGTAGTGTAAAATGAAAGCTGCCCGCTATTTGTTGTCTGCATGCAAATAATATACCCCTTGCAACATGGGTTTTCTTTTGTTTTGCTTTAGACCAATCTCAGAATCTGGCCCAAGATGCACTTTTACACTAATTTTAATTGCTGCTAACTTTTTTTTTTGTAGAATACATCTAAAGGGTGGTATGACAAAGGAGCTGGAGTCTAAGTTAGCTCATAAATTCTCATACAAAATGGATTATCCAGAAATTGGATTATGTGTTATTGTCAACAATAAGAACTTTCATCCATCCACAAGTAAGATAAACATTTGCTTATTATTTTAGTTTCTAGCTTACTGTGGTCTAATAAGAGTTCTTTTTATTATGCTGTAGATCATAGAAGACGCACTAGTTGTATAGATATACAGATGTGGATTATTCGATCTACACTAAAAAGGTCTACATCAATAGGTCCACCACTAACGGTAGACATTCATTAGGTCAAAAGGTCGACATAGAATAGGTAGACAGTAGAAAAGATCGACATGGAAATGGTAGACACAAAAAATGTAGTTCACAATTATTTATTTTTGTGTGCGTCTTGTCAGTTTTCTGCCACAAACAAGCCCCATTAGTGTACCACGTCCCCTGGCCTTTCTGCGCTCGGCACAGGTTACTATACCCAATCATTGTGCACAGGGATGGTAAAAGTCTAAAAAAGTTGGGGGGGAAATGTCGACCTTTTGTCCCTGTCGACCTAGTGCATGTCTACCATTAATGGTTGACCTATTGACTGTAGACCTTTTTAGTGTAGATCTATAGACCGGATATGAGATATACTGTTATACTGATAACATTCTTGGAAAGCAATGTAACAATATAATTATGTAGACCTGTCATTATGTTGTGTGTGACTTTGATCACACATTTTGCAGTGAATTGTTTGTGTTTTTCTCAGCAACTTATGACCGTGTAAGGAATTTGAGGAGAATTAATACCATCACTTTATTACCATTTTGGTTTGAATTCACTAATTTGATACTATACATAACTATGCCCTTGAAATAAGCACCTCGGTAAGGGTTCTTATTTAAGACCAAGATGCAGCCCTAGGCCAGTAAGTTGACCCTATTGTAAACAATCTGACGGTCCGATTTAATATGCCGTGAGTTGACTGAAAATTGGTTAACGCAGCTAAAAACTTGTGGCTGCAACTCTCAATGAGAGTTTTTTACATGGATTTTAGATCACAGCCCCTGACTAGGTGAGAAGTAGGGAAAAATCTTTATGCGAAAGTCCAGCAGTAACGTAAGTGCTACCTATAGCTGTACCTGCTCATGGGTGTGAGAAACGCTTTTCTGCGTGGGTCTGTTAGAAGCCGTGCAGGAACGGCCCATGTAAGTGTCATTTTCCTGTTAAGCCAAAGGTTCCTATGAAGTTGTTAGGTATAGCAATCAATCAAGCACGTCTACTTAATTATGCTGCTTTAAAACTTTATCAAGCTAATATATCTTTTTATATATTTTGCTTCTAGGAATGGGAATGCGCAACGGAACTGATGTGGATGCATCCAGGCTTCAAATAACATTCAAATCTTTTGGATACAAAGTTCAGATTTACAATGATCTAAGATGTGCTGATATCTTTGGGCTCTTGAAAAAAGGCAAGTCTGGTCCTCCATTTTCTGATTTTCTGCTGGGATCTTTTTGACTTGCTGGATATTTGTGGCTCTGCCTCACAGCACTGTGGTCATGGGTCCAATTCCATCTAGGGCACTAACTAGAGTGTGTGGAGTTTGTATGTTCTTTCTGTGGTCAGACTGTAAAGTCCAGTGGGACAGGAACTAATAGGAATGATTACATAGAACCGAAACAGAGCACGCCTTTGAGTCCTACCACTCTTTGGGTGATATATAATTTGAATACCACCCAATCTCCTTTCTAAAGTGATCCCTGTTATCACGCATATCGCGCCTATAGTAATCAGGTTTAGCTGTGTAAAGGGTTGGGCGCCCTCGCTACCCTGAAATGATGATACCACGCCCACGTCCGTCAGCAGAAAATGAACAGGTGTGGGAGGGGGTGAAAAGAATTGAATACCACCATTTAAGTGATATGTATCGCAACATTGCCATCTGTTGTCTACATTTGTAACTAATCATTTTTTTTTGTAAATGGCTGGGACATCCCTGCTGTCTAAATGTCTCTTCACTATGAGCACTAGAACTTACTCCAGAGTGTTCTATGTAGGAATACTTTAATTTTCGCCCTGTCATGCTGCCAATCAACTTCTGGTCCACAGCCCAATATATGATACTTCATTTAAGTACTACATTGTGTACAAATTGGGTACTGCAGCTTTAGCATTTACTACTACATTATCATGCCACATCTGGTTAAAACAGAGGCATATACTATTGGGACAAACTTCATACTATAAAATGGACACACACAAGGACATTGGGGGTAATTCAGAGTTGATTGCAGCAGCAAATTTGTTAGCAGTTGGGCAAAACCATGTGCACTGCATGGGGGCAGATATATAACATTTGCAGAGAGAGTTAGATTTGGGTGGGTTATATTGTTTCTCTGACGTCCTAAGTGGATGCTGGGACTCCGTAAGGACCATGGGGAATAGCGGCTCCGCAGGAGACTGGGCACAACTAAAGAAAGCTTTAGGACTACCTGGTGTGCACTGGCTCCTCCCACTATGAACCTCCTCTAGACCTCAGTTAGATTCTTGTGCCCGGCTGAGCTGGATGCACACTAGGGGCTCTCCTGAGCTCCTAGAAAGAAAGAAAGTATATTTTAGTATACTTTAGTATTTTTGGGGGTATAGACGGGCTCCGCAGGAGACTGGGCACTCTTAAAAGAAAGATTAGGTACTATATCTGGTGTGCACTGGCTCCTCCCTCTATGCCCCTCCTCCAGACCTCAGTTAGGGAAACTGCCCGGAAGAGCTGACATTACTAGGAAATGATTTGGAATCCAGGGTAAGACTCATACCAGCCACACCAATCACACCGTACAACTCGTGATAACTATACCCAGTTAACAGTATGAACAATAACTGTGCAGGGTAAATACTGGCTGCTTTATCTTTACACTGCAATTTTTAGATTGAGTGCACATGGTTTTGCCCAACTGCTAACAAATTTGCTGCTGCATTCAACTCTGAATTAGGCCCTTTGTCAGAGCTTTTAATGATTACTTCCATACCCTGCACAATTTAAACATCAGCCATTCACCACCACCAGGAGAGCCACAGACAACTACTGTATGTAGTGTTACACTCCTTCTCACTGTGTACACCTATGGCAAAGATACTAACTTAGATACAGTAATATGTAGTGATCAACCACACTGATACAGGTATCTTGACACTCGCCTTTCCTGAAGTACTGTATCTGTCCAGAAACTATTCATAGTCAAACAGTCCATGGTTAGTACAAGACTAACAACGATCAGCAGACAAGGCTTAGGCAAAGCGCGGTACAATGACAGGTTGAGTGGTCTGGTAATTGGGTAGACAACTGTAATAGGCAGGGATGATGCAAAAACTTAATCCATGACCAGTCAACGAAATTACTCGCGTGCAATCAGAAAAGTCATAAATAGCATAACTTCATTACCACCCTAACCAAACTTCCTCAATGAGTACAATGTAACAAAGTAGGCAAGAAGCAAGTCAGAAGCCGATGTCTAATTCAAAGTTTGCGAGCTGTGTAACAATTGCTGGTGCACAGGACAATCCTATAGACTGGCTACCAGGTGAAATCCTATAAGTGCTAAGCGGTGGAATTCTGATTGACTGCAAAATATTAGTTGGTTGCGCATGTACAGTCACTTTCAAGCAACACCGGGAGCTGGAAACCCATATCCGCCTATGGGCAATGTCTCCAAATACCTGAGGGCTGTAATCTATGGACTAAAGCCCCATACACACTAGGCGATATTGTGAACAATATTGCTGAGTAAGGGAGCGATATCGTTTACAATATCCCCTAGTGTGTACACTCATTATCGTTAACAATGCACGCTCCCGCGTGTCGTTAACGGCCCCCTCCCTCGTCTGAACATGTGCAGACGAGGGAGGTCCCTGTTAACGACAGCCATGCTGCAGGTGCAGCATGGGTGTCGTTCCCACCCGCTGTTGCTCCCTTGCCCACTGGCATCGGCAAGTGTGTATGCACTTGCCGATGCTGCTGCCAATATGGGTGTCGGTGGGGGCTCGGCTAGTGTGTATGGGGCTTAACTTGCTACATTAAGTGGCATGAACCGTAACTGCACACTGAGCTAGTATGTCACATGTTGCTTACTGTGACACACCAGGGCTTCCTAAGTACTTAGTTCTAAGGTTGGACCGTGACACAGTTGAAGCCCTGGAAGCAACTTTTATTGCACATACTTGCCAATAATGAAGAAAAATCACAGAATTGGGCGCTAATGTTTAAATCGAATGTTAGCCGCACGTTCCTGGGGCTTGGTTCCTCTGCCACCATTTAAATACAGCAAGAAAAAAAACAGAAACTGGAACTGCGCTTAGCATTCAATTAAAGCTTTTATTCATTCCCACAATAAAAATATATAAAATGTATATAATTATACAATCACCGGCCGGATTTCATATATTGCACGGATCATAAATATAAACGTTTAGTACACACTGAGGAAGCCGCCGAAGATATACCAAGGCGGAGAAATGCGTCTGTGGATAAGTGAGTTTAAAGCCGGCCGGCTAAATCATTCATCAAGTGACTGCCAGACATACTTTGCATGCTGTCTCACTAACTTACTAATCTACTCAGTACCCGGACATCCGGACCCCAGTGCTAAGGGGGAATAGGGAGAACACTCTCGCACCTGAGTATTATTACATCTTATTCAGATACAGCTTTGACACCCTAGTGCTAAAGGGAAGGACATATTACAAGCTTGTCATAATTGCACTAACAATACTGCTTTGCTGACTTACGATCTATGGGACAGTTCATAACCAAAGACTGAAGCAACATTTCATAATTTCTTTGCTGCCATAGAAATAAACGGACATTAGACGGAATACCTCACATTGCAGGGACGCCTGCAATGTTATAGGAGTCACCTAAGGGCAGTTATTATAGTCAGTGGAACGACTATATGTGCATTAATTTCTTAATGTATGTTTTTAGGAGTAATTTTCACTTTGCATAATAGGTGTTATATAGAGGCACTAAACGTTTATATTTATGATCCGTGCAATATATGAAATCCGGCCGGTGATTGTATAATTATATACATTTTATATATTTTTATTGTGGGAATGAATAAAACCTTTAATTGAATGCTAAACGCAGTTCCAGTTTCTGTTTTTTTCTTGCCAATAATGAGATTGATAAAAAAAAAAAAATGGACATAATTACCTCCTCTCCTGTGCTGTTATGTAACTGATATCTCACTGCCCAGAAAGATGTAGCCTAGATACAGATAATCTGATTTACTCAGTACTGCAAGCAATACAAACCAATATACAGCAATGGCCAAAAGTTATGAGAATGACGCAAGTATTGGTTTTCACAAAGTTTGCAGCTTCAGTGTTTTTAGACCTTTTTTCAGATTTTACTATGGTATATTGAAGTAAAATTACAAGCATTTCATAAGTGTCACAGGCTTTTATTGACAAATACAGGTTGAGTATCCCATATCCATATATTCCGAAATACGGAATATTCCGAAATACGGACTTTTTTGAGTGAGAGTGAAATAGTGAAACCTTTGTTTTTTGATGTCTCAATGTACACAAACTTTGTTTAATACACAAAGTTATTAAAAATACTGTATTAAATGACCTTCAGGCTGTGTGTATAAGCTGTATATGAAACATAAATGAATTGTGTGAATGTAGACACACTTTGTTTAATGCACAAAGTTATAAAAAATATTGGCTAAAATGACCTTCAGGCTGTGTGTACAAGGTGTATATGTATCATAAATGCATTCTGTGCTTAGATTTAGGTCCCATCACCATGATATCTCATTATGGTATGCAATTATTCCAAAATACGGAAAAATCCCATATCCAAAATACCTCTGGTCCCAAGCATTTTGGATAAGGGAGACTCAACCTGTACAAGTTTATGCGAAGAGCCAATATTTGCAGTGTTGACCATTCTTTTTCAAGACCTCTGCAACTCGTCTTGTCATGCTGTCAATCAACTTCTGGACCACATACTGACTGATGGCCGCCCATTCTTGCCTAATCAATGTTTGGAGTTTGTCAGAATTTGTGTGGTTTTGTTTGTCCACCCGCCTCTTGAGGATTGACCACAAATTCTCAACGGGATTAAGGTCTGGGAGTTTCCTGGCCATGGACCCAAAATTGTAATGTTTTGTTTCCCGAGCCCACTTGGTTATCACTTTTTCCTTATGGCATGGTGCTCCATCAGGCTGGAAAAGGCATTGTTCTTCACCAAACTGTTCTTGGATGGTTGGGAGGAGTTGCTCTTGGAGGGTGTTTTGGTGCCATTCTTTATTCATGGCTGTGTTCCTAGGCAAAATTGTGAGTGAGCCCACCCCCTTGGCTGAGAAACAGTCCCACACATGAATGATCTCGGGGTGCTTTACTGTTGGCATGACACAGGACTGATGGTAGAGCTCACCTTTCTTTCTCCGGACAAGCGTTTCTCCAGATGCCCCAAACAATCTGAAAGGGGATTCATCAGAGAAAATGACTTTGCCCCAGTCCATCCCTGTACCTTTTGCAGAATATCAGTCTGTCACTGATGTTTTTGCTGGAGAGAACTGGCTTGTTTGTTGCCCTTCTTGACACCAGGCCATCCTCCAAAAGTCTTTGCCTCACTGTGCGTGTAGATGAACTCACACCTGCCTGCTGCCTTTCCTGAGCAAGCTCTGCACTGGTGGTGTCCCCCTCGCAGCTGAATCAACTTCAGGAGACATCCTGGTGCTTGCTGGAATATGATATCAGCTGATCCTTTTGTGGCAGGGCTGAAATGCAATGGAAATGTTTTTGGGATTAAGTTCATTGTCATGGCAAAGAGGGACTTTGCAGTTCATCTGATCGCTCTTCATGACATTCTGGAGTATATGCAAATTTCCTAAAAACTGAGGCAGCAGACTTTGTGAAAATTAATATTTGGCATAATATGTACTGGGGCAATGTGTGGCCGTAATGCAAACTAGGGCACTATTATGGGGCATACATTGAACTAGTGCACTACTATAGTTCACAAAATGTACAACTGCTGCTGAGAGAGGCGTCTCTCTAAAACCACTAAGGCCGGTTCCTCTTCAAAATGTTGCTCTGTGGCCCACAAATTCTGTCTGTGCCTCTGACCAAGACCTCTATACTTCAAAAGCACGTGG
Source organism: Pseudophryne corroboree (assembly GCF_028390025.1). Classification (NCBI taxonomy): domain Eukaryota; kingdom Metazoa; phylum Chordata; class Amphibia; order Anura; family Myobatrachidae; genus Pseudophryne; species Pseudophryne corroboree. Next base: position 1,031,073,087 of record NC_086444.1, on the reverse strand, counting down.
CTAAAGTCTTAATTTTATCTTCGAAAGGGCCACATATCACCCTTGATTTCAGTAATAAGAAAAAGCCCCAAAATGAACCATGCACTCTTCGAAGTTATTCCACGTGCCACTTTGACCCCCTCTTGCTCTAAACTGCTCCAATATGCCACTCAGACCTCCCCCTTGCAACAAGGTGCCACTTATGCTTCCTTGTTGCCATAAAATGCCCCCATGTGACACTCAGACCTCACACTTACTTTGTTATTTAGTCTGGAGCCTGCAAAGCATGTTGGAGACCACATGGTGCAGACTGCATGTGTCCCTCCTGCATTTTGCAGAGGGGTTGATGTGTCATTCAGTTTTATTCTCTGTTTCTCCTTCGTCCTAGAGGATGCTGGGGACTCCAAAAGGACCATGGGGTATAGACTGGATCCGCAGGAGACATGGGCACACTATAAGACTTTGAATGGGTGTGAACTGGCTCCTCCCTCTATGCCCCTCCTCCAGACCTCCGTTAGATTCTGTGCCCAGAGGAGACTAGTCACACTCTAGGGGAGCTCTAAAAAGACTTTTGTTAGCTTTATTATTTTCAGGGAGCACTGCTGGCAACAGGCTCCCTGCTTCGTGGGACTGTGGGGAGAGAAGCAGACCTACTTCTGTGAGACTGATAAGCTCTGCTTCTTAGGCTACTGGACACCATTAGCTCCAGAGGGTCCGATCACTTGGGTCGCCTAGCTGCTCGCTCCCGGAGCCGCGCCGCCGTCCCCCTCACAGAGCCAGAAGTTCGAAGACAGGTGAGTAACTGAAGCAAAGAAGACATCGCTAGGCAGCAGAAGACTTCAGTCTTCCTGAGGTACCGCGCAGTGGTCGCGCTGCGCGCCATTGCTCCCGCTCACACAGGCACTGCATGGGTGCAGGGCGCAGCGGGGGGCGCCCTGGGCTGCAATAAAAACCTCTTTTAGACACTATATGGCTATTTTAAGGTGCGTAGACATTATTTGTGACCCCCGCCAGTATAATCTCAGCGGGACCGAAGCGCGCCTTGTAGGGGGCGGGGCTTCCTCCTCAGCTCTGACCAGCGCCATTTTCTCTCCACAGCTTGCTGCAGAGACGCTGCTCCTGGCCCTTCCACTGCTGTTACAAGTAACAGGGTGTTGAAAACAAAGGGGGGGCACTTAATTTTGGTGTTGGTTGTATTATATTACAAGCGCTGATAGGTCTGGGGCATTGTGCTTTTCAGACAGGTGTGGCGCTGGGTGTGAGCTGGCAAACTCCTTCTCTGTCTCTCTGAAAGGCCTTGCTGTGGGTCTGTCCCCTTTAGCCCAGTGTGTTTGGGGGTGTTGGTACGTGTGTGTCGACATTGCAGAAAATGAATGCTCTTCCCAGGAGGAGCTTAGTGTGAGAGCTGAGCAGAATGAAGGTGTGACTGTCGGCACCGCCGACTGCTGATTTAGTTGACATGTGGAATGTGTTGAATACCAGTGTGGCTTTGTTACATAAGAGGTTGGACAAATCTGAGTCTCAGAACCAAGCATGGAGGCAATCCATGGGAGACGTGGTACCACACACTCAGGCCCCCTCGGGGTCCCAAAAACGTTCATTTACCCAGGTAGCAGACACTGATACCGACAGTGTCGACTATAATGATGCAAAGTTGCATCCTAAGGTGGCTAAGAGTATTCAGTACATGATTGTGGCTATAAAAGACGTGTTGCATATTACGGAAGACCCCGATGTCCCTGAGACAAGGGTCTGTATGTATAAGGGCAAGAAACCGGAGGTAACGTTTCCTCCCTCTCATGAACTGAATGCCCTTTTTGAAAAAGCCTGGGAAACGCCAGACAAAAGGTGGCACATTCCCAGGAGAATTGCTATGGCATACCCGTTTCCTTCTCAGGATAGGGTTGGGTGGGAGGCGACACCCACGGTAGATTGTCCAAGAAAGTGGCGCTACCATATCCTGAAATGGCGACCCTTAAAGATCCTGCTGATCGGAGGCAGGAAGCTACCTTTAAATCTATTTATGACATGACAGGTACACTGCTCAGGCCAGCTGTGGCTTCGGCGTGGGTGAGTAACGCGATTGAAAAGTGGGCAGATAACTTCTCATCGGATATAGACACCCTGGATCGGGATAACTTGCTTTTGACACTGGGTCATATCAGGGACGCTGCAGTCTATCTAAAAGAGACGGCAAGAGATATTGGCCTTTTGGGATCAAGGGCCAATGCCATGGCGGTCTCGGCTAGAAGGGCGTTGTGGACTCATCAGTGGAATGGTAGTGCTGATTCTAAGAAGGCTATGGAGGCTCTCCCCTACAAGGGTGGAGTTTTGTTTGGTGAAGGCCTCGCGGACCTGTTTTCTACAGCTACCGCGGGTAAGTCCTCTTTTCTGCCTTTTGTTCCTCCACAGCAAAAGAAAACGCCCCCATATCATATTCAAGCCTGTTCGTGGTCCCGAAGCCGGACGGCTCGGTCCGACCGATTCTGAATTTAAAATCCCTCAATGTGTATTTGAAAAGTTTCAAATTCAAGATGGAATCTCTCCGAGCGGTGATCTCCAGTCTGGAGGGGGAAGGGGGGGGGGGGATTTTATGGTGTCAGTCGACATAAAGGATGCTTACCTACATGTCCCCATTTATCCTCCTCATCAGGCGTACCTAGGGTTCGCTGTTCAGGATTGTCACTACCAATTTCAGACGTTGCCGTTTGGTCTTTCCATGGCCCCGAGGATTTTCACAAAGGTAATGGCGGAAATGATGGTGCTCCTGCGCAAGCAAGGGGTCACAATCATCCCATACTTGGACGATCTCCTGATAAAGGCGAGATCATAGGAGCTGTTACTAAAAAACGTTGCGCTCTCACTGTGGGTGCTGCAACAGCATGGCTGGCACCTGAATTTGCCAAAGTCGCAGTTGATTCCGACAACGCGGTTGTCGTTTTTGGACATGATTCTGGACATGGAACTGCAGAGGATTTTTCTCCCGTTGGAAAAAGCTCAGGAAATCCAGAACATGGTCAAGAAACTTCTGAAACCGCCAAGAGTGTTGATTCATCAATGCACTTGCGTGCTGGGGAAAATGGTGGCGGCCTTCGAGGCTATTCCGTTTGGCAGGTTCCATGCAAGAACGTTTCAGTGGGACCTGCTGGACAAGTGGTCAGGGTCCCATCTGCAGATGCACCGAAAAATAACTCTGTCCCCCAGGACCAGGGTTTCTCTCCTGTGGTGGCTCCATAGTTCTCACCTTCTAGAGGGTCGCAGGTTCGGCATCCTAGATTGGATTCTGGTGACCACGGACGCGAGTCTCCGAGGTTGGGGAGCAGTCACACAGGGAAAAAATTTCAGGGAAAATGGTCAAGCCAGGAAGCTTGTCTGCACATAAACATTCTGGAATTAAGGGCCAACTACAACGGCCTGCTACAAGCGGAACATCTTCGCAACCGGCCCGTCCTGATTCAGTCGGACAACATAACAGCCGTGGCGCACATAAACCGCCAGGGCGGAGCAAAGAGCAGAGCGGCAATGGCGGAGGCCACCAAGATCCTTCGCTGGGCGGAAAAACATGCAAGCGCCCTGTCAGCGGTCTTCATTCCAGGCGTGGACAACTGGGAAGCAGACTTCCTCAGCAGGCACGATCTCCACCCAGGAGAGTGGGGTCTTCATCAAGAGGTCTTTTGCAGAAGTGACAAGTCGTTGGGGAATTCCTCAAATAGACATGATGGCGTCTCGCCTCAACAAGAAGCTTCAGACATATTGTTCCAGGTCGAGGGAGCCTCAAGCAGTAGCAGTGGACACTCTGGTGACACTGTGGGTGTTTCAGTTGGTCTATGTGTTCCCTCCACTTCCACTCATCCCAAAGGTGATCAGGATCGTGAGAAGAACAAGGGTTCAGGCGATGGCCCTCATTCCGAGTTGTTCGCTCGCTAGCTGCTTTTAGCAGCGTTGCACACGATAGGCCGCCACCCTCTGGGAGTGTATCTTAGCTTAGCAGAATTGCGAACGAAAGATTAGCAGAATTGCGAATAGAAATTTCTTAGCAGTTTCTGAGTAGCTCGAGACTTACTCCTACATTGCGATCAGCTCAGCCCGTTTCGTTCCTGGTTTGACGTCACAAACACGCCCTGCGTTCTGCCAGCCACTTCCCCGTTTCTTCAGACACTCCCGCGTTTTATCCTGGCATGCCTGCGTTTTTCCGCACACCCCCAGAAAACGGTCAGTTTCCACCCAGAAACACCCACTTCCTGTCAATCACACTCCGATCACTTCAACGATGAAAATTCTTCGTTCGGGCGTGAGTAAATCTACTAAGTTTTGTGCTAAAATACTTAGCACATGCGCACTGCGTACCATGCGCATGCGCATTTTCGCCTTAATCGCTCCGTTGCGAAAATTGGCAATGAGCGAACAACTCTGAATGACCCCCGATACTCGTTGTTCCAGATTGGCCTCGGAGGGCCTGGTATCCGGATCTTCAGGAATTACTCACAGGAGATCCTTGGCCTCTTCCTCTAAGAGAGGATCTGTTACAGCAAGGGCCATGCGTGTTCCAGGACTTACCGCGGTTGCGTTTGACGGCATGGCGGTTAAACGCCAAATCCTAGCTAGGAAGGGTATTCCCGGGGAAGTCATCCCCACCCTACATAAGGCTAGAAAGGAGGTAACGGCGAAGCATTATCACCGTATCTGGAGAAAATGTGTCTTGGTGTGAATCCAAGAAGTCTCCTACGGAAGAGTTTCACCTGGGGCGGTTTCTCCATTTTTGCAAGCAGGTGTGGATGCGGGCCTGAAGTTAGGCTCCATTAAAGTGCAGGTTTCGGCCTTATCAATTTTCTTTCAAAGGGAATTGGCCTCGCTTCCTGCAGTTCAGACGTTCGTGAAAGGCGTACTACACATACAACCTTTATTTGTGCCCCCAGTGGCTCCATGGGACCTTAACGTGGTGTTACAGTTCCTTACGTCACATTGGTTTGAACCTTTACAAACGGTTGAGTTGAAATTTATCACTTGGAAAGTGGTCATGCTATTGGCCTTGGCGTCCGCAAGGTGGGTGTCCGAATTGGCGGCTTTGTCTTGCAAAAGCCCCTATCTGATCTTCCATGAGGATGAGAACTCGTCAACATTTTCTACCGAAGGTGGTTTCTTCGTTTCATATGAACCAAACTATTGTGGTGCCTGTGGCTACTGAAGCCTTGGCTGATTCAAAGTCTCTTGATGTGGTCAGAGCTTTGAAAATGTATGTAGCCAGAACGGCTCGGGTGAGAAAAACAGAGGCGCTGTTTGTCCTGTATGCGGCCAACAAGGTTGGCGCTCCTTCTAAGCAGACTATTGCGCGCTGGATTAGTAATCTGATTCAGCAGGCTCATTCTACGGCTGGATTGCCGTTGCTGAAATCGGTGAAAGCCCATTCCACTAGGAAGGTGGGCTCATCTTGGGCGGCTGCCCGAGGCGTCTCGACATTACAGCTTTGCCGAGCAGCTACTTGGTCGGGGTCAAACACTTTTGCAAAGTTCTACAAGTTTGATACCCTGGCTGATGAGGACCTCATGTTTGCTCAATCGGTGCTGCAGGGTCATCCGCACTCTCCCGCCTGGTTTGGAGCTTTGGTATAAACCCCATGGTCCTTTTGGAGTCCCCAGCATCCTCTAGGACGAAGGAGAAAATAGGGTTTTAATACCTACCGGTAAATCCTTTTCTCTTAGTCCGTAGAGGATGCTGGGCGCCTGTCCCAGTGCGGACTCTATCTGCAGTACTTGTATATAGAAATTGCTTAAGTTACACAAAGGTTGTTTTTGGTACGGGTCAGGCTGTTGCTGATCTGTTTTTGTTCACACTGTTAACTGGGTTTAATTAAATGCCATGTTGTACGGTGTGGTGTGGTGTGAGCTGGTATGTATCTCACCCTTAGTTTAACAATCCTTTTCCTAGAAATGTTCATCTCCTCTGGGCACAGTTCCTATAACTGAGGTCTGGAGGAGGGGCATAGAGGGAGGAGCCAGTTCACACCCATTCAAAGTCTTATAGTCTGCCCATGTCTCCTGCGGATCCCGTCTATACCCCATGGTCCTTACGGAGTCCCCAGCATCCTCTACAGACTAAGAGAAAAGGATTTACCGGTAGGTATTAAAATCCTATTTTCTCTGCAGTATGGCATAAAACATTCAGAGCTGGGGGCTGCAGGCGAAGGCTTGCAGGACTGTCTGTTGGCCCCATCATTGGATTAGATCAGGTTTCCAAGGCATGAGATATATGTGTAGAGACATTCAGGGGAATGCTCTTATACCAAACCGAGCCTATTGATGAGTTTTTACTGTGTTATGATGATATTTTTGATGTTGCTGATATTCTATGTTGTACAGTGTCTCAGGAAGACCACAGCAATAGAAGTTCCTTTGTGTGTGCCCTTCTGAGTCACGGAGAGGACGGCTTGCTGTATGGAGTAGACGATTCTCTGCCTATTAAGCGTCTCACAACACTTTTCCGTGGTGATCGATGCAAGACCTTGGTTGGAAAGCCAAAATTATTCTTCATCCAGGTAACTTTGTGTTGTGCATCTATTTTATAGTGTTGTGTACCTACCTTTTTATTTATAATTACTTCTAATGCAGTAGATTATTTTATAGGTTAAGTTAAAAAGTTCTGTAAACTTTTCATGCAAAAGACCACATTTGTTTAATAAATACATAATACAATGTCCTTCAGTAAAATCTACAAAAGATATTGGCTCTAGAACTAGATCCTCCTTCAGTCATTGAGCTTTCTTGAAGAGGTCTTGTATAAAATAATAACAAAGTATTTTAAAGGCTCTCCCAGCTGTGATACATTGGAGAAGGGTGTTTTGTTTTCTTTGTTTTTTTTTTGGGGGGGGGGGGGGTTGTACTTTATATGAACTTGCTAGTTGCTTATGTTATAAACCCTTTTATTTGAATCCCTTTTTTCCAAAAGGCTTGCAGGGGTACGGAGCTTGACCCAGGCGTTGAAACAGACAGTGGAAGTGACTCATCCCATGAAGAAACGTATAAAATCCCAGTTGAAGCAGATTTCCTATATGCCTATTCTACAGTTCCTGGTATCTGACTCTTTTACTGTGGTCTGCATGCAAGTCTGTTTAGTATGCTGAAAATTGGAGCAAGCGCCATACTGTGTGTGAGCACACAGTGAGATGCGATCACATCTCACTTATGCGAATGCCTCTGCCAATTGACAGGCAGAGGAGGTCACGGGGCGGGAGCGTGGTGTTACGAGGGCGTGCCATTGAAAATGGGGGTGGATTCTGGGCGGTTGTGTGACGTCACAAGCACCCACTGCTACTGAAAACATGCCGATGGGCCAACTCTGCAGCCAGGCTGCAGAGGCAGGGGGCTACCCTAAATCAGCGAACGCAATTATATTGCGATCGCATCGCTGGCCGCCATTAGCATGCTGGGCGGACTACCCCTGTGCTGGGATGCCCCCAGCATGCGAGAGATAGCAGTCGCAGTTTTGCTTTTTTAGTGAAACTGAAGCTGAATAAGACCCTTAGTTCAAAATTAATTAAAACCATGTTGTTCATAGACAAATTGAAAGAATAATAACAATAACCATACATTATACAGTAAACCCATCTTGGCACACTGACTCCAGTACCCCAGATGTTCATTATATGCTTAATTATCCTGTCAGAGGCAGGAATATGTTGAACTTTAGCCATCTGACACCACTTGGGTCGAGAGTACCGATTTCACACTCTCAAGTCAAGAGATCACTGATGTATTGAAAGTTCAAAAATGATCCTGCTTTCTCCAGCAGCAGTAGAAGCACCACTGGGGCAAAGGAACGCCGGAGGTTCAGGATACTGGACCATTGCTGTTTTGCCCTTATTTGATAGTAGGATTTAAGTATTGACAAATTGAGTAAAATACACATAATTGTTACACTTAGGACTGTATCTAATAACATCCCTTAGGGCTATCCAATTAGCCCCAAAGCTGGTACTGATGAGGGAAATCAGGCGAAACCAAATCTCTGATAAGTAATTTTTTCCCTAACTGCGGGCTTGAAAACATAGGTTTGCGACTTTTCATGCTCCTGTGTGTTTTCAGACGAAAATTAATATTTTTTCAGACCAAAAAAAGGGGGACTAATTGAATAGCCCCCCCCCCCCCCCAAACAAATATCACAAAAAACTCTGTTTTTTTGTGTCCAGAAAATTTCTGTGTCTAATTGGATACCAACCATAGTAGTGAAAGTGGTGGCATACCTTGTCCTGACAAGTTACATAAATATATAGGGGGAGGGGCCCTAAATGGCGCACCCTAGCCATTTGTAATGAAAGGTGCTACCTTGCCGAGACTTTTAGTACTGCACAGTGCAAACAATACTATTTAAAACTGAAATAAATTTGACTGTTACAAATCTAACAAGAGGTTGTTAGCGTAAATTTGGCCAAAGTTATGTACGTACATATAACCTCATCGTGTAAGTCCCTAACACTTCAAGTGTTCACATCTGGGGCGCAGGGCACCCCCAAACCAGCCCAGCAAAAACCAGCAGCGGCAAATGATGGAGGTGCGGATGGGAGGGGAGAGCCATGCTGCATTTGGCAGCATGGCCCTCGATGGTGATGTCACCCATCTGACCTGCAGGTCTGATAGACGATGGCACTGACGACGTGCGGGAGCGCACATCATCAGTGACGTAGTGCATACACACTAGATGATATTGTGAACTATATGTCTGAATCGGGGACATGATATCGCCTAGTGTGTACCCAGCTTAACAGAGTGAAAGCCGCTGGTCAGTGTTAGGAGTGTTACAAGAGTGGAAAATGTGTGAAAACATTTTACAAAAATGAAAAACAAAGTGATATGTTAAGTACAGGGTAGAGTACACCTGGGCGCTGGTGTATTCACTAGTCACTGCTGCAACGTTTTAAACTAAGGTTACCCCCTAGTAACCAAGGTGGTCATTCCGAGTTGTTCGCTCGCTAGCTGCTTTTAGCAGCATTCCACACGCTAGGCCGCCGCCCTCTGGGAGTGTATCTTAGCATAGCAGAATTGCGAACGAAAGATTGGCAGAATTGCTACTTTGCAGTTTCTGAGTAGCTCCAGACCTACTCCTAGATCAGCTCAGTCCGTTTAGTTCCTGGTTTGACGTCACAAACACGCCCTGCGTTCGGCCAGCCACTGCCCCGTTTCTCCAGAGACTCCCACGTTTTTCACTGGCACGCCTGTGTTTTTTAGCCAATGCCGTGAAAACGCTGAGTTGCTGCCCAGAAACGCCTCTTTCCTGTCCAATCATTTACCGAACAGCAGTGCAACTGAAAAGTGTCATACGAACACCAGCAAGTCTACTAAGTTTTGTGTTAAATAACTTAGTGCATGCGCGCTGCGTGCCATGCGCATTTAGCAACAAATCGCAGCATAGCGAAAATTGGCAACGAGCGAACAACTCGGAATGACCACCCAAATGTAAACTCTATAGATAAATAAAAGGTAGGTCCAGACGTGCGCTGTGACTTTCAGTAAAGGGATACAACTTTAAAGAGAGGAATATGTATAAACCAAACAGTACTTCCCTCAAAGAATCTCTGTGTTAAGCTGCTTTTCTTCAATGGTCTCCTGGACTTAAACTGTAAGGGGCTAATTCAGGTTGGATCACAAATCGCGATCCAATCGGAATTATTGTGATCGCCGCTGCCAGTCAGTCAGGCAGAGGCATGGGGGAGGGGATGGCAACGCTTCGTTTCCAGGGCGGAGATGGAGCGGTGCGGGGGTGGAGCCGGCCAAACTGGGTGCGGTGCAAACGGGGTGTGATCGCTGCGGATGCGTGACGTCACAGTCATCCGCTGCGATTGGGAACATGGCAGCAGGAGGCATCCCTAATTCCTGCGTTGAAGCAGAAATTGCGATGTGATTGCAATTTCTGCTTCATCAAGGGGGGGTGGCGGCGGTCAGCATGCTGGGCGGCCTTGCCCTTCGATGGGTGGCCCCCAGCATGCTAGCAAAAGGATTGCAAATTCTGCTGATTAGCAGAATTTACAATCCTTACTGAATTAGGCCCTGAGTCTCTTGATCTGCAGCAGAGACAGGAGTGCCACCTGCATACATATTGATGGATACTGTAGATCCAGATTCCAGTGAAAAAGGAGCAGCCCTGAGACCGGTTCCGGAGCCAGGATCCCCTATGTTTATATCTGATGGGCCCAAATTTCATGAAGAATCTGGTGAACCTCCAATTCTGTCATTTTTATTAAATGTTCATTTTATATGGTATTCAGTGTATAAATTATATATGAATACATTTTTACGTTTCTGTACTATATTCTGTATATTATATCTCGAGCAAGAGACTTGCTGCATAAGTCAGGAGACCATTGAAGAAAAGCAGCTTAACACAGAGATTCTTTAAGGGAAGTACTGTTTGGTTGATACATATTCCTCTCTTTAAAGTTGTATCACTTTACTGAAAGTCACAGCACACGTCTGGATCTACTTTTTATTTGTCTGTAAAGAAAGTGATATGAAGTGTTTAAATGGTGATGCCCCTCAGCCAGAGTGATTCAGGGGGCCCCACGCCACAATGCTCACCCCACAACTGACACTATTATTATTATTATTATTATCCTTTATTTCTCATACGTCCTAGAGGATGCTGGAGACTCCGTAAGGACCATGGGGTATAGACGGGATCCGCAGGAGACATGGGCACACTATAAGACTTTGAATGGGTGTAAACTGGCTCCTCCCTCTATGCCCCTTCTCCAGACCTCAGTTAGATTCTGTGCCCAGGAGAGACTGGTCACACACTAGGGGAGCTCTACTGAGTTTCTCTGGAAAGACTTTATGCTAGGTTTTTTATTTTCAGGGAGACCTGCTGGCTACAGGCTCCCTGCATCGTGGGAGTGAGGGGAGAGAAGCAGACTTACTTCTTCTGAGTTAAGGGCTCTGCTTCTTAGGCTACTGGACACCATTAGCTCCAGAGGGTTCGATCACTTGGTGCGCCTAGCTGCTTGTTCCCGGAGCCGCGCCGTCAACCCCCTCACAGAAGACAGAAGCCGGGTGAGTATTGGAAGAAAAGAAGACTTCAGTGACGGCAGAAGACTTCAGGTCTCGGAGGTACCGCGCAGCGGTCGCGCTGCGCGCCATTGCTCCCACACACCAACGGTTCTACAAGGGTGCAGGGCGCAGGGGGGGCGCCCTGGGCAGCAATATACCTCTTCCTGACACTGGCAAAAGATGTATACAGTGCATAGGCACTGTATAGGGACCCCCGCCAGTATAAATATGAAAAATATTACAGGGGCTGAAGTGCGCCGAGAGGGGGCGGGGCTTAGCCCTCACAACTTGTTACAGTGCCATTTTCTCCTCATGTCCCCGCCAAAAAGCACAGTTAGGCAGCTAACAGTGAAGGGGGGGCAAGGTGATTTTAGTGCAAAATAGGAATATATAGCACTATACACTATAATGTGCGTGTTAGTTAATGAGTTGTAATTGTGTTCTGTGTTCTCCCTGTCACAAATACCCATGATAGCTTATAGTACACGTGTGTCGACATGTGTGTGTGCTCTGCCACGAGCTGGCTATGGGAATCCCTCTGTCAGCATTGCCGACTCCTGATGGTACTTTGGTCTGTAGATCAATTGTCAGAAGGTTGGTGGTTGTATGCTTTTTCAAAAGTAAACACTGTATGGGTGACACAGTAGTATGTGGGTGACCAGTCGGCACCATCTGTTATTACTGGGTGTAAATTAACATGAAGTCAATAACCTATACCTGTATAGTGTACGGTTCCATGGGCCTGTAGCTCTAGCACAGATGTGCTTTTATTTGTGGGGGAATGATATTACATTTATGTTTATATACTTCCCTTGTACCCCTCGGGGTCGTAAGAATGTTATTTTTACCTAGTTACCACTCTCTGTTGTCGACAAATACTATGTTTTATGTCGACCATAAGGTTTCCTGGTCAGATCCACAACTTGGGCATTCAGTACATGGTCGTACACATTCAGCACACATTAATGTCACTAGGGACCCTGGGGTTCTAGACAAAATACTTATATGTATGATATATATATACTAGGTGCTTCATCGCGCCCTACGGGCGCTCTTCACACCGTCGCAAGGGGCTACGCCCCCTTAACCCTTGCATGCCTTTCTGGGGTTCAATATTTGTGTTATATGGAGTATCACCTGCATTCCTTTGTTAGTGGTTAAATATTGCACAATGAAAGGGCGTGCGATGGTGAAGGAGGCGCAGCCCCTTGCGACGGCGTGAACAGCACCTGCAGGCCACAATGTACAGAATGTAGCGGGTGCGGGGGGTACTGCGGATGGTGTCTGTAGATGCTGCGGATGGAGGGGGGGGGCGGAAGTGGGGGTGGGGCCCGGATGGGGAAGGGTTGGGAGGTGCTGCGGGTGGGGGAGGGGCAGAGGAGTGGGGGATGCAGATGGGGAGGGGTCCGGAGGCACTGCAGGTGGGGGAGGGGCAGGGGTGCCATGGGTGGGGGAGGGGTAGGTGTGGGGATGTTGCAGATGGGTGAAGGGTTCCGGAGGAGCTGTGGGATGGGAAGGGGCGGGAGTGCCACTGGTGGGGTAGGGGTCCGTAGACGCCATGGGTAGGGGAGGGGCAGGTACGGGTGTTGCGGCAGATAGGGAAGGAGGTCCGGAGGTGCTGCAGGTGGTGGTGGGGCAGGTGCGGGGGTGCCATTGGTGGGGGAGGGGTGGGTGAGGGGGGGACCGCGGATGGAGGAGGGTGTCTGCAGATGCTGCGGGTGGAGGGGGGCAGGTGTGGGGGAGACATATAAGGGGGGTGAATGGTGGAGGGTGCCTGTGCTGGGGGTGGTGAAGGGGCGGAGGAGTGGGAGCCGCGGGTGGTGTAGGGGGTCTGGAGGCACAGCATGTGGGGGAGGGGTGGAGTGTCGCATGTGGTGGAGGGGAAGGTGCGGAGGTGTGGTGCATTGGGGAGAGGTCTGGAGGTGCTGCGGGTACTGTACCTGCCAAAAAGGTAGTTGGAGGGTATGCAGTAACAGGGTCAGAACAGGGGTGACAGGGTCAAAACAGGGGTGACGGGGCCAGGACAGGGGTGACGGGGCCAGGACATGGGCGACGGGGCCAGGACAGAAATGACAGGGACAGGATAGGGGTGACAGGGTCAGTGTAGGGGCGGCAGGACCAGGACAGGGGTGACAGGGCCAGTATAGGGTTGACAGGGCAAGCACAGGGGTGACAGGGCCAGGATAGGGGTAGCAGGGCCAGCATAAGGGTGACAGGGCCAGGATAAGGGTGAAAGGGCCAGGATAAGGGTGAAAGGGCCAGGATAAGGGTGGCAGGTCAAGGCCAGGGGTGACAGGGACATGACAGAACACAGGGCACGGGAGAGATTGGTATTAGGGACAGAACAGTGGTGACAGACAGATGTGTCTTACCGGAGTCACTGCTGCTGGCTGCTGCTGTTCCACTCCAACCTGTTGGCATCTGCTGCTGGTGGAGACTTGGCATGGCTGACTCTCTTAGGCTGTATTCCTGCTTCCTCTGCCCGTCCGCATCACTCCCCCCCCCCTCCTCAGTCACACACCGCAGACCTCGCGCAGCTGCCGGGCACTGTGGTAAGGTGAGACTGGGAGTGACTGGTTAGCCCCCAGGAGATGCTGCGGCTGGAGGGAGGAGGGGGTCATAGCATGCACGTGGCGCGGACCTCACGGCTGCTGGGCACTATGGTAAGGGGAGACTGGGAGTGACTGGTTAGCTCCCAGGAGACGCTGATGCTGGAGGGAGGAGGGGGTCAGAGCCTGCAAGCAGCGCGGACTTCTGCAGCGCTACCCGCCGGCTAAAGTGTGTGAAGGAGCTGGGCGCAACTCACTGCGGGTGGCAGCGCTGCAGCTAGCGGTGGGGTCGCAGGGGCTGGAGATAACAGAGGCAGTACGGAAAGTGCACAGCGGCTGGTGACCCACAAAACTACAGCTAAGAAGCGTGGAGTGTGCCAGAATGTGACGCTCCTCCCCGCCAGAGAGACCCTGCTGAGTATGCTGATGTGGGGGTCAAGTATGGCATACCCCCTCACACACCCCCATACCTCCCAAATGTCCCAATTTTCGCGGGACAGTCCCATTTTTTGGGGTCTGTCCCGCTGTCCCACCCGCGGGTCGCAGTGTCCTGCGGTGGGGGGGGGGGGGGGGGGGGGAGCAGTTGGAAAGCTCCTGTACTCGCTGTTCTGCTTAGCAGAGCAGCTGTGAATAGTGGAGACAGAGGGAGAGGGGGCATCAGGTGGTACGGATTAAGGGGGGGTTCCAGCAGCAGAGCCGGATTAAGGGGGGGGGCAGGCGGTACGTACCGTTGGCCCCACAGTTTTAGGGGCCCCCCCGGCTCGAGTAGCTCTGTCCCAGCTCAGAAGCTCCCCCGTCCTGCCAGCAACAGCGGCAGCATTGTGCTACAGTCAGCACACGCTGCTGCATATTGGCAGGTCTGTGGTGTTACAGGGAGGCAGCAGTCTCCCTGCTTTCTTCTGCCTGTGCAGGTGTGTAGGGGGGAGCGACCACCTCCTCTGGATTTAGCCCTAGCTGAGGGGCCAAAATTCCTTAAAAAAAAAAAAAAAATCCCGGAATTTGCATAAGGGGACGTGGCTTCACGGGGCGCGATTAGGCCACGCCCCCAACCCCACAGCAGGCACAGCAATGAGATAGGGCTCCCCTGTCTCAAGTACCCTGTGCCCCCCGGACTCATAATCAGCCCCTGGGGGCATGCCAGCAGCTCACAGAGCGCTGGGCATGCCCCCTCACTGACGAAAACGGGGGCCCTCCCGTGAAGCCACGCCCCTTTTCGGTGTGTGTGTGTGTGTGTGTGTGTGTGTGTGTGTGTGTGTCTGTCCCTCCTTCTGCCTGAAGAAAGCTCATGTGGAAAGCTGGGACTGGGAGGTGTGCACCCCTGCCTGTGCCATGTCCATACTATCTGCTTCTGCAGCTGCTCCTAGTGTCCTATAGATTTGGCCAGATCTGTGACTCTTTTGACTAACTCCGCCCACTGCTGTGACTCTGCCCAGCGTTAGCAAATGAATCACAAGATCACAGATCTGGGCTATTATATAGGATATATATATATATATATATATATATATATATATATATATATATATATATATATATATATATATATATATATATATATATATATATGGTATGTGTGTATTTAAATATGTATATTCATTACAAGTTCTAATGAATGCTGAAGTAAAAGTATTCCTTCTCATGTGCTGGTCGCTCTGTTGACAAAGCTCTAGGTCGGCCGTGACGAGTTGGTCTCAGATCCTCACGAGGAGTCCGAGTGTTTATTCTCTTCCCGCCGCGGATAGAATACGGTGAAAGTCATCTCCTGGTCGGCACGGGGCCCTGTCACAAAGGATCGTATACAGGAAGCTATGTGATATTTTAATTATATGCTTTGAAGTTATTTGCATTACATGCGCATAGGGGAGTGCTTGTATTCGGAAAAACATCCGATAGAATTACCCTAGAGAGAAAGGGGATGTTTCTTATGTTGGTTCTTCTCTATAACATTGCGGCAGGCTGCCGTGCGTCTGCAGTAGGTGTGGCTGGAGGAATGCTGAGGCTGACTCCGAGAGATATTGGAGTTTTTCTCTGTGACGGTGTACCGCTGTTTGGGGATGCCTCAGTTAAGTCACTCTCGGCGAATACCACTGGTAAGTCTACCTTCGTGAGTTAGATTCCCTCACAACGGTTGGTGACGCATTCTTTTGTGGGATGCAGTCATTTTAACCGGTTCGATACAGTTCTTTTTTCCCTTTCTGTGCAGGTAGTGGAAGGTGAAAAGGTAAGAGCTCTGAAGCCTTGTTAGGTTCGCAGAAGCGGATATTGTCTTCTGTTTCTACCTCATCCACCGCATGTCGCTGGGTCTATCTGGCTGGAGCCCACACCGGTGGGAACTCGTCTTATACTCTTCCGTCAGTCCGGGAATGGACTTGGACCTGGGGGTTAATAATAGAATCCAAAGGGGGACATACTGGAGTTTACAGATGATTCCCCTCACTGATTTTTCAAATAGATCTTACCGATTCCTCTCTGGAAGGGGAGGTAGTACACGACGCCATAGCAGAGTTGCGTCAGGTTCAGGACTTTGTCCTGCTGTCCCTGTTAAAAAAAAAAAAAAAAAAAGAGAGAGAAACAAAGATTTCTACTTACGAAGTTTAACTACAGGATGGAATATCTCAGGCCAGGGAGCTCCAGCACGTAAAGGTAGAAAAAGGGTTTAAATGCGTTTTTCTCAGCATTCAGCCTACCTGGGTTGATATCCAGGTTTGTCTTTGCCATCTCACCGGAGTGTTAGCAGTATGATGGTTTTCTTTCAATAATAAGAGCCATTGTTATTCTGTACTGAGACGCTCCCCTGATTACGGCGAGGTCAAGAAATAAGTGCTCCAAATCGTTGTTTCTCTCTGACTGTTCTTCAACACAGGGAATGGCTGTTGTTCCAAACGACACGGATGTCGGAGGTGGGTATCGGGAGTAGATACTGAACGGTTGAGGTTCTGTGTTTTCCTGTGGAAAGAGGTCTTGAGGATCCAGAGTTGGATCAGATTTGCAGTGACAATCCGTCAATATGTACCGTTGATGAAGAAGACGGGTGCGGCCTAAGAGTCCTTTTTGGTGAGCAGGTCAAATGCCAGAGTGGTTTTCACGGGACCAGTTGGAAATGTGGTCCGGGTCTCGCCTGCACATGCACCGGAATATAATCCTAATGGCCAGGATATCGCTCCTGTCATGTCTGCATAGTCTCACCTTCTAGAGGGACGAAGGTTCGGGATCCAGGATTAGATCCTGGTGTCCATGCTTGAAGATCGCCAAGGCTGAGGAGCAGTCTTTCCAAGGGAAGTATTTCCAGAGGAAAAGGTCATGCTGGAAAGCTTGTCTGCAATAAGCTTTTTTGAATTAAGAGCTATTTTCAACAAACATATTCTTCGTGATCTGCCCGTGTTATGTCTGTCGGACAACTTGACAGCAGTGGCGTAAGTAAGCCGCTAGGGCGGAACAAGGAGCAAAGCGGCAATGACAGAAGCCGCAAAAGTTTTCCGGTAAACGATATATGAGCGGTCTTCGTTCCGGTTGTAGACGATGGAGAAATAGATTTCCTCTGCAGACGCGATCTCCATCCGAGAGATATACACTCGTCATCCAGAAGTTTTCACAGAAGTGACAAGTCTTTGAGGAGTGCCTTAATTGGACATGTTGGCGTCTCAACTCAACGAGAGACCTCAGGGATATTGTTCCAGGTCAAGCGACACTCAAGCTATAGCAGTGGACGCCCTCATGACACCTTGGGTGTTTTCAGTCGGTCTGTGTGTCCCCTCCGCCTCCACTCTTTCTGAAGGTGATAAACGTAAGAAGAACAAAGATTCAGGCGATCCTCATTGTTCCGGTCTAGCCAAGGAGGGCTTGGTATCCAGTTTTTCAAGTTTTACTCATAGAAGATCCCTGGCCTCTTCCTCTACGTGAGGAACTGTTACAGCAAGGTCAGGGTGTCACAACTGAGGGCCTGAGCTGACGAGAGGAAGCCTCAGTTGTAGGGGCTGAGATGTATTGGAACCTGGGAGGTTGAATCAGACCCCTGGACATGTAAGTTACACGTAGGAAGATTGCCCGAAGGCGTGACCACGACAACCAAAGTAAAAGTCAAATAATTTATTAAGCAGACTCCATGTGACACAGCAGTGGTAAAAGAAATACTTATAATCAGCAGCAAGTATATCACAGTTCCTGGGTACTACGGGTTGGCAATGGCCACAGGGCTCTGGTAGAATTAGGTACAGTTCTTATAGTCCTTGAGATGGAAAGTCCTTACCAGGCCCGACTGTAGTAGTGAGAATAGCCCAGGATCACACCAGCTGATGTTCCTTGGAAAGCTGGTCCGCTGTAGATGAAGTGGCTGCTGTGGGTACTGGTTGGAACCAGTCAGGTGTTAACATGGAGTGGATGCTGGATGAAACCAGCCAAATGGTAGTATGAAGCTTGGGAGCGATGAAATACTAGTACCGGTGGTTTGTGGAAATCTGCAGGAAAAGCACCGGCACTTTAAGAGAAGCTGATCTCTGCTGGAAGCAGATGAATCTGTAGGTGATAACTGGAGTAGTCACGGAGGACTGCAGAGTCAGGCTGCACCGCAGGTGGTAGGCTGGTGCGGGTCTCTTAGTGGAGGCTGGAGACAGGAGCTGGAAACCTGGAAAAACAACCACAGGAGAGAGAGACTGGAAACAAGGTTTGACAACCAAAGCACTGACGATTTCCTGGTTCAGGCACAGGATATTTATACCTGCAGCTAAGCAGGCATTGGCTGAACAATTATGCGGATTCCAGTGGAGCAGTGGATTGGTGGAAACTGAGGCATGTGATAGAATACAACATGGCTGCGCCCATGTTAGCACTTGGAGGGAAAGTTAGCTAGAGAAACCATGTGGAGATTCAGCAGCAATGGCGGCGCGGACCGCGGAGGGCAGGAGACGCCACACTGACAACCTGCATACTGGAACCACATGGATGACAGCGGAGACCGCGGCAGGCATGAGACGCCACACTGACCAATCTGTATACTGGAAACACAGGAACTGTGGCGGAGGCCGCGGAGGGCTGGAGACGCCATTCTGAGACCTAACATGGAGCCGCTTGTGACAGCGCTTTAAAGTGACAGGAGGGAGATGTACAGTGTGGACATCAGCAACGCAGGCGAGATCCGGCCCTGGGACGCCGAGCCAGCCTCAGGAGACATCTGAATGGTAAGTAATGGCGTCCAGATACCCGGATTGTGACACATGGTGTGTATCAAGACTTACCGCGGCTGCGTTTGACGGCGGGGCGGTTGAACGCCATATCCTAGCCCGAAAGGGTATTCCCAGTGAAGTCATTTCCACACTTCTTCAGGCTAGAAAAGAAGTAACGGCAAAGCCTTACCACCGTATTTGGCGTAAATATGTGTCTTGGTGTGAATCCACGAAGGCTCTTACGGAAGACTTTCACCTGGGTCGTTATTTTCCATTCTTTGCAAGCAGGTGTGGAGGCAGGCCTAAAGTTAGGCTCTATTTCAGTGCGGTTTTGGCCTTATAAATTTTCTTTCAAGAAAAGAATTGGCCACCTTTCCGGAAGTTCAGATTTTCGTGAAAGGAGTACTGCACATCCAACCTCCATTTGTGCCCTCATTGGCACCGTGGGACCTTGACGTGGTGTTGCGTTTTCTTGTGTCACACTGATGGGAACCTTTATGAAAGGTAGTGTTAAAATTTCTCGGAGAGTGGTCATGCTTTTGGCTTTGGCGTCCGCAAGGCGGGTGTCGGAAGTAGCGGCTTTGTCTCACAAGAGCCCCTGTTTGATCTTCCATGAGGACAGAGCGGAATTGAGAACTCTGATAATAGTTCTGCCAAAAGGGGTTTTTCTGTGTTTCGCAGAAACCAGCCTATTTTGATGCCTGTGGTAACCTCAGCATTGGCTGATTCAAAGTCTCTCGATGTAGTCAGGGCTTTGAATATTTATGTCGCCAATTTGGCTTTGTTTGGGGAAACAGAGGTTCTGTTTGTCCGGTATGCTCCCAGCGTGATTGGGGCGCCTGCGTCTATGCAGTCTGTTACACGCTGGATCTGTGATACGATTCGGCGTGCTCGTTCTGCGGCTGGATTGCCGTTACCGAAGTCGGTGGAGACCCATTCTACTAGGACGATGGGCTCTTCTTGGGCAGATGCCCGAGGTGTCTCAGCGGTTTAACTTTGCTGAGCGGCTACTTGGTCGGGTTCAAACACCTTTGCTAAGCTCTACACGTTTGATACCCTGGCTGAGGGGGACCTCCTGTTTGCTCAATCGGTGCTGCAGAGTCGTCCGCACTCTCCCGCCCGGTCTGGAGCTTTGGTATAAACCCCATGGTCCTTACGGAATCCCCAGCATCCTCTAGAACATATGAGAAAATAGGATTTTAATACATACCGGTAAATCCTTTTCTCTTAGTCCGTAGAGGATGCTGGGCGCCCGTCCCAGTGCATACTGTGTCTGCGGTTATTGGTTATGGTTACACTCTTGTGGTGTTTCTTTTCTGTCAGGCTGTTACTGACGTTGTTCATGCCATGGCATTCGGTATCTTCTTATTGGTCGGATTGACACACATGTTGTGTTACTTATTCTCTCAGCATGTGGCTGTGTAATTTTTCATGCCCTTGGCTGGTATTCTATTGCATACCACGTTTCTGCGGTATGTTCGAGGTGTGAGCTGGTGTGACACTCACCGTGTTTAAACAATAAATTATTTCCTCGAAATGTCCGTCTCCCTGGGCACAGTTTTCTAACTGAGGTCTGGAGAAGGGGCAAAAAGGGAGGAGCCAGTTCACACCCATTCAAAGTCTTCTAGTGTGCCCAAGTCTCCTGCGGATCCCATCTATACCCCATGGTCCTTATGGAGTCCCCAGCATCCTCTACGGACTAAGAGAAAAGGATTTACCGGTAGGTATTAAAATCCTATTTTATATGGCGCCACAAGGGTTCCGCAGTGCCCAATTACAGAGTACATAAACAAATAATCAAGCAGGAAAACAGCAACTTAAGGGTAAATAAACATAGCTACATCAGCAGATGACACTGGAATAAGTATCAGGTGGCAGAAGACTGCTGGATTTGGTGCAGTTGAATATTAGAGTAAGAAAAGGATAAGCACATGAGGGAAGAGGGCCCCGCTCGTGAGAGCTTACATTCTAAAGGGGAGGGGTAGACAGACAGGGGTGAGACAGATGGGGTACATAGAGAGCATGGAACAGAGGTTTAGGATGAGATTTGGCTGAGTTTGGTGAAGAAGTGGGTCTTGAGAGCCGTTTGAAGTTTTGTAGAGAGGTGGAGAGTCTGAGGGGGAGAGGTAGGGAATTCCAGAGAAGTGGTGCAGCACGTGAAAAATCTTGGAGGTAGGAGTGGGAGGAAGTAATCCGTAGGCAGGAGAGTTGGCGTGCATTAGCAGAGCGAAGAGGACGTGTGGGAGGGTAAAGGGAGATAAGGTCAGAGATGTAGATGGGAGAGGAGTGGGTGAGGGCTTTGTAAGCAAGTGTGAGAAGCTTGAAATGGATTCTGAAAGGGAAGGGGAGTCAATGAAGGTCTAGTAAGAGAGGAGAGGTGGACGTAGTGCGTTTGGTGAGGAAAATGTGCCAGGCAGCAGCATTGAGGATAGATTGGAGTGGAGAGAGGTATTTGTCAGGAATGCCAGTCAGGAGGAGATTACTGTAGTCCAGTCTGGAGATGACCAGTGAGTGGATAAGAGTCTTAGTAGCATCCTGGGTCAGAAAGGGTCTGATCCTGGAAATATTTTTTAGATGAAAACGGCAGTTTTGTGAGAGGTGCTGAATGTGTGGTTTTTGATGGAGAGGGAGGAGTCAAGGATTACTCCAAGACAGCGCACTTGGGGGATAGAGGAGATAGTATTGCTATCAATAGATAATGAGGTTATGGGCGAGGGAGGGAAGATGATCAGCTCGGTCTTAGACATGTTAAGTTTAAGAAAGCTCTGGGACATCCAGGAAGAGGTAGCAGAGAGACAGTTGGAGATACGAGTGAGGAGAGCAGGGGAGAGGTTTGGAGAGGAAAGATAGATTTGAGTGTCATCAGCATAGAGATGATATTGGAAACCAAAAGAACTAATGAGCTTACCTAGTGAGGACGTATAGAGAGAGAAGAGGACCAAGGAAAGAACCTTGTGGTACCCCTACAGTTAGTGGAAGTGAGGGGGAGGTGTAGTCATGATAGGAGACGGAGAATGAACGGTCAGAAAGGTAGGAAGACAGCCAAGAGAGGGCAGTGTCACGCAGACCAATGGAGTGAAGGATTTGCAGTAGGAGAGGATGGTCCACAGTGTCAAAAGCAGTAGAGAGATCAAGTAGAATAAGTAGAGAGTAATGTCCCTTAGATTTAGCAAAATGGAGGGCATTGCATACTTTTGTAAGGGCAGTTTCAGTGGAGTGCAGAGGACGGAAGCCAGACTGGAATGGGTCAAGTAGTGAGTGTGAGGAAAGAAAGGAAATAAGGCGGTTGTAGACCATACGCTCAAGGAGTTTGGAGGCAAAAGGGAGGAGAGAGATGGGTCGGTAGTTGGAGAGAGTGTTTGGATCAAGGGTAGGTTTTTTAAGAATAGGAGAGTTGAGTGCATGCTTGAAGGCAGAGGGGACAGTGCCTGATGAGAGGGAGAGATTGAGAAGGTGGGAAAGATGGGAACAAGCAGAAGGAAAGAGGTAGCAGAGGAGGCGAGAGGGGATAGGGTCAAGTGGGGAGGTGGTGAGGGGACAAGAACGAATGAGGGCCATGACTTCCTCTCCAGATGCATGGGAGAAAGATGTCAGATTTGGTGCGAGGGATGGGGAGGGTTGGTAAGGGATTGGAGAAGGCTGGTTACTGATGGTCTGGTCTGGTGTGGTGTGATGTCCTGACGTATGGAGTCAATTTTGGATGTGAAGTACGTGGCAAAGTCAAGAGCAGAGAGTGAGGAAAGGAGACTAGGTGGAGGTGGGCAGAGGAGTGAGTTGAAAGTGGCAAAGAGGCGCCGGGGGTTGGAAGACTGGGAGGAGATGAGGTTCTTGAAGTATGACTGTTTAGCAAGAGAAAGGGCAGCACTGAAGGATGAGAGCATAAGTTTGAAATGGAGGAAGTCTGCCTTAGAGCGTGATTTCCTCCAGTGTCGCTCAGCAGTACGTGAGCATTTTTGCAGATATCTGGTTCATTTGGTGTGCCAGGGTTGAATGTATACATATTGAATGTATAAAGGTCTTACCTGCAGTTGTGCCTTATTAAATGTGCAGGCAAATGCTAGTTCCCTACTTAACAAT
The DNA here is from genome assembly GCF_028390025.1 of Pseudophryne corroboree. Classification (NCBI taxonomy): domain Eukaryota; kingdom Metazoa; phylum Chordata; class Amphibia; order Anura; family Myobatrachidae; genus Pseudophryne; species Pseudophryne corroboree. Next base: position 1,031,050,290 of record NC_086444.1, on the reverse strand, counting down.
CAGAGGCAGGTGTGAGGGGTGCCAGTCCAGACTGAAGGAGTCTCAACATAAATATACAAGGTACAGCCTTGCCTAGTGTTCACAGGGCCAGATTCAAATCATATCGCACCCGCTATCTCCCGTCTAAAGTGATATTCAAATGTGCCTCGCTATCGCACTGATGGTGCTCATTACAGTCTGGTTTAGGTGCATCAAACGCCTAAACCCGATTAAAGTAATGGGCGCAATCGTGAAGAGGTCTCTTTACACACATTTCAGTTCGCTACCTCCAGGGATAGCGAGCTAAATTGAAGTTGTCGCGCCCGTCGGCAGTAACAGAATACCGCCAGCGGGTACGATAGGGAGCTGGATGGAGGGAGGAAAATTTTAATACTGCCCACCGTGTCAATACTAACCAGTCCATAATTTTAGCTGCTTTCTGATGTGATCCATGTTACAAAGTATGCTTTTTTTAAAAATTCTTTTTTAAAAAGCGACCAATATTAATTTAAGCATCATGTTATACAACATTTCTGTAATGCCTTTAATCATGTTTTTTTGGGGCATTTTCTTTAAATTAGTTAATTTACTTTAAAATATTTAGTGACTCGTATACTCTTTATTGCTACCATATCATATCTTTTATCTTCCTTTCCAGGCTTCTATTCCTGGAGAAATACAATAAACGGCTCCTGGTTCATCCAGTCATTATGTGAGATGCTGAAATTACATAGCCGTCATCTGGAACTTGTCCAAATACTAACGTGCGTGAATCACATGGTGGCTTTGGAATTTGAATCCTGTTCAAACCAAATAGACTTCAATGCAAAAAAACAGATCCCATGTGTGGTTTCCATGCTCACCAAGGCACTTTACTTTCCATAAGAAGATCCTGAAATCTCCTGCATGATACTGCAACCCACAACATATACATCACCCATTCAGTCCATTCAGAGAATGCAGAAATGGGAATCTTACACTCCAACAGGGGCATATTAGCATGGATAATGCAGCGAAGTCTCATGGTCGCATCAACAGATCTAATGTTTAGTTTGAGAAAGGGAATAGGCAAAATAATGATGCAAATAGCAAATGTGAGCGGCGGCAGTGCAGGGGTGAGGATTAGTTTTGCCCTAGAAAATGATTCTGTACATTCTTGTCTGTGTGATGCATTTTGTTGCTCTTTTCGTGTGTGCCTTTTGTAGTCTCTTTTTTCCCCATGCATTTTTTACAATTACAAAATGAACTTTTCATATTATGTACAAAGGTTCTGTGTCTTATACAATATAGTTCTAGAATAACTTATCCAAAGCTTAGAATGCTTTGTTGAATCAGGGAACATAAGTTATTTTCTAGTTCTAATCACCACTGAAGACAGATTTTATAACCCTGGTGCGCAAGTACTTGAAAAGGTGGTGTTAAATACCTGGTACAGATTAGTAGGGACATGTAGTTAGAGTTGTTGTATATTGTGCTAAATTCGTAACTTAGTGATTGTAACTAAACCTTAGAACTGCTTTGTGTCATAGTCCTCCACATTGTTTTTGTTTCAGTTTCATATCTCTTTGTGTAAGTCTTGTTATTATATAACAATATACAACAGAGTAGTTAAATAATGTAACGGCAAACAAACTATAGTAGTACAAGACTGGTTAGGTTTGTGTGAACGCCGGTCACTATACCGATGCCAGGATCCCGGCATTTAGTTGGCTGGCGGGGGAAGGGGGGCGCAATGGAGCACATTGCGGGCTTGGAGGCTCGCTGCGCTCGCCACAGGTTCTTTTCCCTCTCTATGGTTCTATTCCCGCTAAAAGCCAGGATCCCAGCGTCAGTATAGTGACCGGCGTTCACACGAACCCAACCAGTGGGAATAGTTCCTGTTGGTCGTCATGCCAACCGGCGGGCTATTTGTGTGTTCGGGATCCCGGCATCTGTATTATGACCGGCGGTCTCCCGACCACCGGGCAACATAACCGCATTCCATACAAGACAATAGAAACCGTATTAATAAAACAACTGAGAATATATAACAAACGTCACAATTTTTAATATAAAGCAAGACCTGTTTAACACAGTGATCAGATCTTCTCTGCAAAAGCAAATGACTGCTACTATACTTTGTTTTAAACTGTAGCATGTAACTAAGGTTTAGCTGACGTCTACACACAGTGCCTGAGATGAACTAATGGAAAAGACAATACAGTCAACAAGTGATTTTTGGGTTCTATTTTATTAGGGGAAAAAATCATTTTAAATTTTGTTTTGTTATGTATGTATGTATCTATCTGGTAGACCTCTAATTCAGCCTTTTGTGACTGAATGCCATGACCGTGTCAACTCTGGGACTAAAATCCCAGATAGACAACTTAAAGAGGAGATCTGATGACCGAATTGTAACACTTATAAAAATAATATAAGATAGTTTTAATATTTTTGTCACCTGGATTTCCACACTGTGTATGCATATTATATTACAAATAACAAGATGGCTTATGTATGTTACATGTACATTATTTTGTGTGTAATAAAAGATGACGTGACCCGTTTGCAAATAAACAAAACTTATATGACCTTGTAAAGCGCTATATATATATATATATATATATATATATATATTTTGCATATAGTGTGGAGCAAACAATAAATACATGATTTAAAAATGAATGTTAGGAATAGAAAGTGGTTTATTGAAGACTATGGGCCAAATTCAGTTAGCCTTGGTCAGATAACAGCAGGCTGTAATTAACGTGGATTTCTGTTCAAGTCGGTGGAGTCTCAAACAGAAATCCACATAAAATGCCCTGATTGGGGTGCTGCAAACCTGTTAACCTTTAGGTCTGGGAACTTATCCCAGTTTCTATGGGATAATGCACGTTAGCAGGTAATTTACCATGTGAGGAAAAGGCGCTGTAACTGAATAGCCCCAGGTGTAAAAGCCTAAACATCCCTCTCCCTGGTGTGGTAAATTACCACTGATAATTGAATTCGGCCCTTATGGTTTGATGTGTCAAGCAGTGAAAAGAGCAGAGAAGTGGGTCCGTGGAACAGTTGCTCATTGCAAATAATCACCATTGAGGTAGCATTTATCAATACGTTCTATAAAACTAGTTACCAGCCCATCAAAATGACGGAACAATATGACAATAATGTCAGCGCCGGCGGCTGTGCGTGCCCGAATGAAGCGACAATTGACTTGCCCCATCGGACACCATCTAGTGGCCGCCGGCGGGCAAACCACTTGAATTCCCCCAATAGAGGTGAGGAGCAGCGTTAGCCTTTTATTATATAGGATGATAGGTAGAAGAATTGTTGCTATGGAAAACATCTCCACCGGTCCACTTCTCCACTCTTTTTCACTGCTTGATACATCAGACCCCTACAGTATGTTCCCTCTACCTCTGGCAGTGTGGCACATTCAGTGCATAAACCTTATAACCAACGTTTAGAATGTTTTTGCGGTTGCCCTGACTACAGCAGGTTAGGCATAAACTGTGAAAGTGTATCTGTTGTATTGTAATGTATGAGCCTTTACTACATGCTCTACTACAACTATAGTTTTCTTTCTCTGACGTCCTAGTGGATGCTGGGGACTCCGTCAGGACCATGGGGAATAGCGGCTCCGCAGGAGACAGGGCACAAAATTTAAAAGTTTGATCACTAGGTGGTGTGTACTGGATCCTCCCCCTATGACCCTCCTCCAAGCCTCAGTTAGGTTTTTGTGCCCGTCCGAGCAGGGTGCAATCTAGGTGGCTCTCATAAAGAGCTGCTTAGAGTAAAAGTTTTGATAGTTTTATTATTTTCAGTGAGTCCTGCTGGCAACAGGCTCACTGCAACGAGGGACCTAGGGGAGAAGAAGTGAACTCACCTGCGTGCAGGATGGATTTGCTTCTTAGGCTACTGGACACTAGCTCCAGAGGGACGATCACAGGTACAGCCTGGATGGGTCACCGGAGCCGCGCCGCCGACCCCCTTGCAGATGGCTGAAGGCTTTTCAGTCTTCATGAGGTAGCGCACAGCACTGCAGCTGTGCGCCATTGCGCTCAGGCACACTTCACACCGGCGGTCACTGAGGGTGCAGGGCGCTGGGGGGGGCGCCCTGGGCAGCAATGTTAATACCTTTCTGGCTAAAAAGAATACATCACATATAGTCCATGAGGCTATATGGATGTATTTCACCCCTGCCAGGTCTCAGAAAAACCGGGAGAAGAGCCCGCCGGAATAGGGGGCGGGGCCTATCTCCTCAGCACACAGCGCCATTTTCCTACACAGCTCCGCTGCTAGGAAGGCTCCCAGGCTCTCCCCTGCACTGCACTACAGAAACAGGGTAAAAAACAGAGAGGGGGGGCATTTTTTGGCGATATTATATATATTTAAGCAGCTATAAGGAAACAACACTTATATAAGGTTGTTCCTATATAATTATAGCGCTTTGGTGTGTGCTGGCAAACTCTCCCTCTGTCTCCCCAAAGGGCTAGTGGGGTCCTGTCTTCTATCAGAGCATTCCCTGTGTGTCTGCTGTGTGTCGGTACGTGTGTGTCGACATGTATGAGGACGATGTTGGTGTGGAGGCGGAGCAATTGCCGGTAATGGTGATGTCACCCCCTAGGGAGTCGACACCGGAATGGATGGCTTTGTTTATGGAATTACGTGATAATGTCAGCACGCTGCAAAAGTCGGTTGACGACATGAGACGACCGGCAAACCAGTTAGTACCTGTACAGGCGTCTCAAACACCGTCAGGGGCTGTAAAACGCCCTTTGCCTCAGTCGGTCGACACGGACACCGAATCTAGTGTCGACGGTGAAGAAACGAAAGTATTTTCCAGTAGGGCCACACGTTATATGATCACGGCAATGAAGGAGGCTTTGCATAACTCTGATACTGCAAGTACCACAAAAAGGGGTATTATGTGGGGTCTGAAAAAACTACCTGTAGTTTTTCCTGAATCGGAGGAATTGAATGACGTGTGTGATGAAGCGTGGGTTACCCCTGATAAAAAACTGCTAATTTCAAAGAAGTTATTGGCGTTATACCCTTTCCCGCCAGAGGTTAGGGCGCGCTGGGAAACACCCCCTAGGGTGGACAAGGCGCTCACACGTTTATCCAAACAAGTGGCGTTACCGTCTCCTGATACGGCCGCCCTCAAGGATCCAGCTGATAGGAGGCTGGAAAATACTCTAAAAAGTATATACACACATACTGGTGTTATACTGCGACCAGCAATCGCCTCAGCCTGGATGTGCAGTGCTGGGGTGGCTTGGTCGGATTCCCTGACTGAAAATATTGATACCCTGGATAGGGACAGTATTTTATTGACTATAGAGCAATTAAAGGATGCATTCCTTTATATGCGAGATGCACAGAGGGATATCTGCACTCTGGCATCAAGAGTAAGTGCGATGTCCATATCTGCCAGAAGAAGTCTATGGACACGACAGTGGTCAGGCGATGCGGATTCCAAACGGCATATGGAAGTATTGCCGTATAAAGGGGAGGAATTATTTGGGGTCGGTCTATCGGATTTGGTAGCCACGGCAACAGCCGGGAAGTCCACCTTTTTACCTCAAGTCCCCTCCCAGCAGAAAAAGACGCAGTCTTTTCAGCCGCAGTCCTTTCGTTCCTATAAGAACAAGCGAGCAAAAGGACATTCATATTTGCCCCGAGGCAAAGGAAAGGGTAAGAGACTGCAGCAAGCAGCCCCTTCCCAGGAGCAGAAGTCCTCCCCGGCTTCTGCAAAGGCCTCGGCATGACGCTGGGACCTTACAAGCGGACTCAGGGGCGGTGGGGGGTCGCCTCAAGAATTTCAGCGCACAGTGGGCTCACTCGCAGGTGGACCCCTGGATCCTGCAGGTAGTATCTCAGGGTTACAGGTTGGAATTCGAGAAGTCTCCCCCTCGCCGGTTCCTAAAATCTGCTTTGCCAACGTCTCCCTCAGACAGGGCGACGGTATTGGAAGCTATTCACAAGCTGTATTCTCAGCAGGTGATAATCAAGGTACCCCTTCTACAACAGGGAAAGGGGTATTACTCCACAGTTTCAGACGCTGCCGTTTGGATTGTCCACGGCACCCAGGGTCTTTACCAAGGTAATGGCCGAAATGATGATCCTTCTTCGAAGAGAAGGCGTATTAATTATCCCTTACTTGGATGATCTCCTGATAAGGGCAAGATCCAGAGAACAGCTGGAGGTCGGAGTAGCACTAACTCAAGTAGTGCTCCAACAGCACGGGTGGATTCTGAATTTTCCAAAATCCCAACTGATCCCGACGACACGTCTGCTGTTCCTAGGGATGATTCTGGACACTGTTCAGAAAAAGGTATTTCTTCCGGAGGAGAAAGCCAGGGAGTTATCCGAACTCATCAGGAACCTCCTAAAACCAGGGACAGTGTCTGTGCATCAATGCACAAGAGTCCTGGGAAAAATGGTGGCTTCTTACGAAGCGATTCCATTCGGCAGATTCCATGCACGAATTTTTCAGTGGGATCTGCTAGACAAATGGTCCGGATCGCATCTGCAGATGCATCAGCGGATAAAATTGTCGACAAGGACAAGGGTCTCTCTGCTATGGTGGTTGCAGAGTGCTCATCTGTTAGAGGGCCGCAGATTCGGCATACAGAACTGGGTCCTAGTGACCACGGATGCCAGCCTTCGAGGCTGGGGAGCGGTCACACAAGGAAGAAACTTCCAGGGCGTGTGGTCAAGCCTGGAAACGTCTCTTCACATAAATATACTGGAACTAAGAGCAATCTACAATGCTCTAAGCCTGGCAAAACCTCTGCTTCAGGGTCAGCCGGTGTTGATCCAGTCGGACAACATCACGGCAGTCGCCCACGTAAACAGACAGGGCGGCACAAGAAGCAGGAGGGCAATGGCAGAAGCTGCAAGGATTCTTCGCTGGGCGGAAAATCATGTGATAGCACTGTCAGCAGTGTTCATCCCGGGAGTGGACAACTGGGAAGCAGACTTCCTCAGCAGACACGATCTTCACCCGGGAGAGTGGGGACTTCATCCAGAAGTCTTCCACATGATTGTAGTCCATTGGGAAAGACCAATGGTGGACATGATGGCGTCCCGCCTCAACAAAAAACTGGACAGGTATTGCGCCAGGTCAAGAGACCCTCAGGCAATAGCTGTGGACGCTCTGGTAACACCATGGGTGTACCAGTCAGTGTATGTGTTCCCTCCTCTGCCTCTCATACCCAAGGTACTGAGAATTATACGGCAAAGGGGAGTAAGAACGATACTAGTGGCTCCGGACTGGCCAAGAAGGACTTGGTACCCGGAACTTCAGGAGATGCTCACGGAAGATCCGTGGCCTCTACCTTTTAAGAAGGGATCTGCTTCAGCAGGGACCGTGTCTATTCCAAGACTTACCGCGGCTGCGTTTGACGGCATGGCGGTTGAACGCCGGATCCTAAGGGAAAAAGGCATTCCGGAAGAGGTCATCCCTACCCTGGTCAAAGCCAGGAAGGAGGTGACTGCACAACATTATCACCGCATTTGGAGAAAATATGTTGCATGGTGTGAGGCCAGGAAGGCCCCGACAGAGGAATTTCAACTGGGTCGATTCCTACATTTCCTGCAAACAGGATTATCTATGGGCCTCAAATTAGGGTCCATTAAGGTTCAAATTTCGGCCCTGTCGATTTTCTTCCAGAAAGAATTGGCTTCAGTTCCTGAAGTCCAGACTTTTGTAAAAGGAGTACTACATATACAGCCCCCGGTTGTGCCCCCAGTGGCACCGTGGGATCTCAATGTAGTTTTGGATTTTCTCAAATCCCATTGGTTTGAGCCACTCAAATCGGTAGATTTGAAATATCTTACATGGAAAGTAACCATGCTACTGGCCCTGGCTTCAGCCAGGAGAGTGTCGGAATTGGCGGCTTTATCGTATAAAAGCCCATATCTGATTTTCCATTCGGACAGGGCAGAATTGAGGACGCGTCCTCATTTTCTGCCTAAGGTGGTATCAGCGTTTCACCTGAACCAGCCTATTGTGGTGCCTGTGGCTACTAGCGATTTGGAGGATTCCAAGTTGCTGGACGTTGTCAGAGCATTGAAAATATATATTTCAAGGACGGCTGGAGTCAGAAAATCTGACTCGCTGTTTATACTGTATGCACCCAACAAGCTGGGTGCTCCTGCTTCTAAGCAGACGATTGCTCGTTGGATTTGTAGCACAATTCAACTGGCACATTCTGTGGCAGGCCTGCCACAGCCTAAATCTGTCAATGCCCACTCCACAAGGAAGGTGGGCTCATCTTGGGCGGCTGCGCGAGGGGTCTCGGCATTACAACTCTGCCGAGCAGCTACGTGGTCAGGGGAGAACACGTTTGTAAAATTCTACAAATTTGATACCCTGGCTAAGGAGGACCTGGAGTTCTCTCATTCGGTGCTGCAGAGTCATCCGCACTCTCCCGCCCGTTTGGGAGCTTTGGTATAATCCCCATGGTCCTGACGGAGTCCCCAGCATCCACTAGGACGTCAGAGAAAATAAGAATTTACTCACCGGTAATTCTATTTCTCGTAGTCCGTAGTGGATGCTGGGCGCCCATCCCAAGTGCGGATTGTCTGCAATACTTGTACATAGTTATTGTTAAAAAAAATAAATAAAAAAAATCGGGTTGTTTATTGTTGTGAGCCATCTTTTCAGAGGCTCCTACGTTATCATACTGTTAACTGGGTTCAGATCACAAGTTGTACGGTGTGATTGGTGTGGCTGGTATGAGTCTTACCCGGGATTCAAAATCCTTCCTTATTGTGTACGCTCGTCCGGGCACAGTATCCTAACTGAGGCTTGGAGGAGGGTCATAGGGGGAGGAGCCAGTACACACCACCTAGTGGTCAAACTTTTAAATTTTGTGCCCTGTCTCCTGCGGAGCCGCTATTCCCCATGGTCCTGACGGAGTCCCCAGCATCCACTACGGACTACGAGAAATAGAATTACCGGTGAGTAAATTCTTATTTTCTCTGACGTCCTAGTGGATGCTTGGAACTCCGTAAGGACCATGGGGAATAGCGGGCTCCGAAGGAGACTGGGCACTCTAAGAAAGAATTAGGACTACCTGGTGTGCACTGGCTCCTCCCTCTATGCCCCTCCTCCAGACCTCAGTTAGAATCTGTGCCCGGCTCGAGCTGGATGCACACTAGGGGCTCTCCTGAGCTTCTAGAAAAGAAAGTATATTTAGGTTTTTTATTTTCAGTGAGATCTGCTGGCAACAGACTCACTGCTAAGAGGGACTTAGGGGAGAGAAGCGAACCTACCTGCTTGCAGCTAGCTTGGGCTTCTAGGCTACTGGACACCATTAGCTCCAGAGGGATCGAACACAGGCCCAGCCTCGGTCGTCCGGTCCCGGAGCCGCGCCGCCGTCCCCCTTGCAGAGCCAGCACTGCAGCTGTGCGCCATTGCTCCCCATGCACACCTCACACTCCGGTCACTGATGGGTGCAGGGCGCTGGGGGGGGGGGGGGGGGGGGGGGGGGCGCCCTGGGCTGCAATAAGATTACCTTACATTGGCAAAAATACACATAATATAGTCATTAAGACTATATATGTGTAAAATCCCCTGCCATATATCCATGAAAAAAGCGGGAGAAGTCCGCCGTGAAGGGGGCGGGGCTATCTCCCTCAGCACACTGGCGCCATTTCCTCTCACAGCTCCGCTGGAAGGACGCTCCCCAGGCTCTCCCCTGCAGTTTCCAGGCTCAATAGGGTAAAAAAGAGAGGGGGGGCACTAAATTTAGGCGCAAATACATTTATATATAGCTGCTATAGGGTAAAATCACTCATTATAGTGTACATCCCTGTGATTTATAGCGCTGTGGTGTGTGCTGGCATACTCTGTCTCCCCAAAGGACTTTGCGGGGTCCTGTCCTCAGTCAGAGCATTCCCTGTGTGTGTGTGGAGTGTCGGTAAGGCTGTGTGGACATGTTTGATGAGGAGGCTTATGTGGAGGCGGAGCAGGTGCCGATAAATGTGATGTCACCCCCTGCGGGGTCGACACCTGAGTGGATGGTTATGTGGAAGGAATTACGTGACAGTGTCGACTCCTTACATAAGAGGTTTGATGACATAGCAGATGTGGGACAGCCGGCTTCTCAGTCCGTGCCTGCCCAGGCGTCTCAAAAGCCATCAGGGGCTCAAAAACGCCCGCTACCTCAGATGGCAGACACAGATGTCGACACGGATACTGACTCCAGTGTCGACGACGATGAGACTAGTGTACATTCCAATAGGGCCATCCGTTACATGATTACGGCAATGAAAAATGTGTTGCACATTTCTGACATTAACCCTGGTACCACAAAAAAGGGTATTATGTTTGGGGAGAAAAAGCAACCTGTGGTTTTTCCCCCTTCTGAAGAGTTAAATGAAGTGTGTGATGAAGCGTGGGTTTCCCCCGATAAGAAACTGGTAATTTCCAAAAAGTTACTAAGGGCGTACCCTTTCCCGCCAGAGGATAGAATACGTTGGGAGACATCCCCTAGGGTGGATAAAGCGCTCACACGCTTGTCAAAGAAGGTGGCACTACCGTCTCCGGATACGGCCGCCCTAAAGGAGCCTGCGGATAGAAAGCAGGAGGCTATCCTGAAGTCTGTATATACACACTCAGGTATTATACTGAGACCGGCTATTGCTTCAGCATGGATGTGCAGTGCTGCAGCTGCGTGGTCAGATTCCCTGTCTGATAACATTGATACTCTTGACAGGGACACTATATTGCTAACAGTAGAGCATATTAAAGACGTAGTCTTATACATGAGAGATGCACAGAGGGATATTTGCCAACTGGCATCTTGAATAAATGCAATGTCCATTTCTGCCAGGAGAGTATTATGGACTCGGCAGTGGACAGGTGATGCGGATTCTAAAAGGCACATGGAGGTTTTGCCTTACAAGGGTGAGGAATTGTTTGGGGATGGTCTCTCGGACCTCGTTTCCACAGCAACGGCTGGGAAGTCGACATTTTTACCCCATGTTCCCTCACAGCCAAAGAAAGCACCGTATTATCAGGTACAGTCCTTTCGGCCCCAGAAAGGCAAGCGGGTTAGAGGCGCGTCCTTTCTGCCCAGAGACAGAGGTAGGGGGGAAAAGCTGCACCAAACAGCAAGTTCCCAGGAACAAAAGTCCTCTCCCGCTTCCTCTAAGTCCACCGCATGACGCTGGGGCTCCACAGGTGGAGCCAGGTGCGGTGGGGGCCCGTCTCCGGAACTTCAGCGACCAGTGGTTCGCTCACGGGTGGATCCCTGGATTCTACAAGTGGTATCTCAGGGGTACAAGCTGGAATTCGAGACGTCTCCCCCTCGTCGTTTCCTCAAATCAACCTTGCCAACTACTCCCCCAGACAGGGAGGCGGTGCTGGAAGCGATTCACAAGCTGTACTCCCAGCAGGTGATAACCAAAGTACCCCTCCTTCAACAGGGACGGGGTTACTATTCCACAATGTTTGTGGTACCGAAACCGGACGGTTCGGTGAGACCCATTCTAAATTTGAAATCCTTGAACACTTATATAAGAAGGTTCAAGTTCAAAATGGAATCGCTCAGGGCGGTTATTGCAAGCCTGGACGAAGGGGATTACATGGTATCACTGGACATCAAGGATGCTTACCTGCATGTCCCCATTTACCCTCCTCACCAGGAGTATCTCAGATTTGTGGTACAGGACTGTCATTACCAATTCCAGACGTTGCCGTTTGGTCGGTCCACGGCACCGAGGGTATTTACCAAGGTAATGGCCGAAATGATGATACTCCTTCGAAAAAAGGGAGTTATAGTTATCCCGTACTTGGACGATATCTTTATAAAGGCGAGGTCCAGGGAACAGTTGTTGATCGGAGTAGCACTAGCTCGGGAAGTGCTACAACAGCACGGCTGGATCCTGAATATTCCAAAGTCGCAGCTGGTTCCTACAACGCGTCTACTGTTCCTGGGGATGGTTCTGGACACAACAGAAAAAGGTGTTTCTCCCGGAGGAGAAGGCCAAGGAGTTGTCATCTCTAGTCAGAGACCTCCTAAAACCAAAACAGGTGTCGGTGCACCATTGCACGCGAGTCCTGGGAAAGATGGTAGCTTCTTACGAAGCAATTCCATTCGGAAGGTTCCATGCAAGGATCTTTCAGTGGGATCTGTTGGACAAGTGGTCCGGATCGCATCTTCAGATGCATCGGCTGATAACCCTGTCTCCAAGGACCAGGGTGTCGCTTTTGTGGTGGCTGCAGAGTGCTCATCTTCTAGAGGGCCGCAGATTCGGCATACAGGACTGGGTCCTGGTGACCACGGATGCCAGCCTTCGAGGTTGGGGGGCAGTCACACAGGGAAGAAACTTCCAAGGACTATGGACGAGTCAGGAGACTTCCCTACACATAAATATTCTGGAACTAAGGGCCTTTTACAATGCCCTAAGTCAGGCAAGACCCCTGCTTCAACACCAGCCGGTGCTGATCCAGTCAGACAACATCACGGCGGTCGCCCATGTAAACCGTCAGGGCGGCACAAGAAGCAGGATGGCGATGGCAGAAGCCACAAGGATTCTCCGATGGGCGGAAAATCATGTGTTAGCACTGTCAGCAGTGTTCATTCCGGGAGTGGACAACTGGGAAGCAGACTTCCTCAGCAGGCACGACCTCCACCCGGGAGAGTGGGGACTTCATCCAGAAGTCTTCCAAATGATTGTACACCATTGGGAAAGGCCACAGGTGGACATGATGGCGTCCCGCCTCAACAAAAAGCTAAAAAGATATTGCGCCAGGTCAAGGGACCCTGAGGCGGTAGCTGTGGACGCTCTGGTGACACCGTGGGTGTACCAGTCAGTTTATGTGTTCCCTCCTCTGCCTCTCGTACCCAAGGTACTGAGAATAATAAGAAGGAGAGGAGTAAGAACTATACTTGTGGTTCCGGATTGGCCAAGAAGAGCTTGGTACCCAGAACTTCAAGAAATGATCTCAGAGGACCCATGGCCTCTGCCGCTCAGACAGGACCTGCTGCAGCAGGGGCCCTGTCTGTTCCAAGACTTACCGAGGCTGCGTTTGACGGCATGTCGGTTGAACATCGGATCCTAAAAGAAAAGGGCATTCCGTAGGAAGTCATTCCTACGCTGATTAAAGCTAGGAAAGATGTGACCGTAAGACATTATCACCGCATATGGCGAAAATATGTTGCTTGGTGTGAGGCCAGAAAGGCCCCAACGGAGGAATTTCAGCTCGGTCGATTTCTGCACTTCCTACAGTCAGGGGTGACTATGGGCCTAAAATTGGGTTCCATTAAGGTCCAGATCTCGGCTCTGTCGATTTTCTTCCATAAAGAACTGGCTTCACTGCCTGAAAGTCAGACTTTTGTTAAAGGAGTGCTGCATATTCAGCCCCCTTTTGTGCCTCCAGTGGCACCGTGGGATCTCAACGTGGTGTTGGATTTCCTAAAGTCACATTGGTTTGAGCCACTTAAAACCGAGGAGCTAAAATACCTCACGTGGAAAGTGGTCATGCTGTTGGCTTTGACGTCGGCCAGACGTGTATCAGAATTGGCGGCTTTGTCTTGTAAAAGCCCTTATCTGATTTTTCATATGGATAGGGCGGAATTGAGGACTCGTTCCCAATTCCTTCCTAAGGTGGTTTCAGCTTTTCATGTGAACCAACCTATTGTGGTGCCTGCGGCTACTCGGGACTTGGAGGATTCCAAGTTACTGGACGTAGTCAGGGCCCTGAAAATATATGTTTCCAGGACGGCTGGAGTCAGGAAAACTGACTCGCTATTTATCCTGTATGCACCCAACAAGCTGGGTGCTCCTGCTTCTAAGCAGACTATTGCTCGCTGGATCTGTAGCACGATTCAACTTGCACATTCTGCGGCTGGACTGCCGCATCCTAAATCTATAAAAGCCCATTCCACGAGGAAAGTGGGCTCTTCTTGGGCGGCTGCCCGAGGGGTCTCGGCTTTACAACTTTGCCGAGCTGCTACTTGGTCGGGTTCAAACACATTTGGAAAATTCTACAAGTTTGATACCCTGGCTGAGGAGGACCTTGAGTTCTCTCATTCGGTGCTGCAGAGTCATCCGCACTCTCCCGCCCGTTTGGGAGCTTTGGTATAATCCCCATGGTCCTTACGGAGTTCCCAGCATCCACTAGGATGTCAGAGAAAATGAGAATTTACTCACCGGTAATTCTATTTCTCGTAGTCCGTAGTGGATGCTGGGCGCCCATCCCAAGTGCGGATTGTCTGCAATACTTGTATATAGTTATTGCCTAACTAAAGGGTTATTGTTATGAGCCATCTGTTCGTGAGGCTCAGTTGTTGTTCATACTGTTATCTGGATATAGTATCACGAGTTGTACGGTGTGATTGGTGTGGCTGGTATGAGTCTTACCCGGGATTCCAAATCCCTTCCTTATTGTGTCAGCTCTTCCGGGCACAGTTTCCCTAACTGAGGTCTGGAGGAGGGGCATAGAGGGAGGAGCCAGTGCACACCAGGTAGTCCTAATTCTTTCTTAGAGTGCCCAGTCTCCTTCGGAGCCCGCTATTCCCCATGGTCCTTACGGAGTTCCCAGCATCCACTACGGACTACGAGAAATAGAATTACCGGTGAGTAAATTCTTATTTTTTCTTCCTTGTGTGCTTTCTAACCTTGTATTTATAAGGCAGAGATATTTATTATCATTTTGCTGGGCTACACACATCAAGTTGTTTTCTTTAGTGCTCACTTATAGGGAGTGTATCTTAGCTTAGCAGAATTGCGAACGAAAGATTAGCAGAATTGCGAATAGAAATTTCTTAGCAGTTTCTGAGTAGCTCGAGACTTACTCAGCCATTGCGATCAGTTCAGTCAGTTTCATTCCTGGTTTGACGTCACAAACACACCCAGCGTTCCCCCAGACACTCCCCCGTTTCTTCAGACACTCCTGCGTTTTTCCCAGAAACGCCAGCGTTTTTTCACACACGCCCAGAAAACGGCACGTTTCCTTCCAGAAACACCCACTTCCTGTCAATCACAGTACGATCACCAGAACGATGAAAAATCCTCGATATGCCGTGAGTAAAATACCTAACTTTTGTGTAAAATATCTAAGCGCATGCGCTCTGCGAACCTTGCGCATGCGCAGTAAGCGACTAATCGCAATATAGTGAAAATCGGCAGCGAGCGAACAACTCGGAATGACCCCCCATGTGCACTGCAGGGGGGGCAGATACAACATTTGCAGAGAGAGTTAGATTTGAGTGGGTTATATTGTTTCTGTGCACAGTAAATACTGACTGCTTTATTTTTACACTGCAATTTAAATTTCAGTTTGAACACACCCCACCCAAATCTATCTGTCTCTGCACATGTTATATCAGTCCCCCCTGCAGTGCACATGGTTTTGCCCAACTGCTAACAAATTTGCTGCTGCGATCAACTCAGAATTAGGCTCATAGCCCAGGTAGACCAGCCATCAAGGTGATATAGCTGGTACGGTGTAGTATGGTATGACGGTGGCCGAGCTGCCGGCGACCAGCATACCGGCGGCGGGAGCCCGACCGCCGGCATACTGACAGCGTGTAGAGCGCAAATGAGCCCCTTGCGGGCACGGTAGCGCGCCATGCTATTTTATTCTCCCTCCAGGGGGGTCGTGGACCCTCACGAGGGAGAAAAAGTGTCGGTATGTCGGCTGTCGGGATTCCGGCACCGGTATACTGTGCGCCGGGATCCCGACAGTCAGCATACTGAAGACCACCCGCTGGTACCCTCATTTCCAGTTGATCACTCGCTAGCTGCTTTTAGCAGCAGTGCAAACGCTAAGCCGCCGCCCTCTGGGAGTGTATCTTAGCTTAGCAGAAGTGCGAACGAAAGGTTAGCAGTTCTGCTACTAAAAAATGTCATGCAGTTTCAGCGTGGCTCAACACTTACTCCTAGCTTGCGATGACTGCAGTCTGTTTAGTTCCTGGTTTGACGTCATAAACACGCCCTGCGTTCGGCCAGCACTCCCCCGTTTCTCCAGCCACACCTGCGTTTTTACCTGGCACACCTGCGTTTTTTAGCACACTCCCTGAAAACGCTGAGTTGCCGCCCAGAAACACCCACTTCCTGTCAATCAAACAACGAACACTCGAGCGACTGAAAAGCGTTGCTCGAGCTTGTGTAAAACGACAAAGTTTTGTGTGAAAGTACTTAGCGCATGCGCGCTGTGTACCATGCGCATGCGCAGAATTGCCGTTTTTCCACCTGATCGATGCGCTGCGAAAATTGGCAGCGAGCGATCAACTCGGAATGAGGGCCAATGTACTGGGCTGAAGATTGCCAGTCTGTGTGGGACGTGGGGCAGACAGGCTCCTATGTGTTGAGGAGATGTGCATTTTAAATATGACCTAAGTCCTATACTGTTTACCAATTATTATATTTTAGTTGCAAAATAATAACTTATGCATTTTTCTAAAAAAACAAAAACCATATAGGCAGAATACGTATAGCCCCGGATAATTACCGCACCTGAGGCTATCCAATTAGCCCCAATGTGCATAGATCCGCAACTATTTACGGATCCTATGTGTTTTCGCACAAAAAATAAAACCCCTGTTTATTGTGCCCGAAATATTATAATATCATGTTATTATTAAAGTTAGAAGGTGCCAACAAGAAACATGCCCACATATTGTACCTATATTTCTCTTACGTCCTAGAGGCTACGGAGGTCCATTTAGTACCATGGGGTATAGACTGGTCCACTAGGAGCCATGGGCACTTTAAGAATTTGATAGTGTGGTCTGGCTCCTCCCTCTATGCCCCTCCTACCAGACTCAGTTTAGAAAATGTGCCCGGAGGAGCCGGTCACACTGAAAGAAGCTCCTGAAGAGTTTTCTGCATTTATTTTCTCTGCTATTTTCAGGCAGGGCTGGTTGGCACCAGCCTGCCTGCTTTGTGGGACTTAGGGGGGGGAACGGCCCAACCTCTTGGAAGGGTTAATCGTCACGTTCCACGCTGGCAGGACACTGAGCTCCTGAGGGAACTGTTCGCAATCCCCACCAGGGCGAGCGTACATTCCCGCAGCATGCTGCTACCCCTAACAGTGCCAGAAGAATGAAGAGTGGTGAGTACTGAGCCAGTTAGCGGGGCGCCGGCCATTATGGCGGCACGAGGGTACGGGAACGCGCGGCTTCTAAACGGGGCGGAATGCGTCTCCAGACACAGTACACAACTGCGTCTCAGTACACAGTACCCAGACTGACAAACACGGCCTTAAAACGGTTCTGCTCCAGTGTGACTCCAAATTACCACAGCGGTACCAGGGGGTCATAGCAGGGGGGGAGCAACTATGTACTAAGCGACATGGTTAAGCTTGGCATTAGCGGTAAGGGCGCAGTAAGGCCTGGCTCCAAATACCTCTATGTATCCCTGAAGGGCTTTTTGTGGTTTACTTGTGCTTAACCTTTTCGTGTGTGTGTGTGTGTGTGTGTGTGTGTGTGTGTGTGTGTGTGTGTGTGTGTGTGTATTGTCACATTACATTATGTCAGGCAAAGAGCGTGTTTCTTGTACAGCGGAGTGTTCCTCTTCACCAGGGGGCTCACTACTGGGTACTCAGGGTTCACAGAATAGCAGGGCTGAACCAGAGTGGGTTAATGCTCTTAAAGGAATGATCTCCACTCTTTCTACAAAATTGTCCTGCAATGAGTTTATGAACAGTGACTCAGTCCCCAAAACAGCATCTGAATCCCCTCCCATTTGTCCACAAAAGCGATCTCTGGCCCATATCCTGCAGTCTGACTCTGACAGGTCAGACATAGAGGAGGGTGAGGTGGATTTGGAGGGGGGGGAGGATGTGGCTCTGTCACAGGGAATAGAGGCTCTTATAGAGGCTATCAGAGATGTTCTGCATATTCCTGATAAGGTGTCAGAGGAGTGTGAGGAATCTTATTTTAATGTAAAAAAGAAGTCCTCAGTCACTTTACCTGCGTCAAAGGAATTGAATACAGGTTGAGTATCCCTTATCCAAAATGCTTGGGACCGGAAGAATTTTGGATATCGGATTTTTCCGTATTTTGGAATAATTGCATACCATAATGAGTTATCATGGTGATGGGACCTAAGTCTAAGCACAGAATGCATTTATGTTTCATATACACACAGCCTGAATGCCATTTTAGCCAATATTTTTAATAACTTTGTGCATTAAACAAAGTGTGTGTACATTCACACAATTCATTTATGTTTCATATACACCTTGTACACACAGCCTGAATGTCATTTAATACAATATTTTTAATAACTTTGTGTATTAAACAAACAAAGTTTGTGTACATTGAGCTATCAGAAAACAAAGGTTTCACTATCTCACTCTCACGAAAAAAATTCCGTAATTCGGAATATTCTGTATTTCGGAATATTTGGATATGGGATACTCAACCTGTACCCTGTTTGAAGAACCATGGGTTAATCCTGATGCGAAATTTCCTATCCCTAAAAGGTTGCTCTCATCTTTTCCTCTGGAGGATAGGAAAAAATGGGAAGATCCACCGATAGTGGATGCATCAGTCTCTAGGCTGTCACGTAAAATTGTATTGCCTGTTCCTGGTGCAGCCTCCCTGAAAGACACGGCTGATCGTAAAATTGAGACTACACTCAAATCTTTGTACACAGCTGCTGGGATGGCCCAAAGACCCACTATTTCATGTGCGTGGATCACAAAAGCCATTGCAAAATGGTCAGGTAACCTAATTGAGGGGTTAGATTCCTTGTCTAGGGGGGATGTTGTTTTACTCCTGCAGCAAATACAGGACTCTGCGAACTTTATGGTGGAAGCCATAAAAGAAATAGGCTTGCTTAATGCACGCACCACTGCTATGGCAGTGTCAGCACACAGGGGCTTGTGGCTACGCCAGTGGACTGCTGACACGGACACCAGGGAAGGCGTGGAAGGCCTACCATTCACAGGAGAGGCCTTATTTGGAGATGAACTAGACAACTGGATCTCCACAGCTACTGCTGGTAAGTCTACGTATCTTCCTTCCGCATCCCCCCCAACCAAGAAGACTTATTCAGCTTCTACGTTGCAGTCCTTTCGGACAGCCAAGTTCAAGGGCATATCCAGAGGTGCTTCTACATCCTCCAGCGGCGCAAGAGGTAAACCATGCAAACCAGCAACTGCCAGTGCTCAGGAACAGAGCTCAGGCTCTGCTTCCTCAAAGCTTTCAGCATGACGGTGGACCGCGATGCCTGGAGGGCTGTCAGATGGGAGCCTGACTAAAATTCTTCAGACACATCTGGTCAAGTTCGTGCCAGGATCCCTGGGTCACAGATCTTATTTCCCAAGGCTACAGACTGGAGTTCTAGGAGCTCCCACCTCAAAGATTCTTCAAATCAGGCTTACCAGTTTCACAAGAGGCAAGTATAACTTTACAGCATGCCATCCAAAGGCTGGTACAGACTCAAGTTATTGATCCAGTTCCACCTCATCTGCAAAACAAGGGGTATTATTCCAAGTTGTTTGTAGTACCGAAAGTCATTGAACCTGTACTTACGAGTGTTCAAATTCAAGATGGAGTCTCTGAGAGCGGTGATCTCAGGTCTGAAGAAAGGGAAATTCCTAGTGTCTCTGGATATTAAGGATGCATACCTTCACATTCCAATCTGGCCGCCTCATCAGGCTTAAGTACGGTTTGCACTGCAGGACTGTCACTACCAGTTCCAGGCCCTGCCATTTGGTCTCTCCACGGCAATGATACTGAACACTGAGTCGCAGAAAGTGTTCCTTCCGTTGGAAAAGGCATTGGTAATCCAGTCGATGGTTCGGGATGTCCTGAAGCCAACCCGAGTATTGGTGCATCTTTGCATTCACCTTCTGGGGAAAATGGTGGCCTCTTACGAGGCACTTCAATACGAGGATCGGAGGTTCGGAATTCAGAACTGGAGTCTGTTAACCACGTCAGGAGTTGGGGAGCAGTCACTCAGGGGGTGCAGTTTCAATGAAGATGGTCAAGTCAGGAAGTCATCCTTCCAGTCAACATTCTGGAACTCGGGGCCATATACAAAGCCCTTCTGCAGGCCTCACATCTTCAAGATCGGGCCATTCCGGTCCAGTCAGACGGCAGTAACGTACATAAACCGACAGGGCGGAACGAAGAGCAGTGCAGCAATGTCAGAGGTGTCAAGAATTCTCCTCTGGGCAGAAAGAAACGCTGTGCATTGTCAGCGGTCTTCATTCCGAGAGTAGAAAACTGGGAAGCAGACTTCCTCAGCAGACACAACCTGAACCCGGGGGAGTGGGGCCTTCACCCGGAAGTGTTCAGGTGCTTGACACATCGATGGGGATATCCACAGATCGACATGATGGCCTCTCGACTCAATAAGAAGCTCAGGCGGTATTGTTCCAGTTCGAGAGACCCAGAGGCAGTGGCGGTAGACTCCATGGGTCTATCAGATGGTGTATGTGTTTCCTCCACTTCCTCTGATCCCAAGAATTCTTAAGCGAATAAAAAGGGAAAAGGTTCAAGCAATACTCATTTCTCCAGACTGGCCAAGAAGGGCCTGGTATGCGGACCTTCTGTAGATGCTCCTCGAAGATCCGTAGCCTCTACCTCTTCGCAAGGATCTTCTGCAGCAGTTCATCTATCAGGACTTATCGCTGCTACATTTGATGGCATGGAAGTTGAATGGCTGTTTCTAGCCAGGAGGGGATCCCCTAACAAGGTTATCCCGACTATGATCCAAGCCAGGAAGGAGGTAACGTCTAAACATTACCATCGTATTTGGAAGAAATACGTCTCTTGGTGTGAGAGCAGAAATTATTCTGCGGTGGAATTTCATCTGGGACGTTTCCTGCTTTTTCTGCAGTCAGGTGTGGATGTGGGCCTGTGTCTGTGCTCCATAAAAGTCCAGATTTCGGCCTTGTCCATTTTCTTTCAGAAATAATTGTCTTCTCTCCCTGAGGTCCAGACGTACTTGAAAGGTGTTCTGCACATCCAACCTCCCTTTGTGCCTCCCATGGCACCTTGGGATCTCGATTTGGTGCTGCAGTTCCTCCAATTGGACTGGTTTGAACCGTTACAGGAGGTGGACGTTAAAATATCTTACGTGGAAGACCGTCACACTGTTGGCCTTGGCTTCAGCAAGATGTGTGTTGGAGCTGGGGGCTTTGTCTCACAAAAGTCCCTATTTAATTTTTCATGAGGACAGAGCTGAACTCAGAACTCGTAAGCAATTTTTTCCTAAAGTGGTGTCTGCGTTTCACATCAACCAACCTATTGTGGTTCCGGTTGTCACCGACACCTCTGCTACTTCAAAGTCTTTGGATGTTGTGAGGGCTTTGAAGGTGTATGTCAAGCGAACAGCTCGTCACAGAAAATCGGACTCGCTGTTTGTTCTTTATGATCTCAATACAATTGGGTGTCCTGCGTCAAAGCAGTCCATTGCACGCTGGATCAGTCTTACTATCCAGCATGCTTATTCAACGGCAGGTTTGCCATGTCCAAAATCTGTACAGGCCCACTCTACTAGGTCGGTGGGTTCTTCCTAGGCGGCTGCCCGGGGTGTTTCGGCTTTACAGCTCTGCCGAGCAGCTACTTGGTCAGGTTCAAACACGTTTGCTAAGTTCTACACTTTGGCTTCTGAGGACCTTCACTCTGGTCAATCAGTTCTGCAGGAACCTCCACACTCTCCCACACAGTTTGGGAGCTTTGGTACAACCCCATGGTACTAAATGGACCCCAGTATCCTCTAGGGGGAGGCGGTCAAGATCCCGCCGGACGGAATCCCAGTGGTCGAAATACCGATGCCGGAACCCCGACCGGCACAAGCCCGACATATTCTCCCTCCGTGGGTGTCCACGACACCCATAGAGGGAGAATATAATAGTGTGCCGAGCGTAGCGAGGCATCGTGCCCGCAGCATGGCGAGTGAAGCGAGCCCGCAAGGGGCTGCGTTCCGCTCGCCACCCCTGTCGGGATTGTGTGGTCGGGATTTCGACCGCCTGGATCCCGTCCAGCGGGATTTAGTACTGATCCCCCTTTAGGACGTAAGAGAAAATAAGATTTTAGTTACCTACCGGTAAATCCTTTTCTCATAGTCCATAGAGGATACTGGACGCTTACCTAGTGCTTCATTCTTCCTGCACTGTTACTTGGTTAAGTAATGTTGGTTCAGCCGTTGCTGTTCCTGTTTCAAGTTTGGTTAGTCTGGCTTTCCACTTGTTTGTGTGCACTGGTTCGGAATCTCACCACTATCCTTATCTATCCTTCTCTCAAAGTATGTCCATCTCCTCTGGCACAGTTTCCTAGACTGAGTCTGGTAGGAGGGGCATAGAGGGAGGAGCCAGCCCACACTATCAAATTATAGTGCCCATGGCTCCTAGTGGACCTGTCTATACCCCATGGTACTAAATGGACCCCAGTATCCTCTACGGACTACGAGAAAAGGTTTTACCGGTAAGAAGATTTTAATTAATTTTCTACATTTTGATATGTCTACAAAATAAACCAAACTGCACATACAATTTAACTTTTAGGCAAAATATAGGCATGTTGACATTCTGACCATAATAGGCAAGTCTACATACTTTGCTGTCATTTATCACAACTGCGTTACCATTTGAGTATTTAGGGGTCATTATGACCTGATCGCATGCTGCCGTTCATCGCAGCGCAGCGTTCAGGTCAGAAGTGCGCATGCCAGACAGCCGACGGCTGTCGTAGCCCAGGGATGACCTCTGCCTGATTGACAACAGGAGCTGGACCAATTGAAGTCCAAGCTAGCGGATATGGAGGACAGATCGCGACGAAATAACATCAAGATTAGGGGCATACCTGACTCTGTTACCAACTCCGAACTGGAGTCTTATGCCACTGCCCTATTCAAGAAACTCCTCCATGCTGCGGACTCTGCAGAACTTTTGATAGACCGCATCCATCGCCTCCCCAGACCACGCTCTGTCTCGTCCGATTTACCTAAAGATACCCTCCTCCGAGTGCATTTCTTCCCCGTTATGGAACGCATCATATTTTGATACTATGCTGAGGTGGCGGTGTCTGCTCCGTCAGCCCGCCCCTATCTTTTTGTACACTACTGCAAGTTCCCATATTTTTGTTTTTCCTCCCCTGCAGTAGTCATGCAGGTCCAATGTACCGGACCTTTTTTGTTTGTTTCCCCAACCCCCGGTTTAGACCCTTTTTTACCAGTCCCCCTTTTGTCCCTCCCCCCCCCCCCCCCCCCCCCCTCCCCCGAGCTCCAGACGCTTTTCCATCATTTATTCATTGTGGTATTCTGATGTTTGGCATGTTCCCACTTACAATGCTCTGTATAGATTTCTGTCTTTTATTTCTGATATATACTTCCAATGTTGAACCTTCTTTCTCTTAATGTTAAGGGACTGAACTCACCCAATAAACGTAGATTGGCCCTCTCTTTCTTCCACCATCAAAAAGCTGATGTTGTCGCACTACAAGAAACCCATTTTACCTCTGCTAACCCTCCCCTTTTTAAAAACAGTAACTTCCCCGTAGGATATTATGCAAATGGCCCGTTCAAACGCAACGGAGTGGCTATCCTATTTAGTAAACATGTCTCCTTTGTCCTCCATTCACAGACCTCAGACAAGAGTGGCCAATACTTGATCCTTACTGGTTTGCTAGACGATAAACCCTCTACGCTAGTTTGCCTATACGCCCCTAACTCTAACCAAGTACCATCTTTACGCAAGCTGTTTCTCACAATACGCAAATCACTTCAGGGCTCTCTGGTTATACTGGGCGATTACAACTTAGTCCTAGACCCAAAACTAGACAAATCCCGCTACCCTTCCCACCCCATCCGCTCAATCCGGCCCCTCCTTAGCCTTTCGCAATTTGCTCACAGAATTTGATTTATATGATGTCTGGAGAACCCGAAACCCCTTGGGTCGGGAATACACGTTCCACTCCCTAGTGCACAACTCCTATTCCAGAATAGATCTGATTCTGTGCGATAAATGGTCTCTCCAGAGGACTAGGGATGTTGATATCCTTCCGATCACTTGGTCTGATCACGCCCCCGTTCTCTGGAAATGGAATCTCCATGACACCCGATACCCTTTGAGACCGTGGCGCCTCTATCCCTATCTCTTAAATAACCCTTTGTCCAAGAAACTTATTCTTGACTCTATAAATTCTTATCTGGCTACTAATTCCCCCCTGGACACCTCCACTATAAACCACTGGTGTGCCTTTAAAGCTGTCACTCGTGGCGCGGCTATCCAAGCTGGCGCCACCCTCAAAAAACAAGCCCTTCAACTACAGTCGAAACTAGAGGACGAATTGACCGATCTCGAATCAAAGAATGCAGCCAATCCCATCTTAAAAAAGAAATTTCTAATGTTCGCAGTCACCTCCAAAAACTACTCCTTGCTCGTACCCAAGCGGCACTGAATAGGTTGAGGCAGAAGTTTTATCTCCTAGGCAATAAATCTGGTAGACTGTTGGCCCGTAAATTACGAGCCCACCAGGCCAGAAACAAAATCAAATTCCTCTACTCTCCCTCCAGACGAAAGATCTTAAATCCTAAGGACATAACAGATCAATTTGCACAATATTACGCCAAACTTTACAACTTGCAGGCTGACTCTTCAACCCCTCAACCTACCCCGCTCTCTATCTCTTCTTTTTTAAATAACCTTTCTTTTCCCACTCTCACCCAAGATCAATTATCCACACTTAATGCCCCGTGGTCGTTTGCTGAAATCTCCACGGCTATTTACTCATCTCCTCGTAACAAGGCCCCTGGCCCGGATGGGTTCACTACTGATTTTTATACTGCATTTCATGATGTTCTTTCCCCCCATTTGACTGCCCTGTTCAATACATTCTCAGATCTAGGCACCCTCCCGTCAGAATTATTGGAAGCCCGTATAGTTACTATTCCCAAACCCGGCAAGGATCCAGTCTACGTCCATAATTATCGCCCTATAGCGCTGCCTAATTGCGACATCAAACTCTACGCTAAACTGATTGCAACACGTATCAACCAAATCCTTCCATTGCTGGTACACCCGGACCAAACTGGCTTTGTGCCAGGGAGACAAGCGTCGGATAATACGCGCAGAGTCTTCAACCTGATCGACTCACTCTCGAAAGATCAGGGCCTCCTCTTGCTGTCCCTGGATGCAGAGAAGGCCTTCGATAGGCTAAACTGGGAATATATGCGTGAAGTACTCCTTCGCTTTGGCTTTAGAGAGCGTATTTTGACCTCTATCTTAGCGTTGTATAGCTCCCCCATGGCCCGGGTGTTCAGCAATGGATTCCTTTCAGACTCCTTTTTAATTACAAATGGTACCAGACAAGGCTGCCCCCTTTCCCCTCTAATATTTGTCTTATCGATTGAACCCCTAGCCATTACAATCCGGGACAATCCCCAACTTCCAGCATTGCAACTTGGTTCCTCTCGCCACAAATTAAGTCTATTTGCAGACGATATCCTTCTCTTTATTTCTGACCCCATCAATACTCTCCCTCTCTTACATTCTACTCTAGATGCATATGGCCTGGCTTCCTACTACAAGCTCAACACCACAAAGACAGATGCCTTACCCATTAACCTATCTCACTCCTTGCCAACCCTCCAATCTTCTTACCCGTATAACTGGCAGAAGCATATGATAAAATACCTGGGCATCAACATCCCAACTCACACTCCTGATGTCTTCGCCTCAAATCTTTCCCCCCTAATAGAGATACTAGAAGCTCTAACGAACTCTTGGGTGTCGTATGAGGTCTCCTGGTTGGGCCGTATGGCCGCATTTAAAATGTCTCTCTTACCCAAACTAATGTACCTATTCCGCACAATCCCGTATAACTTTCAGCAGAAGGCCCTTCGAACCTGTTCTTCTATAATGTCTAGATATGTCTGGTCTTCAAAACCGCCCTCGCTAGCGCATTCTAGGATGGTTCTACCGAGAGCTCTGGGGGGTCTGTGTCTGCCTGACATCTCCCTATACCAGGAAGCCTCTCTTCTGGCCTCCCTCAAGTACTATTTTAATGTCAATACTCGGGTAGGCTGGGTAGAACTTGAACAAGCTCGAGCTCATTCATTCCCTCTTGCTGATCTATTCCGCATCCCCAAGACGATCCGACCGGCCCTCCCGGGCCTACTCCCATAGGCGGCGACTATCTGTTTGCAGCACTGCAAAAAATAGCTAGCGAGCGATCAACTCTGAATGACCCCCCTTAGTACACAGTAGTGTACACAGTACACAGACTGACATTACAGCTTAAAAGGGGGCTTACTCATTTTATGCACTCAGACACATAACGCCAGTATAAAGAAGAGCGAGAAGACTGCACGCCATTGAAGGGGCAGGGTTTCACTATGAGCGGATCCAGCAGCTCACAGGCGCCATTTTACCCTACTGCAGCTGACACAGACGCTGACTGCAGGGAAGCACAGCTCCTCCGGAGAGCCTCCAGATTACCTCAGTGGTACCAGGGGGTCATAGCAGGGGGGGAGCTATATAATTGTGTACTAAGGGGGTTATTCAGACCTGATCGCTCGCTAGCAGTTTTTTGCAGTGCTGCGATCAGATAGTCGCCGCCTACAGGGGAGTGTATTTTAGCTGTGCAATTGTGCGAATGCATGTGCAACCGAGCGGTACAACTAAAGTTTGTGCAGTTTCTGAGTTGCCCAGAACTTACTCAGCCGCTGCGATCACTTCAGCCTGTCTCGGGCCGGAATTGACGTCAGACATCCTCCCTGCAAACGCTTAGACACGTTTGGGTTTTTCAACCACTCCCAGAAAACGGTCAGATGGCACCCACAAACGCCTACTTCCTGTCAATCTCTTTGCGATCAGCTGTGCGAATGGATTCTTCGTAAAACCCATTGCACAGCAACGATCCGCTTTGTACCCATGCAACGCGCCTGCGTATTGCGGTGCATGCACATGCGCAGTTCTGAACTCATCGCAGTGCTGCAAAAAACGCTAGCGAGCAATCAGGTCTGAATTATCCCCTAAGTCCCTAATCTAGTCTGCGACCCGGCTAAGCTTGGCTTTAGCATTAAGGGCGCCGTGTGCTGTTTCTACCTCTTCTGTGTCTCTCGTGAAGGGCTCTTTGTGGTTTAATTGAGCTTTTAACCTTTTCCTGTGTGTGTGCTGTTACTACTGCAGTACAGTATGTCATGCATGACACAGTGTTCCTCTTCTCCAGGGGGTTCACTAGTGTGTACTCAGTGTAGTATCCCTTCTCAGGCTAGTAAAGCGGAGCCAGCATGGCTGGACTCCATTCGGGGGATGATTTCCACTATCTCTACTAAATTATCTCGTAATGCGAAGGAGACGCAATACTAAGACAGTCTATGACTGAGTTTATGCAAAAGGACTCGGTACTCCCCTCTTCACTTTCTGCTCTTGACTTTGCCACTTACTTCACATCCAAAATTGACTCCATTCGTCAGGACATAACATCCCACCAGAACCTGAGCAACCCCCTTCATCCATTTCTCAACCACCCCTCTCCTTCCCTCCTACAAAATCTGACATCTTTCTTCCCTGTATCTGGAGAGGAAGTCATAGTCCTCATCCGGTCCTCACCTTCCCCCACCTCCCCACTTGACCCTATTCCCTCCCGCCTCTCTTCTTCTGCCTGTTCCCATCTTGCCCATCTACTCAATCTCTCACTCTCATCAGGCACTGTCCCTTCTACCTTCAAGCATGCACTTGTCTCCCCTATTCTTAAAAAACCTACCCTTGGTCCAACCAATCTCTCCAACTACCGACCCATCTCTCTTCTCCCTTTTGCCTCCAAACTCCTTGAGCGTATTGTCTACAACTGCCTCACTGTCATTCTTTATTCCCACTCACTGCTTGACCCTTTCCAGTCTGGTTTCCGTCCTCAGCACTCCACTGAAACTGCCCTCACGAAAGTCTGCAATGACCTCCTTGCTGCAAAATCCAGGGGCCACTACTCTCTGTTTATTCTCCTTGACCTCTCTGCTCTGCTTTTGACACTGTAGACCACCCTCTCCTCCTGCAAATCCTTTATTCCCTTGGTTTGCGTGATACTGCTCTCTCCTGGCTGTCCTCCTACCTTTCTGACCATTCCTTCTCTGTCTCCTCTCAGGACTCCACACACCCCCCTCCCCCCCCCCCCCCCGACTTCCTCTACCAGTAGGTGTCCCCCAAGGATCTGTTCTTGGGCCTCTCTTTTTCTCTCTCTACACATTCTCATTAGGTGAGCTCATTAGCTCTTTTGACTTAAAATATCATCTCTATGCTGACGATACTCAAATCTACCTTTCCTCCCCTGACCTCTCCCCTGCTCTCCTCACTCATATCTCCAACAGTCTCTCTGCTATCTCCTCCTGGATGTCCCAGTGCTTTCTTAAACTTAACATGTCTAAGACTGAGCTGATCATCTTCCCTCCCTCCCGCATAACCTCACCTCCCACAATTTCATTATCCATTGATGGCACAACTATCTCCTCTATCCCCCAAGTGCAATGTCTTGGAGTAATCCTTGACTCCTCCCTCTCCTTCAAACCACACATTCAGTACCTCTAAAAAACCTGCCATATCCATCTCAAAAACATCTCCAGGATCAGACCATTTCTCACCCAGGATACTACAAGACCCTCATCCACTCACTGGTCATCTCCAGATTAGACTACTGCAATCACCTCCTATCTGGCCTACCTCAAAAATGCCTCTCTCCACTTCAATCTATCCTCAATGCTGCTGCCAGTCTCATCTTCCTTACCAAACGTACTACATCCCCTCTCTTGCAGGACCTTCACTGGCTACCCTTCCCATTCAATTGAGGGGTTAGACACCTTACCACAAGAGGAAATTGTTTTACTCCTGCAACACATCCAAGATTCTGCAAACTTTTTGGTGGTAGCCATTAAGGAGATAGGTTTGCTTAATGCACGCACCACAGCTATGGCAGTGTCGGCACACAGGGGATTATGGCTACATAAGTGGACTGCTGACGCGGACTCCAAAAAAGATGTGGAAGGCCTGCCTTTCACAGATGAGGCCTTATTTGGTGACAAACTCGACAAGTGGATTTTGCGAACTACTGCAGGTAAATCCACATATCTACCTTCTGCAGCTTCACCAGCTAGAAAAGCCTACTCAGGACCCAATTTACAGTCCTTTCGGACTGCAAAGTTTTGGGGCAATACCAGAGGTTCTTCTACCGCCGCCAGAGGTAAACCACGCAAACCAGCGGCTGCTGGTTCACAGGAACAGAGCGCTGGCTCTGCCTCCTTAAAACCTTCCGCATGACGGTGGACTGCGATGCCTAGGAGACAGGCAGGTGGGAGCCCAGCTAAAATTCTTTAGTCACAGCTAGACAAGATCTTGCCAGGATCCCTGGGTCTTAGACCTTGTATCCCAGGGCTACAGATTGGAGTTCCAGGATCTCCCACCTCACAGATTCTCCAAATCAGGATTATCAGTTTCACAAGAGCAAGAATAACCTAACAAGACGCCATTCAAAAACTGTTACAGATCCAGGTCATTGTTCCAGTTCCACCTAATCTACAAAACAAGGTTACTGGACTTCCGGTTCCGGGTGCATGGAGTGAGCAGCGCGGTCTCACAGCCCCGCTCCGTGCCCGGCTCACAGTGACTCTTACACGGCTAAATTAGCCTCCAGAGCTCCCACCTCAGTCTCCAGCCTCCTCTTACTGTCCCCCATGGACAAATTTGTGACCTCCTCCCAGCCGCAGCGATCTCAGCAACAGACGCTGCGGAAAGTGAAGCGGGCAGTGGATCCCAATATGGCGCCGGACACAGATGCACAGACTGCATCCCCAGCCAACAAGAAAACGGCTGCAGACCTGGGTCCTGATACTGCACCTCATCTCCTCAGATCACCCGACGCTCCGCTCACATATGCCGATCTGGTGGACGCAGTGTCAAAGTCAGAAAAATATCTCTATGCACACTACCATATTTGCACCTCACACAGGTCCGTGCTGCGCATGCGTACGCTCTCCCGTACGTGCGCATACTCACAGTCGCGGGCACCCGCAGGCGCATGGTATGCGTATTTACGGTAGAGTTTATGTGGTTGTAGCGTGCGACTCAATCATTACATATTTTCACTAATAATGTATTTTGTAGATCATGGTCCCTTTGATAGATTCTGAAAGTTTGGTTAATATAGAATGTTTATGAACAGAGGAATCCCTCTTTGTTTGATACGAAGGGTCAGATAGGAGTAATACAGTGGTGTTTAGTATCCATCGGAAGAATATTTAATTAGAAATATTCCGGTGTTGGTTTGAAGCAGATCAATCGCTCGTGCGAATAGTTATGGACATAAGAAGTTTATGAACATTTACTTTATTTGCACTTTATTACCCATGCGGCGGGAAACCCAGTTTCCCTCCCACCTGAGCAGTTGGAAATAGTCACAGCCCACCTGTATGAATCAACCTATGACCTTTTGTTATAATGCGAAGCCGAATTCCTGTGTCCAATGAACAATGAGATTGTAGGGACCATTGAATTGTATTGTGTGTGGGGCATAAATAGCAGGCCGACCATATCCAACTTCACTCTCTTCAACGGTTCTCATTGCTGATAATCGGGAGCTGGATATCGAGGCGCATGCGATCGTTCCCCTTGTGCGTAAGTTCTCTCCGTAATCATATTGTCTTACTGTGAGCCATTTCTCTCTCTCCCTCTCTTCTCTTTCTCTCGTATTTTTCCTTGATTAGACTTGAATTGTATTGTATTGTATTTCCTGTGTAGTTATCTGGTTAGTTGGTTTATGTTATATTGTAGTGTATGCTTTGTACTGTGATTCCTTTTGCAAGTATAATAGTCATAATACACATAATAGGTTTCGGACCCTAAGCCCAGGTATCTGTGTATTCTTTATAGTGTTAAGTACTCCCTGAGCATCGGTGACACTCAAGCAGCTTTGTAGTTAATCAGGTTACACAAGGTTGCACTTACACTCTGTCTCTACACTAAGGTATACTGCGTATCTCACTGTTAAAGGTATAGATATAAAGGTTTAACGTTGTGAGCGTCTGCATCGCTGGTGATCTCCTCGTGGTCCCGAGCGCTGCTACGCTATAGCGAATCATTACGATAAGTCAACAGCCAAGTCTGCCTGCCTGCGATCACTTGGCCGTGAGTGAACGTGACGCCTGAGCGTCTCGATCACGGCTAAGCGATCGATACGCAACTTGCGTACCCTTACGGTACTTCTTACGTAGATAGCGTACAGTGTTCTTAGACCTCATAAAGGGTTATATACACGATAAATATTTAGCTTTATCAATTGGCGGCTCGTCCTGTCCTTCACATATCTGCACTAGGTAGATCAGCAGACATTATCCCTCAGCAAAGGGCGGGAGGTTGTCTCGTAGTGCTGACGGGATAAGCGTCTGCTTCGCTTAGATAAAAGAGTGCTGAAGGAATCCGGGAACCGGAGGTAAGAACAAAACGCTAGTGTCTTTTAAAACTGTATTTTTCTGTCTTGCGTACACACGCACGCACACATATATATATCTGCATTTCTTTTTCTTTTTCATTTTCGTATATCACTCTCCTGTCTGCCAGTTTTATAGTTGGAAAAAAAAAAAAAAAAAAGTGCTAAAAAAAGATTTGCCGTTATTTCATAGTTTAAGAGTAAAGGTAATATAGTTAAAAGATAGACAAACACACAGTTTTGCCTGGGAGATAAGGCGAAGTCAGTGTGTTGTGTGGTAGATGATCAAGGATCATCTACATTGATAAAAGTATAAATTGTGTTACGGTGGATCTTTGCTTTGCGTACACGTGTCCCTAATAAAAGACTTGTGTACGCAATCCAAAAGCAGACGCACGCAGCGTACATTACGCAACGGAGCGTCCGGTTACGCCCACGTAGCTCAAGTCACGATAAGTTGATTTTTTAACGCAACGCGGTAAGTAACGCAAAGCGGTAAATAGCGCCACAGGCGATAAATAACGCAAGTCTATTTTTGGAAATCCAAAATTTAAATTAACAGATCCTGCTCCTAATTGGTAACACAGCTGGGCTAAAGAAAAATTTCTGCGCAGAAATAGAAATAGAAGCAAAAGTGTACATGTGATGAGTGAGTGTTTTTGTATTACATAAGTTTATATAACTTAAAGGTTGAACCACAAGAAAAGTCGAGTACTCGTGAGGTACACGCGTGTAAGTGACGTGCACGGTGGCTAGGGAGGCATCCTTGGTTAAACATAATATTTGAGCATTAGAGTATAGCGGACCAGTATAGAACAAGACCAGGAGGTCAGACCAGGAGGTCGTACAGAACAAGACCAGGAGGTCATAGTAGACCAGCAGGTCCAGGTACAGTAAACAGGGAAGTCCGCTATACAGTTCAGAGGCACAACACCAAGAGAAGGGTTGGTGCAAGACCCATATAGGCCGTACAAGCTCTGGCTGAAGGAATTCGCAGTCGTAAGTTTCGATTCCATTGGTCTTTCCGTACACAAGCTTAGTTGTTTGTGTACTGAACGACTGGACCGCACGTAATTGTGTACAGTAGTTAGTAATCTGACCTAGTACCATTAGAGTAAAGGGGTCACTAACGCTATTTGTACATTCTGACGTGATTTGTGTAATTTTTTATTTTTCAAGAAGGGAAGTTCGCTGGTCACTCAGGAACTATCTGACAAACCTCACCTTTACTGGAAAGAGTAAGTGTTCTGCGGATAACCCTCGCATGTTCCAGTAAACAACGGTTTTTATAGGTGCCCTGGGTCGAGTGCGCCAGCACCATATCGGTGTGATCAGGTCGCATTGGTCGGCGTGGGCGAGTGAGTGGGGTACTCGGTAAACCGCCACCGTCAGCCTATTGTGAACAATCTGGTTTTCTGTAAGGGTTCGCTGAAGACCTTGATATAGAGATCAGAGGTAGAGCAAGCAACGCCTGCAGAGTTATGGGGGCCAGTTGTTCAGGTAGGGGGCGATCAACCTCGGTTCGGGTTGATTCAGTGGTCCGACCAATTGGGTCGGCCAGGTATATCATGTGTGAGAAATATGGAAGTCACACAGAGGTTTTATGTGATGAATGGGAGAGAATGACGGTACAAGACCGGGAGAAATTCCCAAGAATAGGTAGCTTCAGCCCAGAGGTGTTACAAAATTTAAGGAGGAGGATATGTCTCATAAAATCAACAAAGAGACGAGTTCAGCATTATGATTATTTACAGTTGTGGCAACAGGAAGGTGAGATACAGAGAGGTTTGGCTCAGGCGGCGGGATCTGGCTCTAACAGAAAATTGATTGCCACGGCCCCGCCGCCACCATATATATCAGGAGAGAAGTTGATTACGGAGAAAGACGCACTAAGGTGTAACACAAAATCACTTAGTAACTGTGTAAATGTTAATGATAATGTCAACCCATTAACCCATGCAAGTATTAACCCGTGCAAGTTGTACCCTGTTTTGAACTTTCCTCAGGAGTGTGATCAAGAGGACGAAGCGACAACGATTTCAGCGCTCTCTCTAGCAGCCACCATAGCAGAGACCACAGTAGGCACAGCAACACCCACGAGATTAGTAAAGGCCCCTAGCGGAGGGATAGGTGAGGTCGTATCAACTGGTAAGTACGGCACCATGCATTATGCTGAGACTATTTCACCACAAGCTGTAGAATCTACACAGAATGAGGTTGTTAGAATTACTCCTGTTAGGGTAATAGCAGTTCCCAATGGGAAAACAGATGTATCAGGAGCCACTCCCATAAGGAACATTGCCATGTACAGCCCATTTTCCCGAATGGAATTAAGGACCATAGTGTCTGAATTCCCTGACCCTAGAAAAGATTTAGTTGCCAGCCAAAAATACATCACAGACTTAGGAAACACTTTAGAGCCCAATAATAAAGATTGGCAGATATTGCTAAAAGCTTGTTTACCCTCCAATGTCGACTCAGCTCAATTTTTAGCTGATTGTGGACTAGATCTGGATGTACCTCTTACAGATGTGTACAACAAAGATAACGTAAGAAGGATAAACTTACAGTTAAAGGAGCATTTCCCAGCAGTTGTTAAATGGAACAAAATATTTTCCATTAAACAAAAAGAGTCAGAAACAGCTGCAGAATATTTCCACCGGGCACTATTAGAAATGGCAAAGTACACTGGTATAGAGGACATTAGGACAAATCCAAACCATCGAGAAGTAGCAGTATCTGTACTAATGGATGGTTTGAAGGAAACATTAAAGGCAAGGGTACAGACCACGCAACCATGTTGGCGAGGTCTGTCAGTGTCCACTTTGAGAGAGGCTGCTATTGATCACGACCGAAACATCACCAGACACAGGGAGTCGCAGAGTGATAAGCTAATGTCAGTAAGTATACAGGCTCTGACCACAAAGCAGCCTGCGTATGTACCATCCAACCCTGTGGGTAAGTCAACTATGATAACATGTTATTCTTGTCAAAGACAGGGGCACTATGCACGAGACTGTAGAGCGAAAAACTCGCAAAGATCATACCAACCCCCTAGACAACGACACGACACACGACATTGGGAGCAAGGTCCGCAGAAACGGAGTTATGAGCCACATACAGGGGAAACAAAAAGATATCCCCCAAACAGAGACTGGCATGCCTCTGGTAGTTCCCAACTATCTCCCTCACAAATAGTTGCTGCCAGCGGGATTCAGGGAGGTCACCATACCCAATAGGGGTGTGGCCATACCTGTAATCTGCAGCCAGTGAAATTGATTGCCAACCTTGAAAGTGAACCCGAGGTCGCAATTAATGTAGCTGGTAAAACTTTAAACTTTCTTGTAGACACAGGGGCGGCCAAGTCAGTGATAAATTCGACAGTGGGCATGAGGACCACTGGTAGGACAATTCCAGCCATGGGAGTAACAGGAGTAGTCCAGCACTACCCTGTTAGCAAACCAGCCGAGATTACAATAGGGCCTTTGCATACCAAGCATTCCTTTTTGCTGGCTGCATCGGCACCAACCAATCTCCTGGGAAGAGACTTACTGTGTAAAATGGGGTGCGTCATTTATTGTACTCCTGAAGGTGTATTCTTGGACATACCTGAGAATCACGCTCAGGAAGTGCGAGACATGTTAGACTCCCCATCAAAATTAATGTCACATACCATTATGACAAATAGGAATCCATCCCAAGTAGAAGAGATGACATCTCAGATACCAGAGTCACTTTGGACAAAAGACGGACAGGACACTGGATTAATGGCAAACGTAGCTCCAGTAGTTGTACAAGTAAAAGATGGTAGGATAGCTCCAAAAATCCCACAGTATCCTCTGAAGCCAGAGGTGGAGTTAGGAGTTTACCCAGTAATAGAGCGCTTGCTACAACAGGGCATTCTGGTTAAGAACGTCCAGCACTGCCAATAGTCCCATCTTCCCTGTTAAGAAGAGTGGGGGGAGGGGTTACAGGCTAGTGCAGGATCTAAGGGGGATTAACAAAATAGTTGAGAGTCAGTTCCCCGTAGTGCCAAATCCAGCTGTCATCCTAATGCAAATCCCTCCCACTGCCAAATTTTTCACTGTTATTGACCTCTGCTCCGCTTTCTTTTCGGTACCTCTGCACCCTGACAGCCAATATTTGTTTGCATTCACATACAGAGGAGTCCAATACACGTGGACTCGATTTCCCCAAGGTTTCATAGATAGTCCAAGTATATTTTCTCAGGCTTTGCATGATTGTTTACAGTCTTTCCAACCAGACAGTGGATCAGTATTGATACAGTATGTGGACGATTTATTACTGTGTTCAGATTCACTGGAAGCATCTCTGGAGGATACGAAACAGCTCCTGTTTCATCTTTCAGACACCGGACACAAGGTGTCCAAAGACAAGTTGCAATTATGCCAAACTAAGATAAAATATTTGGGACACTGTCTAACACAAGGACTGAGACACCTGACCGCTGATAGAATCCAAGCAATTAGAGACATGACCCTGCCACAAACCCAGCAACAGATCAGAACGTTTTTAGGAATGTGTGGGTATTGCCGTAATTGGATCCCAGGGTTTTCCATTTTAGCGTTACCTTTGCAGGAAATGGTCTCCTCGAACAAACCTGATAGGATTTCGCATACAGACGAGTCCGAAACAGCATTTGAGAGACCAGCACTAGGTATGCCAGACTATGGGAAACCCTTTGAACTATACGGAACAGAAAGTGCTGGTTGCGCGGCAGGCGTACTAACCCAAAAACACGGTGATGCCAGCAGGCCAGTTGCATACTACAGCGCTCAGCTAGATACGGTAGCGCGATCCCTCCCCACATGCTTGCGAAGCGTTGCTGCGATAGCATTACTAGTGACAAAAAGCGAAGATGTCGTGCTAGGCCACAACCTCACAATCCATACGCCACATGCGGTATCAGCCTTATTGAATTCTGCCCAAACCAGACACGTCTCATCAGCGAGGTTTACAAGATGGGAATTAGCACTAATGGCCCCCGTAAACATCACCATAAGGAGATGCAGTGCATTAAATCCTGCAACATATCTCCCAGGTGTGCCTGGTCAGGCACAAAGGGTGGAAGGTGAGAGTGCTGGGGAAGGAGGATTTAATACAAAGGAAGATACACATGATTGTATGGAATATTTGACCCAAAATTTTACCGCAAGGCCTGACATCAGTGACAACCCACTGGAAGATGCAGAACTCACGTTCTACACGGACGGTAGTTGTCACAGACAGTCAGACTCGGGAGACTTGTGTACTGGATACGCAGTCGTAGATGACCAAGACACCATAGAAGCGGAACCGCTAGGCCCACCTCACTCAGCCCAGGTTGCTGAACTGGTCGCCCTAACCCGAGCATGTGAATTGGCTAAGGGTAAGTCAGCCAATATCTACACCGATTCTAGATACGCATTCGGGGTAGTCCATGATTTCGGAGCCCTATGGCGCCTCAGAAATTTCATGACGGCAGCTGGTACACCGGTAGCGCATGCAGCTCACATAAAAAGGCTTCTAACAGCGATACAGGAACCCGACAGAGTGGCTGTTATCAAATGTAAAGCACACACATATAGCCAAGACCCGGTATCACTTGGCAACAGCCGAGCAGACGAAGCTGCTAAGTTAGCAGCTGCTACCCCCATACAGACAGACACCACACAACTGATGGTATTCAATACCATCAACACACAGAAGTTGTGTAAAATGCAAAATTTGTGTTCCACACAGGAAAAGGCAGTCTGGAAGGCAAAGGGATGTGGCCAAGAGTCCTCAGGACTCTGGACGGATGGACATGGTAAACCAGTGGCCCCCAGAGCATATCTTCCATGTCTGGCTGAAGCAGCTCACGGGCTGACTCATCTAGGCAAGGAGGGAATGTGCAAATTGGTAAGAGCCTATTGGTGCGCCCCAGGATTCTCCTCTATTAAACAAAACAGATTGTTGGGTATGCTCTCAAGTACCTCAGGGTCATAGCAAATCAGGGCTAGTACCATTTCCTTTAACGATAGGGGAGGTACTTGAGTTAAATGGTGGGAGACCGGTGGACCGGAGGTTTAATATCTCCAGCCCTCCTAGTTTGAAGCTCCACCAATACCACGTGGATAGGTCCCTATTATGTTTTAACATCTCCAATTCCAGAAAGCCGGGAAATTGGGAAGTATCATGGAGTAACCACACCATGACCTTTTCACATAGAGCAGATAGAATGCCTACAGATACAGAGCTTGTACGCCACATAGCCAGTAGAGGAAAATCTTTCCGGTATAGATACACCTTAGGAAATAGGATTACTAGAGTTGGAGAAGTATCACCAGGATACTGTGCACATATCGTACAACCTGATACGTGCATTAAGCAGATGGAAGAATTAGGGCTAGGAGATTTCACCTGGAAGGTGTGTAATATGGTAATGTCTTTCTCCGTCCCATATGTTCTCCCCGATGATGCATATTTCATATGCGGGAGAAAGGCGTACAAGTGGCTTGCCCCAAACTCTGAAGGATTGTGTTATATTGGAAGAGTATTGCCTGAAGTAATGACTGTAACACATGACAAAATGAAAGACATACACCGTGGTGCCCAAGCTCCTTATACTCACACTCATTACGAGCACCTTGTTAAAAGACAACTGTCAGAAAGGTTAGAGCATCCGGCCTCTGATCTGATCCATGAATCCACCGGGATTCAGGTTCTGGTGGCGTTAGATTTCACTCGCACCGCTCGAGGAGTGATGAATTATAGATACATTTCCGCACTCGCCAATTTGTTAGATAATATCACTGAAATGTACGATGACACGTTTAGATACACTGGAAGAGAACTTCAAGCTTATAAAACAGAACTGGTACAGCATAGAATGGTTCTTAATTACCTCACAGCAGTGACAGGCGGATATTGTGTTACATTGGCAACACAGTACGGCGTGAAGTGTTGCACGTATATCACAAATAGCACCGAGGATCCGGTAGAGGTCATAGACCAAAAGATGGACGATATTCTCCAATTAAAGTGGGAATTTCGCCGAAAACACAATCTCACTCTTGCTGCTGTAGGTAATGAGCTGACTGGTTGGGTGTCATGGTTGAACCCGCGAAATTGGTTCTCTGGTTTAGGAGACTGGGCTCAAGGAGTCATAATGGATGTTGGGAAGTTTCTACTATGTATCTTAGGTGTCGTTATATCGATTGGATTGATATTTAGATGCGGGCAGGCTTTAATGAGGTGCAAACAAAGTACCAGAGTGATGAGTTTGAGGAG
Organism: Pseudophryne corroboree; assembly: GCF_028390025.1. NCBI lineage: Eukaryota > Metazoa > Chordata > Amphibia > Anura > Myobatrachidae > Pseudophryne > Pseudophryne corroboree. Next base: position 1,031,011,666 of record NC_086444.1, on the reverse strand, counting down.
TGAGGAAACTGTAATTAACCTGGATTTGATTTACGACCCAACGATAGAAACAATGATGTGATGAAAATGCGATTTCTACGGTCCGTTTCATTCACCTGTTTTTCTGGTTTTTCTCCAAGATAACAAGACCCCCTTGGACGAGGAAGTTGATGAGACGCTATACAGACAACGGATAGACCAAAGAAGAAGTCTTGACCACTTGAGATATGGACACTTGATGAACTTTGCCATGGATCCCCAGTTTCCCTAGAATTCTTAAAATTACGCTAGCCCAACATTTTTTTTGTAAATCTAATGGCATTGACAAAGCTTATTGCTCACGCCTAATGAGCAAAACAGCGCAAAGAAGACGACTTTCAACTGATACCGAACAAAACTTCAACCGACAGATGTACATTAACCTGACATAGAATACCACCGCATTTACCGTAATTATGTCTTTTCTTCATTTCTACAACCCTCAGGTAATGACACACATAGTATAGGGAATACAGGCACAGATATCAGCAATCACATTTTCCCCCATTCATGTATCATCAACTAAAATGTGCTCCCCATTTTGTTCAAAATCCGAAAAGAGCTCGGTAAAGTTTGACAGCCCATCCACAGACCTGTACCACGGGATAAGAAGGAATTCAAATGTATACTTCGCAATACCTCGAAGCTTGATTTACAACACGTACGGCACGATGATACATGACCCCCCAAACATGGACTCATACACACATGCTTCTGCTATCTCACTAGGTCATACCCTCTTCACACCTACTCCTCTCTCCTCCCTTACCCAACCATGGAAATGAATTAACCCCTGACATATATTTTTCTCCTTTTGAAATGTTTTCAGGAAGTGGCAGTTATTATTGACTGCCAAAGGGTGGACTGTCAAAGTCAGAAAAATATCTCTATGCACACTACCATATTTGCACCTCACACAGGTCCGTGCTGCGCATGCGTACGCTCTCCCGTACGTGCGCATACTCACAGTCGCGGGCACCCGCAGGCGCATGGTATGCGTATTTACGGTAGAGTTTATGTGGTTGTAGCGTGCGACTCAATCATTACATATTTTCACTAATAATGTATTTTGTAGATCATGGTCCCTTTGATAGATTCTGAAAGTTTGGTTAATATAGAATGTTTATGAACAGAGGAATCCCTCTTTGTTTGATACGAAGGGTCAGATAGGAGTAATACAGTGGTGTTTAGTATCCATCGGAAGAATATTTAATTAGAAATATTCCGGTGTTGGTTTGAAGCAGATCAATCGCTCGTGCGAATAGTTATGGACATAAGAAGTTTATGAACATTTACTTTATTTGCACTTTATTACCCATGCGGCGGGAAACCCAGTTTCCCTCCCACCTGAGCAGTTGGAAATAGTCACAGCCCACCTGTATGAATCAACCTATGACCTTTTGTTATAATGCGAAGCCGAATTCCTGTGTCCAATGAACAATGAGATTGTAGGGACCATTGAATTGTATTGTGTGTGGGGCATAAATAGCAGGCCGACCATATCCAACTTCACTCTCTTCAACGGTTCTCATTGCTGATAATCGGGAGCTGGATATCGAGGCGCATGCGATCGTTCCCCTTGTGCGTAAGTTCTCTCCGTAATCATATTGTCTTACTGTGAGCCATTTCTCTCTCTCCCTCTCTTCTCTTTCTCTCGTATTTTTCCTTGATTAGACTTGAATTGTATTGTATTGTATTTCCTGTGTAGTTATCTGGTTAGTTGGTTTATGTTATATTGTAGTGTATGCTTTGTACTGTGATTCCTTTTGCAAGTATAATAGTCATAATACACATAATAGGTTTCGGACCCTAAGCCCAGGTATCTGTGTATTCTTTATAGTGTTAAGTACTCCCTGAGCATCGGTGACACTCAAGCAGCTTTGTAGTTAATCAGGTTACACAAGGTTGCACTTACACTCTGTCTCTACACTAAGGTATACTGCGTATCTCACTGTTAAAGGTATAGATATAAAGGTTTAACGTTGTGAGCGTCTGCATCGCTGGTGATCTCCTCGTGGTCCCGAGCGCTGCTACGCTATAGCGAATCATTACGATAAGTCAACAGCCAAGTCTGCCTGCCTGCGATCACTTGGCCGTGAGTGAACGTGACGCCTGAGCGTCTCGATCACGGCTAAGCGATCGATACGCAACTTGCGTACCCTTACGGTACTTCTTACGTAGATAGCGTACAGTGTTCTTAGACCTCATAAAGGGTTATATACACGATAAATATTTAGCTTTATCAGCAGTTACCTCTGCAGTCGGGCCTCTCCTTTCACAAGCGGTGAGTGATATATCTGCCCAAGTGCAGCAACTTAATATTTGCGTGTCAGGGGCTGAAAACAGAATAGGCTCCCTTGCCCATAATTTAGCTGATGTGCAAAGTGAGTTGAAACGGTTAGAAAAAGAGAACTACGCTCTTATCAACCGCATGGAGGATATTGAACATCGCTTGCGCCGTAACAATACGCGAGTGGTGGGGCTGCCTGAATCCATTAAAGGTCCTGAGTTGGAAAAATTTGTTAAACACACACTACCACAACGTTTGGGAATTCAAGACCTTTGCAGAGATATGATTATCGAACGTGTACATCGAGTGGGCCCCCCGCCACGCCTGCATGATCCTCGACCACGAGTTACACTCTTTAAGTGCCTGAGCTATACCCATAAACTTGAGATATGGAAAGCATCTCGGAAAATACCTGTTATCAATTGGGAAGGGAAAAAGTTAAGGATTTTCCAAGACTTCTCAGCCGAGCTGACAAAAGCGAGAAAAGCCTTCACTCCCATCTACTCCAAGCTTGTAGCCAACAAACAAAAATTTGCTCTGATTTATCCAGCAAAACTCCGCATATTTTACAAAGATAAACATTATGACTTTCTTTCTCCTTCTGACGCGGCTGATTTCTTGCGGGATGATGAACATGATCTATCGTCAGACATTTCTGATCCGGCCACACCGGTCGCCCCCCTGTGTAGATAGCAGACTACCAAAGTTTATTTGTTACATGACTCTCTCCTTTCGCTCCCTTTGAAGTACCTGACCGGGCACGGAAGGTGCTTATGCTCAGTGTAGTATGTTTGTAGTACTTCGGTACTTGAACTATTGTTGTTTTTCTGTTTTACTCCACAAGTCAAGTGTTAAATCTCGCTCTCAGCCTGACACGCAGCGTGTGTATTCCTTTTTGCAGTTTTTCTTTTTTTCTATGTCTGTCTCTTTGTCTAAGTGCACCCCTTCCCTCTCGTTCCTCCCTGCCCCCCACTTTCCATGTGATATTGTGACACTGTATATTGCTATGCTAACTTTTACCTCCATTAGGCCGTGTTTTGATCTTGTATTTCTCATAAAAAAATTTCATATGTCTAGCATAAGAATAGGTTCCTGTAATGAAGGAGGAGTTAACTCCCCTGCAAAGAGGAGGAAGATTTTGGTTTATTTCAACTCTATGAAACTCAATTTAGTGCTTATACAAGAAGCTCATTTGATTTCCTCTGAAATGCTCAAACTGCAGATGCTAGGATGGATGGAAGCTCCTTACCTCAACCTCGTACAATTCCAAGGCCCACGGGGTGGCTATACTTATTAGATGTTATATTCCCTATACCATAATTAAAAAACATTCTGACCCGGATGGCAGATTCACCATAACACAATTAACTCTGCATTCACAGTTATATAATCTCTGTAATTTTTATGCCCCCACCATTTATTCCAAAAAATTCTTTCAGACCCTAATTGCTAAGTTGATTCCATTCATGGATGAACCTCTCATAATATGTGGAGACTTCAATCTAATTTCAAATATTTCTGTGCATAGGTCTGTCTCTCCTAAGTCCCATAGGGATATAATCAATTGCAGTCGAAAACTGCCATCTGTCGAAAAGACGGCAGTTTTCGACTTTTTAAGGTCGAATCCTGATTCGACCAATTCAGAGCTTTTCGACAAGTCGAGGCATTCGACTTTTCAAAAAGCACGTGGATCGGCGGAATAGCTGCCGATCCACGTGTTGATGTCGAAAACGGGCCAAATCCGACAGGTTTTGTCCCCCTTTTCGACTATCTCAATCCGACATCAAAATGATGTCGGAATGAGATGGACCTAGAGGAGGCGAGGGGGGGGGAGCCGCAGGGAGACGGGGGGACAGCGGGCGGGCATACAGGAGATCAGCGCTACGATCAGCGCTGCAGCTGGATGTCACTCACCCGCCCGACCTCACGGCAGCTTCCACCCGGCTCCAGCACGCTGCAGCTGGCTGTCCCCCCGCGGCTCGCCCCCCCCCCCCCTCGCCTCCTTCGGGTCCCATCTAAAATTCGACTTGAAAAAGTCGAATTTTAGATGGGATTGAATAGGGGTTGTCGGATCCATTCCGACAAATACATGTCGGAATGGATCCGACTTTAATTGAATATACCCCATAGACTCTCTAAAAACCTACCCAAACTTGGTATTTCACAGTATGCTTCCCAATTATCCTTAGTGGATATTTGGAGGTCCTCTAACCCAACATTAAGGGAATATACGTGCCTCTCCGCTGCTTATGGTACATTTTCTAGGATTGACTATCTCTTGGTGTCTAGGACCTTGTTCACAAGAATCTCCTCGGTAGAAATAGAACCGATCACCATCTCAGACCATGCCCTGTTATGGTTTGAGCTTAGTATTTCGGATAAACGACCCACCCAAACTCCCTGCCGCTTCCCCTCTCACCTTCTTACCTCTCCTGAATTTAAATCTATGCTATTTGATAGCTGGAGAGGTTGTGCCACTGATAATAAACTTAGTGCTGTTTCCGACCCCCCCCAATCTCTTCTGGCAGACCGCCAAATCGGTTATCAGAGGCAATATTATATCTTATATGTCCCGATTGAATAAGGCATATGCAGCATCTTACCTTTCCTTACAAGACACCCTTACTTCGGCCTACTCCTCATATCAACGCAACCCTAACCCCACAAACAAATCAGCTCATATAATGGCAAAAACTCAGTACACAGAATTTCTCAACAAAAGAGGTAATAAATATCTATACCGTGTGAACTATCGTTATCACCGATTTGGAAACAAAACAGGTAAACTCCTTACAAATATCCTAAAGGGTTCCAGTCCTGCTGTAGCAGTACACCCCCTCCGTAAAGTAGACGGAACGCTAACATCCTCTAATAAGCAAATAGCGGAAACTATGAATACTCTCTATACGGATCTATACTCTTCACCTGTATCCACCTCATCCCCCTCTTTATCTTCCTCTTCTGACCATGACATGGTATGGCCCTCCCTGCCCTTTCCGTCTATATCTGTTAAACACCAGGAGGTCTTTTCCGCTCCTATCACACCTGGGGAAGTCTCGCGTGTTATCAGGTCTCTTAAACCAAGTAAGGACCCAGGGCTTGATGGCTTTGGTGGCAGCTTCTATAAGGTACTCCACTTTGAGATTTTGGATGCCTTAGTTTCCACTTTTAATCATATTTTACAAACTGGTAAGGCCCCTCTTTACTTTAATTCTGTGTATATAAAAATTTTACCTAAGCCTGGGCGTGACCTGGCACTACCAGGTTCGTACAGGCCTATTTCTCTCCTCAATTCGGATTACAAAATTCTAGCAAAGATATTGGCAGACAGATTGAAAAATATTCTTCCTTCCATCATTCATCCTGACCAAACCGGATTCATTCGGGGTAGACACTCCGTTCTCAATGTTAGGAAGGTGATTTCAGTGATCCAACATCTTCAGAATTCAACAGGTGTTTCTCCCCCAGGTGTGATAATCTCTTTAGATGCGGAGAAGGCCTTTGATCTGGTACTGTGGCCCCATTTATATTCTTGTATTTGGTATCCCTTTGTATTTGGTATCGCTTAGGTATCCCTCCCTCCTATATATCCTATATTAAAATTCTTTACACTAACCCATTCTCCCAAATCCTCTGCAATGGTCAGATATCTGACTGTTTTCCCATTTTTAGGGGAACTAGGCAGGGGTGCCCCCTATCCCCCCTTTTATTTGCCATTGAGCCCCTAGCTATTGCCCTTCGTCATTCTCAGGAATTTAAAGGTGTTCAGATATCTTCCCAGGAAGTTAAGGTTTCACTTTTCGCAGATGATATGCTGCTTTTTGTAACAGAACCCTTACAATCTCTTCCACATATTATGGATCTGATTGCTGCTTTTGCGAAGATCTCAGGATACAAAATTAACGTGGATAAATCAGAAATTTTACCAATTGGCTCCTATTCCTTGAACCTCCCCTCCTCTGTCTTTTCGATCTCCACAACTCATATTAAATATTTGGGTGTACTCATTCCCGTTAGGACTGACAAACTATACTCCCTAAACTTCTCCCCTCTAATCCGTAAGATAGACACTCTTCTTGCCTCCTGGAACCCCCTACCTCTCTCCCTGCTAGGAAGGACTGCTGCAATTAAATCGATCCTTTTCCCAAACTATTCTACTTCATTCAAATGCTGCCTATCGCTTTGTCCAACAGAGACATTTTATCTATAAAATCCATCATCACCCACTTCCTTTGGAAGCGCCCACGTATTGCCTATGCTAAACTAGTTCTTACCAAATCCCAAGATGGCCTTGGCATCCCTGATTTCAAAGCATACACCCTAGCGGTGTTTTTCAGATACGCCAGTGATTGGTTACTATCCATGACGACTTATACCGACAACTCCCTAGACCTGGCTGTTTTTCATCCCTTCTCCCCAGCATCCCTATTACATCTCAAATCCTCGGACATTCCCCTTACTATATACTCCAATATTCTTTTTCGATACACATATTTCTGCTGGATTAGCCTGCATAAAAAATTCAAAATAGACTTCCGCTATTCCCCTTATCTCACAATATGGGGCAATCCCAGTTTCTCACCCTCCCTTTATAACCCTTGCTACCAAATTTGGAAAGAAAAAGGTTTGCTTCTTGTAAACAAGGTCTTTGATCCAGGCGGCTTTTCACGACTTTTCAAAATCTCCAACAAACGTACTCATTACCCAACAGCCATTTTTATTTTTACCTGCAACTAAGACACTATGGCCCTCATTCCGAGTTGTTCGCTCGCAAGCTGCTTTTAGCAGCTTTGCACACGCTAAGCCGCCGCCTACTGGGAGTGAATCTTAGCATAGTAAAATTGCGAATGAAAGTTTCGCAATATTGCGAAAAGACTTCTCTGTGCAGTTTCTGAGTAGCTCGAGACTTACTCTGCCAGTGCGATCAGTTCAGTGCTTGTCGTTCCTGGTTTGACGTCACAAACACACCCAGCGTTCGCCCAGACACTCCTCCGTTTCTCCAGCCACTCCCGCGTTTTTCCCAGAAACGGTAGCGTTTTTTTCACACACACCCATAAAACGGCCAGTTTCCGCCCAGAAACACCCACTTCCTGTCAATCACACTACGATCACCAGAACGAAGAAAAAACCTCGTAATGCCGTGAGTAAAATTCCTAACTGCATAGCAAATTTACTTGGCGCAGTCGCACTGCGGACATTGCGCATGCGCATTAGCGACTAATCGCTCCGTTGCGAGAAAAAAATAACGAGCGAACAACTCGGAATGACCCCCTATATTCAATCGCTCCCGGTATGTCCCCTTACACCTTCAACCCCTAACTTAATTCTCACAGTACTTCAAACGAATGTTTCTAGTGCTTATAGAGTGAAGCAAATTTATGTTCCTTTAGTAGACTATAAAATTAGGCTACCTTCTCACATCAAACATATATTCACTGCTTGGAAAACAGATATTCCCTCATTGCCAGGTGATTCAGAGAAAATACTTTTGACTTATACTGCTTCCACCACGTATTTACGGTCTGCCTATCTCCAAGAGGTTAATTTTCGATTTCTTTACAGGTCCTATATAGCGCCAGCACAGAGTGAATATATGTCAGCCGATGAATCTGGGTGCTGTGTCAAATGTGGTTTATCTAATGCCAAATTTTTTCACTATGTCTGGGACTGTTCCGTAGATTTTGGAATAAAACATTGTTATTTATACAATCTGTTATAGGTATTCAATTGTCTCCTGATCCAGTATCCTGCTTGCTCTTCAACTTCGGTCATTGGTCTATACATGGGCATTCTTCACGAATTGTTCCCTTTATTGTATCTGCCTTAACGCTGGCAAAAAAGTTAATACTAATACACTGGATGAAAAAGTCTGCTCCTTCCATCCAAGAACTTAAACACAAACTCTTACAGATTCTTTATTTTGATATACAATCCCTTCTTTTAAATGAAGAACTCAATACGCGCTTGTTCCATAATAAATGTTAAAGCTCTGGACGAGGATTCCCGCGCTTTGATTCTTCAGTATCTAGGTTCTCATGATTGGTATAGAGCAGTATCACTTAATTTTATTGTATTGTAATGTACATAAGTAAGTAAGCCATATTAACTCCGACCTGAGCCTTATACCAAGATTTATCTGATATGTACCGATCACTGACCTGATCTTTTCTTATACTATTGTATGTGATCACAACCTATCCATTTGTTTAGATAACACATGGCTATACTCTGTTGGTCTTTCCATGACTCATCTATGCTTGCCTATATGCATACTTTATCTCTCCCCTCCCCTTGTTTCCCTCATGTGTCTGTTTTGTTTGGGTTCAGCTTTGCCTTGTCTAGTTTTCCACCCCTCAGATATTCATTGTCATGTTCATTGTCAATTTACTATGGGATTGTTGTTTTCTGTAATTTCTCCCAGAAAATCCAATAAAAAGATGTTTAAAAAACAAAAAAAAACAAGGGTTACTATTCCAGCTTGTTTGTAGTACCGAAACCGGACGGTTCGTTAAGACCAATTCTGAACCTCAAGTCATTGAACCCGTACTTACGAGTGTTCAAATTCAAGATGGAGTCTCTGAGAGCGGTGATCTCATGTCTGGAAGAGGGGGAATTCCTAGTGTCTTTGGATATTAAGGATGCGTACCTCCACATTCCGATCTGGCCGCCTCATCAGGCTTATCTACAGTTTGCACTGCAGGACTGTCACTACCAGTTCCAGGCCCTGCCATGTAGTCTCTCCTCGGCACTGAGGGTGTTCACCAAAGTGGTGGCAGAGATGATGATGCTACTACACAAACAAGGAGTGAACGTAATTCCTTACCTGGACGATCTTCTGATAAAAGCTGCGTCCATGGAGCAGTTGTTGGAGAACATTGGTCTCTCAACCAAATTACTCCTTGATCATGGGTGGATTCTTATGAAGCAATTCAATATGGAAGGTTTCCTGCGAGGACATTCCAGCTGGATTTGTTTGGACAAATGGTCCAGATCGCATCTTCACATGCATCAGATGATTCGTCTATCTCCAAAAGCCAGGATCTCCCTCCTGTGGTGGCTACAAACTTCTCACCTAGAGTAGGGTCGAAGGTTCCATATTCAGAATTGGATTCTTCTAACCACAGACGCAAACCTCAGAGGTTGGGGTGCAGTCACCCAGGGGGTGCAGTTTCAAGGAAGATGGTCAAGTCAGGAAATCGTTCTTCCAATAAACATCCTGAAACTCAGGGCTAGCTACAATGCCCTTCTGCAGGCCTCATCTCTTCTTCAGAATCAGGCCATTCAAGTTCAGTCGGACAATGTGACAGCAGTGACTTACATAAACCGACAGGGCGGAACGAAAAGCAGAGCCGCAATGTGAGGTGTCAAGAATTCTCCTCTGGGCGGAAAAACTCGCCGTGGCATTGTCTGCGATCTTCATTCTGGGAGTAGACAACTGGGAAGCAGATTTCCTCAGCAGACACAACCTGCACCCGGGGGAATGGGGTCTCCACCCGGAGGTGTTCCAGTGGCTCACGCGTCGGTGGGGTTATCCACAAATCGACATGATGGCCTCTCGAATCAACAAGCAATTCAAGTGGTATTGTTCCAGGTCGAGGGACCCACAAGCTGTAGCGGTCAACGCCCTGACAACTCCGTCTAATCTGACAACTCCGTCTACCGGCTGGTGTACTTGTTTCCGCCCATTCCTCTGATCCCAAGAATTCTCAAAAGAATAAAAAGGGAAAAGGTTCAAGCAATTCTCATTGCTCCGGACTGGCCACGAAGGGTCTGCTATGCGGATCTTCTTGAGATGCTAATCGAAGATCCGTGGCCTGTGCCTCTTCGAGAGGATCTTTTGCAACAGGGCTCGTTCGTTTATCAAGACATACCATGGCTACGTTTGACGGCATGGAAGTTGAACGGCTGATTCTAGCCAGGAGAGGGATTCCTGACAAGGTCATCCGGACTAGGGGCCTAATTCAGACCTGATCGCACGCAGGTTATTTTTTGCACTGCTGCGACTAGGTAATCGCCGCCTACAGGGGGAGGGGGTAAGGGCTTTGCAGGGGTGTGATTGCCTGTGCAGTGAGCTGCACAAACAAAAGTTTGTGCAGTTACTGCACAGCCCAGAACTTACTCAGATGCTGCGACGATCTTGGACGGCAGTGACGTCAGGAACCCTCCTACGGAACGGGCGGGCATGCCTTCGTTTTTCCCGACACTCCCAGAAAACTGTGAGTTGCCGCCCAGGAACGCCTTCTGCCTGTCAATCTTCTTGCGATCGCTTCCGTCGTAGAAGCTGACGCTCTCCGGCGACCCCCGTCGCTGGGCAGCGACGCGCTTGTGCATTGCGGGTCACATGCATGCGCAGTTCAGACCCGTTCGCATGGCTGCAAAAAAAGGCAGCGTGCGAACGGGTCTGAATGACCCCCTATGATCCAAGCCAGGAAGGGGGTAACGTCAAAACATTACTATCTTATCTGGAAGACATATGTCTCTTGGTGTGAGAGCAGACAATATTCTATGGTGGAATTTCATCTGGGACGTTTCCTGCTTTTTCTGCAGTCGGGAGTTGATGTGGACCTATGCCTAGGCTCCATAAAAGTTCAGATTTCAGCCTTGTCTATTTTCTTTCAGAAACAATTGGCTTCTCTCACTGAGGTCCAGACATTCTTGAAAGGTGTACTTCATATCCAACCTCCCTTTGTGCCTCCCACGGCATCTTGGGATCTCAATTTGGTGCTGCAATTCCACCAATCGGACTAGTTTGAATGCTGTTGGCCTTGGCTTCGGCAAGGCGCATCTCAAAGCTGGGGACGTTGTCTCACAAGAGACCCTATTTGATTTTCCATGAGGATAGAGCTGAACTCAGGACTCGTCAGCAATTCCTTCCTAAGGTGGAGTCAGCGTTTCATATCAACCAGCCAATTGTGGTACCGGTTGTTACTGACACCTCTGCTACTTCAAAGTCTTTGGATGTTGTAAGGGCTTTGAAGGTATATGTTAAGCGAACTGCTCATAACAGGAAATCGGACTCGCTGTTCGTTCTTTATGATGCCAATAAAATTGGGTGTACTGCTTCAAAGCAGTCAATTGCATGCTGGATCAGGCTCACTATCCAGCATGCTTATTCCATGGAAGGGTTGCCGATTCCGAAATCTGTACACGCCCACTCTACTAGGTTGGTGAGTTCCTCTTGGGCGACTGCCCGGGGAGTCTCGGCATTACAGCTCTGCTGAGCAGCTACTTGGTTGGGTTCGAACACATTTGCCAAGTTTTACAAGTTCGATACCTTGGCCTCTGAGGACCTTCAGTTTGGTCAATCTGTTCTGCAGGAACCTCAGCACTCTCCCACCCGGTTTGGGGGCTTTGGTACTTCCCCATGGTACTAAATGGATTCCCAGCATCCCCTAGGACGTAAGAGAAAATAGGATTTTAATTACTTACTGGTAAATCTTTTTCTCGTAGTCCATAGGGAATACTGGGCTCCCGTCTGGTGCTTCGTTCTTCCGGCACTGTTACTTGTTTAAATACTGTTGTTTAGTTCAGCTGTTGCTGTTCCTGGTTTCAAGTTTGGTTAGCATGACTTTCCTCTTGTTCAGGTTGTGCTGCTTCGAAATCTCACCACTTTCCTTATGTATTTCCTTCTCTCAAAGTATGTCCGTCTCCTTGGGCACAGTTTCCTAGAATGAGTCTGGTAGGAGGGGCATAGAGAGAGGAGCCAGTACATGTTATCAAACTTCTATAGTGCCCATGGCTCCAAGTGGACCCGTCTAATTCCCCATGGTACTACATGGATTCCCAGTATCCCCTACGGACTACGAGAAAATAATTTATTGGTAGGTAATTAAAATCCTATTATCTCAGTGACACATCTTACCTTGTACAATCATATCTTGTACAATTGGTCATTATGATTGGTCATTAATTATTTTAACTGTCAACATTTGGTTATCTACATTTTGACTGACCACATTTTTATTGTCCATGTTGACATTTTTACAAGGGGGGTCATTTAGAGATGAACGCAGATCACTGCTTACGCAGCCAGATCTGCGTTCATCCCTGCACATGCTCGGGGGCCACCCAGCACAGGGCAAGATCGCCCAGCATGTGTGAGGCCACCTCCCGATGTGTCCGTAATCTAATTGTGGACGCATTGGAACTAAGGTTGACCCCTGGCCGCGCTGTCAGGCGGTCAGCTGCCTTTTTTTATTGGAGCAGCTGTGTGTGACATCACGCAGCCGCCCCGAAAATGCAGCCATCCATGATTTCCTGGCGCCGCCACCCGCAACACCCGCCGCTGTCCATGAGGGATGCAACTGCAATGTGTAAGTCCACTCAGCCGCAATGCGGCCGCTGCACATGCGCAGTTTGCTGAAATGGGCAAACTGCTTGCGAGACTCATTAACGGCAAGGTCTGAATGATCTCCAATGTCAACATGTCAGTCGACATATTGGTGTGGGCTTTACGATTTTCTAGAGTTTAATTGTCAACATTTTGACTACATCGAATAGTGAGTTTGTTTCAGTTTAGAGAATAGATTTTTTTTTTTTTTTTTTGCCGTGATTTAGTAGTTGGTGTTTTTGTGAGCTGTGAGTCTCTTGGACAGGCAATGCTGATGTTTTTTAATAGATGTGGATAGTGTGTGTTTTCTGTTTATGTAGCTTACCTGTTTATGTGTTTAGCAGAGTAAGGATTGTGGCCCTCATTCCGAGTTGATCGGTCGGTATTTTTCATCGCATCGCAATGAAAATCCGCTTAGTACGCATGCGCAATATTCGCACTGCGACTGCGCCAAGTAATTTAACAATGAAGATAGTATTTTTACTCACGGCTTTTTCATCGCTCCGGCGATCGTAATGTGATTGACAGGAAATGGGTGTTACTGGGCGGAAACACTGCGTTTTATGGGCGTGTGGATGAAAACGCTACCGTTTCCGGAAAAAACGCGGGAGTGGCTGGAGAAACGGAGGAGTGGCTGGGCGAACGCTGGGTGTGTTTGTGACGTCAAACCAGGAACGACAAGCACTGAACTGATCGCACAGGCAGAGTAAGGTTGAAGTTACTCAGAAACTGCAAAGTAGTTTGTAATCGCAATATTGCGAATACATCGGTCGCAATTTTAAGAAGCTAAGATACACTCCCAGTAGGCGTAGGCTTAGCGTGTGTAACTCTGCTAAATTCGCCTTGCGACCGATCAACTCGGAATGAGGGCCTGTGATTTTATTACATGTGTATTATGAGTTGTACAGCATGGATGAAGGAGCTATTGTGAGTTGTACAGCATGGATGAAGCTGCAGTGTAAAACTAATACAGATCTTTTGTTATAGCACACATCTAGTTCTGCACGATTGCAGCTTTGTTTACAGTGCATCGATTTGTGGCTATGGGCCTGATTCAGACTGCTTGCACTGACGGTAGTTCCGCCACTGGTTTTGACTGTAAAGTATATGAAAAATACAAAGAATATGTTGCAAGCATCTTCTTTGTATTATTCTAATCATTTTTATAGTCAAAACTCTGCAGTAAAAAGTCTGTCAGGTGAGGCAGCCTATCTTTTCCACATATCTCAGATCAAAACCCACCAAATTTCCAGGAGTTTATACTGCTGCATCTTTGCATAATGCCCACATGAACCCTTTGGCTCACATATGGGGGGTCATTCCGAGTTGTTCGCTCGCAAGCTGCTTTTAGCAGCTTTGCACACGCTAAGCCGCCGCCTACTGGGAGTGAATCTTAGCTTATCAATATTGCGAACGAAAGATTCGCAATATTGCGAAAAGACTTCTCTGTGCAGTTTCTGAGTAGCTTGAGACTTACTCTTCCAGTGCGATCAGTTCAGTGCTTGTCGTTCCTGGTTTGACGTCACAAACACACCCAGCGTTCGCCCAGACACTCCTCCGTTTCTCCAGCCACTCCCGCGTTTTTCCCAGAAACGGTAGCGTTTTTTCACACACTCCCATAAAACGGCCAGTTTCCGCCCAGAAACACCCACTTCCTGTCAATCACATTACGATCACCAGAACGAAGAAAAAACCTTGTAATGCCGTGAGTAAAATTCCTAACTGCATAGCAAATTTACTTGGCGCAGTCGCACTGCGGACATTGCGCATGCGCATTAGCGACTAATTGCTCCGTTGCGAGAAAAAAATAACGAGCGAACAACTCGGAATGACCCCCTTTGTGTGTAAATCTGGCTCTGGTCTTAACCAGTGCCTCCTGAGCTATTTACCTCACTGCATGTCCTTGGTACATTTAATGAAAAGTCTAAAAGTGATACAAAAATGTTGGAATTTTTTAAACATCTTTATATCGCTGAAATGTAATACAGGGACAGTTCATGCATTATTGGATTGTTCTGGCAATTATATAACTGCCTTAGTATTTTCAAAGAACCCCTGTATTCCTCCTCTGCGCATGCGCATACTCGCACACATGCAGAAAGGGTCTGTGGGACCTGTGAAGGATCTGCGCTCCGGAAGAAAGTGGGAAGAGAACTGTCTCTTGTTTTTCCACCGTGAGGGCAGTATAACGCCTTCCAGAGATGACGTCATGTTTTCTCAGAAATATAAATATTTTTGCTCAGCCACCATTAAAACCTATGGGACTGTACACAAATAAAAGATACTAAATATAAAGAAACAATGTTAGAATTTCTCCAGATTAAGGGGGTATAATTCAGAGTTGATTGCAGCAGCAAATTTGTTAGCAGTTGGGCAAAACCATGTGCACTGCAGGGGGGACTGATATAACATGTGCAAAGAGAGTTAGATTTGGGTGGGGTGTGTTCAAACTGAAATCTTAATTGTAGTGTAAAAATAAAGTAGAGATGAGCGGGTTCAGTTCTCAGAGAACTGAACCCCCCCAGACTTAACGTCACGAGCCCGGATCTGAGTCAGGCTCGGGTTTTCCTGCCTGACTCGGAAACCAGAACAAGGCAAAACGTCATCATCCCGCTGTCGGATTGTCACGGGGCTTGGATTCCATATAAGGAGCCGCGCGTCCCCGCCATTTTCACTTCGGCATTGGAGAGTGTAGAGAGAGGACATGTCTTCATCCTCAGTGAACTCAGTGTTAGTGTCTTTTGCTGCATCTGTCCAGTCACAGTGGTTGTGTCCTCTGCTGCCATATGTTCAGTGCTGCTGTATAAGTCCAGTCCAGTGGTGCTGTGTTGTGCTGCATCAGTCCAGTGGTGGTGTCTTGTGCTGCATCAGTTCAGTCACAGTGGTGGTGTCCTCTGCTGCCATATGTCCAGTGCTGCTGTATAAGTCCACTCCAGTGGTGCTGTGTTGTGCTGCATCAGTCCAGTGGTGGTGTATTGTGCTGCATCAGTCCAGTCACAGTGGTGGTGTCCTCTGCTGCCATATGTCCAGTACTGCTGTATAGGTCAGTCCATTGCAGTGGTGCTGTGTTGTCCTGCATCAGTCCAGTGGTGGTGTCCCTGTGCTGCTGTATATGTCCAGTGATACTGCCGTATATGTACAGTGATACTGCCGTATATGTCAATTGATACTGCCGTATATGTCCAGAGGTAATGCTGTATAAATCCAGCAATCCTGTCGTATAATTCCAGTGATCCTGCCGTATAATTCCAGTGGTACTGGCGTATAAGTCCAGTGATCCTGATGTATAATTCCAGTGGTACTGGCGTATATGTTAACTGATCCTGCCGTATAATCCATTGATCCTGCCGTATAATTCCATTGATCCTGCCATATAATTCCAGTGGTACTGGCATATAAATCCAGTGATCCTGCCGTATAATTCCAGTGATCCTGCCGTATAATTCCAGTGGTACTGCCATATAATTCCAGTGATCCAGTCGTATAAATCCAGTCCAGTGATACTGCCGTATATGTCCAGCGATACTGCCGTATATGTCCAGCGGTACTGCCGTATATGTCCAGCGGTACTGCCTTATAAATCCAGAGATCCTGCTGTATAATTCCAGTGGTACTGGCATATAAATCCAGTCCAGTGATCCTGCCGTATATGTCCAGTGGTACTGCCATATAATTCCAGTGATACTGCCGTGTATATATATATATATATATATATATATATATACCCTGTTATAAAGCGGATTACTGAGGCCATAATAACTATGCTGGTGTTAGACGTGCATCCGGTAGTACAGTGGGACTGCAGTGCCAACCCTAGATGGGCCAGGTGTTTGTGCCACACACTTGTGTCACTTAGCTTAGTCATACAGCTACCTCATTGTCCTCTTTTACTTCTTGGGATGATGTGCTGTTTGGGTACTATTTTTTTTAAGTGCAATCCTGTCTGACACTGCAATGCCACTCCTAGATGGGCCAATTGTTTGTGTCGCTTAGCTTAGTCATACAGCTACCTCATTGCACCTCTTTTTCTTCTTTGCATGATGTGCTGTTTGGGGCTTAGTTTTTTTAAGTGCCATCCTGTCTGCCACTGCAGTGCCACTCCTAGATGGGCCAGATGTTTGTGCCGCACACTTGTGTTGCTTAGCTTAGTCATACAGCAACCTTGGTGCACCTCCTTTTCATCTTTGCATCATGTGCAGTTTGGGGCATGATTTTTTTAAGTGCCATCCAGTCTGACACTACCGTATAAGTCCGGGGGTACTGCTGTATTAGTCCAGGGGTACTGCCGTATAAGCCCACCAATTGCAGATTTTTTTAAAAATGACAGGGACATGCAGGAGATTGAGAAAGTCAGATCTATTTCTAACAATTATCTAAAATGTCACCACTAATATATGTTATTGACGCCAGGCGCATCTTATTACCATATACGATAAAAGTGCGCTGTACGTTGCAAACACTACATCCCTTAAGAGAAATCAAGTACACGCACACATTTCTGAGTTCCAAAGCTCATTGATGTATATATTTGATATTAAAACGTTAAAATAGCCACTGCTCCTCCCCCTTATTTCCATCCATGTACTTGAACAAGATGGTGGACAGGCCATGTGGCTAGCCCAAAATGGAGGACACCATGTGTCTAGCCCTTTGTCACAAAGAATTCACAATATATACAAGCACCGAAAGTTATTTTAGGCCTGGGTTTACAAGTATGTGAATTGGCCTCAGCATGCTATCACAGCTATATTATACCTATGCACCAACTTTTAAATGCTCTTTTAAATTTACTTAACAGATAAACAATCCAATCTGAATCAAACACAATATGACTTATTTGAACTTTGTTTTGCAATAATAAAAATACGCTGTAGCATTTTAAATATTGTGAGAAACACATTGTCCCTTGAATTTCATATCAGCGCCTTACAGATAACACAAAAAAACAAAACAGCAAGTGATTCGGCAGAATCAAGATGTGTCCATCTTTAGCTGGTAGACCACAGCCGCGCTTGTACAGTGCATCATTAAGAACGTGATATCCTGGACGAGCACCCATCTGAGAAAGTCAGATCTATTTCTAACAATTATCTAAAATGCCAGCGCTAATATATGTTGTTGACGCCAGGCGCATCTTATTACCATATACGATAAAAGTGCGCTGTACGTTGCAAACACTAAATCCCTAAAGAGAAAACAAGTACACGCACACATTTCTGAGTTCAAAAGCTCATTGATGTATATATTTGATATTAAAACGCTATGTATACAATATATCACATGTACAGTATATATATAGTTACATGGTTACAATTTACACAGGAAGCCGTTATTACAAACTAATACATTACAGCAAGCAATACATCACCATTTCCCTGTCCCTCTATGCACACTCCGCTCTCCATATCTCTCCATCCTCACAGCAGCAGAGTATCAGCAAAACACAGCATCTCGATCAGCACCCAGCAAAAACACAGAAACTTCTTGCGTGTGGGATCAGCTATACACTGTGTATGTTGGGGGAGTATAGGTCTGGGACTGGGTCTTCTGTTATTGGTCCAGGGGAGGGAACTTTCTCATTCATGATGAGTCATTAGTCAGTTCATATTCATATGCAAACAATGTCCAGCCTTGAAGAAAACATCAAAGGGGCTGGCCTCTGGTTTCCTGGCCACACATGCTGTCTTTTGGAACGTTCTTTGTCATTAGAATTGTGGCTTTATATTCCTACATTTGATCATAACTACTCATTGCAATGTGCTACAATCTAACCACAGGCATCAAATGAATCCACACATTAATCTGATTACTTTGACACCAAGCACGACATGTCCATCTTGCTCTGCTACAACAATACA
The DNA here is from genome assembly GCF_028390025.1 of Pseudophryne corroboree. NCBI lineage: Eukaryota > Metazoa > Chordata > Amphibia > Anura > Myobatrachidae > Pseudophryne > Pseudophryne corroboree. The sequence goes on along the minus strand of NC_086444.1, from coordinate 1,030,993,170 downwards.
CATACTCCATTATATAATTTAAAACCTTATAATGTCTAGTGCTTGATATGTTCAATGTATGTGCTGTATGAAATATGTGTTGAATATATCTTTGTGGCATGTCTGTGCGAGTGCGTATGTTACCATATATTGCTGTGCACGCTGTGCGTATTCGCAAGCATAGTGACTCATCATTGTGGAGTTTGGATGTTCTCTCTATGCAATATTTTTGACTTCGACAGTCCACCCTTTGGGAGTAAACAATAACTGCCATAAATTATTAATAGAAGAAAAATATTTCAAACAATAATCGGTGACCTAGACACATGCATGTATTCATTTCGCAAATCAGATATTTGACTATATTTCGGGAAGACAGGGAGGAGGACGATACATCCTCTGTATGCACTCAGCGGTCACGGGACCACTGGTTGGGTGTGGGACAACATTCAACCTATAGAGTATGCTGGGACAGTGCTATGGATTATGATGTCTGATTTGAACGAATGTTTCACACATACATGTACCTACGCTTTTGCAAACTGATGTTCGGATTCGATAGAGGTTCTGCTGGGTAGAGAGAGAAAACACAAACAAATCGTGAAAGAGACATATACAATTTTCATGGTATATATTCCTATCACTCTCTGAACATTGTTTCCATTTCCGGAACGTATGCTAGGTCTGTTTCATCACTGAACAAGGGTTATTATTTCAGGTTGTGTCCTTCCTAGATAACATAAACCTTCGGAGTTCGGGGAGAGCCATTCATAAACCTTTCTTCCACATATATTAATGAGCTCTTTATCTGCTATGTGTGAATAGCCATTGTCTGATTGTTCCTGATTACCACCCATTTTCCTTATTTTCTGAAATTGGTGAGATTTAAACATACCAGGGATTTAGCTATGGTACTGGTGGATCTTAAGACTAGGGGTCTAATTATATTATATTCTTTGTCCACTGGTCACCTCCCCCTTCCGTGTAATTCAAGTACCTCAGCTAACTCTAAAAAAAAAATATGGCACTAATCCTGCATCATTTCGTCTTAGAGGTACCTGTGAGCACATCCAACATTCCGTTTGGTTTAAGACCTTACCCACTAGTGAGTGGTAATCACTCAATGGATGTCTGTCAAATGCTGCCTTATTGCTAGACTAACATCTCTGGATGCACTCATCTTCAATTATGAGGTCACAATAACTACAAAATACAGTATTCCTCAGAGAATAGCCTATCACGTTACCTCCGAACTCCGTAACTAATAGACCTTTGATTTCCTCTGGCTTTAACAAAGTGATAGGCTGATCCTGGGATCCTATAAAGAAATCACTCCTTTCTCCAGAACCAGTTCCAGTCCCACACTCGACTCCTCATGAAAAACCTCACAAAAATTGAATGTCCTGAAAAAAATGTTTGTCAGCGGGAAAAAAGAAAGAACAAAACAAATCTTGTCCATAGCAAATCGATTACAACGACTGGTCTTTCTGTAATCTTTTAGTACGCTCAGGTAGTGTTCAACAGTGCCACCTCTCAGTCTTCACGGAACAGACTCCCTGGTGATACTTCTGCGATCTCACTCAATTTACGAGTTCCTTCCGGTCTACCGACTTTCCTGCAATGGGAATCGTGGACCCAAGTCTCTCTCTCAGCTACTTTCACTGGGATCGTGCTGTAAACAAAACTTGGTACGGTCCTTCCCACCTGTCTATTAGGCAACCTGAGCGTAAGAACAATCACACAGTCTCTTTGTTCACTATCGAGACAGTTAGTTGGCATATCAGGAATCAACAGTTTCAAGTTCTTTTGTCAAGTTCTCAAATGCTGGCTCATCTCGATAAGGTACTGTACTGTCACCTCATTGGTGTATTTCTGATCATTGTGCGGATTAATCATGACATGAGGTTGTCTTACAAAAAAACAAAACAAAAAACAAAACAAAAACAAAAATTTCGAAGAGGATGATTCGTTAAGCGAGGATCTGGGAGTGGTTCCGTTCTACATAACACTAGTGGCAGTGTCTATGACCACAATAGTCCAGTTTCAAGCTATCACTTTGCTCCTACTCCTAGGGATACCATATCTACACACAAATGTCTGCACAATTTTCTTTGCGGTAAACACAGCAGTACTTGTGGAGGCAGGAAATGCCTCTACCCAGTTTGAGAAAACATCAGTGCACACTAATACATACACAGAATTCCTACAGGGTGTTAACTGTACAAAGTCGATTTGTATTACCTGAAAAGGTCCGTCTGCAGGAGGGATATGGGATGGCTCTGTTAGTACTACCTTACCAAATGTTCTTCCTCATGTCATTGCTTTCCTGCTTGCTTGAGAAGAGAACCCTGGTACACGCCAGTAAGCTCTTACCAATCTGCACATACCTTCCTTACCCTAGGTGAGTCCGACCATGTGCCGCCTCAGCTAGGCCTGGGAGATACGTCCTGGGGGCCACTAGCTTACCTTGTCCATCTCTCCAGAGTCCTGAGGACTCTGAAGTGACTTATGTCTGGTCTCATAGTAAAGGTCTGATTCAGATATTCCATACCATCATGCATATCAGTATACAAAATTTCCCTTCACCAGTATTCTCATTCTTCCTCCACTCTTTGTGCATGACAAGGCACACTGCAGTAATATACTGGTGCCATCATGCTGATGAGACATACCGGGTTCGGGCAGAACTTTGAAGGACCAATACGGCATGTGGTGTATGGACTGTCAAATCATGTACCAGTACTACGTCCCAGGTATTTGACCTTTGTCCTACACAACTGTAGTTTATCCCTTGATACCTGGTGTCCTGTTTGGAAGATACGAAACAGAAACTGCTTCATATCTGCCAGGGACGACTCAAATGAATCAGCGCGCAACAACAAGTCATGGATTGAGCACTATGGGGAATTGATTAACTACTTGGTCTACCCAAACCTCCCCCCCCCTTAAAGCTTGGGCATGCTGTGTCACTACTGGGACTACCTCAGCGATCAATCCAGTGTCCTGTCCATCCTAAGTTCTAAGGGAACCCGGTATCTGTGAGATAATTTCCTCTACCTGTGATGGACATGAATCTAGAACAGTGGAATGCAACATTAGTCTTTGCGGGTATCTAACATACCTTGTACTTCCTGAGCGGGAGTACAATATATGTATTTCACATTTAACAAAATCTCTGTTGATTAAGTTAGTCAGGGGCCACTGCTGCTAGGGAAAAAAGGAAAGGGTTTAGCATCACAGATGCCCAATCGTAACTTCAGCAGGTTTTGTCAAAGGGTAATGTTGCACTTCTTTCGTTCCTCCCATTTGCCGAATTAGTGTTTACCAGTGATCTTATCCAGGCCGAGAATTTTCTAGTACTGCAAAAGAAAAAAAAATCAACAAGCTTCTAGGTCATGCAAAGTATTAATTCAATCTTTCTCATCCCGTATTAAGGGTCTGTACATGGTCCAACAAACATTTCCGAGCTCATCTTGACTAGGGGCATTACTAGAAATGAATACTTCTTATATGGTAACTAAAAGAAATACCCGGGGGTTACCCTATCTCTGTCCGCTTTGCTACTGGCAAATACTAATGTGCGGACAGGTTATTCTCCATTTAGGACGTTACTTTCTTGATTTTTATTTTATTTTTGGGTTTTACTATATATGTACTCAAATGACTCCATACTTACCAGTTCCACTGGTCTCAGCCACTTCCCCTGCTGGCTACTGCTCCTCTTTTACCGGTTGGATACTCCTCTGAGTGCATGAGAAATGGCTGAAACCAGTCAGGTCACCTTCTCCGCCTAAATAAAACTTTGACATTCATTAGTACATATATAGGTTACATTCATATTTTTCATATTTTTATTTTTATTATTTTCTATAGTTTGTATGCTGGCCGTAACTGCTTCCACATCTACATATGGCGGTAAACTTGCTTTCTTTTTTTTTCTACTTGTTTATTGTTGCTACAAGTTCAAACAGTTATTATATTTCCGTTCTTGTCTTATATGACTTTGGTTAGACATACTACCTGCAATACCTCGGGATCAAAACTCACCAACTCTAGGAAATGATGCCTTATCCCCCGCAGTCATACATCTCCATTCATCACAAAAAGCCTCTACGTGCGGACCATACTTACCACACATTACTAACCTTGCGGATCCTTTAGGCCCTACTTCTTCTTCAGCCTGAATCCTGGCTGCTGAACGCCTCTCGCTTGTGCACTTGGCTCCCATTGTGGGCCTTTCTTGCACAAACACCAAATGAACAATGCAAGCAGACGGTGAAAGTTCTTGAGTGCATTCACTCACCCCAGTCCCTGCTGGCCTGTACTACGACCCACTGTAAATAGTGGGATCACGATGTACCCAACCTTCGGACTGCTATCAGACCCTCCAGCACCGTAATTTCTTTCGGTGGAGGTTCTGTTGGAATATTTTTCTGAAAGGGCCAGCGAAAAATTCCTTTTCGGTATCTTTCCACTGGAATTTTTATAGGATGAGAAACATGCTATCGATCACCCTTTCCAGTGAATGTCCACCAAGGAGATTTCCTGAAGAAAATCATTGAAAAACCCCTTGTTTACACAATCACGTCTGTGTATGCTCTACAAAGCGCATATGACACACCTGCGCAAAATAATGCAAATGGTATCACGTTGCGCTGCGTACAACACACGGACGTGCGGTCCAATCGCACTGCCTATAGATACTAGTTATCTATATGCCCTACGATCACGGGAGTCGATTTTAAGCCGCGCTCCTCAGCCGGAGCGTAACACTAAAACACTTCACAAATCACAAACTTTTACGCTCCTCCAACACGTTGTAGTACGTGCCAAACTTCATTAAATGCGCTAGGTTGCGACCCTTCTCGCAGCTGAGCCCCTTCTAGCTCAGGCGTTTTGTCCACGGGTTCCGGATTTTCGAGGTTCAATACGTCCACTCCTACTTTCAGCCCACACAAATACACAATGTTTTTCTGTACAGAAAAATATCACTCCCTTTGATTGATAGCTTGCTCCAGAGGTAGTACACTTTAAGCAAAATATTATAATAATCTGCTTTTAAAATCGGATAGTTATTTGCTATTGTATAACTATATCTTTTACCCCACCTTAAATTGAACTGCTATTGTGCGGTTATAACTTGCGCTCGCAACTTCACGCAACCTTGCGTAAACACGTGACCATGCGCGTCCCTGTGCCATGTGCACGCTCCTGTACGCTCACCTTACGTACCGTACCACGTGTACAACGTGCGTTCGCAACTCAATAAACCACACTATCACGATAAATGTGAGCAACAAAATACTACTGCTCACTTACACAATACACAATTGTTCCGTACACTCGCCGGAACTTGCCCACAAGGGTAATCCTCCTTCAAGTGTTTACCTAAACGTTTAGGCCGGAACTGTGTTTCGTGTTTTTATAATTACTCCCTTAACACACTATCTCAAATATATAGCAAATAAATGTATCCAATTCTTTGCAGATCTATAATGACTATTGACTATAATTTAAATGCTATGATTCAGATTGGATAGCTAACTTGCAGAACATACACTGATATAAATATACACATTATATAATAATATAATATGTTATATATATATATATATACACACACACACACACACACACACACACATACACCATTTGCTGCACTTCTTTGAGACCCTTCACCCCTTCATATGTATTCGTAAACACAATGAATGACTGTAGTTTCTCTCAGAGCCTCTATTTTGCCTTGCTCTACTAGTGGTTAAACAAGTTAATTAACATTTCAATGGCTATCCTTCTCTAGCAAACAGAGAGTTACCAAATCCTGGAAAGAAAAAAAATAGAAAATACCTTTTTTTTTTTTTTTTTTATATCTGTGTGTAATACCCTTACATCAAGTATTCATTTCACTATTAACTCTCATTAGGCCCAATTGAAACTATTTGTAATTGACTATGGCATGGGTTAAATAAACTCATTGGTAGCTTGTAAATGGTGTTGGATTTGTACATATATGTTGTTTATTTGTGACAAAGGAAACTGATTGTTTTAACCAGACTGAAAGTCAGCTATTTACCTAAGTTGGATAAAGTGACCTTCCTAAAATGGCCACTGCTCCTCCCCCTAATTCCCATCCATGTGCTTGAACAAGATGGTGGACAGGCCATATGGCTAGCCCAAAATGGAAGACACCATGTGTCTAGCCCTTTGTCACAAAGAATTCACAATCTATACAAGCACCGAAAGTTACTTTAGGCCTGGGTTTAAAAGTATGCGAATTGGCCTCAGCATGCTAACACAGCTATATTATACCTATGCACCAACTTTTAAATGCTCTTTTAAATTTACTTAACAGATAAACAATCCAATCTGAATCAAACACAATATGACTTATTTGAACTTTGTTTTGCAACAATTAAAATACGCTGTAGCATTTTAAATATTGTGAGAAACATTGTCCCTTGAATTTCATATCAGCGCCTTACTGATAACACAAAAAAACAAAACAGCAAGTAATTCGGCAGCATCAAGATGCGTTCATCTTTAGCTGGTAGACCACAGCCGCGCTTGTACAGTGCATCATTAAGAACGTGATATCCTGGACGAGCCCCCATCTGAGAAAGTCAGATCTATTTCTAACAATTATCTAAAATGTCAGCGCTAATATATGTTGTTGACGCCAGGCGCATCTTATTACCATATACGATAAAAGTGCGCTGTACATTGCAAACACTACAACCCTTAAGAGAAAACAAGTACACGCACACATTTCTGAGTTCCAAAGCTCATTGATGTATATATTTGATATTAAAATGCTATGTATACAATATATCACATGTACAGTATATCTATAGTTACATGGTTACAATTTACACAGGAAGCAGTTATTACAAACTAATCCATTACAGCCAGCAATACATCACCATTTCCCTGTCCCTCTATGCACACTCCGCTCTCCATATCTCTCCATCCTCACAGCATCAGAGTATCAGCAAAACACAGCATCTCGATCAGCACCCAGCAAAAACACAGAAACTTCTTGTGTGTGGGATCAGCTATACACTGTGTATGTTCGGGGAGTATAGGTCTGGGACTGGGTCTTCTATTATTGGTCCAGGGGAGGGAACTTTCTCATTCATGATGAGTCATTGGTCAGTTCATATGCAAGCAATGTCCAGCCTTGAAGAAGACATCAAAGGGACTGGCCTCTGGTTTCCTGGCCACACATGCTGTCTTTTGGAATGTTCTTTGTCATTAGAATTGTGGCTTTATATTCCTACATTTGATCATAACTACTCATTGCAATGTGCTACAATCTAACCACAGGCATCAAATGAATCCACACATTAATCTGATTACTTTGACACCAAGCACGACATGTCCATCTTGCTCTGCTCCAACAATGCACATACATGACGTTATACTCCATTATATAATTTAAAACTTTATAATGTCTAGTGCTTGATATGTTCAATTTATGTGCTGTATGAAATATGTGTTGAATATATCTTTGTGGCATGTCTGTGTGAGTGCGTATGTTACCATATATTGCTGTGCATGCTGTGCGTATTCGCAAGCATAGCAACTCATCAGTGTGGAGTTTGGATGTTCTCTCTATGTAATATATTTGACTTCGACAAGATGCTGTCAGTGGACTGAAAAATTGCGGGCCACTTTCGACATTCAGCCACTGCATGCCATTACTAGATGGGCCAGGTGGTTGTGTCACTTAGCTTAGTCATATAGCAACCTTGGTGCACTTCTTTTTCTTCTTTGCATCATGTGCTGTTTGGGGACTAGTTTTTTAAAGTGCCATCCTGTCTGACACTGCAGTGCCACTCCTAGGTGGGCCAATTGTTTGTTTCACTTAGCTTAGTCATACAGCTACCTCATTTCACCTCTTTTACATCTTTGCATGATGTGCTATTTGGGGCCTTTTTTATATCTGCCATCCTGTCTGCCACTGCAGTGCCACTCCTAGATGGGCCAGGTGTTTGTGCCGCACACTTGTGTCGCTTAGCTTAGTCATACAGCAACCTCATTGCAATAATTTTTCTTCTGTGCATGATGTTCTGTTTGGGGCCTATTTTTTAAATCTGCCATCCTGTCTGCCACTGCAGTGCCGCTCCTAGATGGGCCAGGTGTTTGTGCCGCACACTTTTGTCACTTGGCTTAGTCATACAGCAATCTCGGTACACCTCTTTTTCTTCTTTGCATCATGTGCTGTTTGGGGCCTTTTTTTATATCTGCCCTCCTCTCTGACACTGCAGTGCCACTCCTAGATGGGCCAGGTGTTTGTGCCGCACACTTTTGTCACTTAGCTTAGTCATACAGCCACCTCTGTGCAACCTTTTGGCCTAAAAACAATATTGTGAGGTGTTCAGAATAGACTGGAAATGAGTGGAAATGAATGTTATTGAGGTTAATAATACCGTAGGATCAAAATTACCCACAAATTCTGTGATTTTAGCCGTTTTTATGGGGGATTTTTTCAAAAATCATCCAGATCCAAAACCAAAACACGAGTGGGGAATTAGAACCAAAACCAAAACACGAAAAGTGCCAGCCGCACATCTCTAAAATAAAGCAGCCAGTATTTACCCTGCACAGAAACAATATAACCCACCCAAATCTAACTTTCTCTGCACATGTTATATCTGCCACACCTGCAGTGCACATGGTTTTGCCCAAATGCTAACAAGTTTACTGTTGCGATCAACTCTGAATTACCCCCATAGTGCGGCTGCCATGGAGGAGGAGTGGGTCCCGTGGCCCACTTTCACGGCACTGTGAGGAGAGGTAAAGCACACACACTGGAATAGTATCGTCCCGATATGTTTGTTTGCCACATGCCACTACAGTAATAATAATAGCAGTAATAGTACTTGATTGCTGTACAATGCAGTAATGCTGTAAGTCACAAGGGCAACAAACATTATCATTTGTTTTTTACATCTATATGTTATTTAATATCTTCCAGTTATCCTAGTTTAGGTAGGATATTTCCAATTCAGTCCCAAGTCCTTTAAATGAACTTTAAGATATGTTGATGTAGCTGTGTTCAAGTTAGTTATTCTAGAAGTAGTATATTAACAGAAACAGAATGAAAATACACTGTTCCTTTCTTGGCAGAAACCACTGAGGCTGTGCACAGTGTACACCTCTAGATGTCAGTATGTACTGTGCATAAATTACATATGCAGTTACAAAAGCATTTATATAATGCAATGGCTAAAGACAAAGTCTACAACACGGGCTTGAATGCAATTTTTTTTTTTTACTTCAGAGTTGCACACAAGTTGAACTTTAATTGCACTGGCGCTTCTCCAGGATTTTGAACTAACACTTGTAGCCCCTTGAGCTACAAGATATGGGTCAGAGGCTAAGAGTTAGTACAGGGAGTGGAGTGGAGATGCACATTAGCCATGCACCCTGATCGGGATGCCAGCAGTCAGATACCTATAGTGGCATCCCAATGCGCAAGATCCCAACACTTGGAAGGTAAGTATGCTAACCACCCCTGCCCCCCCTCCCCCTCCCCAACCCCCCTTTCCTGCAGCCTGACCCTATCCCTCCCTGGTGGTGCCTAAACCAACCTGCAGCATAAACCTAATCCTCCCACGCAGCCTAATCCTTCCACAGCAGCCTAAATCTAGCAGTGCTGCTTATAAACCTAATGCCCCCAGTAGTAGCGCCGCTTACACATAACTCCCCCAGTAGTGGTGCCGCTTACATATAATGCCTCAGTTGTTGCACAGCTTACACATAATGCTCCCAGTAGTAGCGCCATTTACATATGACAGCAGTAGTAGTGCCACTTACACATAACGCCCCAGTAGTAGCGCCGCTTACACATAACAACCCCAGTAGTAGCGGTGCTTACACATAACGACCCCAGTAGTAGCGGTGCTTACACATAAAGCCCCCAGTAGTAGCGCATCTTACACATAACGCCCCCAGTAGTAGCACCGCTTACACATAACAACCCCAGTAGTAGCTGTGCTTACACATAACGACCCCAGTAGTAGCGGTGCTTACACATAACGCCCCCAGTAGTAGCACCGCTTACACATAACAACCCCAGTAGTAGCTGTGCTTACACATAACGCCCCCAGTAGTAACACTGCTTACACATAATGACCACAGTAGTAGCGCTGCTTACACATAACGACCCCAGTAGTAGCGCCGCTTACATGTAAAGCCCCACTAGTAGCGCAGCTTACACATAACGACCCCAGTAGTAGAGCCACTTACACGTAACAACCCCAGTATTACCGCATCTTACACATAATTCCCCAGTAGTAGCGCCGCTTACACATAACGCCCCAGTAGTAGTGTCGCTTACACATAACAACCCCAGAAGTAGAGGTGCTTACACATAAAACCCCCAGTAAAGCCCCCAGTAGTAGCACAGCATAACGCCTCCTGTAGTAGCCCCGCTTACACATAACGACTGCAGTACTAGCACCGCTTACACATAATGACACCAGTAGTAGCACCACTTACACGTAATGCCCCAGTAGTAGCGCCACTTACACGTAACAACCCCAGCAGTAGTGCCTCTTACACATAACGCCCCACTAATTGCGCCACTTACACATAACGCCCCCAGTAGTAGCACCGCTTACACATAACGCCCCAGTATTGGCGCTGTTTACACATAATGCCCCAGTTGTTGCACAGCTTACACATAATGCCCCCAGTAGTAGCGCCATTTGCATATATTGACCCCATTAGTAGTGCCACTTACACATAATGCCCCAGTAGTAGCGCCGCTTACACGTAATGCCCTAGTAGAAGCGCCCCTTACACGTAATGCCCCAGTAGTAGCACTGTTTACATGTAACGCCCTTTTAATAGCACCACTTACATGTAACGCCAAAGTAGTAGCGCCACTTACATGTAACAACCCCAGTAGTAGTGCCACTTACACATAATGCCCACAGAAGTGCACTTTATTCACATTTTGGCCCCCCTGCACACATACACACACACACACACACACACACACACACACACACACACACACACACACACACACTCTCACTCTCCCTTCACTTACTTATCACAGTCTGGCTGACAGGATCTGGAGCAGCATGTCCTCCTCTTTGGCACTGCAGTCTGCTGGTCCCGTGTAGCTCCACTCCCTCTACCCATGTAGCTCCGCCCATTTTTCAGAGCCCAACTGATGCTGTCACCAGGGGGAGGGGAGGAGGCTTCTTCATGCTGCCGCTGCCTGCCATACAGTGTGACAGGCACAGCAGCCGGCAGCAGCAGCAGGGAGGAGAAGGCAGAGCAGCAGCTGGGATGCAGACCAGGGAGAGCGCCTCTCCAGCCTGGCACCTACCTGCTCTGCATCCCTTTGCTGAGCGTGTAGGGCTAGGCCTGGTAGCCACCTGCCTTCGCAGCTAGGCTGCATAGGCAGAGGGCTAATCTAAACAAGCTTTTGCATGTTTGTGGGGGGGGGGGGAGGCTGGATCTGGCATGCAGGGCAGACTTGCCCTCTGTGGGGCATCCCCCAACATGTCAGGGTAATGGGTCGTAGATGGGCGTTTTTTTCGCACATCTACCATCCATACTGAGTTAGGCCCAGAATGCATTTGTATGCTATAGTATCTGTTCCTGTTTTCTCAATGTGGCACATGTAATGTGGAGTGCAGGCTTGCAAAAATCATAATTTCATAGGTGGTGCTTCTCTCATTTAACAGACAGGTGTCTGTCCCTACACTGAAAAGAAAAACAAAAAAAACATAAAAAATACTTACAGAATTAGCTATTAGAATTAGAGATGAGCGGGTTCGGTTCCCAGAGAACCAACCCCCCCCAACTTCACTGTCCGAGCCCTGATCTGAGTCTGAACTTTCTGCCAGACTTGGAAACCAGAATGAGGCAAAACGTCATCATCCCGCTGTCGGATTCTTGCAGGTTTTGGATTCCATATAAACAGCCGCGTGTCACCGCCATTTTCACTCTGGACTTGGAGAGTGAGGGAGACAGATCTCTGCCTCTATGTGAGTGGTGGTGTCGGGTGGGGTCAGTGTGTGCTCTGTAGGGGTGCTGTTCCTGTCACTGTGGTGTACCTGTGCTGTTAGAGGTGCTGTCCTGGCTGTTACTGGTGGTTCACGTGCTGTAGTTGTACATGGGTGTTGCTGTCCTGGATGTCACTGTGTTGTACAGGGGGCAGGGGTACTGTCCTCCTGTATGCTATAAAAAATACAGGGGTACTGGCTGTAAAAAATCTGGCCCTGTCTTGTATGCTGTAAAAATTTCGGGGTGCAGTAAAATAAATGTACACTGGCCCTGTTTTGCATACCTTAAATATTCAGGGGTGCAGTAAAATAAATGTACACTGGCCCTGTCTTGTATGCTGTAAAAATTATGCGGTGCAGTAAAATAAATGTACACTGGCCCTGTCTTGTATGCTGTAAAAATTCTGGGGTGTAGTAAAATAAATGTACACTAGCACTGTCTTGTATGCTGAAAAAAATCTGGGGTGCTGTTGTTAAAATTAAAGTACACTGGCCCTGTCTTGTGTGCTGTAAAAATTCTGGCGTGCAGTGAAAATCAATATACACTGGCCCCGCATGCTGTAAAATTCAGGGGTGCTGCTGTTAACATAAAAGTACACTGGTCTTGTATGCTGTAAAAATACAGGGGTGCTGTTGTTAAAATTAAAGTACACTGGTCCGGTATGCTGTAAAAATACAGGTGTGCTAGTGTTAAAATAAAAGTACACTGGTTCTGTATGCTGTAAAATACAGGGGTGCAGTGAAAATAAACGTACACTGGCCTTGTCTGCTGTAAAATTACCAGTGGTGTTGTGAAAATACAGGGGTGCTGGCACTGTCCGCGGTTGCGATGTCTAGGCCTGACCTTCACAACACTGTATGGGAAGGGGAAGCGCCTATCACCATTTGCACGTCCTCTGTAAGTGCTGGGAGGAGTGCCACCAGTCCAGTTGTGATATTGAGATTGAGGCTGTCCCTGTAGAAGTACACCAGGATGAGGAATATATGGGTGTAGCTGGTGCTGTGGAGGAAGTTGATGATGAGGATTCTGATGGTGATGTGGCTTGTTTAAATAAGGCACCAGTGGAGACAGTTGTTGTCCATGGGATGAAAAACCCATTTTCATGCCTGGCCAAAATACCAAAAAAGCCACCTCTTCAGTGTGGAATTATTTCTCCACAAATATGGACAAAAGGTGTCAAGCCATCTGTTGCCTCTGTCAATCCATAATAAGTAGGGATAAGGACGTTAACCACCTAGGAACATCCTCCCTTATACGTCACCTGCAGCGCATTCATCATAAGTCATTGTCAAGTTCAGAAACTTTGGGTAATAGCATAAGCAGTCCACTGACACCTAAATGATGTGGTTTGTTTGAATATTATTTCTCTGTGAGGATGAGGATGTAAACACTGAAGGGGTGGAATCGGAGGATGAAGACAACATCTTGCCACTGTAGAGCCAGTTTGTGCAAAGAGAGATTAATTGCTTTTTTTTCGGTGGGGGCCCAAACAAACCAATCATTTCAGCCACAGTCATGTGGCAGACCCTGTTGCTGAAATGACTGGTTTGTTAAAGTGTGCATGTCCTGTTTAAACAACATAAGGGTGGGTGGGAGACCAAGGACAATTCCATCTTGCATGTCTTTTCTCTGCCACATCTTTCCAGGGGTGCTGTCCCTCTGCCCTATCAGTCCAGGGGTGCTGCCCCACTGCCATTTATGTCAAGGGGTGCTGTTGCCTGTCTGCCGTGCTGTGTAATTCTCCAGGTGTGCTGCCTATGCTGTATAAGTCATGGGGTGCTGCTGTACTTGATCCTATGTTTAATTTAAAGCCTAGAGCAGATATGAAACAAGCTTCAACATCACAAACAGATTTGTGAAAACATAGCTGCAAAGGTGGAAATGGAAATTGCTATTTTGACGAAGTGTTTTTAAATAAAGTGTGGAGAGACCACATTTGTGGCTAAAGTCAGTGTGACTCAGAAGAGACTGAATCATAATTCAGCACGACTGCCAGATGGGGAAAAGTGAGATTTTCTGCCGAAGCATTAGAGAGAGGTTCTTCTCAATTATTTCATGTTAGGGATTCACTCAAATGAATAGCTCCAGTTAGTCAACCTTAATTTTGATTTATTATTGATGTTCCACATTTTGGGATTATTTATTTAGAAGATGCACATTTGTTGTACAGGGATCGTCTTTTCCTAAGGGCTGTGTAAGGTTATCGCAAGACCTCGCAGTGTTAGAAGAACAGAGTTTCAGTGATCTTGCATTGCATCAGCTTTCCATTGCACTGCAGCACCAGATGGGCCAGGAGCTCCTCTGAGGCACATACAGTTACTGAATAGGGCCCAGTATGGAGTCTCATGGTGGTTTACAGCCAGAAAGATGCCTGGCTTGCCAGGCTGAGGCATGCTGTGGGCACAGAGGTTAGCAGGACGTCCATCTACCATCCCCAAACTGATGGGTTGGTGGAAAAGTTTAATAAAACATTAAAAAGTATGTTAAAAAAGGTTGTTGATAGAGATGGGAAAAACTGGGATTGTTTGTTGCTATACTTGTTAATGGCCATCAGAGAAGTTCCTCAGTCCTCTATGGGGTTTTCTCTGTTTGATTTGTTGTATGGTAGACACCCCAGAGGGCTGTTGGACATTGCCAAAGAGACATGGGAAGCACTCCTTATAAAAGCGTTATAGAACATGTAACACAAATGCAGGATAGGATTGCAGCCGTGGTACCTATTGTCAGAGAGCACATGGAACAGGCCCAAAGTGCTCAACAGAGGGTATATAACCGGAGTGCCAAGATACGAGAATTTGCTCTTGGAGATAGTTCTTGTTTTGGTAACCACTGTGCAAGCAAGTTCCTAGCTAAATGGCAGGGTCCATTTGAGATTAGGGAAAAAGTGAATGAGGTTAATTACAAAGTATACCAACCGGGAAAGAGAAAACCCGAACAAATCTACCATGTTAACTTAATCAAATCCTGGAAAGATAGGTTGTCTCTGTCAGCGGAGCCTTGCCCTTCGGTGTCTTCACCTCGGTTTCTTCCCGCAGTAAAGGTGTCAGAGACATTATCAGCTGATCAGAACAATCAGGTTAAAGAATTTCTCATCCAAAATAGGGAGATATTTTCAGAGCTGCCTGGCCGAACGGCCATAATAAAACATTGTCACAGAACCAGGGGTCAGGATCCATTTAAAGCCATATAGGATTCCCGAAGCTCAGCGAGAAGCTGTTTCTAAGGAAGTTAAAAACATGTTAGAACTTGGAGTCATAGAGGAATCTAACAGTGAGTGGTCCAGTCCCATAGTTCTCATCCTGAAGCCAGACGGTAGCATACGCTTCTGTAATGACTTTCGTAAGTTAAATGAGGTGTCCAAATTTGACGCATACCCCATGCCCCGTGTGGATGAGCTTATAGAAAGGATGGGAACAGCCAGGTTTCTCACCACGTTGGACCTGACCAAAGGTTACTGGCAAATACATTTAACTGATAGCGCAAAAGAAAAAACAGCCTTTTCGGTTCCGGAGGGGCTATACCAGTATAAGATAATAATAATAATAGTAATAATAATAATTTTATTTATATAGCGCTCTTTCTCCAATAGGACTCAAGGCGCTTAACAGATACATAGCATAATATAGTACAGAAAATAATGAAGTACAGAAGATGTTACCCTTTGGGTTGCATGGGGCTCCAGCAACCTTTCAACGGGTGATGGATAAAATTTTGAGGCCGCATAGAAAATATGCAGCTGCCTATTTGGTTGATGTGGTAATTCACAGTACGGACTGGGGGTCCCACTTGGTTAAAGTACAAGCAGTACTGGACTCAATCAGAGAAGCAGGGTTAACTGCTAACCCAAAGAAGTGCTGCCTCGCAATGGAGGAGGTTAAATACTTGGGCTTCACCATAGGTAGAGTTCTGATCAGGCCCCAACTGAATAAAATTAATGCTATTCAAAACTGGCCTCGTCCAGTGAATAAAAAACAGGTAAGGACATTTTTGGGAATAACTTGGTACTATAGACGATTTATTCCTAATTTTGTGACCACAGCAGTGCCGTTGTCAGACCTTACCAAAGGGAAGCAGTCAAATATGGTGAAATGGAACCCTGATGCAGAAAAAGCATTCCAAGCGTTAAAAGTGGCTTTGTGTTCACAACCTGTATTGATAATACCAGATTTTTCAAAAGAATTTGTTGTACAGATGGATGCCTCAGAGGTAGGCATAGGGGCCGTGTTGTCCCAAACCAGAGATGGGGATGAACACCTTATAATTTATTTGAGCAGGAAACTCAATGAGCATGAAAAAAGGTATGCCATTGTAGAAAAGGAAGCTTTGGCCATTAAGTGGGCATTATATACCTTGAGATATTACCTCTTGGGGAGACAGTTCAGACTAGCGACAGATAACGCCCCTTTAAAATGGATGGATGTAAACAGAGATCAGAATGCTCATGTAACTAGATGGTTTCTAGCATTGCAGTTTACTGTCGAACATAGACCGGGTACAATTGGCCAACGCAGAGGCGTTGTCCCGCATCTTCTGTTTGGGGGCTACAAGTGTTCCGGCCCCTAGGTCGAAAACAGGGGAGGGGGATATGTGACAAGAACACTGGAATAGTGTTTGAGGGCAGGTATGTTTGTCCCAGGTACTTGTCTTACATGTTTTAGAAAATGAAAACTTCTAGGAAAATGTTTTGTTTTGTTAGAACCTTTTCAGTTTGCTGGAAAAGCTGGATAAGGGCCCTGAGAGAGAGAGAGGGCATGTTCCAGACATTGGGCCCAGTTCGGATCTTTGGCCTCACAGAGGGCTAATCAGGGCTTTCAGCTGTGCAAGAGCCTTATAGGGCTGCTAGCCTGATTAGTGTGTGCAGGATGCCTGGGAAGACTGCAGAATTTCTGAGAGAGAAACACGCTTCTTTATACAAGTGAGCCATACAGTATTGACTGGAAAACTCTGTGTTTTTGTTTAGAACAGTTAGGAACGTCTTCTGTTTAGTTAGTGCCGGACAGGCAAGGTATTTTCTTTTGATGTTTGTTTTATTTTCTGTTTAATAAAACTGGTTGCGGCCAGTTGCACCAGAAACTGGACTGGTATGATTTCTCAGCTGCTGCTTGCTGCCATCTACCCCAGGAAACGGCGCCCTGTTCCCCTACAGTGCTACTATATATATATATATATATATATATATATATGTTCTGGCGCTATAGTTGTTGAGAAAGTGCCTGCAGCTTATTCCAACAAGGCTGGGTTCACAGGTCCCCCAAAAATCCCAATCAAATAACCGCAAGGACAGCGATAGTACTTTCACAAATAATTTTTTTTTAATATCCCATGTAAAATCCGTTTATGTTAAACACAAAATAATTAAGACATATATGTCATCTTATTATCATTGGCACCGATCAGATAAAATAGAATAATACTTAGCATTCACATATAAGCAATATAAAATTCACTCCCATATGATTCTTAGATGTTATATATGAGCTTATTCCACAGCTGATCACTCAATATAATAGCCACACTTTGTTTCACAGTCCATCTGCTATTTCCAGTGAACTGACCAGGTGCATTAATTAACTCAGTCTTTCAGTACTGATTATAGCACTTTTCCTGGTTACTTTGTATCGCAATGTGCAGTATTTACTTAGAAGCTTTCCACTGGCAACATGTTTGCAATTTATGCTCCCAGGACTATTCAGCTAGCTATAGACAGTTATATTAACTGATGTCTCTGGGAGAGACAGCCGGGAGAGGTTTCATACAATTTGTAAGGCAAAACACATGCCTAGAGACACTTTAACACCGTCATTATTAACAGAGACATCAGTTAATATAACTGTCTGTAGCTATAACTGTCTGTAGCTAGCTGAATAGTCCTAGGAGCATAAGTTGCAAACATGTTGCCAGTGGAAAGCTTCTAAGTAAGTAATAATTAGAAGCTTTACTGTAGGGCATAATGTATCACAGGCATTTGCGGTGTGTGGCATAATATGGTGAAGGGGAAATTACTGTGTGGGGCTTAATATGGTGACATTTTTTTTTTCCTGTGGTGGCCGGGTCTGTTATTGCAAGGTCGAAAACTGGGATGTAAGGTAGTTTTTTCATTCGAGGCCACGCGCATTTTAGCGAGGCCTCGCCCTCTCGTCGGACACACACACACACACTTTTTTAATGGTCACACTGTGAGCCAAATTGTCTAGAAACAGCCCTGCTGTTAAGGTGGGTGCAGACTTAGAGATAATGTAAATGACGTCACTCATTTTGACCCTTCCTGAGCGACGTTGTTTACTTTATTGCTAAGTGTGTCTGCCGCCGCCGACAAGTGATGCGTGGACCCACGGCTCATGAACGACCCTCGGTGTCGGACGTGCATGCAGCTCAATTTGGACTCATCGTCCAAAACTGTATGCTTCGGCCGGCCACGGCATGACGTCATTAGTGATATCACACAGTATGTATGCCGGCCGTCGGGGGGAACGGCCCGGGAGGGGAAACACTAGGCGATGTCGCTCATAGAGCACATCGCCTAGTGTGTACCCACCTTTAATGTGCCTTGAGGACCGAAGCTGGGAATGAGGAGCTGAGATGGCATCAATACACAGGAGTTACATGGATGGAGTAGCAGATCACCACACAGGACGGAGTCACATTTATGATGAGCAGGCAGAAATACAAAGTTAAGGAACAGAGTGGGGGTTGGTACACTGGAATCACAGTTATAGAGGTCTGGCAGAAGTGGTAGTCAAGGTACAAGGTTAGCCTCTATATTTTAAATTACATTTTAATTTGGAATTGATTTATACATCTCTATTTTTCATAAATGGTGACAGGAGGCTTCTCTATGAGTACAGTGTGAGAAATGTCAGACTCACATAGCTAATGTGGACACCCCTAGACTCTCCTCCGTGGTTTGTGAACACACAGTTTGCTTTTCAGCCATAGGGGGAGATGTGCTAAGCCTTGAAAAGTGATAAATTGCAGTGATAAAGGGCCTAATTCAGACCTGATTGCAGCAGCAAATTTGTTAGCAAATGGGCAAACCATGGGGGTAATTCAGAGTGGATCGTAGATTTGCTAAATTTAGCACATCTACGATCAGTTACTCTGAAATGTGGGGGGACGCCCAGCACAGGGCTAGTCTGCCCCGCATGTCAGTCCCTGTCCCCCCCCCCCCCCCCCCATTCACACACACAGGTAAAAAAGCGTTGCATGCCAGCGATGCTTTTGTACCTGATGAGTAGCTCCCTGCCAGCGCAGCTACTGCGCTCTAGGAGGGAGCTACCCGCCGCATCCCAGGATGCTGCAGCTGTGCGTGATGTCATGCAGCCGCCGCAGCACGTCCACCCAATGGTCGAGATACGCCTCTGTTATCCGGACCGTGCCCAGCCAATGACGTTAGAACACTGTTGGCACGCCCCCTCCTGCCCTGCGACCACCTCTGCCTGTCAATCAGGCAGAGGCGATCGCAGCCCAGAGTTGCTCATAGCATCTCACTGGGCTCCGGGGTGTGCACGTACAGTGCGGTCGCTGCACATGCGCACTCCACAAAAAGATTCAGACTTGAGTTCTTACAAATTCTGACACAAACTTTGGCACAACGCCTTTTAATTATTGGAGGAGACTTTAATTCAGTTGACAACCCGGTGCTCGATAGGCAGCCTACCCCACAAAATCCTATATTGTCCTCTTGTAAAGGCATTTCCTTAAAACAACATTACAACTGGGTGTGGTTCGTTTTATCGACAGTATCTAGGTCGACAATGTTTAGGTCGACCACTATAGGTCGACAGTCACTAGGTCGACATGGATGGAAGGTCGACAGGGTTTCTAGGTCGACATGTGCTAGGTCGACAGGTCTAAAGGTCGACATGAGGATTTTTTTTTTTTTGGTGTTGTTTTCTTCGTAAAGTGACTGGGATCCCAAATTAGTGCACCGCGTCCCCTCGCATGGCTCGCTTCGCTCGCCATGCTTCGGGCATGGTGCCTTCGCTCCGCTACCACTTCGCTCGGCACACTTTACCGTTCCAATCGTAGTCCACGTGGATCGTTAAGTATGAAAAAATCCCCCCCCCCCCAAAAATGTGAAAAACTCATGTCGACCTTTAGACCTGTCGACCTAGCACATGTCGACCTATAAACCCTGTCGACCTTCCATCCATGTCGACCTAGTGACTGTCGACCTATAGTGGTCGACCTAAACATTGTCGATCTTCAGACCGGATCCCTTACAACTAGTGAAGTTTGGAGACTCTTTAACCCAACTGATCACTCATTTACCTTCTAGTCAGCAGCACGTGGCTCCTGGTCTAGAATAGACTCTTTTCTTATAGGGGATCCCTTGGTTTCTCAAGTACTAAAAGCAGACATTCGCAATATTTTGGTTTCTGACCATGCCGCGATCACACTTCACCTCACTAGAGCAACTCTGACTGGAAATTTTAAACCATGGCGATTTCCGACCTACTTGTATACTTCAGAAGAATTTTGACTTTTCCTTACAAATAGTTGGATGACTTATACAGACGATAACATTGAATACTGGGAGCAACCAACTATATTTTGGGGTGCATCCAAGGCCACCATGAGAGGCTATATTATGGAGTATGTTTCACAACAGAAAAAAAAGCCTCAGCACAATATCAGAGTCTCCATGCCCCATTGACGGTAGCTTTACGTGCTTATACAGACTCTCCCTCCCCAGATACTCAACTGGCATATACCCAAGCAAGACACTTATTAGATGACTTCTTATTATCACAAGCACAACGCAATTTGACATTTTCAAAATCGAAGTACTATCGGTGGCGTAATAAAACAAGCCGCTTATTAGCTACCATGTCAAAATCAAATGCCCCAAAGCGATTGATTACTGCTATTAGGGATCCAAATACATCAATTGATAAACCTCACGTGTTCTTCAACACTTCAACTTATTTTTCTAATCTATATGATGCACGCCCATTTGACCAGGCATTGCATGACCGTATAATGTCTGAAGCTAATCTTCCCAAGTTGTCTAGCTCTCAAAACAAAATTTTCCAACAGGAAATAACACTAAATGAACTAACAGACGCAATTTCCAATCTAAAGGTACGCAAGTCACAAGGCCCTGACGGGTTATCTAATGAATACTATAAAATACTAAAATACTATAGGGACATATAGACCCCTCTTTAGTGGAATTATTCAATGAAATTCTCCGCAACAATACAATTTTTCCACATCTCAACAATGCATATACAGTGCTGATTCCCAAACCACAAAGAGACCCCCAACAAATAGATTCCTATAGGCCGATCACGTTACTCAACACAGACAAAAATATTGACTAACATTATGTCAGACAGGCTTCAGTTGCTCCTACCACAGCTCCTCATGGAACACCAAGTAGGGTTTGTTCGTCGCAAACACTTAGTTAAAGGAATACAAATGGCAATAGCAGCGGTGGTAAAATCTCATGGAGAAACCCGCACTCAAAATATTCTTCTAAATTTAGACACGACAAAAGCATTTGATACGGTCAAGTGGCCGCATTTATTTAAGGTGCATCATATGAGACAATTTGATCCTGTTTTCATTAATTTTATAAAATATATTTACACTAGCCCTTCCACCTCCTTATTGATATTGGATGTTGTAGTAGTCCTATCACTATGCTCAGAGGAACCAGGCAGGGCTGCCCCCTTTCCCCAATTTTATTCAATTTAGCCATAGACCCATTGCTTCGTATTTTGCAAAATGGTAATTATTTCCAAGGTATAAAAATTGGCAGTGGAGAAATAAAATTGACCGCTTTCGCGGATGATGTATTATTATATGTATCTGATCTATCTGAATCTCTCGACAGAATATTTACTCTTTTAGCTGACTTTGGCGCAGTATCTGGCTTTGAAGTCAGCACGTCAAAATCTGTGGCGCTTCGTCTTGGGAACCCCTCCTCCCGTGCTTCTTTTACGTCAAATATCCCTATGATGTGGTAAAGTGGGCTCACCAACAATTTACCTATCTAGGGGTAAAAATTTCAAATAATCCATTCCTTCTTTATGATCTTAATGTTTCTTCAGTAATATGCTCTATAGCAACAGAATTGGAAGGTTGGAAAAATGTATTATTATCTTATCTTGGAATGGCTAATGTTATCAAAATTATTTCATTTCCAAAACTAATGTTCCCAATACAAACCCTCCCTTATGTGATTTCCAATAAAGACGCACAGTTGATTAATCGCAGCTTTAGAACTTTTATTTGAAAAGGTAAGCATCCAAGAATAGGTTTAAATAAACGACAACAAACAAAAATCAATGGGGGAATACATTTTCCCAATGTCCAATTATATTCCTATGCGGCTCATATTAGGTACATTAAGGACTGGTTGCGCAGTCGGGATTTATATGCTAACACATCCCTTGATAGGGAATTCCAGGGAGAAATTAATCTTACTAGCTTCCTTCATGTACATGATCAGGAAATTTCACCTGAATTACGTGACAACCCATTACTCTGGTACATCAGGAAAACTTGGCATGTACTGAGACATAAATTTGGACTGAACGCCATAAATCTCTGTACCTTACTTACTTTCATTGAGCAATATCTCTGGCTGGCAGCTTATCCTATCACATTTTTACAGGCCCAACATTATATTAGTTATGTTATAAAAAAATTCTCAACTTCGGAATGGAATAAACCAATAGACACTCTATTCCAAAACCAATGCTTGACAAAGAAAGCTATTTCTACAACTTATAACTGCATACGCCAGCTATTTATACCAGATAACTCTGCTAAAAATCTAACTCCGTGGCTCACCCAACTTTCTAATGTATCATCAAACGATATACTTTGTTCTCATGCCAAGGCATGTACACTATTACCTTATTCTTCATATATAGCTATGTTTTTAAACATACTACATAGAGCCTATTTATCTCCAAACAGAAGGTTCTTGATAGTAGACTCACCAAATTCCAACTGTTACAAAAGTGATACCAATTCAGCAGATTTATTTCATTGTCTCTGGGCCCGCCCTGTAATCCAAGGTTTTGGGATTTAAGTCAGAATTTATTCCACTGCCAATTTAGTTAATTACTGTACATCCCTATGCAGTGGCGGATCCAGGGGGGGGGGGCACTCGGGCCCGTGCCCCCCCTGTCGTTTGTGGCCTCCGTCCCCCGTCCCTCCGTCCGTCCCCCGTCCCTCCGTCGTTGTCCCCCCGGCGCCGCACAGGGAGATGACGGGCGCCCGCTGAGATTGTGTTACCAGCGGGCGCCCGTCTCCCTGCACAGCGGCAGCTGGAGGCCGGAGCTCAGTACTGAGCTCCGGCTTCCGGCGCTGTCACTGTGCGGCGTGCGCTATGGGAGAGATGTCAGTCATGACGTCTCTCTCATAGTGCTGAGGAGAGGACGGCAAGAGAGGAGGAGGACTGCAGAGATCTGGAAGCGGGAACGGGGCTTGGTAAGTATGTTGTGTTTTGTCTTCCTCAGTGCAGCGGGGACATCTACTGGGGGCAAACTACGGGGGGGTTGGCATTACTACTGGGGGCATCAACAAGGGGCATTACTAC
Organism: Pseudophryne corroboree; assembly: GCF_028390025.1. Lineage (NCBI taxonomy): Eukaryota > Metazoa > Chordata > Amphibia > Anura > Myobatrachidae > Pseudophryne > Pseudophryne corroboree. Next base: position 1,030,969,607 of record NC_086444.1, on the reverse strand, counting down.
TGGGGGGGCATTACTACTGGGGACGTTATTACTGGGGGAGCATCTACTGGGGGTATTACTACTGGGGGCATCAACAAGGGACATTACTACTGGGTGGGGGGGGGCATTATTACTGGGGGAGCATCTACTGGGGCATTACTACTGGGGGCATCATCAAGGGGCATTACTGCTGGGGGGCATTACTACTGGGGGCATTATTACTGGGGGAGCATCTACTGGGGGCATTACTACTGGGGGGCATCAACAAGGGGCATTACTACTGGGGGGCATCAACAAGGGGCATTACTACTGGGGGGGCATTACTACTGGGGACATTATTACTGGGGGAGCATCTACTGGGGGCATTACTACTGGGGGGCATCAACAAGGGACATTACTACTGGGTGGGGGGGAATTGCTACTGGGGGCATTATTACTGGGGGAGCATCTACTGCGGGCATTACTACTGGGGGGCATCAACAAGGGGAATTACTACTGGGGGCATCAACAAGGGACATTACTACTGGGGGGGCATTACTACTGGGGACATTATTACTGGGGGAGCATCTACTGAGGGCATTACTACTGGGGGCATCAACAAGAGACATTACTACTGGGTGGGGGGGGGCATTACTACTGGGGGCATTATTACTGGGGGAGCATCTACTGGGGGCATTACTACTGGGGGCATCAAAAAGGGGCATTACTACTGGGGGGGGGGCATTATTACTGGGGGAGCATCTACTGGGGGCATTACTACTGGGGGCATCAACAAGGGGCATTACTACTGGGGGCATCAACAAGGGGCATTACTACTGGGGGGGCATTATTACTGGGGGAGCATCTACTGGGGGCATTACTACTGGGGGCATCAACAAGGGGCATTACTACTGGGGGCATCAACAAGGGGCATTACTACTGGGGGGGCATTACTACTGGGGACATTATTACTGGGGGAGCATCTACTGGGGGCATTACTACTGGGGGGCATCAACAAGGGACATTACTACTGGGTGGGGGGGATTGCTACTGGGGGCATTATTACTGGGGGAGCATCTACTGCGGGCATTACTACTGGGGGGCATCAACAAGAGGCATTACTACTGGGGGCATCAACAAGGGACATTACTACTGGGTGGGGGGCTTTACTACAGGGGGCATTATTACTGGGGGAGCATCTACTGGGGCATTACTACTGGGGGACATCAACAAGGGGCATTACTACTGGGGGCATCAACAAGGGACATTACTACTGCGTGGGGGGGCATTACTACTGGGGCCATTATTACTGGGGGAGCATCTACTGGGGGCATTACTACTGGGGGGTCATCTATTGGGGGCAACCACCTAGGGGGCATTACTACTGGGGGCAAACTACTGGAGGACATTATTACTGGGGGGCATCTACTGGGGGCAAACTACTGGGGGACATTATTACTGGGGGCTAACTACTGGGGGCATACTACAGGAGGGCATTACTACTGGCGGCGTAACTACAGGGGCATTACTACTGGCGGCTTAACTACAGGGGCATTACTACTTGGGGGCCAAACTACTGTGGGCATAACTACAGGGGCCAAACTACTGGGGGATAACTACAGGGGCCAAAGTACTGGGGGCAGTACTACTGGGGGCTAAACTACAAGGGGGGCATAACTACAGGGGGGCATTACTACTGGTGGCTAAACTACAAGCAGGCAAACTACTGGGGGCATTACCACTGGAAGGCTAAACTAAAGGGGGGGTAAACTACTGGGGTCATAACTGCAGGGGCATTACCACTGGGGGCATAGCTACTTGGGCGCCAAATGACTGGGGGCATTACTACAGGCAACATTACTACTGGGGCAATACGGGCATTGCATAAGGGGCACCACTACTATGGGGTCTATATAAGGGGCACTACCAGTACAGTGACCATTGCTTAATGAGCGCTACAACTGTGGGCATTGTATAAGAAGCGCCACCTCACATGCACCGAAGCCGCACGCAAATGTACTTGCCCCTTCCATGGTGCCCCCCCTATCATTTTCTTCTGGATCCGCCCCTGTCCCTATGACACCTGAATGGGCTCTGTTTGGTATGATTCCTCCCAATACTCGTATATCACAAGGAGGCAAACATCTCTTGTTGGCTATAGGTTCGGCGGCCTGTAAGACCATCTTACAAACCTGGCTACAACCCTCTCCACCATCACTGTCAATTTTTAAAGCTAAGTTACATTATTTGTTTAGAATGCAGTGGGTTGAAGTAATTCTAGATAGAGAAGTCAAAACTGAGAAATACTTTCTAATGTGGGAGTCATATATAGCCACTTTATCACTTCCAATGAGAACACAAATTCATAATGGCTTAAAGGATTCAACCTGGTATATGTTACAAATGGCCGCTAATGAACCTCTAATTCAATTGTAAACTAATTCTTCAGTTGATGAAAGAAGTTAACCAAAGTGCTTTAAGTACATCCTTTTTGGTTGATGGCGTGGCGGGGGGATGTTGGGGCTCTAGTGGCATGGCAATTACTAACTTTGATTACATATAATATACAGTATATGTATTGTATCTTACCATTGTGACATTGTATCATTTTGAAGTATTATGATGAATCGTATTTCATGATATTGTATGTTGTATAATCTGAGTTCTGAAAAGTTTATTAATGTTTGTCACACTGTATGTGAATTTGATTCTTGATGCTTCAATAAAAAAAAAGAAAAAAGATTTAGTCTGCGATCGCTGCCGCTGCCGCGATCCAGTCTGAATTTGCCCCCATGTGCACTGCAGGTGGGGCAGATATAACATGTGCAGAGAGAGTTAGATTTGGGTGAGTTATATTGTTTCTGTGCAGGGTAAATACTGGCTGCTTTATTTTTACACTGCAATTTAGATTGCAGATTGAACACACCCCACCCAAATCTAACTTTCCCTACACATGTTACATCTGCCCCCCCCCCCCCCTTGCAGTGCACATGCTTTTGCCTATTAACTAAAAAAATTGCTGCTGCAATCAGATCTGAATTAGGCCCAAAGTTCAAGCCAATCAACTCCTAACTGCCTTGTTACATGCTGGGTTTGAAAAATGACAGGAGCCAACGGGTTGGTTGGTATTTATCACCATGCAATTCTTAACTTTTCCTGTGACTCTAAAGTGTTTGACCCTGGAGGCAGAATATTTTTTTGTTACGGCATTACAACAGACGTATCATCTCCCCAACACTGACATCACTTCTACAAACACGCCATTATATTACCTCACTCCCTAAGCTACCTAGTTCTAGTCCTGAGCCAGACGACTTAGGGGGTAATTCAGATCTGATCATAGATGTGCGAAAAAACGTACATCTACAATCAAAGTCTTTAACATGGCGGAGGACGCACAGCACAGGGCAAGTCCACTCCGCATGCCGTCACGTAGCCACTGCTACCCGCCCCAGCAACGGTCCAGACACAACTCCATTGTCTGGACCGCGCCCCTTGAATGGAGTGTCTACGTCCACAAAACATGTATTATTATGTATTACATCATTATGAATAACCCCTTAAGAACCAGATATTTATACCCCAACCTGCTGGCAAACTCCGCTAAATCATAATGGACCTTACAGTTTAAAAAATGTACTCAGTGTCAGATTTGATTAGCCATCATCCAGTGGTGTCACACCAGGGGTGCGGCCCACACCCAGGTATCACCCACTAAGGGGTGACACCAAACTGCCAACTCCCCTTCAGTGACAGGAGCCGGGTGCTACGCTGTGACATTATCTGCAGCACCCAGCTCCTGTCATTGTGCACGAGCGAGCACCGCACACACACTGGTCCCCGGGTGCAGCCCGCAACCCCTGGGACACCCCGAGCGACAAAAAGGAGGCTCGGGCCACAGTCACAAGAAGTGACAAAACGCGTTTAGGACTCCTGCAGATTGCTTGACCTCACTGGGGGAATCCTCTCCAACTGAACGTAGGCCCTCATTCCGAGTTGATCGGTCGCAAGGCGAATTTAGCAGAGTTACACACGCTAAGCCGCCGCCTACTGGGAGTGAATCTTAGCTTCTTAAAATTGCGACCGATGTATTCGCAATATTGCGATTACTAACTACTTAGCAGTTTCAGAGTAGCTTCAGACTTACTCTGCCTGTGCGATCAGTTCAGTGCTTGTCGTTCCTGGTTGACGTCACAAACACACCCAGCGTTCGCCCAGACACTCCCCCGTTTCTCCGGCCACTCCTGCGTTTTTTCCGGAAACGGTAGCGTTTTCAGCCACACGCCCCTGAAACGCCGTGTTTCCGCCCAGTAACACCCATTTCCTGTCAATCACATTACGATCGCCGGAGCGAAGAAAAAGCCGTGAGTAAAAATACTTTCTTCATAGTAAAGTTACTTGGCGCAGTCGCAGTGCGAACATTGCGCATGCGTACTAAGCGGATTTTCATTGCGATGCGATGAAAAATACCGAGCGAACAACTCGGAATGAGGGCCGTAATACCAAGAGCCCCGGCCGCTGGTCTCTCGTGCATAATTTACTGCCACCGCTGTGATCAGCAAAGACGCCGCCAGCCAGCAAGCCTTAGCTGCTGAGACAAACAAGAACGCTATCAGCCGCCTAGACTGAGGATGCTTGATCAGGACGCGTCTCTGCTATCATCCTCCAACGGGTCCCGGACGCAGGGATAAAGAGAGTAGCTGCTCTCAGCTACAGCACGCGGCTCAGACACACTGCAGCGGGGTCTCCTGTGTGAACCACGATACTGAGCTTGAGGTTCTGACAAGCTGCTGAGGGTAACGTTATATATAATATACATTTGAACATTGGATTTTAATTTCCAGCTGGATAATAATATCAGATTGAATTGTATCATATATTGGGACTGCTACAGAAATAACCGTATTAGTCTCCTGTCAAGGAATTCTGATACATGTAGCACTGACATTGTTACACAAATAGTGTGTCTTTATTGCCACATATGGATACACTCACCAATGTTGCTTCTGAGGTTCAAGTATACCTATTAAAGAACTGTTTTTAATATTGATTATTGTATACTAGGTGATTCATCGCGCCCTACGGGCGCTCTTCACACCGTTGTAAGGGGCTACGCCCCGGTAAACTGGACAGAAAAGTGAAGGAGTAGAATAGTAGATGGTGAAGTTGTGGTGGAATGGTTGGTTTGTTTGTGGGTAGATGTAGTATGACAAAAGGGAATGTGCTGGTGAATGGGGTGCAGGCTTTTGTGAGTGGGTGAGCAGTGTGTATAGGGGAGGCTGGTAAGATTGTCGGTGTCAATGTTATGTATAGAGGAGATGGTTGTTCAAGGCAAGTATGTGAAGATATGGTTTACATGTTAAAAATTTGAGTGAAAACAACATTTTTAGTAAAGTGTTGGGTGTCACCAAGGAGCTGGCCTTGTTGTTCAGTTGGTGTAATGTGTACTTTGACGTGATGTGCTTTTCTTGAGCGTGATAACACGTGTGTAGGTGTTACTGGTACAGGGGGCCGTTACGTGTGTAAGTGTCACTGATACAGGGGGCGTTACGTGTGTAAGTGTCACTGGTACAGGGGGCGTTACGTGTGTAAGCGCCACTGGTACAGAGGGCGTTTTGTGTGTAAGCGTCAGTGCTACAGGGGGCATTACGTGTGTAAGCGGCAGTGGTACAGGGGTCGTTACGTGTGTAAGCGGCAGTGGTTCAGGGGGGGGGCGTTACATGTGTAAGCGTCACTGGTACATGGGGCGTTAGGTGTCTAAGCGGCACTGGTACAGAGGGCGTTTCGTGTGTAAGCGTCACTGCTGCAGGGGGCATGACGTGTGTAAGCGGCACTGGTACAGGGGTCGTTACGTGTGTAAGCGGCACTGGTACAGGGTGGGCGTTACGTGTGTAAGCGGCAGTGGTACAGAGGGCGTTACGTGTGTAAGTGTCACTGGTACAGGGGGCGTTACGTGTGTAAGCGCCACTGGTACAGAAGGCGTTTTGTGTGTAAGCGTCAGTGCTACAGGGGGCATTACGTGTGTAAGTGGCAGTGGTACAGGGGTCGTTACGTGTGTAAGCGGCAGTGGTTCAGGGGGGGGCGTTACATGTGTAAGCGTCACTGGTACATGGGGCGTTAGGTGTCTAAGCGGCACTGGTACAGAGGGCGTTTCGTGTGTAAGCGTCACTGCTGCAGGGGGCATGACGTGTGTAAGCGGCACTGGTACAGGGGTCGTTACGTGTGTAAGCGGCACTGGTACAGGGTGGGCGTTACGTGTGTAAGCGGCAGTGGTACAGAGGGCGTTACGTGTGTAAGTGTCACTGGTACAGGGGGCGTTACGTGTGTAAGCGCCACTGGTACAGAAGGCGTTTTGTGTGTAAGCGTCAGTGCTACAGGGGGCATTACGTGTGTAAGTGGCAGTGGTACAGGGGTCGTTACGTGTGTAAGCGGCAGTGGTTCAGGGGGGGGGCGTTACATGTGTAAGCGTCACTGGTACATGGGGCGTTAGGTGTCTAAGCGGCACTGGTACAGAGGGCGTTTCGTGTGTAAGCGTCACTGCTGCAGGGGGCATGACGTGTGTAAGCGGCACTGGTACAGGGGTCGTTACGTGTGTAAGCGGCACTGGTACAGGGTGGGCGTTACGTGTGTAAGCGGCAGTGGTACAGAGGGCGTTACGTGTGTAAGTGTCACTGGTACAGGGGGCGTTACGTGTGTAAGCGCCACTGGTACAGAAGGCGTTTTGTGTGTAAGCGTCAGTGCTACAGGGGGCATTACGTGTGTAAGTGGCAGTGGTACAGGGGTCGTTACGTGTGTAAGCGGCAGTGGTTCAGGGGGGGGCGTTACATGTGTAAGCGTCACTGGTACATGGGGCGTTAGGTGTCTAAGCGGCACTGGTACAGAGGGCGTTTCGTGTGTAAGCGTCACTGCTGCAGGGGGCATGACGTGTGTAAGCGGCACTGGTACAGGGGTCGTTACGTGTGTAAGCGGTACTGGTACAGGGTGGGCGTTACGTGTGTAAGCGGCAGTGGTATAGAGGGCGTTACGTGTTTAGGCGGGTCTGGTACAGGGGCGTTAGGTGTCTAAGCGGCACTGCTACAGGGGCGTTACGTGTGAAAGCGTCACTGGTAAAGGGGGGCATTATTATGTGTGTAAGTGTCAATGGTACAGGGTGGTGTTACGTGTGTAAGTGGCACTGATGCAGGGGGTGTTATGTGTGTAAGCGTCAGTGGTACACCTCGGTGTGCTGAGGGTGACGGGGCTGCTGAAGGGGGGTGGATGTGAAGGAGGCTGCTGTGCAGTGTGGTGGTGGAGTGACATGGTAGGGGGGGGCTAGCGGCGGCCTTGGTAGCGGGTGTGTGGTGGGTAAGGTGGGTGTAGTAGGTGGTGGTGGGTGGTAAGGGTGTGTGGGTGTCTGTTTGCGTACCTGCCAGGGTGGGCCGTCAGTGAGAATGGTGTGTCCCTTCTCCTATAGTGTGTCATGTGGTGTGCTGACACAGATAGGGCAGGGTCTGTGACTCCAATACACACACACATATACAAACATATTTTATTAGGAAATATATATCCAGAAATATACACACATCCATATAGATTTCCACACCCCTATATATATACACACACATCTTAGTGCTCAGCAGTCCTGTAAATCACTGACCCCTCACAGGCTTAATAGCCTGAGCTGTTTGCTGCCTTAAACGCAGCTTAGTTATGGGGCCTCCCTGTGGGCATTACTCCCCCCCCCTCCCCGCGATCTGCCTTCTCAGAGACGGACCGCGGCTGCCGTGAGAGCTGTCTGCGGTCAGCCTTTCAGCTCTCCCCCCTCTGCATACAAAGGCGCCGTTCGCGGCTCCGCAGCTGTGGCGGGTAGCGGCTAGCAGAAGCTAACCGCGGGAGGGAGGGGGGAAGCGGCGTCCGCGGACTGGGGAGCGTAGGTATGGGAGCGGGCGGCCGGGAAGCGGCTGTGGCTTGGCGCCCAGTGGCGGCTGCTGTACAGTCCGCGGCTGGGCAGTGGAATACAGGCAGTGAATGGTGGCTTGGCGGCCAGCGGCGGCTGTCCGCGGCTGGCCAGGCAGGAGGTGTGGTGAACTTTGCTTGGCTGCTGAAGGGGGGTGGATATGAAGGAGGCTGCTGTGCAGTGTGGTCGTGGAGTGAGATGGTAGGGGGGGGCTAGCGGCGGCCTTAGTAGCGGGTGTGTGGTGGGTAAGGTGGGTGTAGTAGAGTGGGGTGAGGGTGTGTGGGTGTTTGCTTACATGGCAGTGTGGGCCGTCAATGAGAATGGTGTGTCTCCTGGTGGTCCCTTCTCCTATAGTGTGTCATGTGGTGTGCTGACACAGACAGGGCAGGGTCTGTGACTCCACCCAGCGTTAGAAGTGCAGCCACAGAGTCACAGGGCTAATATATAGGAGATGTGTTTTTTAATCAATTTGTTGTAATTTTTATTAAACTACCAGTGCATATTGGTGGTCATTCCGAGTTGTTCGCTCATTGCCGTTTTTCGCAACGGAGCGATTAGGTGGAAAATGTGCATGCGTTCACTAATTTAACACAAGACTTTGGAGATTTGCACAAGCTCGAGCTACGTTTTTTCATCGCTCGAGTGATCGTAGTGTGATTGACAGGAAGTGGGTGTTTCTGGGCGCAAACTTGCCGTTTTCATGGAGTGTGCTAAAAAACGCAGGTGTTCCAGGTAAAAACACAGGAGTGGCTGGAGAAACGGGGGAGTGGCTGGCCGAACGCAGGCCATGTGTGTGACGTCAAACCAGGAACTAAACGGACTGAGGTGATCGCAATCTAGGAGTAGGTCTGGAGCTACGGAATTATTTATTAGCAGTTCTGCTAATCTTTCCTTCGCTATTCTGCTAAGATACACTCCCAGAGGGTGGCGGCCTAGCGTTTGCAATGCTGCTAAAAGCAGCTAGCGAGCGAACAACTCGGAATGAGGGACATTTTTTCGATTGATTCTCTCACAGGTGCAACCCTATTCTTTTCTCTTGTATACTCTCCACTAATTAGGAACCGGGACAGACTAGTTCCTAGGGTGTGCTTCATGTGAACCAATCAAAAGAAACACTTTTTTCTTATTATTAAGTATATGTTTTATAAATATATATATATATATATATATATATGTAGCCATTCGTGCTTTTAAGGAATTGGTTTATATTTTGTCCATTAGAGAAAGATTTTGCTGCTGTGATCAGGTCTGAATTAGGCCCTGAGTACACAACTGTTTTTGTATATCATTATTTTTGTATGGTTGTATCATGAGATACTTGTTTTTTATTTGTTACTCATAACACCTAGATTTGATCTGGAAAGGTTAACACCTGCTTGCATATATTTTTTGGACTCTGTGTAATGAAGTTTCTCAGATTTATCTCCTATATATTAGCCCAGATCTGTCACTCTGTGACTGTGTGGCTAACGCTGGGTGGAGTCACAGCGATGGGCGGAGATAGAGCCATACAGTCACAGTATCTGCAGGGAGCTACACTATGCCCTGTGTCATCAGCAGACTGAGGAACAAGGTGCCCAGTGACACTACCAACCTACAGTTTTGGGAGGTGATCATGCCTAGCCGGAGCAGCAGCGAGAAGTACACCATGGACACTGACAGCATCTGCAGGGAGGGGAACACCGCGGATACGGAGGGTAGTTGAAGGCAGCAGGTAGCCTGGGATGTAGTAACCTCTTCCACTGCTGAAACAAACTCTCTCTGCAGCTCCCACTGACCAGCGCATCCCTTCGCTGACAGTCCCTGTAGTTTACGGATCTCCCATTCCGCCTCCTCACCACCGCGGACCCTTTCATCTCTGCGTTGTCTCTTGCGCATGCGCATATCATACAGTGTTACGTCATGCGCACACTGGACTGTGGGACGACAGAAGGAGGGAGGCGGGGTCATATGTGAATGCGTAAGAGAAAACGCACAGATCAGAGTGGCCGCAGCAAGGAGGAGGCGCAACTAGAGATAAGAAAACTACAGGGACTGGGAGCGAAGGACAGAGCCGGTCAGTAGGGGATGCAGAAAGGGGTATTTCCGCAGCACAACAGGTTAATGCATCCCGCCACACCCACAGCTCCTCTGGACCCCATACCCCACCCCCCGCCGCAACAGCGCATCCGGCCATTCAACACCCACTGTGCCTCAAAAGCCCCGCCACCAACCAAGGGAGCACCATACCTGCCCCACCACCCACCCCACCCACGGAAACCCCACCACTCACTGCACCTCAGGCCATCAGTCCACATCCGCCTACCCCACTCTCTCGCCCAGACCCTGCACACATCACCTCCCAATACCTTCCCCCATCCACCCAACGACTCCATGTGGTCCTCCCCCACCCATGGCACCTCCGGTTACCCTCCCCCATCTCCGTCCACTGCATCCACAAATCCCCTAAGCACAACACCTCCCAACTTCTCCCCCTACTCCTCAGGCCGCAGCATATACAGACTGCGTCTCACATCCGCGGTCTAACCTGCACCAGGCTGTCAAAGTCAGAAAAATATCACGATGCACACTGCCATATTTGCACCTCACACAGGTCTGCGCTGCGCATGCGTGCGCTCTCCCGTGCGTGCGCATACTCGCTGTTGCGGGCACCCGCGGGCGCGCGGTATGTGCATTTACGGTAGAGTTCATGTGTTCGTAGCGTGCGACTCAATCGTTACATATTTTCACTATATAATGTATTTTGTAGATCATGGTCCCTTTGATAGAATCTGAAAGTTTGGTTAATGTAGAATGTTCATGAACAGAGAAATCCCCCTTTGTTTGATACGAAGGGTCAGACAGGAGTAATACAGTGGTGTTTAGTATCCATCGGAAGAGTATTTAATTAGCAATATTCCGGTGTTGGTTTGAAACAGATTAATCGCTCGTGCGAATAATTATGGACATAAGAAGTTTATGTCCATTTACTATTATTTGCACTTAATTATCCATGCGGCGGGAAACCCAGTTTCCCTCCCACCTGAGCAGTTGGAAATCGTCACAGCCCATCTGTATGAATCAACCTATGACCTTTTGTTATAATGCGAGGAGGAATTCCTGTGTCCAATGAACAATGAGATTGTAGGGACCATTGAATTGTATTGTGTGTGGGGCATAAATAGACAAGCCGATCACATCCAGCTCTCACTCTTCAACGGTTATCATTGCTGAAAATCGGGAGCTGGATGTCCAGAGGCGCATGCGATCGTTTCCTTTGTGCGTAAGTTTTCTCCGCAATCATATTGTCTTTCTTGTTGTTATGGGCCATATCTCTCTCTCTCTTCTCCTCTTTCTCTCGTAATCCCTTAAACGTAATAGTATTGTATTGTATTTCATGTGTAGTTATCTGGTTAGGTAGTCTATGTTATATTGTAGTGTATGACTTGTATTGTATTAATTCTTTTGCAAGTATAACATTCATAATATATATATATTAGGCGTTGGACCCTAAGCACGGTATCTGTGTATTTCTTATAGTGTTAAGTATTCTCAGAGCGTCGGTGACGCTCAAACAGCTTTTAAGTTAATAAGGTTACACTGTGTTGCATCTACACCCTATCTCTACACTAAGGTTTTACAGCATATTACATTGTTTATGGTTTAGATATAAAGGTTTAACATTGTGAGCGTCAGCGCCGCTGGTGATCTCCTCGTGGTCCCGAGCGTCCGCTACGCTATAGCGAATCATTACGTTAGTCGGCAGCCAATAGCGTGCCTGCCTGTGATCTCTTGGCCGTGAGCGAACGTGACGCTTGAGCGTCTCGACCACGGCTAAGCGATCGTTACGCAACGAGCGTACCCTTACGGTACTCCATACGTAAATAGCGTACAGTGTTCTTAGACCTCACAAAGGGTTTTATATAAGATAAATATTTAGCTTTATCAATTGGCGGCTCGTCCTGTCCTTCACATATCTCTGCTAGGTAATTTCAGCAGACATTATCCATCAGCAAAGGGCGGGAGATCATATTCTTCGCAGTGCTGACGGGATAAGCGTCTGCTTCGCTTAGTAAAGGGTGCTGAAGGAATCCGGAACCGGAGGTAAGAACAACACGCTAGTGTCTTTTAAAACTGTTTATTTCTGTCTTGCGTACACACGCACATATCTGCATTTCTTTTTCATTCGTGTATTTTCATATATCACTCTCCTGTTTGCCATTTTATAATTGATAAAACGTGCTAAGAGAGATTTGTCGCTATTTCATAGTTAAAGTGTAAAACCCACACGCAACTCTACCTAAGGTATAAGGAGAGATTGGTGTGTTGCACGGTAGACGATCGAGGATCATCTACATTGATAAAACGTGTTAGTTGTGTTACGGTGGACATTGCTTTGCGTACACGTGTCTCCAACAAAGGGCTGAGACTCGCGTACACAAAGGCCGACGCACGCAGCGTAAATTACGCAACGGAGCGTCCGGGTACGCCCACGTAACTCAAGTCACACGACAGTGTTGATTTTTAAGTAGCGCAACAGGCGATAAATAGCGCAACAGGCGATAAGTAGCGCATCAGGCGATAAATAGCGCAAATCTATTTTAGTGTCCGAAATTTAGATTAACAGATCCTTCTCCAAATTCACAACACATCTGGTCTAAAGGAAATTTCTGCGCAGAAATAGAAATAGAAGCAAAAGTGTACGTGGGGTGAGTGAGTGTTTTGTATATATAAGTTTATACAATTTTACAGGTTGAACCACAAGAAGTCGAGTTCTCGCAGAGGTACATACATGTAAGTGACGTGCATGGTGGCTAGGGAGGCATCTCTGGTTAAACATAAAATTTGAGCAGTAGAGTATAGTAGACCAGGAGGTCATACTACAGACCGGGAGGTCCAGGTACAGCAGACTAAGAAGTCTGCCATAAAAGAGAAAAAGGGCACAACCCAGGGGGTTGGTGCAAAACCCATATAGGCCAATAAAGCTCTGGCTGAAGGAATTCGCAGCCGAAATTTTCGATTCCACTGGTCGCTCAGCACATAAGATTAGTTGCTTATGTGCTGAACGATTGTACCGCACGTAATTGTGTACATTAGTTAATCTGACCAGTACCATTTGTGTACAAACCCGGTCGTAAAACTATTTGTACACTCTGATGTGATTTGTGTAATTTTTTATTTTCTGAAGGGAAGTTCGCTGGTCACTCAGGAATTGTCCAACAACCAATAGTTACTGGAAAGAGTAAGTGTTCTGCGGATATCCCTCGCATGTTCCAGTAAATAGAGGTTCATAGGGGCCCTGGGTCGAGTACGCCAGCACTAAGGCAGTGTGTGGGTCGTATTGGTCGGCGTGGGCGAGTGAGTGGGGTACTCGGTAAACCGCCACCGTCAGCCTATCGTGAACAGTTTGGTTTTTGTAAGGGTTCGCTGAAGACCCTGAAATAAGGTCAGAGGTGGTGAAAGCAACGCCTGCAAGTTATGGGGGCCAATTGTTCAGGAAGGGGGCGATCAACCTCGGTTCGGGTTGATTCAGTAAACCGACCAGTCGGGTCGGCAAGGTACGTAATGTGTGAAAAATATGGTTCACATACAGAGGTTTTATGTGATGAATGGGAGAGAATGACAGTGCATGACGGGGAGAAATTCCCAAGAGTAGGTAGCTTTAGCCCAGAAGTGTTGCAAAATTTAAGGAGGAGGATATGTCTCATTAAATCAACAAAGAGACGAATCCAACATTATAATTATTTGCAGTTATGGCAACAGGAGGGTGAAATACAGAGAGGATTGGCTCTGGCGGCAGGATCTAATCCTATCAAGAAATTGATAGCGACGGCCCCGCCGCCACCATACATATCAGGAGAGAAATTGGTTGCGGAGAATGACGCATTAGGGTGTAACAAACAAACACTTAGCAACTGTGTAAATGTTAATAAGTTAACCAATGCAAGTATTAACCCGTGCAAGTTGTACCCTGTTTTGAACTTTCCCCAGGAGTGTGATCAAGAGGACGAATCGGCAACAATATCGGCGCTCTCTCTAGCAGCCACCATAGCAGAGACAACAGTAGGCACGGCTCCACCCACGAGATTAGTAACAAAAGCCCCTAGCGGAGGGATAGGTGAGGTCGTAAGTACGGCACCATACACTATGCTGAAACCATTTCACCACAGGCTGTAGAACCTACACAGAGTGATGTTAGTAGACTTAATCCTGTTAGGGTAATAGCAGTGCCAAATGGGAAAACTGACACGACAGGAATCACTCCTGTTAGGAACATTGCCATGTACAGCCCATTTTCCCGAATGGAATTAAGAACCATAGTGTCTGAGTTCCCTGACCCTAGGAAAGACTTAGTTGCCAGCCAGAAATACATCAGAGACCTAGGGAACACTTTAGAGCCCAATAACAAAGACTGGCAGGTATTGCTGAGGGCATGTTTACCCTCAAATGTCGACGCAGCTCAATTTTTGGCTGACTGTGGATTAGATCAGGATGTACCTCTTACAGATGTGTACAACAAAGATAACGTAAAAAGAATAAGTTTACAGTTAAAGGAGTATTTCCCAGCGGTAGTTAAGTGGAACAAGATTTTCTCCATTAGACAGAAAGAGTCAGAAACTGCTGCAGAATATTTTCACAGGGCATTACTAGAAATGGCAAAGTACACAGGTATAGAGGACATTAAAACAAACATAAACCATCGAGAAGTAGCAGTATCTGTACTAATGGATGGTTTAAAAGAGACATTAAAGACAAGAGTGCAGACCACGCAACCATGTTGGCGAGGTCTGTCGGTGGCTACTTTGAGAGAGGCTGCTATTGATCACGACCGGAATATCACCCGACACAGGGAGTCACAAGGTGATAAGTTAATGGCCGTAAGTATACAGGCCCTGACCACAAGGCAGCCTTTGTATAAATCACCAAACCCTGTGGGTAAGTCAAATGTGGTAACTTGTTTTTCTTGTCATAGACAGGGACACATGGCACGAGACTGTAGAGTGAAAAATTCACAAAACTCATATCAACCCCCTAGACAACGACACGACACACGACATTGGGAGCAGGGTCCGCAGAAACGGAGTTATGAGCCACATGCGGGGGAAACAAAAAGATACCCCCCGAACAGAGACTGGCAAGCCACTGGTAGTTCCCATTTAACCCCTTCACAAGCAGTTGCTGCCAGCGGGATTCAGGGAGGTCACCATACCCAATAGGGGTGTGGCCATACCTGTAATCTGCAGCCAGTAAAATTGATTGCAAGTCTTGGGAGTGAACCTGAAATTGCAATCAATGTAGCTGGTAAATCATTAAACTTTCTTGTAGACACAGGGGTGGCCAAATCAGTGATAAATTCGACAGTGGGCATGAGAACCACTGGTAAGACAATTCCAGCCATAGGAGTAACAGGAGTAGTCCAGCACTACCCTGTTAGCAAACCAGCCGAGATTACAGTAGGGCCGTTACATACCAAGCATTCCTTTTTGCTGGCTGCATCGGCACCGACTAATCTCCTGGGAAGAGACTTATTGTGCAAAATGGGGTGCGTCATTTATTGTACTCCTGAAGGTGTATTCTTGGACATACCTGAGAATCACGCTCAGGAAGTGCGAGACATGTTAGACTCCCCGTCAAAATTAATGTCACATACCATTATGACAAATAGGACTCCATCCCAAGTAGAGGAAATGACATCCCAGATACCAGAGTCACTTTGGACTAAAGATGGACAGGACACTGGATTAATGGCAAACGTAGCTCCGGTAGTTGTACAAGTAAAAGATGGTAGGATAGCTCCAAAAATCCCACAGTACCCTCTGAAGCCAGAGGTGGAGTTAGGAGTGCATCCCGTAATAGAGCGCTTGCTACAACAGGGCATTCTGGTAAGAACGTCCAGCACTGCCAATAGTCCCATCTTCCCTGTGAAAAAGAGTGGGGGGAGGGGTTACCGGCTAGTGCAGGATCTAAGGGGGATTAACAAAATAGTTGAGAGTCACTTCCCCGTAGTGCCAAATCCAGCTGTCATCCTTATGCAAATCCCTCCCACTGCGAAATTTTTCACTGTTATTGACCTCTGCTCCGCTTTCTTTTCGGTACCTCTACACCCTGACAGTCAATATTTGTTTGCATTCACATACAGAGGAGTCCAATACACATGGACTCGATTACCACAAGGTTTCATAGACAGTCCAAGTATCTTTTCCCAGGCTTTGCATGATTGTTTACAGTCTTTCCAACCAGAGAGTGGATCAGTATTAATACAGTACGTGGATGATCTACTACTGTGTTCTGATTCATTGGAAGCATCCCTGAAGGATACGAAACAGCTCCTGTTTCATCTTTCAGACACAGGACACAAGGTTTCCAAAGACAAGTTGCAATTATGCCAAACTAAGGTAAAATATTTGGGACACTGTCTAACACAAGGACTGAGACATCTGACCGCTGATAGAATTCAAGCAATTAGAGACATGACTCTGCCACAAACCCAGCAACAGATCAGAACATTTTTAGGAATGTGTGGGTATTGCCGTAACTGGATCCCAGGGTTTTCCATTCTAGCGTTACCTTTGCAGGAGATGGTTTCCTCAAACAAACCTGATCGGATTTCGCATACAGACGAGTCCGAGATGGCATTTGAGAGACTTAAACAGTGCCTAACGCAGGCACCAGCATTAGGTATGCCAGACTATGGGAAACCCTTTGAGCTGTACGGAACAGAAAGTGCTGGTTGCGCGGCAGGCGTCTTAACCCAAAAGCACGGTGATGCCAGCAGGCCAGTAGCATACTACAGCGCTCAGCTAGACACGGTAGCGCGATCCCTCCCCACATGTTTGCGAAGCGTTGCTGCGATAGCATTGCTAGTAACGAAAAGCGAAGATGTGCTAGGTCACAACCTCACAATTCATACACCACATGCAGTGTCAGCCTTGCTAAATTCTGCCCAAACCAGGCACGTCTCATCAGCGCGGTTTACAAGATGGGAATTGGCACTAATGGCCCCCGTAAACATCACCATAAGGAGATGCAGTGCATTAAATCCTGCAACATATCTCCCAGGTGTGCCTGGACAGGCACAAAGGGTGGAGGATGAGAGTGGTGGGGAAGGAGAATTTAACACAAAGGAAGACACACATGATTGTATGGAATATTTGTCCCAAAATTTTACCGCAAGGCCTGACATCAGTGACAACCCACTGGAAGATGTAGATCTAACTTTCTACACGGACGGTAGTTGTCACAGACAGTCAGACTCGGGAGACTTGTGTACTGGATACGCAGTCGTAGATGACCAAGGCACCATAGAAGCGGAACCGCTAGGCCCACCTCACTCAGCCCAGGTTGCTGAACTGGTCGCCCTAACCAGAGCATGTGAATTGGCTAAGGGCAAATCAGCCAATATCTATACCGACTCTAGATACGCATTCGGGGTAGTCCATGATTTCGGAGCCCTATGGCGCCTCAGAAATTTCATGACGGCAGCTGGTACACCGATAGCGCATGCAGCTCACATCAAAAGGCTTCTAACAGCGATACAGGAACCCGACAGAGTGGCTGTTATCAAGTGTAAAGCACACACATATAGCCAAGACCCAGTATCACTTGGTAACAGCCGAGCAGACGAAGCAGCTAAGTTAGCAGCTGGTACCCCCAGAAAGACAGACACCACACAACTGATGGTATTTAATACCATCAACACACAGAAGTTGTGTGAGATGCAAAATTTGTGTTCCACACAGGAAAAGGCAGTCTGGAAGGCAAAGGGATATGGCCAGGAGTCCTCAGGACTCTGGACGGATGGACAAGGTAAACCGGTGGCCCCCAGAGCATATCTCCCATGTTTAGCTGAGGCAGCTCACGGGCTGACTCATCTGGGCAAGGAGGGAATGTGCAAGTTGGTAAGAGCATATTGGTGCGCCCCAGGATTTTCATCTCATGCAGGTAAGAGAGCAATGTCATGCCTTACCTGTTTGAGAAAGAACATCGGAAAGGCAATACCAACAGAACCATCTCATATCCCACCTGCAGGCGGCCCTTTCCAGGTAATACAGATTGACTTCATTCAATTACCCCCTTGTCGAAATTTGAAATATGTACTTGTTTGTATAGATGTTTTTTCAAATTGGGTCGAAGCATTTCCTGCGGCCACAAATACCGCTATGTTTACTGCTAAGAAAATTGTGCAGGAATTTGTATGTAGATATGGTATCCCTAGAATAATTGAAAGTGATAGGGGTACCCATTTTACAGGTGATGTCTTTCAAGGAATGTGTAAGTTGATGGGAATTGATAGCAAGCTGCACACTCCATACCGTCCACAGGCGAGTGCGAACGTGGAAAGAGTGAACAGCACCATTAAAAATAAACTGAGCAAAGTTATGGCAGAGACAGGATTGACATGGCCAGAAGCTCTACCCATTGTACTGTACAGCATCAGAACCACTCCCAGGTCCCCTCTTAATCTGTCTCCCTTTGAAATCTTGTTTGGTCGACAACCGCATGTTATGATTAACCCTCAGGATGATCTGAAGTGTAACAATGAAGTGACTGTAAAGTACCTGGTTAATATGAGTAAACAGCTAAGGAATCAAAATGATAATTTGAAGTTAGTGATTCCTGATTTACCAGATAGTAATTGTCATGACATTGAACCTGGGGATTATGTAATGATACGGAATTTTCTACGCTCAGGTTGCCTTATTGACAGATGGGAAGGACCATACCAAGTCTTATTGACTAGCACTACAGCACTGAAGGTTGCCGAGAGAGAGACTTGGGTTCATTCGTCCCACTGTAAGAAGGTTGCTGATCCAGAGAGGTCCCGTGATAAGGAACAGACGGTAGAGGAAGTTGTATCACTGGAGTGTCTGTTCCAGGAGGACTGACGCGGCACCTGAGCATTGAAAATCACAAGATCAAAAGCAGTTGTCGATTCCCTGTTCCCTTTTATTGTTTTTCTCCACTTCCCATTCCCCCTCCCTCCAATAATTTTCCCCCCTTCTCATTCTTCTTCGTTTCCTCCTATAAGATGGACTTGCCCCAAGAGACTGTGATCCGGATTTTCCTGTTGACCATGATGTTGACCAGAGCAGTCTGTTCCGGCGAGAGTACCATGGAGGTCTTGAGAGGTTCTGGAATGGGTTCTGATGACAGAGATGGAGGCGTAGTTTTCCAAGAACAACATAATCAACAAGCAAAGGCGAGTATCAGAAAACGATCCGATAGCATTGACCATAGAAGGAATTGTGAAGGATTGTTAGCCGAAGAAAACTGTATCTGTAGGCTCTGTGACAATGTAGTTGAGGATGGGTGCATCAAGAAATGCCAATCCAGTTTTAATATCCACATGGACCGGCATCCCTTGAGTGACTATCACTCCTTAGTGGGTAGTGTGTTAAATCAAACAGATTGTTGGGTATGCTCTCAAGTACCTCAAGGTCATAGCAAATCAGGACTAGTACCATTTCCTTTAACGATAGGGGAGGTACTTGAGCTAAGTGGTGGGAGGCCGGTGGACAGGAGGTTTAATATCTCCAGTCCTCCTAGTTTGAAGCTCCACCAATATCATGTGGATAGATCCCTCATATGTTTTAACATTTCCAATCCCCGAAAGCCGGGAAATTGGGAAGTGTCATGGAGTAACCAAACCATGACCTTTTCATATAGAGCAGATAGAATGCCGACAGATACAGAACTTATACGCCACATAGCCA
This sequence comes from Pseudophryne corroboree, assembly GCF_028390025.1. Taxonomy (NCBI): domain Eukaryota; kingdom Metazoa; phylum Chordata; class Amphibia; order Anura; family Myobatrachidae; genus Pseudophryne; species Pseudophryne corroboree. Next base: position 1,030,950,020 of record NC_086444.1, on the reverse strand, counting down.
GTAGAGGAAAATCTTTCCGATATAGGTATACCCTAGGAAATAGGATTACGAGAGTTGGAGAGGTATCACCAGGATACTGTGCACATATCGTACAAGCTGATACGTGTACTAGACAGATGGGAGAATTAGGGTTAGGAGATTTCACATGGAAGATGTGTAATATGGTTATGTCCTACTCCGTCCCATATGTTCTCCCCGATGATGCATATTTCATATGCGGGAGGAAGGCGTATAAGTGGCTTGCCCCAAACTCTGAAGGATTGTGGTATATTGGAAAAGTACTGCCTGAAGTAATGACTGTATCACATGCCAAAATGAAAGATATACACCGTGTTGCCCAAGCTCCTTATACTCACACCCATTACGAGCACGTAGTTAAACGGCACCTGATAGAAAGAACAGAGCATCCGGCCTCTGACATGATCCATGAATCCACCGGGATTCAGGTTCTAATCGCGTTAGATTTCACTTGCACCGCCAGAGGAGTGTTGAATTATAAATACATATCTGCGCTCGCAAATTTGTTAGACAATATCACAGAAATGTATGATGACACGTTTAGGTACACTGGAAGAGAACTTCAAGCTTATAAAACAGAACTAGTTCAGCATAGAATGATTCTCAATTATCTCACAGCAGTAACAGGTGGATATTGTGTCACACTGGCAACGCAGTACGGTGTGAAATGCTGCACATATATAACGAATAGTACCGAGGACCCGGTCGAGGTCATAGACCAAAAGATGGACGATATTCTCCAACTGAAGTGGGAATTTCGCAGGAGACACAATCTCACCCTTGCTGCTGTGAGTAATGAGCTGACTGGTTGGGTGTCATGGTTGAACCCGCGAAATTGGTTCTCCGGTTTAGGAGAATGGGCTCAAGGAGTCATAATGGATGTAGGGAAGTTTCTCCTATGTATCTTAGGTGTTATCATAACGATTGGCTTGATATTTAGATGCGGTCAGGCTTTAACGAAGTGCAAACGAAGTACCAGGGTGATGAGTTTAAGGAGTGAGGAAACTGTAATTCCCATGGATTTGATTTATGACCCGACGGTAGAAACAATGATGTAATGAAAATGCGATTATACGGTCCGTTTCTTTCACCTGTTTTTCCGTTTTCCTCCAAGGTAAAAAGACCCACTTGGACGAGGAATTTGATGAGCCGATATACAGACAACGGATGGATTAAAGAAGAAGTTTTGACAACCTGATACACAGATTTTTGATGAACTTTGCCATAGATCCCCAGTTTCCCTAGAAATTTTAAAATTACGCTAGCCCAACACTTTTGTAAATCTATGGACATTGACAAAGCTTTTGCTCGCACCTTATGGGCAAAAGCACAAAGAAGACTGCAACCAACAGACACCGAACAAGACTTCAACCGACAAATGTTCATTTACCTGACATAGAATACCACTGCATTTACCGTAATTATGTCTTTTCTTCATCTCTACAACCTTCAGGTAATTACACACATAGTATAGGGAATACAGGCACAAATATCAGCAATCACATATTCCCCCATTCATGTATCATCAACTAAAATGTGCTCCCCATTTTGTTGCAACCAAAATCCGAAAAGAGCTCGGTAAAGTTTGACAGCCCATCCACAGACCCGTACCACGGGATAAGAAGGAATTCAAATGTATACTTCGCAATACCTCGAAGCTTGATTTAAAACACGTACGGCACGATGATACATGACCCCCAAGCACGGATTCATACACACATGCTTCTGCTATCTCACTAGGTCATACCTTTTTCCTACCTTCTCCTCTCCTCCCCTACCCAACCATGTAAATGCATTAACCCCTGACATATATTTTTCTCTTTTTGAAATGTTTTAGGAAGTGGCAGTTATTGTTGACTGCCAAAGGGTGGACTGTCAAAGTCAGAAAAATATCACGATGCACACTGCCATATTTGCACCTCACACAGGTCTGCGCTGCGCATGCGTGCGCTCTCCCGTGCGTGCGCATACTCGCTGTTGCGGGCACCCTCGGGCGCGCGGTATGTGCATTTACGGTAGAGTTCATGTGTTCGTAGCGTGCGGCTCAATCGTTACATATTTTCACTATATAATGTATTTTGTAGATCATGGTCCCTTTGATAGAATCTGAAAGTTTGGTTAATGTAGAATGTTCATGAACAGAGAAATCCCCCTTTGTTTGATACGAAGGGTCAGACAGGAGTAATACAGTGGTGTTTAGTATCCATCGGAAGAGTATTTAATTAGCAATATTCCGGTGTTGGTTTGAAACAGATTAATCGCTCGTGCGAATAATTATGGACATAAGAAGTTTATGTCCATTTACTATTATTTGCACTTAATTATCCATGCGGCGGGAAACCCAGTTTCCCTCCCACCTGAGCAGTTGGAAATCGTCACAGCCCACCTGTATGAATCAACCTATGACCTTTTGTTATAATGCGAGGAGGAATTCCTGTGTCCAATGAACAATGAGATTGTAGGGACCATTGAATTGTATTGTGTGTGGGGCATAAATAGACAAGCCGATCACATCCAGCTCTCACTCTTCAACGGTTATCATTGCTGAAAATCGGGAGCTGGATGTCCAGAGGCGCATGCGATCGTTTCCTTTGTGCGTAAGTTTTCTCCGCAATCATATTGTCTTTCTTGTTGTTATGGGCCATATCTCTCTCTCTCTTCTCCTCTTTCTCTCGTAATCCCTTAAACGTAATAGTATTGTATTGTATTTCATGTGTAGTTATCTGGTTAGGTAGTCTATGTTATATTGTAGTGTATGACTTGTATTGTATTAATTCTTTTGCAAGTATAACATTCATAATATATATATATTAGGCGTTGGACCCTAAGCACGGTATCTGTGTATTTCTTATAGTGTTAAGTATTCTCAGAGCGTCGGTGACGCTCAAACAGCTTTTAAGTTAATAAGGTTACACTGTGTTGCATCTACACCCTATCTCTACACTAAGGTTTTACAGCATATTACATTGTTTATGGTTTAGATATAAAGGTTTAACATTGTGAGCGTCAGCGCCGCTGGTGATCTCCTCGTGGTCCCGAGCGTCCGCTACGCTATAGCGAATCATTACGTTAGTCGGCAGCCAATAGCGTGCCTGCCTGTGATCTCTTGGCCGTGAGCGAACGTGACGCTTGAGCGTCTCGACCACGGCTAAGCGATCGTTACGCAACGAGCGTACCCTTACGGTACTCCATACGTAAATAGTGTACAGTGTTCTTAGACCTCACAAAGGGTTTTATATAAGATAAATATTTAGCTTTATCAAGGCCATCCACCACCCCTATCACATCCCGAACCACCTCCACGTACCGCTCGCAGCCGCCACTCCACCAAGCACAGTACCTCCGGCACCCTCCACATCCCCCCCCCCTAACGTAGAAAGTACAAACTCCATCCGTGGATCACACACACCTGCACCTCCCCCAACAGCAGCACCTCTGCACCCCCTCCGCCACCCGCTGAACCCCCTCTGATCCCACCCCTCCACAACGAGTCGTACGAGGGTTAAGGGGGCGTAGCCCCTTACGACGGTGTGAAGAGTGCCCGAAGGGCGTGATGAATCACCTAGTCTCTAATATGTATCTCTGTTTTGTTGTACTTGGTATGTTTCCTTAATGTACTTTGTTGGTAATCCCCCAAAAAATGTTAGTTATAAAAAAAAAAGGAGGCTAGTGTCTACACCTGTAGAAGACAGGGAAGACCACTAAATTCTGACACTGCATCTGTGGAGCTGTGGCAGCAAGTCAAGGCGAGCCGAACCAGTCAGTTACCTGCAAGGAAGCAGGCCAGCTGCAAGACTTTGGAATGTTATGATAGAGACTTTGTTTGCAGACTAGCTGTCCAATTATAGAGAGCGGTCAAGCAGTGAGAGAGTGCCCTACACAGGGGCATAGGCAAACGCGGGGGGGGGGGGCGGTTGCGCGGAAACCCCCCTTCTCTTGGCAAGTGGCTCACATTATAGCAACAATAGCAATGGTATATAATATGATTACTGGAGCTTGCGCCACATCACCCGTTTACCACTGCACATGCCCAGTGGTAGTAGGTTCTTCTACCAAGTTTGCTGTGTGTGTGGGTCTGAGTGCTCCATCAGTGCTCTGGACCAGAGTAGCTATCAGGAAGAAGAGACAGGAGCCTTACCACGAGGTGGGAGAATGTGTGCTTAGAAAGTGCAGTACTGGTTCTATTATGTTTGTGTATTAATTAATTTATTTATTATGATATGTTTAATCTTTTCCTGCCCACTTTGTTTGATACAGTCTATACTAGAGACCATCTATAGTGATAAATAATAATGTATTTCATATAGTATCCAGTGTATAAAAAGACCACTGTTTACATTAATGTCCAGGGTCGGTACTAGGTTCTTCTGCCGCTCCCCAGATTCCCGCACTTGCTCAAATGTTCTGTAGAGTGGGAGACTGTGGACTGACATTTGGAAACCCCCCTTTAAAAATCCTGCGTTTGCCACTGAGGGGCTAGACTGTTTGTTTTGGTTTTGGTTTACAGTACAGCACCATTTAATTTATTCACCGGAAAAGCGTGTGAATTCTGACTAAGCACCTACACACTGCACCAATACACCCCTCTACCTCTACTGAACTAATTACCCCATATCAATACAGCTTCTATTAGGCATTGCCTACTGGGTCCAGGCTCTGGAAAGTTTTTGGAGTTTTACCCCCATTTTCACTTTATTACATCCCAACCTACAGTATATCCTTTTCCACTTTTTCACTTGAGCCTTGAACTTACACCAAAGATCCAAGGTCCACACAACTATACCACATTGCTCACGCAACTGCCACAGGACTACTGTGCAAGATTATCCAATGCTTAAACTATCTTCTTTTCTACACTTTCGGGATATCCAGTTGGAAACCCTCTAAAGCAGTCATCATTTGAAATTGAAGTCCCTGGCTGCACAACTCACTTCATCCCCTTTGAGAAGTTCTTGGCACAAGCAATCCTACCTTCCATTGCAACCCTGACCAATTGCCACCACCATGCTGAACAGTAGGAATCGTATGTTTTGGGTGGTGTGCTGTGTTTGGTTTTTGCAAAACATGGCACTTAGAGTTTAGACCAAAAGGTTCTATATTGTAAACCAGAAATGAGACTAACTGTGGCACTTTTTTAGAGGAGGCTTCATTCTCGTCATCCTGCCATACAGGCCAGCTTTGTGTAAAGCTTGTTGTCACATGCATGCGCAGCCAGAACAATTTTTGTCATTAAAACTTGGAAGTCCTTCAAAGTTGCCATTGGCCTCTTAGTAGCTTCCCTGTTTAATATTCACCTGGCTCTGCCGTCCAGTTTGGAAGGACGGCTGTTCTAGGCAAGGTGTTGGTAGTATAATGTGCTTTCCACTACTTAATAATGCTTTGTATGGATCTTGGACAGAGGGGGCAGTCCAAGTAGGTGCAAGTTTGCGATCTCGAGTTTGTTTAATGAAACTCTCATACATTGCAGAAATACGGGCCAGGGCCGAAACTAGGATTTTTGGTACCCGGGGCAAGGATGCTGCTGCCACTGAGAGAGAGTGAAGTGGACCGGGCGTACTTAGTGTGCAGAGCGGGAGCCGATGGGGATAGTGCTTGATGCCACTGCCACTGAGAGAGAGTGAAGCAGGGTCCACTTCACTCTCTCTCAGTGGAAGCGGCATCAGGCACTATCCCCGTCAGCTCCCGCTCTGCACACTACGTACCCCCGGTCCACTTCACTCTCTCTCAGTGGCAGCGGCATCAGGCACTACCCCCGTCAGCTCCCGCTCTGCTCACACCAGGTCCCCCCATCCCTGCACGCAGATCACTATGGTCAGATTAGCTGTCTCCCTTCCGCACAAGACAGGCTGTGAGGGGGGGGAGCGTTACCTTGCAAGGCGGCTGGTGGACGCAGCTACCGGTGCCCAGTGACAGGCAGTGAGCTTGGGCCGGCACCCCCTCAACTCCGGCGCCCGGGGCACGTGACCACTTAGCCCCCCCCCCCTAGTTACGGCCCCGATACAGGCACCCAAGAAATGCAAGATCCAGGTAGAAATGACACTATGTGGTACTTGCTGCAAGGTTGTGTGACTTCTCTACAAAATGTGACCTGGGAGAAGTACATGAAAAAATGGAGAAACCATCCTGGACCCGAAAACAGTGACAACTGAGATAACAGGACCACATACCGTAGAAGGTTGTTAGTAGTCATAAGGAAACCACTGGAGGTGTTTAAACGGTTTTAAAAGGCTAATGTTAAATTAGTCTTTCCAGCATTTTAGTGTATAGAAATATGTCTGTGTAATAAAATGTCAGTGTTTTTATGCAAGTTTGTAAAGTTTGTAAAAAGTTGGAATAAACACTTTTACCTCTGTGCATTCACAAAACCCTCTCCCATCAATATAATACCTCCAGGCAGGGCTGCCATCAGAAATTGCGGGGCCCAGGACTAAAAAAATAGGCAGCCCCCCACTATGGAGGAGTCAGCTTTAGAATTGCACCAGTTAGTGTGTGTGTGTGTGTGTGTGTGTGTGTGTGTGTGTGTGTGTGTGTGTGTGTGTGTGTGTGTGTGCGTGTCAGTGTGTGTGTGTGTGTGTGTGTGTGTGTGTGTGTGTGTGTGTGTGCATGTCAGTGTGTGTATGTGTCATATACACATGCATGCATACATACATACAAACATACATACATAGATACATACAAACATACATGTGCCGCTGTCGGGAGGGCCCGGGATGCTGATGCCGCTGCCTGCCCATCTCCATCCTCGCTGTTCTGCTGCTCTCCTTCGTCCTCCTGCAGCTGTATTGAAAACGTCCCTCCCAAAATTGTCGCCGCCTCAGAGGAGACTTGTTATTCAAGATACTAGAGGGCTCCTCTAGTATCTTGAATAACTGCCTCCTCTGTGGCGGCAGTCATTTTGGGATGGAAGTTTTCAATGCAGAGCTGCTGGAGGGTCGGAGGCCAGCGGCAGAACAGCGGCGACAACTGCGGAACAGCAGAGACGGCGGCGGGCAGGCAGGTGGCTGCATGAGCATCCCGGGCCCACCTTTCTCTGTCAGAGAGGCTGGGCCCGGGACAGCTGTGCCCCCAGCATCCCCCTGATGGCGACCCTGCCTCCAAGTAACTATCCCACATTATTTAAACCATTATTGAGCTTTTTGGAGAAATTCCCCTGAAATGCCTTTATTGGCCAAATTATGTTATCGAAGCCCCTCCAAGAGCAGCAGAATTATTGATTAGGAGGGATGATTCCTGACATTTTCAAAAGCAAATTGAGTTTGGAATTGGATTGCAAATGAAATTCTAAGTGTTTGTTCACTGTGAGAACAACGCACAGGGCCCAACTCGCACCTAATTGTATAGACCCCAGAGAGTGAAATCTTTTTGTATCCTTCTCCTAACATGTGCCTTTCCACAGGTTTATCAAAGAACTATTTTAAAAGCACCTTTCCAACCATGGTGAATTCTTAGAATTCTTAACATTACCATGCACTACTACAGTAGTAATTGAATCCTCAAGGTACATCCAGTTTTATTCTCAAGCAATCTTAACCACTACAATTGATATCAGGTCATTATCCATCATTAGCCATTGTGTGATCTGAATTGCAATTGGTTGAAGGTAATTTTATACAATGTGTGTAATAAATTTGTGCATGAAACAAAGTCTGCATACACCAAACCACCAGAAAGCAAAGGTGTTAACTATCTCAGTTGCACTCCCAAAAATTTTTGATTTCAGAATATTTTGGATATCTGATTTGATGTATAAGGGAGACTTGATTTGTACGATTAAATTAACAAGGCCATCGTTTGTTTGTGATTCTATTAGCACAAAAGGGCCCTACACACTTGCCGATGTGTGCGGGTGATATGAACGATCTCGTTCAGTAATGAATAAGACTTCGTTCATATCGCTCAGTGTGTATGCGCCAACGATGAACGATGGGCGGCCCCGTGTTCGTTCATCGTTGGTTCTCCGTCGCTTTGCAATACAAGTCAATTTGGACGATGATCGATCATCATTAAAATCGATCATCGTCAAAATGTAATGCATCAGAAAGTGTTTAGGGGTCTTTAGTTATGTATCCTAAATTTAATCATTATTGCAACTGCAAATCAATCACCAAATTACATAATTATGTATACACACATCAAACCTTTATACACTATTGTATTGCAGATCTCTTGTACACATCTCTCTAGCGCAGGCTTTTTCAACCAGTGGGCCGTGGCACACTAGTGTGCTGCGACCAGTTGCAAGGTGTGCCGCAGAGCCAGAGCAGCTACCTGCACCTTCAGAGTGAACTGTTGGCCCGGCCTCTTCTTAGAGGACCAGTCATGCTCTGTCCATGACCTATGCCTTGAAAACGATGTGATATCATAGGTCACAGCTGCCGCGTCTCACCAGCCAGCCCACCCACCTGCATACACATCTTCCAGTTCCCGCCTGCATACACAGCTTTCCTTGCCCACCCACATCTACACCTGCCCGACCGCCCGCTGCTCAGTATTCGAAGAACTCCACTATGAACAACCCCCGCCACTGAGTGATAATAATAATATTATTTGATAATAATATTTGTTATTTTATTTCTCCTGTGGGGAACAATAGGATTTCAATAGGATTTATGTGGGGAGAATAAGAATTTATGTATTTATGGGGGGGAACAATGTGAATAATTCATGTGGGGAGCAATAGGATTTATGTGGGGAGAAATGTGATTGATTTATGTGTGGAGCAATAGGATTTATGTGGGGAGCAATGTGATTGTTTTTTCTGTGTAGACCAATGTATGTGTGGATTTATTTTGTATTTTTACTGTGAGGGCCAATGTGTGTGTTTTGTTTTTTTCTGTGGGGAACTGATGGTGTGCCTTGGCAATTTTAAAATATTGTTCGGTGTGCCGCGAGTAAAAAAAGGATGAAAATCGCTGCTCTAGTGCTACAGAAAATATTCCCGTATACCTCAGGGTGCCTGTATAAGGTCATGCAGGGTGAAAGCTGCCCTACATCCCAGCAGATCTTGCTAATGCTTCCATTTGTGTATTTGGTACGTTGTCAGATTCGCTTTTCTCCTGTGGGTGTTAGTACTGAAGGGGAAAACGAAAGTAAAGGAAATGAATCACATTACTGCTGCAGAGAACACTGGTGAAATGAAAGAGAAAGATACAGTATATCCAGTATGTAAAAAATAAATAATCTGTATAACAAATATGTAGGTAGTGTGGGGATTCTTAGGGGGCTTAATGAAAGGATTTGCCCTTATACCTTAACCCTCGATGTGATGGCCTCTTAGACGTCTGGAGTGTAAACTTTAACCACAAGGTACATGCACAACACAAGCAGTAAAAATTCACACTGTTTATTTAATAAATTACAGCGTACTATATAGAAAAGAAACATGGGTGTATACAATATGTGCAAGCATATGATTGGATAAAAAGAAGTAGCATACGACATTACATGCAGGATATTTTAGTAACACACAGAAGTAACAGTTTTGATCTGGTATGTAATTGTCCTTGAAGATAAGACACACACAAGCCTTATATTATATGAACAGACAAAGGCATCTTGTAGAGAGTGCGTACGTGTCTATTCAAACACATAACAATTCATATAGCATGTTTAACCCTTCAATCCCCTCTTAGAATCATGATTGTTATATGACATGATTCTTAAGTGAGGCTCCTTTCTTGTTCCTCCAGTTCTTGAGATATTGGACATAATCGTCGGGTCCCTCACTATCAGAGGAGGTGACAGGACTGGTGGTTATATCATAATACATCAGGGCCTTATCAATGCCTTTGGAGGTAAGTTTCTTTCCACAGGGAATTACACAATAAACTATAATGCCTACAAGAATTAAAGTTACAAGTATGAATATGCTTATTTGCACAATACCCTGGTGGGAAGGTTTTTTAGATTTCTCCCTGTGGTGGTGTTAGATGTATAACAGGTATAGTTTCCAGGATATATGGTTATGGTGCTTCCTGGGTTGGGATTTTTTGACAATATGGGATATTCCCTTTTCCACATTTCGCACTGACTGTCATTTGTTTTGGTGTCATTAAAAAGGCTGAAAAAACAATTTTCCTGTTCTAGGGGTATATTAAGGGGCACTGTACCTAGGTGGGGCCTAGATTTGCCACAGACATAACAGTTGCTTTTATTGTGTTTGTTAGCACTATACTTCATCCATTCCAACCAAAAATTAATGTCAGGGAAACCAGTTTCAATAGCTAGGGTGTCTTCAAAGGTAGGGTTAGTAATAGCCACCATATCTTTAGAAGTGGCAATATGGGGCTTTAAAGGTTTGTTTTGGGGAGCAATTTTAGGCTGGTATTTTGGGTTTTTTATACATATCCCATAAATAAAACCTTTGTCTTGCACTATAGTATCCTGTTTGCCACCCCACAGCTTCCCAGGAATTACAATTAGATCCATAATATCTAATGTCATAGTACCATTCGTCAGTAACACAAATATATACTGTCTCAGACATTCCTGATTTCCTCCTTTGTTGTATATAATATTTGTCATCAGCAATTTTGGGGAACATAAAATAATCAAGGATGTATGTGGCTACGTGTGTATTGGAGGAATTGTACCACAAGGTGGGGACCCCATCTGTTTGTGTGATGTCGACTTCACATATTGTGAGGTGAATGAGGGCCAGTAGGGCTATCGAGATAGTCCCCAGGATAGAGATAGGGGACAGGTTCCTCATCTTCTTCTGTTCTTCTTTCTTCGCTAGGTGGGAGGTCAGGGCTGTCTGCCCCGGTTCGTACCTCACTGGAATCACTTGCTTCCCTCTCTAGGTCTGGTCTAGGAACCTTTTTTTACTCGGGATGCATGGATCCAGGTAGGACTTTCCTCTGTCAGGACTGCTGTTCGGGTAACTGCTACGACCTCTGTCTCTGGACCATAGGTGAAGTCTCCTGGGCTCTTGTTCCTGGGGAGCACCTTCACCACGACTCTGTCTCTGACTTTAAAGGGGTGTGTAGGTTCCTGTGGATTCAAAAGGGTTTTTACAAACAACCTCATGTTCAATTTCATTCAGTTTTGTTATCAGGGACCTGACATACTCTTCTCTGATGAGTTCTAGATCTCCTTCCTGTATTACTAGTGGTTTCTTAGCCCAGGGTGTAGGAAAAGGGTCTACCCATTAGTATTTCAAAGGGTGAGTATCCTAGAGTTTTCTGTGGGGTATTCAAGATGCTGGTGTTTAGCTTTATTAGGGTTGTTCCTGAGGCAAGTGATGCATCTGCTAACATACTGGTCCACAAGTGATTTGGCATTAGTAACATAAAAATCATTGGTTAGTAGGAGGAGTGTTGTGGCTTCACCACGGTGACCAACACCACGGCACTGGGCAACGAGCAAAGGGGCACTGGACTGGGGTATACAGGGTTTCCCCTCTTTGCAGATTAATCCTGATTTAGGATTTTTTCTGCAGAATTGGGTAAGTCCAGTCGGAGAGATCAGCATTAGTCGCAGCAGCTTGAAGTTGAGTGAGCAGATGGACGTTGTCAAGGGAGGGACATGCTCTAGTGAGTGCAATGAGTTCTGCAGCTTGCGCGGACTGATAAGGTATTGGTAGGGTTTCCAACACAGTGTCAGGGAGGGTGACAATGGCATAGCCAGCCCGGTATGTATTGTCATTGGGCCTACTACAGGAGCTGTCAACAAAAACTATGTCTGCGCCTGGTATGGGAACGGGAGACATGTCAAGTCTGGGAGAAGTTTCAGCTTCAATGGAAGCAGCACAGTCATGTAGGTCGGGTGGTTCATCCTCAGGACCTTTCAAGCCTAAAAGGGCATTGAGAATGGGTGCAGGGCCAGAAGAACTAGCAGTGTACTTGATGGTAAGGGTAGGGTTACTCAAAAGGAGTACTTCATATCCACTAAGGCGTTGTGCTGACATGTGCTGTGTGTGCAAGCCTTTAAGTATTGCCAGGACATCATGTGTGGTGTGGAGTACTGTGATGTGGCCTAAAGTGAGGGTAGTGGCCATTTCTGCAACCATTGCACAGTTTTAGGTTTGTCCTTCAGTGTGGCTTGTCTCAAAATGTTATCATAATAAGAGCAATCAGATATCCACTGTCTGCAGTAATTTACCATACCCAGGAAGGACAGTAGTTCCTTCTGGGTAGTTGGGGTGACCAGGCCCAATACAGACTGTATGCGTTGTGGACTGACTTTCCTCTCTCCCTGAGTGAGCACAAAACCTAAGTAATCAACATGCTTTTTACACCATTGCATTTTTATTTTGGACACCTTGTGTCCACATTCACAAAGCCAGTTTAGTAATGAAACACCATCCACTCGGCAGGCCTCCTCAGTTTTACTACAGAGCAGCAGATCATCTGCATACTGTAGCAGGACTGAACCATGGTGAGGTTGCCAGGGCCTCAATGTGGCCTGGAGACAACAGGTGCGTCAATAATCTGCACCAGGTAAGTTGTTTACCCTCAAAAGAAAAGGCAAAAAGTAATTGTGTCTGTGAATCTACAGGTATGCTGAAAAAAAAAAAAGGCATTCTTCAAATCAATTACAGAGAAGAACGCAGCATCTGCAGGGATTGCAGAAATGAGTGAGTTTACATCTGGAACAATTGGTGCAATTGGGACAATTAACTGATTGATCGCTCTGAGATTCTGTACAAATCTTATACTGCCATCAGCTTTGGCAACAGGGTTCACAGGAGTACAGTATGGTGATACAATATGTCTGAGAATACCCTGTTGTAAGAATTGCTGTATCACGGGGCGGAGACCTTCTATCTTTTCTGGTGAGAGGGGATACTGCATAGGTCAGAACACAAAACACTGGTTGTTGCACCGCTGTCCACTAAAAAGGGAATTTTACTTCCATTTATAATAAGTGGCAGCAGAGGTGAATCTTTACTATGACGGGAGAGTTGAATAAAGGCAGGGATGCCCTCCTCCGGGCCCCGTCAGTGCGCGGGGTCTTTGGAATCTTCCCTGACTGCGGGGTTGGTTCTGTCTGTCAAAGCGTCCGGAGCTCTGATAGGCATGAGTGGGTGGGGAAATGAGTAAGCTTTCTGAGTTAAGCAAAGGTAAGCCAGCATCATCTGTCCAGCAGTCCTTAAACCTTTTCCAAAACGCAGTAACAGACTATGAAGGTTTCTGTTTACAAGCTACAGCGACAGGCAAAAAAGACTTCCTTCATATGTGTATAGCTGCGTCCTTTGCAAGCTTTGCGCAAATAAGATATACAGCCATCGAGGGTAATGGTGGGCTTGGGACAGTGTTTTACTATTATCTAAACTCTGGGTTATTGGTGCTAGGGATAGAGCTAGTGGACGAACCCTCCAGCAGTGGAGTTGGAGGCGATCCCATTTAGTGTGAAAGGGTTACTGCTGCCAAGAGATTTGTGTCTCTGAGCGCAGGATACATTGGAATGCAAAGGGGGGAGGCGAGAGGGATTTTCAAAGATTTACAGTTCTCTGCAGCTTCGCTTCTGTGCTAAACTGACATTTTTTCTTAAATCTCCATATAGAAAGGGTAATTACTGCCTTCCCGTAGGAATGGGTCCTGTCCTGCTTTCTCTGTCCATCCCGCTAAATTATCCACCCATGGGTTAACTAAGTAATACTCTGAGGTAGAGTTGCGGGCGACATACATCTTGCATGTCTCACCAGGGAGGGGCGGGGAATATGCAGGTTTTTTTTACTCTGACTAGAGCCCATTGTCAGACAGTAATATAAATCAACAGTACAACTTTAAAGGAAAATATCTAAAATTTACAACTCTACTATACATGCATCAGCTAACCAGTTAATTAGTCATTGACAATATCACAATATTATCTGTATAGTGAGAACATGAAATCTTTTGACGGTACGATACTTACCATTCGTACAAGATGTCAGAAAAATACAGCGTTTTAGACAGGAAGCAAGAAAAGTGTTTGAGTAAAGATATCTGGCAGACGAAAACTTACCAGCCGTCTGGACCAAATATAAGAACTTATCTCACTACAAACATACAAGAATATAGACGATCAAATCGAGGTATAATCTACGTTACGTATAGACCCCAGGTCTATTTTTTTTTTTTTAAGTATCCCAGATACTGACGTCTTTGGAGAATTGCGCTTGGACCTCGGGTCCTTTCTCAGACGTATCTTTAAGTCCCAGACATTAAAGATTCTATGGTATCCCTGATACCTGTTTTATGCTTTTACATAAAACTTCGTAATATTAAGTCCCGGACTTAAATATTACCTTGTCACGTGTTCCCGGAACACTGACACGGATTCAGCTTCAGTGTATGACCGCAATCCCGTATGGCAAAGACAGACAATAAATTCTCTATCCTTACCATTCAGGGACGATCACTGAATCCCGGACGAGCCCCCAGCTGAAAGGATTTGCCCTTATACCTTAACCCTCGATGTGATGGCCTCTTAGACGTCTGGAGTGTAAACTTTAACCACAAGGTACATGCACAACACAAGCAGTAAAAATTCACACTGTTTATTTAATAAATTACAGCGTACTATATAGAAAAGAAACATGGGTGTATACAATATGTGCAAGCATATGATTGGATAAAAAGAAGTAGCATACGACATTACATGCAGGATATTTTAGTAACACACAGAAGTAACAGTTTTGCATGGCAAATTTAAGATCAATGTGTTTTGTGGCTGGGATCAAAGGAGAAGCTGAGACTGTAATACCCCTTTTCCACTAGCTTAAAAAACACGGGTAAATGCACGGGGGCGCGCATTTACCCGTGTTTTTTGCAAGTGGAAAAGGGTCCCCCCGCAAAAACCTGGATCAAGTGACCCGTGAAACCTACCCGGATATCTACCTGGGTAGGACACGGGAATGATCCGGGTAAGGTTGTAGTGTAAACGGCTCCCGTTTACACCGTATGGAAGTGCGGCGCTGGGAGATCATGTGATCTCCCAGGGCCGCCCAGCGCCGCCCCTGCCGCGTCACTAGCAGCGTCACCAACCCGGCAATATGCCGGGTTGGTGACTGCTGATGGGAAAGGGGGCTGAGCACGGGTCGCAGCCGGGTAGCACCTGTGTCAGGCTCCCGGCTGCGACCCGTGCTCATAGGTGGAAAAAAGGTATAAGTAACTGTTCATGTCCACCAAGGGCAACCCTGAACTGACAACAGATGTACATTCTCTAGCATCATTGGGTGGCTGTTACTCAATGATAGCATATGAACATATTCACCTTAAGCAGAGAGATTATGGGGGTCATTCCGAGTTGATCGCAGCCGTGCAAGTGCATAGTCGCTGCCCACTGGGGGGTGTATATTTGCTGTGCGA
Organism: Pseudophryne corroboree; assembly: GCF_028390025.1. Taxonomy (NCBI): domain Eukaryota; kingdom Metazoa; phylum Chordata; class Amphibia; order Anura; family Myobatrachidae; genus Pseudophryne; species Pseudophryne corroboree. The sequence continues at coordinate 1,030,934,706 of NC_086444.1, read as the reverse complement.
GGGTGCGATCCCATTTGCAGCTGAGCAGTACAAAAATGGTTTGTGCAGTTTCTAAGCAGCTCATAACTTACTCAGCAGCTGAGATCACTTCAGTCTGTCCGGTCCCGGAATTGACGTCAGACACCTGCCCTGCAAATGCTTGGACACGCATGCGTTTTTCCAAACACTCCCAGAAAACAGTCAGTTGACATCCACAAATGCCCTCTTCCTGTCAATGGGGGTAATTCCAAGTTGATCGCAGCAGGATTTTTGATAGCAATTGAGCAAAACCATGTGCACTGCAGCAGAGGCGTCACTAGGGTTGGTGTCACCCGGTATGGCAACTTATGGTGTGACCCCCATGGACCTCCTTCCGTATCACACCATGTGTGTGTGTGTGTGTGTGTGTGTGTGTGTGTGTGTGTGTGTGTGTGTGTGTGTGTGTGTGTGTGTCTATATATAATCTGGCACTCCAAGCACTTTAAAACAGTATGAATGCTAGTGCCCTTCTTAAAAAGAATTTAAACAAGGAGACTCGGCCACACAAGTTATATATATATATATATATATATATATAGATAGATATAGATAGATATTAGATATACATATATACATATATATCTCTTCGGGAAAGGGGGCATAGCCACTCAAAAGCGGGCATGTCCTCTAGTGTAGTTTACCACACTACATACCCCTTATACACATTATGCACCACAATAGTAGGACCCCTTATACTGGTGCCCCTTTCACATTATACCACAAAGTATTAGCCAAAATTCACATTATAGCACACGGAATGAGCCGAAAATAAGAATTTACTTACCGATAATTCTATTTCTCGTAGTCAGTAGTGGATGCTGGGGACTCCGTCAGGACCATGGGGATTAGCGGCTCCGCAGGAGACAGGGCACAAAAGTAAAAGCTTTAGGATCAGGTGGTGTGCACTGGCTCCTCCCCCTATGACCCTCCTCCAAGCCTCAGTTAGGATACTGTGCCCGGACGAGCGTACACAATAAGGAAGGATTTTGAATCCCGGGTAAGACTCATACCAGCCACACCAATCACACTGTACAACCTGTGATCTGAACCCAGTTAACAGCATGATAACAGCGGAGCCTCTGAAAAGATGGCTCACAACAATAATAACCCGATTTTTGTAACAATAACTATGTACAAGTATTGCAGACAATCTGCACTTGGGATGGGCGCCCAGCATCCACTACGGACTACGAGAAATAGAATTATCGGTAAGTAAATTCTTATTTTCTCTGACGTCCTAAGTGGATGCTGGGGACTCCGTCAGGACCATGGGGATTATACCAAAGCTCCCAAACGGGCGGGAGAGTGCGGATGACTCTGCAGCACCGAATGAGAGAACTCCAGGTCCTCCTCAGCCAGGGTGTGCCCCTGACCAAGTAGCAGCTCTGCAAAGTTGTAAAGCCGAGACCCCTCGGGCAGCCGCCCAAGATGAGCCCACCTTCCTTGTGGAATGGGCATTTACATATTTTGGCTGTGGCAGGCCTGCCACAGAATGTGCAAGCTGAATTGTACTACACATCCAACTAGCAATCGTCTGCTTAGAAGCAAGAGCACCCAGTTTTTTGGTTGCCTACAGGATAACAGCAAGTCAGTTTTCCTGACTACAGCCGTCCTGGAACCTATATTTTCAGGGCCCTGACAACATCCAGCAACTTGGAGTCCTCCAAGTCCCTAGTAGCCGCAGGTACCACAATAAGCTGGTGCAGGTGAAACGCTGACACCACCTTAGGGAGAAACTGGGGACGAGTCCGCAGCTCTGCCCTGTCCGAATGGACAATCAGATATGGGCTTTGTGAGACAAAGCCGCCAATTCTGACACTCGCCTGGCCGAGGCCAGGGCCAACAGCATGGTCACTTTCCATGTGAGATATTTCAAATCCACAGATTTGAGCGGTTTAAACCAATGTGATTTGAGGAATCCCAGAACTACGTTGAGATCCCACAGTGCCACTGGAGGCACAAAAGGGGGTTGTATATGCAGTACTCCCTTGACAAACTTCTGGACTTCAGGAACTGAAGCCAATCTTTTCTGGAAGAAAATTGACAGGGCCGAAATTTGAACCCTAATGGACCCCAATTTGAGGCCCATAGACACTCCTGTTTGCAGGAAATGCAGGAATCGACCGAGTTGAAATTTCTTCGTGGGGCCTTCCTGGCCTCACACCACGCAACATATTTTCGGCACATGTGGTGATAATGTTGTGCGGTCACCTCCTTCCTGGCTTTGACCAGGGTAGTAATGACCTCTTCCGGAATGCCTTTTTCCCTTAGGATCCGGCGTTCCACCGCCATGCCGTCAAACGCAGCCGCGGTAAGTCTTGGAACAGACATGGTACTTGCTGAAGCAAGTCCCTTCTTAGCGGCAGAGGCCATGAGTCCTCTGTGAGCATTTCTTGAAGTTCCGGGTACCAAGTCCTTCTTGGCCAATCCGGAGCCACGAGTATAGTTCTTACTCCTCTACGTCTTATAATTCTCAGTACCTTGGGTATGAGAAGCAGAGGAGGGAACACATACACCGACTGGTACACCCACGGTGTTACCAGAACGTCCACAGCTATTGCCTGAGGGTCTCTTGACCTGGCGCAATACCTGTCCAGTTTTTTGTTCAGGTGGGACGCCATCATGTCCACCTTTGGTCTTTCCCAACGGTTCACAATCATGTGGAAGACTTCCCGATGAAGTCCCCACTCTCCCGGGTGGAGGTCATGCCTGCTGAGGAAGTCTGCTTCCCAGTTGTCCACTCCCGGAATGAACACTGCTGACAGTGTTATCACATGATTTTCCGCCCAGCGAAGAATCCTTGCAGTTTCTGCCATTGCCCTCCTGCTTCTTGTGCCGCCCTGTCTGTTTACGTGGGCGACTGCCGTGATGTTGTCCCACTGGATCAATACCGGCTGACCTTGAAGCAGAGGTCTTGCTAAGCTTAGAGCATTGTAAATTGCCCTTAGCTCCAGTATATTTATGTGGAGAGAAGTCTCCAGACTATATCACACTCCCTGGAAATTTTTTCCCTGTGTGACTGCTCCCCAGCCTCTCAAGCTGGCATCCGTGGTCACCAGGACCCAGTCCTGAATGCCGAATCTGCGGCCCTTTAATAGATGAGCACTCTGCAGCCACCGCAGAAGAAACACCCTTGTCCTTGGAGACAGGGTTATCCGCTGATGCATCTGAAGATGCGATCCGGACCATTTTTCCAGCAGATCCCACTGAAAAGTTCTTGCGTGAAATCTGCCGAATGGAATCGCTTCGTAAGAAGCCACCATTTTTCCCAGGACCCTTGTGCAATGATGCACTGACACTTTTCCTGGTTTTAGGAGGTTCCTGACTAGCTCGGATAACTCCCTGGCTTTCTTCTCCGGGAGAAACACCCTTTTCTGGACTGTGTCCAGAATCATCCCTAGGAACAGCAGACGTGTCGTCGGAAACAGCTGCGATTTTGGGATATTTAGAATCCACCCGTGCTGTCGTAGAACTACTTGAGATAGTGCTACTCCGACCTCCAACTGTTCTCTGGACCTTGCCCTTATCAGGAGATCGTCCATTTTCTTTGAAGAAGAATCATCATTTCGGTCATTACCTTGGTAAAGACCCGGGGTGCCGTGGACAATCCAAACGGCAGCGTCTGAAACTGATAGTGACAGTTCTGTACCACGAACCTGAGGTACCCTTGGTGAGAAGGGCAAATTGGGACATGGAGGTAAGCATCCCTGATGTCCAGGGACACCATATAGTCCCCTTCTTCCTGGTTCGCTATCACTGCTCTGAGTGACTCCATCTTGATTTGAACCTTTGTATGTAAGTGTTCAAATATTTCAGATTTAGAATAGGTCTCACCGAGCCGTCTGGCTTCAGTACCACAATATAGTGTGGAATAATACCCCTTTCCTTGTTGTAGGAGGGGTACTTTGATTATCACCTGCTGGGAATACAGCTTGTGAATTGTTTCCAATACTGCCTCCCTGTCAGAGGGAGACGTTGGTAAAGCAGACTTCAGGAACCTGCGAGGGGGAGACGTCTCGAATTTCTAATCTGTACCCCTGGGATACTACTTGTAAGCTCCAGGGGTCCACTTGCGAGTGAGCCCACTGCGTGCTGAAACTCTTGAGACGACCCCCCACCGCACCTGAGTCCGCTTGTACGGCCCCAGCGTCATGCTGAGGACTTGGTAGAAGCGGTGGAGGGCTTCTGTTCCTGGGAATGGGCTGCCTGCTGCAGTCTTCTTCCCTTTCCTCTATCCCTGGGCAGATATGACTGGCCTTTTGCCCGCTTGCCCTTATGGGGACGAAAGGACTGAGGCTGAAAAGACGGTGTCTTTTTCTGCTGAGATGTGACTTGGGGTAAAAAAGGTGGATTTTCCAGCTGTTGCCGTGGCCACCAGGTCCGATGGACCGACCCCAAATAACTCCTCCCCTTTATACGGCAATACTTCCATGTGCCGTTTGGAATCTGCATCACCTGACCACTGTCGTGTCCATAAACATCTTCTGGCAGATATGGACATCGCACTTACTCTTGATGCCAGAGTGCAAATATCCCTCTGTGCATCTCGCATATATAGAAATGCATCCTTTAAATGCTCTATAGTCAATAAAATACTGTCCCTGTCAAGGGTATCAATATTTTCAGTCAGGGAATCCGACCAAGCCACCCCAGCGCTGCACATCCAGGCTGAGGCGATCGCTGGTCGCAGTATAACACCAGTATGTGTGTATATACTTTTTAGGATATTTTCCAGCCTCCTATCAGCTGGCTCCTTGAGGGCGTCCGTATCTGGAGATGGTAACGCCACTTGTGATAAGCGTGTGAGCGCCTTCATTTAATTTATCTGATTCAGGAAAAACTACAGGTAGTTTTTTCACACCCCACATAATACCCTTTTTTGTGGTACTTGTAGTATCAGAAATATGTAACACCTCCTTCATTGCCCTTAACATGTAACGTGTGGCCCTAAAGGAAAATACGTTTGTTTCTTCACCGTCGACACTGGAGTCAGTGTCCGTGTCTGTGTCGACCGACTGAGGTAAATGGGCGTTTTAAAGCCCCTGACGGTGTTTGAGACGCCTGGACAGGTACTAATTTGTTTGCCGGCCGTCTCATGTCGTCAACCGACCTTGCAGCGTGTTGACATTATCACGTAATTCCCTAAATAAGCCATCCATTCCGGTGTCGACTCCCTAGAGAGTGACATCACCATTACAGGCAATTGCTCCGCCTCCTCACCAACATCGTCCTCATACATGTCGACACACACGTACCGACACACAGCACACACACAGGGAATGCTCTGATAGAGGACAGGACCCCACTAGCCCTTTGGGGAGACAGAGGGAGAGTTTGCCAGCACACACCAAAACGCTATAATTATACAGGGACAACCTTTATATAAGTGTTTTCCCTTATAGCATCTTAATATATAATCATATCGCCAAATAAGTGCCCCCCCTCTCTGTTTTAACCCTGTTTCTGTAGTGCAGTGCAGGGGAGAGCCTGGGAGCCTTCCCTCCAGCAGTTCTGTGAGGGAAAATGGCGCTGTGTGCTGAGGAGAATAGGCCCCGCCCCCTTTTCGGCGGGCTTCTTCTCCCGTTTTTCTGACAACCTGGCAGGGGTTAAATACATCCATATAGCCCCAGAGGCTATATGTGATGTATTTTTAGCCAGTATAGGTACTTTCATTGCTGCCCAGGGCGCCCCCCCAGCGCCCTGCACCCTCAGTGACCGTTGGTGTGAAGTGTGCTGAGAGCAATGGCGCACAGCTGCAGTGCTGTGCGCTACCTCATGAAGACTGAGAAGTCTTCAGCCGCCGATTTCTGGACCTCTTCTCTCTTCAGCATCTGCAAGGGGGTCGGCGGCGCGGCTCCGGTGACCCATCCAGGCTGTACCTGTGATCGTCCCTCTGGAGCTAGTGTCCAGTAGCCTAAGAAGCCAATCCATCCTGCACGCAGGTGAGTTCACTTCTTCTCCCCTAAGTCCCTCGTTGCAGTGAGCCTGTTGCCAGCAGGACTCACTGAAAATAAAAAACCTAATAAAACTTTTACTCTAAGCAGCTCTTTAGGAGAGCCACCTAGATTGCACCCTTCTCGGCCGGGCACAAAAACCTAACTGAGGCTTGGAGGAGGGTCATAGGGGGAGGAGCCAGTGCACACCACCTGATCCTAAAGCTTTTACTTTTGTGCCCTGTCTCCTGCGGAGCCGCTAATCCCCATGGTCCTGACGGAGTCCCCAGCATCCACTTAGGACGTCAGAGAAATTAACATTATAGCACATGGTATGAGCCGAAATTCACATTATAGCACACAGAAGGAGCCGAAATTCACATTATAGCACACGGTATGAGCCGAAATTCACATTATAGCACACGGTATGAGCCGAAATTCACATTATAGCATACGGTATGAGCCAAAATTCACATTATAGCACACGGTATGAACCGAAATTCACATTATAGCACACGGTATGAGCCGAAATTCACATTATAGCACACGGTATGAGCCGAAATTCACAGCACACGGAATGAGCCAAAATTCCCATTATAGCACACGGTAGCCGAAATTAACATTATAGTACACAGTATGAGCCAAAATTCACATTATAGCACACGGTATGAGCCGAAATTCACATTATAGAATACAGTATGAGCCAAAATTCACATTTTAGCACAAAGAATGAGCCGGAATTCACATTAAACCACACAATATGAGCCGAAAATTCCCATTATGCCACACGGAATGAGACAAAATTCAGGGAGAGTGACAGCAGGGACAGGGAGAGTGACAGAGGGACAGGGAAAGTGACAGCAGGGACACAGGGACAGGGAGAGTGACAGCAAAGACATAGGGACAGGGAGAGTGACAGAGAGAGGGACAGCAAGGGCATACAGTAGGGATTAGGGAGAGAGAAGGGCAGCAGGGTAAGATTACCTATTTAGCAGCCGGAGCGGAGGATGATGTGGTCTGCGGTGCATGAGGATGCTGTGGTCGGCACGGGGCGGAGGAGGTTATGGGCAGAGAAGGACTGAGGGTGGCTGAGGAGTCTGAGGGAGGCGGCTGCGCAGCGGAGGAGGCAGAGGGCAGCAGCGGTGCAATGGAGGAGGCTGTGGTCGGCGGCCTTTGGTGGTGCGGCACTGGCTCCTATGACCCGGCACTACTATTTCCAATCTGCCGCGGACCGGCAGCCAATGACTGGCTGCTGGTCCGCGGCAGATTGGATAGGAGTAATAGAAAATGTTTGGTTACACAAGAAAGTTGCCTTATTTAAGGCAAGAGCACACGGACTACTAATACCAGAGTGCCGAACCAGCTGCTCACGACACACATATATATCTCTCTATACATACACACATGTACATACACAATGCATACACATATATATATATATATATATATATATAGATCGGCACACACACACACACACACACACACACACACACACACACACACACACACACACACACACACACACACACACACACACATCATGGTGCCCCTCCCCCCCTTTACCCCTCATCATACTTTTCATGGCGACTGGAATGGCTGGCTCCCACTGTAAATTATATAAGGTTCTTCCCAGGCTGCTCTTCTGCTCCAGTCTGTCTCCAGAGCTCCTGTCCCTCCTCCCAGGCAGCATTCAGCGCGCACCAGCAAGGAGAGAGGCAGCTGCTGCAGAGAGGGGAGGGTGGCCCCTCCTCCCCTCTCCCCCTGGCCCCTTCTCCCCTCTCCCCCTGGCTGGGACACTGACTGGCGGCGGGCGCAGCGCTGACGGCGGCAATACAGTGAATCAGTGTGACTCAATGTAATGCCGGCGGCTGTGGGCCCCTGGACAGCGGCGGGCTTCGGTGCAATGCACCGCTGCTAGTTCCGCCGCTCTGTCTCGTTAATTTAATGGGATGCTGGTGCGCGGCTCAATTTAACGGGATGCGGGTGCGCGGCTCTATTTGGTGTCACCCCATTGAAGGGTGACACCCGGGTGCGGCCCGCACCCCCCTCATGACGCCACTGCACTGCAGGGGAGGCAGATATAACATGTGCAGAGAGAGTTAGATTTGGGTGGGTTATTTTATTTCTGTGCAGGGTAAAAACTGGCTGCTTTATATTTACACTGCAAATTAGATTGCAGATTGAACACACCCCACCCAAATCTAACTCTCTCTGCACATGTTATATCCGCCTCCCCTGCAGTGCACATGGTTTTGCCCAATTGCTAACAAAAAATAAGATTTTAAACCCACCGGTAAATCTTTTTCTCGTAGTCCGTAGAGGATGCTGGGACTCCGTAAGGACCATGGGGATAGACGGGCTCCGCAGGAGACATGGGCACTTTAAGAAAGACTTTGGATCTGGGTGTGCACTGGCTCCTCCCTCTATACCCCTCCTCCAGACCTCAGTTAGAGAAACTGTGCCCAGAGGAGACGGACAGTACGAGGAAAGGATTTTAGTTAATCTAAGGGCAAGATTCATACCAGCCACACCAATCACACCGTATAACCTGTGATATACAATCTAGTTAACAGTATGAACAACAACATATCATCGGTCCATAACCGACGAAACTATAACATAACCCTTATGAAAGCAACAACTATATACAAGTCTTGTAGAAATAGTCCGTACTTGGGACGGGCGCCCAGCATCCTCTACGGACTACGAGAAAAAGATTTACCGGTAGGTTTAAAATCTTATTTTCTCTAACGTCCTAGAGGATGCTGGGACTCCGTAAGGACCATGGGGATTATACCAAAGCTCCCAAACGGGCGGGAGAGTGCGGATGACTCTGCAGCACCGAACGAGCAAACACGAGGTCCTCCTCAGCCAGGGTATCAAACTTATAGAACTTTGCAAAGGTGTTTGACCCCGACCAAGTAGCAGCTCGGCACAGCTGTAGTGCCGAGACCCCTCGGGCAGCCGCCCAAGACGAGCCCACCTTCCTAGTGGAATGGGCCTTAACCGATTTTGGTAACAGCAATCCTGCCGTAGAATACGCCTGCTGAATCGTGTTACAGATCCAGCGAGCAATAGTCTGCTTTGAAGCAGGGCCGCCAACCTTGGCTGCATATAGGACAAACAGTGCTTTTGTTTTTCTGATCCTAGCCGTTCTGGCCACGTAAATCTTCAAAGCCCTGACCACATCAAGGGACTCGGAATCCTCCAAGTCCCGTGTAGCCACAGGCACGACAATAGGTTGGTTCATATGAAAGGATGAGACCACCTTAGGTAGGAATTAAGGACGGGTCCGCAATTCCGCTCTATCCATATGGAAAACCAGATAGGGGCTTTTATGTAATAAAGCCGCCAATTCCGAAACTCGCCTCGCCGAAGCCAAGGCTAACAACATGACCACCTTCCAAGTGAGATATTTCAACTCCACTGTTTGAAGTGGTTCAAACCATTGTGACTTAAGAAAACTTAACACCACGTTAAGGTCCCAAGGTGCCACCGGAGGCACAAAAGGAGGCTGAATATGCAGTACTCCCTTCACAAAAGTCTGTACTTCAGGCAGAGAGGCCAATTCCTTTTGAAAGAAAATGGATAAGGCCGAAATCTGAATTTTAATGGAGCCTAACTTTAGGCCCAAATTCACTCCAGTCTGTAGGAAGTGAAGAAAACGGCCTAGATGGAATTCTTCCGTAGGAGCATTCCTTGCCTCGCACCAAGAAACATATTTTCGCCATATCCGGTGATAATGTTTAGATGTCACGCCTTTCCTAGCCTGTATTAGCGTAGGAATGACCTCATCCGGAATACCTTTTTCCGCTAGGATCCGGCGTTCAATCGCCATGCCGTCAAACGCAGCCGCGGTAAGTCTTGGAACAGACAGGGACCCTGTTGCAACAGGTCCTGTCTTAGAGGAAGAGGCCACGGATCTTCTGTGAGCATTTCCTGGAGATCCGGATACCAGGTCCTTCGTGGCAAATCCGGAACAATGAGTATTGTTCTCACTCCTCTTTTTCTTATTATTCTCAACACCTTGGGTATGAGAGGAAGAGGAGGAAATACATAGACCGACTGAAACACCCACGGTGTCACTAGGGCGTCCACAGCTACTGCCTGAGGATCTCTTGACCTGGCGCAATACCTTTGTAGCTTTTTGTTGAGACGAGACGCCATCATGTCTATTTGGGGCAATCCCCACCGACTTGCAATCTGTGCGAAGACTTCCTGATGAAGTCCCCACTCTCCTGGATGCAGGTCGTGTCGGCTGAGGAAGTCTGCTTCCCAGTTGTCCACTCCCGGAATGAACACTGCTGACAGTGCACTTACATGATTCTCCTCCCAGCGAAGAATTCTGGTGGCTTCCGCCATCGCCACTCTGCTCCTTGTGCCGCCTTGGTGGTTTACATGAGCTACTGCGGTGACGTTGTCCGACTGAATCAGCACTGGTCGGTCGCGAAGTAAGGTCTCCGCTTGACGTAGGGCATTGAATATGGCCCTCAGTTCCAGGATGTTTATGTGAAGACAAGTCTCTTGACTTGACCAAAGGCCTTGGAAATTTCTTCCCTGTGTAACTGCTCCCCAACCACGGAGGCTCGCGTCCGTGGTCACCAGGATCCAATCCTGAATGCCGAACCTGCGGCCCTCTAGAAGTTGAGCACTCTGCAGCCACCACAGGAGAGAAACCCTGGCCCTGGGGGACAGGGTGATCCGCTGATGCATGTGCAGATGTGACCCGGACCATTTGTCCAATAGGTCCCACTGGAAAGTCCTTGCATGGAACCTGCCGAAGGGAATGGCTTCGTATGTCGCCACCATTTTTCCCAGGACTTGAGTGCAATGATGCACTGACACTTGTTTCGGCTTCAACAGGTTCTTGACTAGAGTCATGAGTTCCTGCGCTTTTTCTTCCGGAAGAAAAACCCTCTTCTGGTCTGTGTCCAGAATCATGCCCAAGAAGGACAGGCGAGTCGTAGGATCCATCTGCGACTTTGGAATATTGAGAATCCAGCCGTGTCGCTGTAGCACCTTCAGTGAAAGGGATACGCTGTTCTACAACTTCTCCCGTGATCTCGCTTTTATGAGGAGATCGTCCAAGTACGGGATAATTGTGACACCCTGCTTTCGCAGGAGCACCCTCATTTCCGCCATTACCTTGGTGAAAATTCTCGGGGCCGTGGAAAGCCCAAACGGCAACGTCTGAAATTGGTAATGACAATCCTGTATTGCAAATCTCAGGTACGCCTGATGAGGAGGATATATGGGAACATGCAGGTATGCATCCTTTATGTCCAGCGATACCATAAAATCCCCCCTTCCAGGCTGGCGATGACCGCTCGGAGCGATTCCATCTTGGACTTGAACCGTTTTAAGTAAAGGTTCAGGGTTTTTAAATTCAAAATGGGTCTGACCGAACCGTCCGGTTTCGGGACCACAAACAGGGTTGAGTAGTACCCCTTCCCCCTCTGAAGCAGGGGAACCTCGGCCACCACTTGTTGAAGACACAATTTTTGAATCGCCTGTAACACTATCTCCCTTTCCAGGGGAGAAGTTGGTAGCGCCGATTTGAAAAACCGACGAGGAGGCACCTCTTCGAATTCCAGCCTGTATCCCTGGGAAACAATTTCCATTGCCCAGGGATCTACCTGTGATTGAACCCAGATATGGCTGAAAAGTCGAAGACGTGCGCCCACTGGAGCGGACTCCCTCAGGGGAGCCCCAGCGTCATGCGGTGGATTTTGCAGAGGCCGGGGAGGACTTCTGTTCCTGGGAACTAGCTGTGTTGTGCAGCTTTTTTCCTCTGCCCTTACCCCTGGCAAGAAAGGACGATCCACGTACTCTTTTGCTTTTATTTGAACGAAAGGACTGCATTTGATAATGAGGCGCTTTCTTAGATTGTGAGGGAACATAAGGCAAAAAATTCGATTTACCTGCCGTAGCTGCGGAGACGAGGTCCGAGAGGCCCTCTCCAAACAATTCCTCACCCTTGTACGGCAAAAACTCCATATGCCTCTTTGAGTCGGCATCCCCCGTCCACTGTCGGGTCCATAAGACTCGCCTAGCAGAAATGGACATAGCGTTTATTCTGGAACCCAGTAAACTAATGTCTCTTTGAGCATCCCTCATATATAAGACAGCATCTTTTATATGCCCTAGGGTCATGAAAATGGTATCCTTATCAAGGGTCTCAATATCCGCTGACAAAGAATCTGTCCATGCTGCTACAGCACTACAAACCCAGTCCGACGCAATTGCCGGCCTGCGCAAAGTACCAGAATGAGTGTAAATGGACTTCAAGGTAACCTCCTGCTTGCGGTCAGCAGGATCCTTGAGGGTAGCCGTATCTTGGGACGGGAGCGCTATCTTTTTTGATAAGCGTGTCAAAGCTTTGTCTACCCTAGGGGAGGATTCCAACCGTATTCTTTCTGTCCTGTGACGGGAAAGGATACGCTGTTAGAATCCTTTTGGGAATCTGCAGTTTTTTGTCTGGAGTTTCCCACGCTTTTTCGCATAATTCGTTAAGCTCATGTGAGGAGGGAAAGGTGACCTCAGGTTTCTTTCCCTTATACATGTATACCCTCGTGTCAGGGACAGGGGGTTCCTCAGTAATATGCAAAACATCTTTAATTGCGATAATCATATATCGAATACATTTAGCCACCCTTGGCTGCAATTTTGCATCATCGTAGTCGACACTGGAGTCTGAAACCGTGTCGGTATCTGTGTCAACTATTTGGGATAGTGGGCGCTTCTGAGACCCCGAAGGTCCCGGCGACATAGGGACAGACATGGGTTGACTCCCTGACTGTACCCTAGCTTCAGCTTTGTCTAATCTTTTGTTCAATAAATTAACATTAGCACTTAAAACATTCCACATATCCAACCAGTCAGGTGTCGGCGCTGCCGACGGAGACCTAATATTCATACACTCCCCCTCCTCCTTAGGTGAGCCTTCAACCTCAGACATGTCGACACGCGTACCGACACACCACACACACACATGGAAGCTCTTTTCTGAAGACAGATTCCCCACCAGGCCCTTTGGAGAGACAGAGAGAGAGTATGCCAGCACACACCCCAGCGCTATATGACCCAGGAAAAAACACAGAATGTTTACCCAGTAGCGCTTATGTATAATGTATATGCGCCAATTATGTGCCCCCCCTCTACTTTAAAACCCTCTTTCACCGTGTGTCAAGCAGGGGAGAGTCCGGGGAGCTTCCTCTCAGCGGTGCTGTGGAGAAAAAATGGCGCTGGTGAGTGCTGAGGGAGAAGCCCCGCCCCCTCGGCGGCGGGCTTCTGTCCCGCTCAAATTCACTAATAACATGGCGGGGGCTCTTTTTATACATGTACAGTGCCCAGCTGTACATGTATATATGTGTATTTGCCACCTGAGGTGTTTATTGCTGCCCAGGGCGCCCCCCCTGCGCCCTGCACCCTTACAGTGACCGGAGTGTGTGAGGTGAATGGGAGCAATGGCGCACAGCTTCACTGCTGTGCGTTACCTCTTATGAAGATTATGTCTTCTGCCGCCTCTGAAGTCTTTTCCTCACATACTCACCCGGCTTCAATCTTCCGGCTCTGCGAGGAGGACGGCGGCGCGGCTCTGGGACGGACGGCGAGGGTGAGACCTGCGTACCGATCCCTCTGGAGCTAATGGTGTCCAGTAGCCTAAGAAACAGAGCCCTGAAACTCAGAGAAGTGGGGCTGTTTCTCTTTCCTCAGTCCCTCGATGCAGGGAGTCGGTTGCCAGCAGGCTCCCTGAAAATAAAAAACCTAACTAAAATACTTTCTTTTACAGGAAACTCAGGAGAGCTCCCTGAAAGCACCCAGTCTCCACTGGGCACAGTATCAAACTGAGGTCTGGAGGAGGGGTATAGAGGGAGGAGCCAGTGCACACCCAGATCCAAAGTCTTTCTTAAAGTGCCCATGTCTCCTGCGGAGCCCGTCTATCCCCATGGTCCTTACGGAGTCCCAGCATCCTCTAGGACGTTAGAGAAATCCTGCTGCGATCAACTTGGAATTACCCCCAATCTCCTTGTGATCGGCTGTGCGAATGGATTCTTTGTTAAATCCATCGCACAGCAACGATACGCTTTGTATGCGGTGCATACACATGCGCAGTAGTGACCTGATCGCTGCAAAAAAACGACAGCGTGCGATCAGGTCGGAATGACCCCCTGTATCACCTGTTACCTGTAGGAATTTAAAGTGAGTCATATCAAAAGAACTTTTCTCAGAGTACCCAAAATCCCATTTGACCACAGATAATGCAAATCAGTGTAAGAATGTTCTGTAACACTACTCAGCTAGGCTGTCTGTGGGCCTAATTCAGACCTGATTGCTAGGGTGCATTTTTTTGCATCCCTGCGATCAGGTAGCCGCCACCTACAGGGGGAGGGGGAAATCGCTGTGCAGGGGTGCGATCGCATGTGCAGGAGAGCTGCACAAACAAGTTTGGGCAGTCTCTGCACAGCCCAGGACTTATAGGCCCTACACACTTGGCGATATTTTGAAAGATATGAACGATCTCGTTCATAAATGAACGAGAACTCGTTCATATCTTTCAGTGTGGAGACTTAAGCGATGAACGATGCGCGTCCCCGCGCTCGTTCATCGCTGATCTCCCGTCGGCTGTGCATGCAGGCCAATATGGACGATCTCGTCCATATTTGCCTGCACTTCAATGCAGCCGGGTGACGGGGGGAGTGAAGAAACTTCACTCCCCCCGTCACTGCCCCCCCGCCGCCGGGTTGCTCGTCGGCCGTATCGGCCGTCGGGCACCTCGGCGGCGCATCGCCGAGTGTGTAGGGCCCTTTACTCTTCCAGTGCAATGATCAGGGCCGGAGCTGACATCAGAAACACTCCTCCAAATGCCTGGTCCCTCCTGCATTTTTCTGGACACTCCTCTGAAACGGTCAGTTGCCACCCACAAACAGCCTCTTCCTGTCAGTCACCTTGCGATCGTCCGTGCGATTGCTTTTTTCGTACCATCCTGTCACTGCACGGCACTCCCCGTTGCTGTGGCTCGTTGCACTTGCACATTGCGGTGCATACGCATGCACAGTTCAGACCTGATTGCCCACTGTGCGAAAACGCACCACAGCGATCAGGTCTGAGTCGGCCCCTGTGTGCACTCCTTTTTCGCTTACGTCCTAGAGGATGCTGGGGTTCCATTTAGTACCATGGGGTATAGACGGGTCCACTAGGAGCCATGGGCACTTTAAGAATTTGATAGTGTGGGCTGGCTCCTCCCTCTATGCCCCTCCTACCAGACTCAGTTAAGAAAATGTGCCCGGAGGAGCCAGTCACGCTGAAGGAAGCTCCTGAAGAGTTTTCTGGATTTATTTTATATGTTTGTTATTTTCAGGCAGGGCTGGTTGGCACCAGCCTGCCTGCTTCGTGGGACTTAGGGGGGAAACGGCCCAACCTCTTGAAGGGTTAATCGTCCCGTTCCCTGCTGACAGGACACTGAGCTCCTGAGGGAACTATTCACAAGCCCCACCACGGCGAGCGTACATTCCCGCAGCACGCCACCACCCCTAACAGAGCCAGAAGACTGAAGAGTGGTGAGTCCTGAGCCGGCGTCCCAGGTAGCGGGTCCCGGCCATTATGGCGGCATGAGGGTACGGAAACACACGGCTTCTAACCGGGGCAGAATGCGTCTCCAGACACAGTACACAGCTGTGTCTCAGTACACTGTACACAGTGGTGGTAATTCCAAGTTGATCGCAGCAGCAAATTTTTTAGCAGTTGGGCAAAACCATGGGGGTCATTCCGAGTTGTTCGCTCGGTAAAAATCTTCGCATCGCAGCGATTTTCCGCTTAATGCGCATGCGCAATGTCCGCACTGCGACTGCGCCAAGTAAATTTGCTATGCAGTTAGGATTTTTACTCACGGCTTTTTCTTCGTTCTGGCGATCGTAATGTGATTAACAGGAAATGGGTGTTACTGGGCGGAAACAGGCCGTTTTATGGGCGTGTGGGAAAAAACGCTACCGTTTCCGGGAAAAACGCAGGAGTGGCCGGAGAAACGGGAGAGTGTCTGGGTGAACGCTGGGTGTGTTTGTGACGTCAAACCAGGAACGACAAGCACTGAAATGATCGCAGATGCCGAGTAAGTCTGGAGCTACTCAGAAACTGCTACGAGGTGTGTAATCGCAATATTGCGAATACATCGTTCGCAATTTTAAGATGCTAAGATTCACTCCCAGTAGGCGGCGGCTTAGCATGAGCAAATCTGCTAAAATCCGCTTGCGAGCGAACAACTCGGAATGACCCTCCATGTGCACTGCAGGGGGGGCAGATATAACATTTGCAGAGAGAGTTAGATTTGGGTGGGTTATTTTGTTTCTGTGCAGGGTAAATACTGGCTGCTTTATTTTTACACTGCAAATTAGATTGCAGATTGAACTCACCACACCCAAATCTAACTCTCTCTACACATGTTATATCTGCCCCTCCTGCAGTGATCATGGTTTTGCCCAACTGCTAACAAATTTCCTGCTGCGATCAACTTGGAATTACCCCCTGTATCCACACTGGCAAAAACAGCCTTAAAACAGTGTTCTCTCCATTTTAAGCAACAGATTACTTCAGCCAGTATAAAAAAAGCAGGAAGACCGCGCGCCATTGAAGGGACGGGGCTTCACTATGAGAGGATCCAGCAGCTCACCAGCGCCATTTTCCCATTGCAGTGGACACAGACACTGACTGACAGGGACGCACAGCTCCTCCATTGTGACGCCAAATTACCTCAGCGGTACCAGGGGGTCATAGCAGGGGGGTGGGAACGATTATTAGTGTACTAAGTCCCCTATCAGGGTACTTAGTCTGCGACTCGGCTAAGCTTGGCATTAGTGATAAGGGCGCGGTGGGGGCTGGTTCCAAATTACTCTGTGTCTCCCTGAAGGGCTCATTTGTTGGTTAATTGTGCTTAACCTTTTCCTCTGTGTGTGTGTGTGCTGTCACATTTACATTATGTCAGGCGAAGAGTGTGTTTATTGTACAGCCAGAGGCAGAACTCTGGGAGGCAACGGAGTCATCTGCCGCCGGGCTCCTGCTCTGAAGGTGGGCACCTCTCCTCCCATTCTGGGGCACCATTCAATTCATACTTGCCTACCTGACCCTCTCCATGAGGGAGAAAATGCTCTGTTCCTGGACTTTCCTGGTAATGTATGATTGCCATCACCTGTGGTGAAAAACCTTTCTTATCAATTAACTAGCTCACCACAGGTGATGGCAATCATACATTACCAGGAAAGTCCAGGAACAGGGCATTTTCTCCCTCATGGAGAGGGTAAGGTAGGCAAGTATGATTTCAATTAAGTTAATTGATAGCTGCCGCTATCTCTTCAGTGTCCGACTTCCTCACTGGTTCCTGCACCTTACAAATCACATTCTTTTCATTATACTGAATATACACATTTTACAAGTGTCATACCTAGGATTAGAACGCACGACCTATTACACTGGAAGCAGACACCTTACTGATGAAGCTGTTTGCTCCTGTATAGGAAATATGAGAATTTTAACTATATGAAGATACTTCTCTGACAATTACACGTAACTTCATATAGTTAGAATTCTCATTCTACCTCTACAGGAGCAAATAACTCCATCAGTAAAATGTCTGCTGTTAGTGTAACAGGTACATGGGTACTAATCCTGGGTATGACTGCTAAAAAATGTGATTTAAAATAAAATACAATTAAATGTATAAATACAGTATATAAATTTTTTTCAGAACACCACACACACACACACACACACACACACACACATACACACACACACACACGTATATGCATGTATATATATATATATATATATATATACATACACGCACATCTACATACATATACTTATCTTAATATAGTAAATAGGGGGGGGCACCAATATTTATCTTGCCTCCGGACAACTGGGACAAACTTACGCCACTGTGTACAGCGGAGTGTTCCTCTTCCCCAGGGTGCTCACTACTGGGTACTCAGGGCAGTGCACCTTCCCAGAATAGCGGGGCTGAACCGGAATGGGTTAATTCCATTAAAGAAATGATCTCAAATATTTCTACAAAGCTAGCCTGCAATGAGAAAGAGACGCAATACTTAAGACAGACTGTGGATGAGTTTATGAATAGAGACTCAGTCCCCAAACCAGCGTTTCAATCCCCTCCCATTTGTCTGCAAAAATGATCTCTGGCACATATCCTGCAGTCTGACTCTGACGCTGACGGGTCAGACATGGAGGGTGAGGTGGATTTGGAGGGGGGGATGCTACTCTGTCACAGGGAATAGAGGCTCTTATAGAGGATATCAGAGATGTTCTGCAAATTCCTGATAAGGTGTCAGAGGAGTGTGAGGAATCTTATTTTAATGTAAAAAAGAAGTCCTCAGTCACTTTTCCTGTGTCAAAGGAATTGAATACCCTGTTTGAAGAACTGTGGGTTAATCCTGATAAAAAATGTCAAATCCCTAAAAGGTTGCTCTCATCTTTTCCTTTTCCTCTGGAGGATAGGAAAAAATAGGAAAATCCACCGATAGTGGACGCATCAGTCTCTAGGCTATCACGTAAAATTGTATTGCCTGTTCCTGATGCTGCCTCCCTAAAAGATACGGCTGATCGTAAAATTGAGACTAAACTCAAATCATTGTACACAGCTGCTGGGGTGGCCCAAAGACCCACTATTGAATGTGCGTGGATCACAAAAGCCATTGCTAAATGGGCAGGTAACCTAACTGAGGGGTTAGATTCCTTGTCTAGGGGGGATGTTGTTTTACTCCTGCAGCATATACAGGACTCTACAAACTTTATGGTGGAAGTCATAAAAGAGATTGGTTTGCTTAATACAAACACCCCTACTATGGCAGTGTCAGCATGCAGGGGCTTGTGGCTACGCCAGTGGACTGCTGATGCGGACTCCAGGAAAGGCGTGGAAGGCCTACCACTCACAGGAGAGGCCTTGTTTGGAGACGAACTAGACAAAGGATCTCCAAAGCTACTGCGGGTAAGTCTACGTATCTTCCTTCATCAGCTCTCCCAGCCAGAAAAGCTTATTCAGCTTCAAATTTACAGTCCTTTCGGACAGCCAAGTTTAAGGGAAAATCCAGTGGTGCTTCTATGGCCTCTAGAGGTGCAAGAGATAAACAACGCAAACCAGCAACTACAGGTGTTCAGGAACAGAGCTCAGGTTCTGCGACCTCAAAGCCTTCAGCATGACGGTGGACCCCGGGGCCTGGAGGTCTGTCAGGTGGGAGCCCGACTACAATTCTTCAGTCACATCTGTTCAAGTTCATGTCAGGATCCCTGGGTCATAGATCTTATTTCCCAGGGATACAGACTGGAGTTCCAAGAGCTCCCACCTCACAGATTCTTCAAATCAGGCTTACCAGCTTCACACAAGGCAAGTATGACTTTACAGCAGGCCATCCAAAAACTGTTACAGACTCAAGTCATTGTTCCAGTTCCACCTCATCTACACAACAAGGGGTACTATTCCAACTTGTTTGTAGTACCGAAATTGGACAGTTCGGTACGACCAATTCTGAACCTCAAGTCCTTGAACCCATTCTTAAGAGTGTTCAAGTTCAAGATGGAGACTCTGAGAGCGGTGATCTCAGGTCTGGAGGAAGGGGAATTGCTTGTGTCCCTGGATATCAAGGATGCATACCTTCACATTCCGGTCTGGCCACCTCACCAGGCTTATCTACGATTTGCACTACAGGACTGTCATTACCAGTTCCAGGCCCTGCCATTTGGTCTCTCCATGACACCGAGGGTGTTCACCAAGGTGATGGCAGAGATGATATTTATACTCCACAAGCAGGGAGAGAATATAATTCCGTACCTGAATGATCTTCTGATAAAGGCGCCGTCCAGGGAGAGGTTGCTGGACAGCATATGCCTCTCAACCAAACTTATCCAGGATCACGGGTGGATTTTGAACCTTCCGAAATCTCACCTAGAGCCAACACGGAGGCTCCCATTCCTGGGAATGATACTGGACACGGAGTCGCAGAAAGTGTTCCTTCCGATGGAAAAGGCATTGGTAATCCAGTCGATGGTTTGGGATGTCCTGAATCCAACCCGGATATTGGTGCATCTATGCATTCGCCATCTGTGGGAAATGGTGGCCTCTTATGAGGCACTTCAATATGGAAGGTTTCACGCAAGACCCTTCCAGCTCGATCTGTTGGACAAATGGTCCGGATCGCATCTTCACATGCACCAGAGGATTCGTCTCTTGCCAAAAGCCAGGATCTCACTTCTGTGGTGGCTACAGACCTTTCACCTCGTCGAGGGTCGTAGGTTCGCAAATTCAGGACTGAATCCTGTTAACCATGGACGCAAGCCTCCGAGGTTGGGGAGCAGTCACCCAGGGGGTGCAGTTCAAGAAAGATGGTGAAGTCAGGAAGTTGTCTTTCCAATCAACATTCTGGAACTCAGGGTCATATACAACACCCTTCTGCAGGCCTCTTTTCTTCTTCAGGATTGGGCCATTAAAGTCCAGTCGGACAATGTAACGGCAGTGACGTACATAAACCGACAGGGCGGAATGAAAAGCAGAACAGCAATGTCAGAGATGTCAAGAATTCTCCTCTGGGCAGAAAAAAACGCTGTGGCATTGTCAGCAGTCTTCATTGTGGGAGTAGACAACTGGGAAGCAGAATTCCTCAGCAGACACGACCTGCACCCGGGGGAGTGGGGCCTTCACCCAGAACTGTTTAGGTGCTTGACACGTCGGTGGGGATGTCTACAGATCGTCATGATGGCCTCTCGTTTCAATAAGAAGCTCAATCGGTATTGTTCCAGGTCGAGAGACCCACAGGCAGTGGCAGTAGATGCTCTGACGACTCCATGGGTCTATCAGATGGTGTACGTGTTCTCTCCACTACCTCTGATTTCTCAAAAGAATAAAAAGGGAATAGGTCCAAGCAATCCTCATTGCTCCGGACTGGCCAAGAAGGGCCTGGTATGCGGACCTTCTAGAGATGCTTCACGAGGATCCGTGGCCTCTACCTCTTCGCGAGGACCTTCTGCAACAGGTCTCATTCGCCTATCAGGACTTACCACGGCTACGTTTGACGGCATGGAAGTTGAATGGCTGATTCTAGCCAGAAGGGGATCCCTAATAAAGTTATCCCGACTATGATCCATGCCAGAAAGGGGGTAACGTCTAAACATTACCACCGTATTTGGAATAAATACGTCTCTTGGTGTGAGAGCAGAACTTATTCTGCGGTGGAATTTCACCTGGGACGTTTCCTGCAGGCAGGTGCGGATGTGGGCCTACGTCTGGGCTCCAATAAAGTCCAGATTTCGGCCTTGTCCATCTTCTTTCAAAAACAATTGGCTTCTTTCCCTGAGGTTCATACATTTTTGAAAGGTGTTGTGCGCATACAACCTCCCTTTGTGCCTCCCACGGCACCTTGGGATCTCAATTTGGTGCTGCAGTTCCTCCAATCAGACTGGTTTGAACCATTACAGGAGGTGGACGTAAAATATCTTACGTGGAAGACCGTCACACTGTTGGCCTTGGCTTCAGCAAGACGTGTGTTGGAGCTGGGGGCTTTATTTCACAAGAGCCCCTATTTAATTTTCCATTAGGACAGAGCTGAACTCAGAACTCGTCAGCAATTTCTCCCGTAGGTGGTGCCTGCGTTTCACATCAACCAACCTATTGTGGTTCCGGTTGTCACTGACACTTCCGCTACTTCAAAGTCTTTGGCTGTTGTGAGGGCTTTGAAGGTATACGTAAAGAGGACAGCTCATCACAGGAAATCCGACTCGCTGTTCGTTCTATATGATCCCAATAAAATTGGGTGTCCTGCTTCAAAGCAGACAATTGCACACCACTGGATCTGGCTCACTATCCAGCATGCTTATTCCTCGGCAGGTTTGCTGGTTCCAAAATCTGTACAGGCCCACTGTACTAGGTCGGTGGGTTCTTCCTGTGCGGCTGTCCGGGATGTCTCGGCTTTACAACTCTGCCAAACGGCTACTTAGTCTGGTTCGAACACATTTGCTAAGTTCTACAAGTTTGATACTTTGGCCTCTGAGGACCTTCAGTTTAATCAATCAGTTCTGCAGGAACCTCAGCACTCTCCCACCCAGTTTGGGAGCTTTGGTAAATCCCCATGGTACTAAATGGAACCCCAGTATCCTCTACGACATAAGAGAAAATAGGATTTTAATGACCTACCGGTAAATCCTTTTCTTGTACTCCGTAGAGGATACTGGGTGCCCACCAGGTGCTTCGCTCTTCCTGCACTGTTACTTGGTTAAGTATTGTTGGTTCAGCTGTTGCTGTTCCTGTTTAAAGTCATGGCTTTCCTCTGTTTATGTGTGCTGGTTCGGAATCTCACCACTATCTTTATCTATCCTTTTCTCAAAGTATGTCCATCTCCTCTGGCACAGTTTCCTAGACTGAGTCTGGTGGGAGGGGCATAGAGGGAGGCGCCAGCCCACACTATCAAATTCTTAAAGTGCCCCTGGATCCTAGTGGACCTGTCTATACCCGTGGTACTAAATGGAACCCCAGCATCCTCTACGGACTATGAGAAAAGGATTTACCGGTAGGTAATTAAAATCCTATTTATTCAGTGTAAGGATTTCTAATTCCTGACATCTCTATCAGTTGTTAACCCATTCAGTACTGTACAACAGTTTCTGTGTATTCTATTACTGCTATACTGTGCCTAGATTCAGCCTACATTACCTAGTGTCAGGGAGGGCACAGCTCAGCTGCTAATGATAGGAGTTCCGACACTATATTTAGACCCAGAGACAGCCTTCTTGATTGGGCATAATGACGTAGTTTACTTTATTTCTGTATGCACTAAGTGAACAAATTTTCACAAAAATTCAATGTGCAAATACATTTTAGGGAGGTTTAAAGACGTCATCTCACAAAGAAGGGTTTTAAGGGATTTTCATTTAATGATAAATACCTATTGAGCATGTTTATCAGCTATCCTCATACGAAATGTATCTGGAGGGAAAATGGGCATAGCTGCCAAACACAGGGGTAAATGTACTATAGCAGCACTTATCATGCCGCTAGAGCTCTTCTTGCTTTGCCTCTTATCAAGGAAAATGCAGATGAGATGCAGACCTCCCAACTTTTGGTCCAGCAAAAGATGGACAGTAACGCACGATGAAGACGCCAACTGAAATTGGGGGCATGGCCTCATTGCAAGGGGGTGTTGCCTTGTGGTAAGGGGGCGTGGCCTCATGGCAAGTGCCGCAATCGCTACCCATACCCCCGTTTTTGTCACTATGAGGGCATGGACAGCGCTCAGTGAGCTGCTGGCCATGCACCCTGGCCCTCATTCCGAGTTGTTCGCTCGCAAGCTGCTTTTAGCAGCTTTGCACACGCTAAGCCGCCACCTACTGGGAGTGAATCTTAGCTTATCAAAACTGCGAACGAAAGATTAGTAAAATTGCGAATAGACACTTCTTAGCAGTTTCTGAGTAGCTCGAGACTTACTCGGCAACTGCGATCAGTTCAGTCAGTTTCGTTCCTGGTTTGACGTCACAAACACACCCAGCGTTCGGCCAGACACTCCTCCATTTCTCCAGCCACTCCCGCGTTTTTCCCAGAAACGGTAGCGTTTTTTCGCACACACCCATAAAACGGACAGTTTCCGCCCAGAAACACCCACTTCCTGTCAATCACATTACGATCACCAGAACGAAGTAAAAAACCTCGTAATGCCGTGAGTAAAATACCTAACTGCATAGCAAATTTACTTGGCGCAGTCGCACTGCGGACATTGCGCATGCGCATTAGCGACTAATCGCTCCGTTGCGAGAAAAATATAACGAACGAACAACTCGGAATGAACCCCCCTGTCCCTCTTTGTCAGGGAATAGACGCTGTGCACATGCTGCTCTGCTCAGCGACTGGCGGGGGGATCTCCCAACTGCCCCCCCCCCCCCCCCCACGGGACACTGCGACCTGTGGGTGGAACAGTGGGACAGACCGTGGAAAACGGGACTGTCCCGCCAAAATCAGGACAGTTGGGAAGTATGGAGAGGTGTTAACATCTCGGCTGCCAGAGTGCTGGAGCAGCTATCCCTGCCAGAGACATAGTGCATCAGCTTAATGCTGCGCGTGCGCGAGAACTCACAACCATCACAAGATCTCCCATGTGCAGCCCGGACACACTGATAATATGTAAAAAAACGATAAGCAGCAAATATGCGCTTATCGTTTTTAATACGATTTACCATCAACATACAATAGTATGGTAACAACAAAATGGTTACATGTTTGCAGATACCGTAGAGCTCTTCATCTTCCCTAGTAATGTTTTTTTGTTGTGTGCTAAGGATTCCACAATGACACTCACGCTCCAGTTCAGGGAAGACACACTAGTCTCTGTATACAACAGGCTTACTACCGGTGGTGCTCCCAGCCTGTAATTGCCGCAGTTCTGGTAGCTGAAAGGTTATTTGTTAGCTGAAAGGTTATATGATTCTCCCAGGAGTATGCACGGCTTATGTGCGCGCATCGAACATGATTTTACATGCAAACCGGGAGGCCGAGGACATAAAGTAAGCAATCAGTGTGCAAATGCCATTGCTTCCAGATCTTCATTGTGCAAATACCATTGCTTCCAGATTTTCAGTGAGCAGATACCATTATTTCCAGATCTTCATGTAGCACCTAAGACCTAAACAGACAATACAAACACAGCCTCCAGACATTTTGTAATAGAAAAGATGAAACTACAGTACAAAGGGAGTTAAGGCCCAGGCCATTTCCACTAGAGGAGGAGATGGATTCTGAATGGTCTTGTTCAGAAGCAGATTCTGAATATTATCTGGATAATGGGGGTCATTCCGAGTTGATCGCTAGCTGCCGTTGTTCGCTGCGTAGTGATCATTTTAAACAATGGCAAAACTGCGCATGCGTATGCACCGCAATGCACACGCACGGCGTATGACTACAAAGAGCATTGTGGTTTTGCACAGGTTCTAGCGACGGTTTCAGTCGCACTGACGGACGCAAGGAGATTGACATGAAGTGGGAGTTTCTGGGTGTCAACTGACCATATTCTGGGAGTGTCTGGAAAAATGCAGGCGTGGCCGGGCGTTTGCTGGGCGGGTATCTGACGTCATTACCGTGTCATTCGTCGCAGCAATCATCGCACAGAATAAGTAACTACAGGGCTGGTCTTGTTTTACACAAAATGTGTTTGCAGCCTCTCAGCTGCACATGCGTTCGCACTCCTGCAAAGCGAAAATACACTCTCCCGTGGGTGGCGACTATGCTTTTGCACGGCTGCTAAAAGTAGCTAGCGAGCGATCAACTTGGAATGAGGGCTAATATTCTTAGTGAGAAATCTAAAAAAAAATCAGAATTATGCATAAATTATGCCCCTTTTGCCTTCTACTTATAATGGTCCTAATACTATAGTGAGTGGTTAAATGCATATTACAAGTGCCAGACACATGTAGTTATAATCTTGCTCTTCATTGCTAATTTAGACTGTCTGTTCATTTAGCAAATCCTAATGTGGTAACATATATGCATGGATTGGTTGGGTATTGATGTGATTACACTCCGGTGATATACCAGTTATCTCCAAAGATTATGCTAAAAGGCATCCTATTGTTGTGTCTACTTGTGGGCAGAATATTTTAAGATTAATTTTGGTCCATCGCAAACTTAAAAATAATTTTATATACGATTGTTGTTGTTAGGCCCCAGGGAGTATATCTTTAGCTGGAAAGCTCCCTGTGTTCTGTTATGTTGCCATTATATTTATTACATTAAAGTAGTTTGGGGGGGTTATTCAGGGATCCAGGTAGACCATAATGTGGGGGTTTGGTTCTACGAGGCAGGGGGACTGGGGGGAGTGTAGTTTGGGGAGGGTTGTTCAGAGATCCAGGTAGGCCATAAGTTGAGGGTTTGGATCTACCTGGTGGGGGGATTTGGGGGGTGGTTGTTTATTTAGGATATATTGAAATATTGAAATGGTGTGACAAGCATGCCTTGAGGACCGCATTTGACAACCTCTGTGTGTGTTTATCCATACTCCTCACAGACAGTGTAAGGCGTATGGAACAGTTGTTTGCACGGGATGCAGTCAATTTACCTACAATCAAAATCCAGACGGTCAAAATACTGACAACTATTGACCAATGGTCAAAATACCGACAAGGTCAATATACCGACATCAAAAATGTCGACACAGTCAAAATGCCAACATTTTAAATGTCGACAGGACAAAAATGGACATGATTTTTTTCATTGAAATCAACTTGTTCATACTTTACCATCCAAGGAGACGTGAAGGGGGAATATAATAGTGTGCAGAGGGCAGCGAAGCACCGTGACCGAAGCATGGTGAGCACACACCAATTTTTTGGGGGGGAAAACCAGTGTCGACTTTTTGACTTGTCGACATTTTAAATGTCGGTATTTTGACCATGTCAACATTTAAATGTCTGTATTTTGACCATGTTAACATTTTAAATGTCTGTATTTTGACCATGTCGGTATGCCCCCACATTGTCAGATACACATAATATGCCCCCATATTGTCAGATACACATAATATGCCCCACATTGTCAGAAACACATATGCCCCCACATTGTCAGATACACATGTGCCCCACATTGTCAGATACACATAATATGCCCTCACATTGTCAGATACACATATGCCCCCACATTGCCAGAAACACATATGCCCCCACATTGTCAGATACACATGTGCCCCCACATTGTCAGATACACATAATAAGCCCTCACATTGTCAGATACACATGTGCCCCCACAGTGCCAAGTACACATATGCCCCCACTTTGTCAGATACACATAATAGACCCTTACATTGTCAGATACACATGTGCCCCCACAGTGCCAGATACACATATGCCTCCACAATGTCAGATACACATGTGGTCCCACAATGCCAGATACACATATGCCCCCACATTGTTAGATACACATAATGTGCCCCCACATTGTCAGATACACATAATATGTCCCCACATTGTCAGATACACATATGCCTCCAGTGCCAGATACACATATGGCCCCACATTATCAGATACACATAATATGCCCCCACATTGTCAGATACACATAATATGCCCCCACATTGTCAGATACATATAATATGCTCCCACAGTGCCAGATACACATAATATGCCCCCACATTGTCAGATGCACATAATATGCCCCCACATTGTCAAATACACATAATATGCCCCCACAATGTCAGATACACATGTGCTCCCACAGTACCAGATACACATATGCCTCTACATTGTTAGATAAACATAATGTGCCCCCACATTGTCAGATACACATACTATACCCACACATTGTCAGATACACATAATATGCCCCCATAGTGCCAGATACACATAATATGCCCCCACATTGTCAAATACACATAATATGCCCCCACATTGTCAGATATACATGTGCCTCCACAGTGCCAGATAAACATGCCCCCACATTGTCAAATACATATAATATGTCCCCACATTGTTAGATTCACATGTTCCCCCACAGTGCCAGATACAGATATGCCTCCACATTGTCAAATGCACATAATATGCCCCCCACAGTGCCAGAAACACGTGCCTCCTGTAGTGGATATACAGTGCCAGATACACATAATATGCCCCCACATTGTCAGATGCACATAATATGCCCCCACATTGTCAAATACACATAATATGCCCCCACAATGTCAGATACACATGTGCTCCCACAGTACCAGATACACATATGCCTCTACATTGTTAGATAAACATAATGTGCCCCCACATTGCCAGATACACATACTATACCCCCACATTTTCAGATACACATAATATGCCCCCACATTGTCAAATACACATAGGAGGTCATTCCGAGTCGTTCGCTCGGAAAATTTCTTCGCATCGCAGCGTTTTTCCGCTTAGTGCGCATGCGCAATGTCCGCACTGCGACTGCGCCAAGTAAATTTGCTATGAAGTTTGGATTTTTACTCACGGCTTTTTCTTCGCTCAGGCGATCGTAGTGTGATTGACAGGAAATGGGTGTTACTGGGCGGAAACAGGCCGTTTTATGGGCGTGTGGGAAAAAACGCTACCGTTTCCGTAAAAAACGCGGGAGTGGCTGGAGAAACGGAGGAGTGTCTGGGCGAACGCTGGGTGTGTTTGTGACGTCAAACCAGGAACGATAAGCACTGAACTGATCGCAGATGCCGAGTAAGTCTGAAGCTACTCTGAAACTGCTACGAGATGTGTAATCGCAATATTGCGAATCTTTCGTTCGCAATTTTAAGAAGCTAAGATTCACTCCCAGTAGGCGGCGGCTTAGCGTGTGCAATACTGCTAAAATCGCCTTGCGAGCGAACAACTCGGAATGAGGGGCATAATATGCCCCCACATTGTCAGATATACATGTGCCTCCACAGTGCCAGATAAACATGCCCCCACATTGTCAAATACATATAATATGTCCCCACATTATCAGAATAACATGTTCCCCCACAGTGCCAGATACAGATATGCCCCCACATTGTCAAATGCACATAATATGCCCCCCACAGTGCCAGAAACACGTGCCTCCTGTAGTGGTGATCACCACCGCCGGCTTTTCCTGCTGCTCCCGCTGCCATCGCCGCTTCTTCTGTGTGAGCGGAGGAGAGCGCAGCACGTGCCTCTCCTGCCCCTCAGTCCCTTCCGGTCTGAGGGGACTGAGGGGCAGGAGAGGCGGTTCGTCAGCCAGTCACAGCTCGCGGTCCAGCAGCTAATCAAAAGCCGCTGGTACTAGTCCATGAGCTCTGATTGGCTGACAGCCGGCGGCTTATTTAAAATTGCGCCGGCTGCCGGCCACCCTTAGGAGTCGGTGGCCAGCGTGCCCGCTCCTAAGGAATGTGCCTGGAGCCGACCCTGCACAAGGAGCATGATAGCCCTGTCCCTGCTATATAATGCTGAAATTAGCAACATTGTAAAGTAGGGGGTGTATTGCGTCATCGTCCACCTGGTCTGCCCATTTCACTCAGAAATTAAAGACTGAAAATGAGGGGGTGAGGGGAAGAGGATTGGGTTGGCATGCAAAGTATGGCCAATGGGCCATTTTCCCAGTGATTTGCACAAGACTGCCAACGCGTGACTACGGAGAGGTGGGTATTAAAGAATATGGCTGCAGGGTGTGTTGTTTGGGCCACTGCACACCCTGGATCCATTATAGATGTGCCTCTAGTGAAAGGGAAGCCTCATAACTTGGAAGTTGCTTGCAGAGATGATAAGAGTAGGACATAGGGAACACTTAGAGGGGCAGGGGTGAGGATTATATGGCACCAGGGAGTCAAAATCTGGTGGAACTTGTCCTCTTTTCATGTAAGTGATCAGCAATCTTTTCCATATGACCAATAAACTAAAGGATGTCAGGATTGAGGTGTGGGTTGGCTCGGATGGGGGAATACCTCCAGATGTGCCACCCCACAATTTCTAACCCCTAGGGGAACAATGGCATCTTGAGGTCAGGGAAGGCTCTCTGCAAATAACCTCTGCATTGCCTTTTGGTCTGAGCTATGGGCACTTTCACAGAGCCTCCTTGATGTTGTAGCCCAGAAGTGCAGCCCACACCATGACATAATGTTGCGATATAGCTTATAAAGTCCTTAACTTTACCAGAAGTGCCCGGACATCTAAATACACTATGGGGGTCATTCTGAGTTGTTCGCTCGTTATTTTTTTGTCGCAATGGAGCGATTAGTCGCTAATGCGCATGCGCAATGTCCGCAGTGCGACTGCGCCAAGTAAATTTGCTATGCAGTTAGGTATTTTACTCACGGCATTACGAGGTTTTTTCTTCGTTCTGGTGATCGTAATGTGATTGACAGGAAGTGGGTGTTTCTGGGCGGAAACCGGCCGTTTTATGGGAGTGTGTGAAAAAACGCTACCGTTTCTGGGAAAAACGCGGGAGTGGCTGGAGAAACGGAGGAGTGTCTGGGCGAACGATGGGTGTGTTTGTGACGTCAAACCAGGAATGACAAGCACTGAACTGATCGCAGATGCCGAGTAAATCTGGAGCTACTCAGAAACTGCTAAGAAGTGTCTATTCGCAATTCTGCTAATCTTTCGTTCGCAATTTTAATATGCTAAGATTCACTCCCAGTAGGCGGCGGCTTAGCGTGTGCAAAGCTGCTAAAAGCAGCTTGCGAGCGAACAACTCGGAATGACCCCCTATATATTTTTACTTTTTTTCTGCCATGTGTGGTAGGATCATGATTTATTTTATCAGGAAGCAAAATGATATTAAAATTATACATAAAACATTATTAAACTGTTTACACAAATTATTATTTTACTTTATATGATTCTTTTCAATGGACACTATATAAATTATTTTCTTTTCTGGTTTCCATCTGTTCTGAGGTATGAACACTTAAAGATATCTTTTGGGAGTACCCTAAAGCTGAGTAGACACCAGAATGATGTGTCCGTTATGATGTAACAATATATCATGTCCACACACGCACACTACACAATCCGCCGCACGATTACACAAAATACTTTCACTGTAATGTTACCACACAGCATAGAACATTACATTGTTCCATCTGATGAGCAGCACATCAGTGAGAATATGCAACCACACAATGCATCAATTGATAAATTGGGAGTACACACTATATGATGGTCATTGTGACCCATTATGGTCAATCGTAAGATTGGCCAATATATCATATACTGTAGTGTGACTTCTATCATCACTAAGTAAAAACTTGTGTACTTTTATCTAATGTGACACACTTTTGATTTCCCCATAAGTTCCCCATATCAACCAGTATTTATACAACAATGTAACAATTTAATCCAATCGGATCCCTCCCAGTGTTCTCTGCAGTGCTCACTTCCTTCTGCATATGCAGATTTGATAAATGTCCCCCTAAGGGTGGAAACACAGTAGAATGATATTGCCCCAATTTGTCATTTCCAGGTAAATCATAAAGACAAATCGGGCATATCGTTAAGTGTTTATGCCCGATTTGAATGCTCCCGTGGTTGCAGGTGACATCTTCTGGTTGGCACTGCTGCAGGATCAACCAGAAGATATCGCTAAGGATACCATGCTGCTGAATGCAGCATGGCATGTTAGAGTGCGCTGTTGTCCCTTGCATCGTGCAACTGTGAATGCACTTGCAGATGCAGGGTCCGTCGCCTGTTGGATGGACTGGCTACACATCATTCTGATGTGTAGCCAGCCTAAGTCTATAACCATTCTTTAAGTCTAGCAACACACTCCTGCCACTAGTTACATAGTTACATAGTCAGTGAGGTTGAAATTAGGCAAAGTGCCCATCTGGTTCAACCTGTATTCTGTGTTAATCTGTTCATATTATAATGCGCCTGCTGAACTAATGCTTTAGTACCAATTGACAGCTATGATTCTTACAGCTCCCAGATAATATAGTGTCAATATGTTAAATGCTATAGCCCTGGATACATTTTCCAGTTAGGAATTTGTCCAATCCGTTTTTAAATACATTTACAGAGGCTGCCATTATTCCCTTCTCCGGCAGGGAGTTTCAAATCTTTATTGCCCTTACCATGAAGAACCCTTTCCTACGTTGTGTACGGAATTTTCTCTCCTCTAGTCTAAGCGAGTGCCCTCACGTCCTATACAGAGTTCTTTTAATAAACAAATCCGCAGCTAGCTCCTTGTAATGACCCTTTACATATTTGAAGATATTAATAATATCTCCCCTCAGTTGCCTCTTGTAAGCCTTTCCTCGTACTCCAGAGACTCTAACCCTTGAATCAATTTAGTAGCTCTTCTTTGAACTCTTTCTAGTTCCCCGAAATCTTTTTTATAATACGGTGCCCAGAACTGAACACAATATTCCAGGTGAGGGCGTACCAATGATTTGTACAATGGCAGGATTACATCCTCGGCCCTTGTCTCAATGCCCCGTTTAATGGCCCTCATTCCGAGTCGTTCGCTCGGTATTTTTCATCGCATCGCAGTGAAATTCCGCTTAGTGCGCATGCGCAATATTCGCACTGCGACTGCGCCAAGTATCTTTGCTATGAAGATAGTATTTTTACTCACGGCTTTTTCATCGCTCCGGCGATCGTAATGTGATTGACAGGAAATGGGTGTTACTGGGCGGAAACAGGCCGTTTTATGGGAGTGTGGCTGAAAACGCTACCGTTTCCGGAAAAAACGCAGGAGTGGCCGGAGAAACGGGGGAGTGGTTGGGCGAACGCTGGGTGTGTTTGTGACGTCAAACCAGGAACGACAAGCACTGAACTGATCGCACAGGCAGAGTAAGTCTGGAGCTACTCTAAAACTGCTAAGTAGTTTGTGAGCGCAATATTGCGAATACATCGGTCGCAATTTTAAGATGCTAAGATACACTCCCAGTAGGCGGCGGCTTAGCGTGTGTAACTCTGCTAAATTCGCCTTGCGACCGATCAACTCGGAATGAGGGCCAATGCACGCAAGCACTTTACTTGCCTTCTTTGCTACAATTTGACTTTGTGTACTGTTTATCAAGCCTTTTATCTATGATCACCCCCAAATCTTTTTCTACCATAGTTACCCCTATATTTTACCCATTTAGAGTGTAGGATGCAATTGTGTGTTTTTTGTCCCAAAATGCATAACTTTGCATTTTTCTATATTGAACCTTATTCTCCATTTAGACGCCCAGATTTCCAGTTTAACTAAGTCATTCTTTAGAGACTCCACATCACCTTCTGAATTAATAACCTTACACAGTTTAGTATCATCTGCAAAGATTGACACTGTGCTTTCCAGGCCTATTCCTAGATCATTGATAAATATAGTGAACAGCATTGGGCCAAGAACGGACCCTTGTGGTATTCCGCTGACTACTGGTGCTCAGCTGGAGAACATCCCATTGACCACTACTCATTGTACTCTGTTATCCAGCCAATTACCTATCCATGTACAAATAGTATATCCTAGGCCAAGTTCCCTCAATTTGATGATCAGACTCCTGTGAGGCACTGTATCGAAGGCTTTTGCAAATCTAAATACACCACGTCCACTGCTTTTCCATGGTCAAGATTCTCGCTCACTTCCAAGTAGAAGCTAATTGAGTTGGTTTGGCATGATCTGTCCCTTATAAACCCATGCTGACTTTTGCTAATAAACTTAGTAGCCTGAAGGTGATCCCCTATGCTATCCCTCAAAATGCCTTCCAATATTTTACCCACTATAGAGGTTAAACTAACTGGTCTGTAGTTTCCAGGATTATTTTTATGTCCCTTCTTAAATAAAGGCACTACCTCAGCTATGCGCCAATCCTTTGGTACCATGCTTGATCTAATTGAACTATGGAAAATCAAGTATAGGGGTTTTGCTAGCTGTAACCTAAGCTCCATAATAACCCTCGGATTAAAACCATCTGGGCATGATGATTTATTAATCTTCACATTACTTAGTCTCTCCAGGACTACTTTCTCACTTAAACAAGCATCAAGCCAAGAGTCATTACCTTTACTGTCGTTATGCACTAATGTGACCGGCTCATCCTCCCTGGTGAATACTGAGGAAAAAAAGTTGATCAATATTTCCGCTTTTAATTTGTCATCGTTTATCAAAGCTCCCAATTCATCTATTAATGGGCTTATGTTCTCCTTTTTTAACCTTTTACTGTGTATATATTTTTAAAACTTTTTAGGATTGGTTTTACTCTCTATAGTGATTTGCTTTTCGTTTACAATTTTAGCTGCCCTTATTACTTTTTTGCATCTTTTATTGCATTCCTTGTAATACTGAAATTACTCCTTCCCTCCATTAGATTTAAATGTTTTGAAAGCACGCCTCTTATTAGCCATTGCTTCCTTGGCCTCCTTATTAAGCCACATTGGTTTGTGTTTAGTACTCCTGCGTTTACTGCTCATGGGAATGAATTTGTGAATATTGCTTTCAAGCAACCCTTTTAAAGCATCCCACATTTCCGATGTGTCCTTGCCTCGAAACAAAACTTCCCAGTCAATGTCGTTTAGTGCCCGTCTCAGCATATTGAAGTTAGCTCTTCTAAAGTTAAATGTTTTGGTTGCTCCCTTATAGCTATGTTTCTTGAAACTGATGTCGAATGTGATCATATAGTGATCACTGTTTCCCAAGGTCTCCCCAACTTTAGTGTTTGATATAATGTCCACATTATTGGTAATAACAAGATCCAGAATAGTTTTAACTCTAGTTGGGTCCTCAACTAATTGAGTCAAGAATTGATCCTTCAATGTATTTAAAAACCTGCTGCTCTTGGTTTTTACACATGAATCGTTGTTCCAATTTATATCAGGATAGTTAAAGTCCCCTAACACTAGGATGTCCCCCATTCCCGTTGCTTTTTCAATTTGGTGTAAGAGTTGTTCCTCGTCGTGTATGCTAATATCCGGTTGCTTGTATCACGTGCCAATGACTAGTTTCTATGCCTCTGTGCGCCCACTTGTGATCTCAACCCATAGCAACTTCACGTTATCTCCTGCCCCCTCAAAAATACCCTCTATTAAGTTTGGTTTTAGAGATGGTTTAACAAAGAGACATACCCCTCCTCCCCTTTTAGTAGCCCTGTCCCTCCCGAAAAGAGAAAATCCCTCCAAATTCGCAAACCAATCGTGAGAGTCGTCCCACCATGTTTCCGTAATACCTATAATATCTATATTTACAAGTGCCTTTCTAGAATTACTCTTACCGACTAGTAGATGAGCACGTAGCTAAGGAACCCCTTTTCTACTGCCGCAATAACCCAGGTTATTGCCAGGTCTACCCAGGTCGCTGCTCAGAGGAAAAAAGTCCTTGAAAAGTAACATGGGTCCAGTGATCTTGAAATCTGACCCAGGTAGCTACAAGGGGCGGACCCAGGTAAGGCCACAGTGTAAATGGATGACCCATGTCATCCAACTCGAGTCCCGCTATAAGTCTATGGAGCTTGGAGATTATGTCATCTCCAAGCGCTGGAAGGTGGAAGACCCACCCCTAACCAAGGTCCAGCCTGCGTTGTGTACGGGGTTTCAAGCTACTATGACAGTTTGAAACCTTGAACAATTACCCAGGTCGGACCCAGGTTTTTACTGGAAATTGGGTATTAGTAAGCTGAGCAGCCTGTACTGAAAAGACCAGTTTTCTATTGAAACAATCATGTGTTATGTGGCAGGAGCAAGTCTATGGCTGCATGGCTCTGCATTGTATTAAATAGCAAGGTCATTTATTTTTAAATCCTATGATATAATGTTATGTTACAATTGAAAACAACCCTGCCTCTACCCAGGTATTACCAAGCGAGGTATCAGCATCACATGGGCAAGTCTCCCCTAGCTAATATGCTCATTTATGAGAAAAATTAAATTAGTTTATGGGAGGGCTAGGTCATTTGCAAAGGTAAACTATTAAGTTCCAGTGATACGAACTTTGTGTTCTGTGTTTGCTTCATCATTCTAAACAGTTTTTGTAGATGATAATTTCAGAGAAAAATGGCAGATATTTGCCAATATGCAGAGTTGTATGCAACTACGCAACCACACCACCCATCCATACACTTTTGTCATTGCCGTCATCCTTATCACTGCCTAACTGCATAAGTCCTATCCTTGATGGATGAGACTCTTCTGAAATTGCAACTCAGCATAGCCTACTATTCCACTTACATGCCCTCAGCAAATGAAGCCTACATGTAGGGGAGGGTTGGCAATAGACCTCACTGGGACTTTTCCCAGTGGGCCAGACCGTTCATTGGATGCTGAAATCAATTCAGGCCCATGTACTCTGCATGAAAGTAGAGGTAAAAAAAGATGTCATTCCTCAGCTCCTAATAGGCTGATACAGCAGCCAGGGCTCCAGCCACTTATGCAGCCCCACAGCCCATCCAGCAGCCCCCTCTGCTGCCCCTACAGCCTGTCCGCTAGTCCCTTCTGCAGTTCCGCAGCCCATCCACCAGCCCCTTCTGCTGCCCCTACAGCCTGTCCGCTATTTCCTTCTGCATCCCCCGCAGCCCAGCCGATATCCCCTTCTGCATCCACTACCGCTTGGCCACTAGTTCCCACTGCAGCCCCTGCAGCTTGTCTGTCAACCCCTTCTGCAGTCCAGCCCGTCAGCCCCACAGTCAGCAAGCTTACAGCATTACTGTAAGTACTATAGTAGTATAAGTGATGAGCTCAGCTAGGCGTTGGTCAGTATGCTATTATAAATCTATAGACATACACGGTCGAGTCACATTAATATGACCACCTCCTACATTTGATGTCGGCAGCGTGTAGCCCATGAAATACGTCACGTGACGTGCGCTGGCTTGGTGGGTATATAAGGTTGCTGTCAGGGGTAAAAGGAGCGATTTATCTAAGTTGCAAAAAGGGATGCTTATCAGCTTTTTGGGCCATGCGTGGCAGTATTTCCGAATCAGCGCAGTTTGTGAACTGTTCGCGTGCTGCTGTGGTGAAGGTGTATCGTGACTGGACAAATGGCACCATTGCAAATAAAACAATGAGAAATATGCAGAGCACTACGTGCCATTGATGTTGGTTACGAAGTTGTGTGAGGGTCGACCGACACACTACAGTGGAGCCATCAAAATGAACCTGGAGCTACTAGATGTGTGTCTAAAACGATAGTTCATCCCGTCTAGCTGCTGGCCGTGCTGCACATGGTAGTTACTCTGACTATTAGCTGGTGGTCATAATAATGTGACACAGCAGTGTATAATTGAATCTGTATTAAATTTAGAACATGGTAACAGATTGAAATTAAATGTGATTTTCATTGTTTTGTTGCAGTATACAAATGCCAACATGGGGGGGGGGGGGGGGGTAGGTAGTCTGAAAGTTTTGTAGTCTGGGTTAGGAACATCTGAGATGACGCTTGGGACATGGAGATGGTGATGAGGGATAGGAGGTGAAGCTGGGGGCACTGAGGTGATGGTGCTGGAGATATACGGGGATGATGCCACATAGGAGAAGGTGCTGGCAAAGCTGTGTGTATACATTTTGGTGCCCCTCATATTTTTCAAACAGGGACATAAGGCGAGCCCTGATGCTCAGTGAAAGCACTTGATATGATGTACCTTCCCACATACAACTCTACCCTTGCAGCACACTCCCAAGAAAATTAATTTATACACCAATCCTCTTATAATATCATTTATGTATGTAATTTGAGAGCTCTTTGTCATTTAGTTACATAACTTTTTTTTTTAAATCCCACATTTGTCATACCCAGGATTCGGACCCATGACCTTCCATATTGCAGTCAGGAACCTTACTCGTGGAGCTATTTGCTCCTGTATGAGAAGTATGACAGTATTTTGATGGTGTGCCTTAAATGGTGTATGACTGAAGGTGCTTAGGGAAATTGGGGGGGGGGGGGGGGTGAGGGTGGGCAACCAGGTGTTGCTGGGGATTAAAGATGAGGATGCGTGGGCACGGCATCTAATCAGTGATCTCTGGCTCTCCCAACCTGCCCCCCACCCGCAGGACACAGCGGCCCGCGGGAGAGACAGCGGTACAGTGTCCGAATAGCAGGACTGTCCAGATGAACTTGGGACAGTTGGGAGGTACTTCCTACATGAATAGTCCTGCCCAGGATGGATTAATTTCTTCAGATATCATAAAGGTATGAAAATACTCATTCACATGCTTGCAACGTCTATTCACTGGAGATAGCGACAGAAGGCATGCCTCAAGCAATGGGCATTCCCCCAATATGATGAAAACAGGGGGAGTGGCTCATGGGCTTAGCTGTGCACACAAGGCCACGCCTCCTTTTCTGGCTGCACAAACGTCCCAATCTCCATTACTAGAAAGTTGTGGGAGATATGCTGTGTGGCGTTCAGTGGTCAGCTATCCTCAACAGTGTTTGCTTTTGGTCATGCCAAAATAGAGCCACTTTCAGTAATTTTTCCAGGGCCACTTTAAATTCATAATCCACCCCTGCCTACATGCGAATGCCCCTTTAACACCCAGTTATTTCCCTTCGGCTGCAAGTGGAGATGAGTCTGAGCTACGTACATCTCTGAATCTCCCACAGATGCGTGTGTTCAGCTACAGAGCACGCACAGAGCGAAAACACCCAAGACCTATCCTCAAACGAACTTTCATGTACCTCTGTATCATCTCCTTTGTAGTATTTTTTCTTCACTTCACACTGCGATGTGGTTGGTTGGAGTTAGGCTGGGACCTCTTCATGCTCAAGTCCAGAGGTAAAACATGCAATTCTTGCTAACAGTATGCAATACTCCCAGCCATTTCAACTAATACACATTTCCTAGCAATACAAAGCAAATCTCTTTGTTTTAACATTTCGGATTTACACAAAATGTTCTGAGATTGAGCTCATTGAGCAATTTTCAAATTGCCCACAAATGAAATGGTCGGTGACGGTATCCCGGCTGACGAGATGCAAGCTATTAGGATCTTGACAGCGGCATTCTACCAGCCATAATACCAACAGCAAGCGTGTCGGGAAACAAAAATGGGCACCGCCGGTCAGCGACGGGATGGTGCGAAAAATCCGAATGCACGGGTGTTCACAAGGTGATTGACAGGAAGAGATAGTTTGTGGGTGGCAACTGAGAGTTTACAGGGAGTGTCCAGAAAAACGTAGGCGTTCCCAAGCGTTTTCAGGGAGGGTGTATGACGTCAGCTCTGGCCCCGATCAGCCTGATTCTATCGCACTGGAGGAGCAAATTGAATTTTAGCAGCTCAGCGTACACATGGGATCGCACACTTGCACGGCAAATATACAATCCCCCTGGGGAGGCGACTATCTGAACGCAGGACAGCAAAATTAGCAGCCCAGCGATCAGATCTGAATGACCCCCTATTTCCCTTACCATGTCCCACAGTGCCCCCCCGCCCAATATGCCCCACAGTGTCATCCCCCCGAGTACGCATCTTCTGTGCCATGGGCGGCACCACTTCAATGCTTCCTGCTCTCTACTCTGTGCCCTGCAAACACAATGCAGACCCGCAAGGGCTAGATTTATCAAAGCTTAGAGAGAGATAAAGCGGTGAGAATTTTGTTATGTGCAGATATACTAAGCTTTGGAGAGTGTGGATAGTAAAGTGGGACAGTCCCAAAAAACTGTTGGGACAAAAATCGGGACAGTTGGCAGGTATGCTGCCATGTTACAAGGTGTGACGGTTAGGAGCTGGTTGGTTGGTTGGTTGGTAGTTTATCTCTCTCCACTTTATCACTGTCCAAAACTTAGTACCTGCCCCCAAAGTACCATCCAATCAGCTCCTAAATGTCATTTTTCAAACACAGCTAATTGGTCGGTTCTTTATCTCTCCCCACTTTATCTCTCTCCAAGCTTTGATAAATCTAGGCATAAACTGAAAGAAAACTATTGAAGAAAATGTGTAGAATAAATTTATAGAATGCTTCTGTTTAGGTTCCTGTAAGATAGTTTCTTGTAGTTTCTATAAGAAACACATCACCTACAGTGGACATGTATAGAATTGCTTGTACAAAAGTAGGAATTATGCAAAGGCCAAAGGTTACTTATTTCTGGTTTTCCAAGTGACCACATTAACTAGCCTGTTTACGTTTAATAGTGGAACTACACTCTCTAAGGGAATATTCCGGGAAATGTCAGAACAACTTGATTTACT
Organism: Pseudophryne corroboree; assembly: GCF_028390025.1. Classification (NCBI taxonomy): domain Eukaryota; kingdom Metazoa; phylum Chordata; class Amphibia; order Anura; family Myobatrachidae; genus Pseudophryne; species Pseudophryne corroboree. Next base: position 1,030,895,161 of record NC_086444.1, on the reverse strand, counting down.
ATGAAATATGATTTATTTTTTATTTAAAGTATTCCTGTACTTATTTCTCAAGAAAGTTTTTTTCTCTTTAATTGGAGTATACAATACATGCAGCCGCAGCGATCGGGAACATAGTGGCGGGCCTCCTAAGGGGGCAGCTAAGCTGTGTCGGCAGGAGGCATCCTTCATTTCTGCTAACAAGCAGAAATTGCAATCACAATTTCTGCATGTTGAAGGGGGGGAGGGGAGGCAGTGGGCAGAATGCTGGGCGGCCTTGCCCTGCGATGGGCGCCCCCCAGCATGCTAACAAAAGGATTGTAAATTCTGCTAATTATCAGAATTTGCAATACTTACTGAATTAGCCCCATAATGCAATAGAATACAAATAACAAAACTTCAGGACATCAAACCATGAAAACAGAGGGCCCTAAACAAAAAACCGGGAAATGGCAGAAGAGTAACTTAAGGTCAATCATGAGGGTTGGCCTAGCAGGGTGTGGTATAATAGATAGGCAGTGTCTAGTTAGACAGTCAATAGATAGACACTATATGTTAGACAGTCATAAGGTCGACAGGGTCAAAAGGTAGATATGAAAATGCTTGACATAAAAAAGGTAGACACTACTTTTTTCCCATTTTTGGGGTTTGTGTGGATAGTTTTGTTATCTGGGATGCCCAATTGTAGAAAGGCATCCCCTCGCCACGCTTCGAGCTCGGTGGCTCGCTGTGCTCAATACAAGGTTTATAACTAGAGATGAGCGGGTTTAGATTTACCGGGATTTACTCAGATTTACAGTACCCGGAACTCAAAATGGCAGCTTATTGGCTCTCGGATGTCACGTGTTTTGGTTAGCCAATAAGAAAAATCTGGATAAATCCGAACTTGCATTAATTCTGGTGTTAAGAACCTGCACATCTCTATTTATAACCAACTCTATGCTGACATGGATAGAGAAGGTATGAAAAAGTCCAAAAACATGAAAAAAAACCCAAAAACCCTGTGTCTGCCTTTTTTATGTCGATCCTTTTCAAGTCAACCTTTTGACCCTGTCCACTTTTTGTACTGTCTACCTTTTTCAATGTCAATCTTTTGAACCTGTTGGCCTAATGTCTGTCTAACATATGGTGTTTATCTATTGACTGTCTAACTAGACACTGTCTATCTATCATCCGGATACCGGTCTAGCAGGTGACCAACAAACCAAAGGCCTTGTGTGGCCCAAAATGTAAAGGGGTGGACAGCAATGCCATCCTTAAAATCAGAGTCATGAATGAAGGTTCATATGCATAGATTTATAGAGGAGCGGCTGGAATGAGGTCTTCAGCACATGCTAGGATTCCACAGTGGTGCACTGGATGACACCAATCCCAGTGATGCCACTGGGCTTATGTGTAAAGATTTAGCAAATAGTGATGAGTTATAAAAGGCCCAAAGGAGATAGGCTAAGCTGTGGAAGATTGCAAGACCAGATGCTTTGAGATTCAGTTTAACATTATAAAATCAAATGTCCAGCTGTGAATTTCTAGGATGAGTGTGCCCTGTATTTGCCACACTCTGCATAGAGAGATTACTGTATAGCAGGCTTTTTCAACCAGTGTGCCGTGGCACACTAGTGTGCCACGACCAGTTGCAAGGTGTGCCGCGGAGCCAGAGCCGTTTCCTGCACCTTCAGAGTGAACTGTTGGCCCGGGCTTTTCTTAGAGGATCAGTTGTGCTCCGGCCATGACCTATGCCTTGAAGATGCGGCGGTGTGATATCATAGGTCACGGCAACCGTGTCTCACCAGCCAGCCCACCCGCCTGCATACACATCTTCCAGTTCCCGCCTGCATCCACAGATTTCCTTGCCCATCCACATTCACACATGCCTGACTGCCCCCTGCTCAGTATTCGCAGCACTCCACTATGAACAACCCCCGCCACTGAGGGAAAGGGAGGAGGACAGCTGACCGATAGGGGCTAATATTTGTTATTTTATTTCTTCTGTGGGAAGCAATAGGATTTATGTGGGGAGAAATGTGATTGATTTATGTGTGAGCAACATGATTTATGTGGGGAGCAATGGGATTGATTTATGTGGGGATCAATAGGATTTATGTAGGGAGCAACATGATTTATGTGGGGAGCAATGTGATTGTCCTACACAGAAAAAACAATGTATGTGTGGATTTTTTTTTTTTTACTGTGAGGGCCAATGTGTGTTTTTTGTTTTTTTCTGTGGGGAACGGATGGTGTGCCTTGGCAATTTTAAAATATTGTCCCGTGTGCCGCGAGTAAAAAAAGGTTGAAAATCACTGCTGTATAGTATTGGTCCTATGAGGTCAGTTTTATACTTCAAATATCTGATTTGCCACATTACACCTAGACATCTGGACTGTAGCATGCCTTATTTTGTAAGACTGGATATGCTATTGCATGCACTTATTTTCACTCTACTGATGAATACATTTGTAAATGTATTTTGATGATTTTACAGAATTATTGCACCCACACAGAATTATTGCTGCCCTGCATGAAACTTTGGGTCTTATTCAGAGATGATCGCAGCAGCAAATATTTTCTCTAATGGGCAATACCATGTGCACTGCAGGTGGGGCAGATATAACATGTGCAGAGAGAGTTAGATTTGGGTGGGTTATATTGTTTCTGTGCAGGGTAAATACTGCCTGCTTTATTTTTACACTGCAATATAGATTTTAGTTTGAACACACCCCACCTAAAATCTCCCTGCACGTGTTATATCTGGCCCTCCTGCAGTGCACATGGTTTGCCGATTAGAAACATTTTAGCCACTGCAATCAGGTCTGAATTAAGCCCTTTGAGCATTAGTTCCCTGCAGGATCCAATGTAAAAAGGTCAGTTTCCACAGGCGAAACAGGCTTGCTAATCTACACAATACAGCTTGATGGACACGAAATACAGGTATATTTCTGAATAAAAGCAGAAAGCCCACAATGGAGCTAGTCACAAGATCTCACTTCTGTCCCTTTGAGCAAACAAATATTTTACTCCACCAGCCATCATGAGATATCAAGTTTACAGATGAGCGTGGAAAAAATATAGGAACAAACTGGATCAGAAAATGCTTGTGTCCCACGCATCACGGTGTAATTCTTTCTCACCTACTGCAGACAACCCAAGTGCCTCTCTGGGATTTGTAATGCTTATAATTTATTAAATATAAATTAACCCTGTTATTCTAGAAGTTAGATAGGAACACAATAACATACAAATGCTGCAGTGGCGCACACAGGGGGGGTTTCTGAGTACCCAGAAAACCCCCTGCAGGACCAAATGTGTTTTTTTTAGAGCTTACCGTGTTCCCAAAGACCACGATCGTAGCTCTGCCCCCTCCCGATATTAGGCCCACCCCCGATTCTCGGGCCTGTGTGGAGGAGTTCTGAATGGTACTCTTTCCCCGTTACATATACACCACACTACATGACATTTATAAGGAAAACAGCGGTGGCCATTTTCATGTAGTCTATATAAATGCATGGGCAGCGCCATTTTGGTGGTGATATTAGTATCCTAGAAAAGCCTCACAACAGCTGCTACTGGGATGCTTCTCAATAGTCTCACTTTGGTACATACAGGTAAACCAAGAGTTTTATTATATTTTTATATTTTGTGTGGTATTTTATAATGAATGCAATATAATGTATACTATATATATATATATATATATATATATATATATATACATACACACACACACACACACACACTTCCACACAGGGCGGCACTCACTTCAATCTAGGCAGCTTCCCCAGTGCTTTCCGTAGGTATCCCAATGCTGGGTTCACATACATTCCACAGTCGGCGGCACTCAGGTTAATAAAGGTCAATGGCACGCTGTTCTGGTGTGTGGGGTATATATATAACTGTATCTATGTGTTTGTATTCATTGCACTGACGACGATGGTGGAATAAACATCGAAACTTTGCAGAACAGCGTGTCATTGACATTTATTAACCCGAGTGCCGCCAACTGTGGAATATATGTGGACCCAGCATTGGGATACCTACGGAAAGCACTGGGGAAGTAGCCTAGATTTTTATGTGTAAAATATTGGAGGGTATGGTGTGTGTGTGTCTGTGTGTATATATATATTTTTATGTGTAAAATGTTGGAGGGTATGGTGTGTGTATGTGTGTGTGTGTGTGTGTGTATATATATATATATATATATATATATACAGGGCCGGTTCTGGCGCTCTGAGCACCCCGGGCGGCAATAGGGCGTGGCTTCGTACAGGGGGCGTGGTCATTTACGCCCCCTGTACAGACTGATATGATGTGCGGTGCGCGATGACGTCATCGCGCACCGCACAGTAAAGGACCTCTCCACGAATGGAAACTAGACGCGTACGCATCTAATTTCCCTTCACATCGGCAGCAGCCAGCAGCAGCTGGCGGGCAGCGGGGGGCACACAGCAGCAGCGGATCTTGCCCTGGTGCGGTGCCCTCCGGAAGGCGGCGCCCCGGGCAAAAGTCCTGCTTGCCCGTGGCAAGATCCGCTACTGTATATATATACACATATATACACATACACACGGAAACCCCCTACCCCTTATAATTCCTGCGTTTGCCCCTGTGCTGCAGTATTTTTCACAACAGAATGCAAGCATTTTTCACAACAGAATTTTATCTCAAATGTTCGCAGATGAGGGGAAAGTGGGGACATGCATGCTGGGATTTTGGTGATGACAACTGTAGTCTCTAGCATGCAACCTCATCGAGAAAACTCATGAATTACACAGGTTCTGTTGCTGGCTGACTTCAAGTTTGCATTTCATCTGGGTGTAATCAGCAACAGAACCTGTGTAATTCATGAGTGTCCCGGTTTAAAGGTATAGTATGGTAAGCTTACTTAAAGCAGAGTATTTGAGCTGTACATCATTTTTGACACATCCAGCTCAAAAGGCCCAGGAAAGAAGGTGGACCTTATTTCATGTGTATGTAAAGCCCAGTACCCACGGGCCGATGTAGGAGAGATGTGTGCTGAGCGAACCGCTCAGCACACATCTCTCCTGCCGCTCAGCACAGCGCGATCTGTGCTGAGCATGCGGGGGGAGACGGGGGGGGCGCTCATTTTACCCAGCGGGTGAAGTGAGCGACCCGCTAGATTGGCCTGCATGCAGGCCAATCTAGCAGCAGCGATAGTGATGTGCGGGGCCGCGCATCGCTATCGCTGAGGGGGCTACACACGGAGCAATCATGCTGATATTCTAAGCAATCTAGTCAGATTGCTTAGAATATCGCTCCGTGAGTACCCCCCTTTAGAGCCATAGGGGGGATTCAATTAGCTTTGGTAATTTACTGCAATTAGCAGGGCAGCTAAAATTTGTCAAAGTCGAAAAATATTCCAGTACACACATCACGTACAAACCACACACACATGCCTGCTGCGCATGCACTTGTTCCGCCATGCGTGCACATATTCGCAAATTGCGTATGGTCGCACCCACGGTCCTGCGCATTAGAGCGTGGTATGAGTAATTACAGTGGAATTTGTACTCTCATGGAAAAGCCATAAAGACATATCATAGATTTCATATATATATTGTAAAAATCCCACACTGTCTACTTTATCTTCTAAATAGCAGGAAGGTCAGTCACACATAAATTAAAACTCCCAGAGACTAAAATACAATGGCCTTATTTACACTAAGCTTTGAAATTCTATGAAGAAGGCAAACACCTCTGTTTACTGGGATAGCCAAGTTTCTATTTTAAACAATGAGTACTGGATTGTCATTGTCTCACCAGAAGGGAAAAAAACAAACGAAGGGACAATACCCAGGAACCGAAGCTGTTTAGAAAATCAGAAACAATAGCTAACCACAACACAAGACCAGACAGATAGAAATTTAAGATATTAACATTCATAGTCTAAAACCCATGGAGATGTAGGTGTTCATATATATATATATATATATGAATAAATATATATAATTCCTAACAAATTGTTATAGGAGGAGTATGTGTGTACGTGTGTTTGTGTGTGTATATATATATATATATATATATATATATATATGAATATGTGGATATATGTATATCTTGAAGATTGAAATAGATAGTCATATCATGTGTGGGATCATATTGTTTAGAGTCACGTAAACATTAATCTGGTGGGAATAAGAACATTATTAAATATTACCTCATTAAGTTATTAATAATACCAGATTTATGTATGATTAATGTGATGGGTTTAACTGGTCATGGGGCGGGAACTCAGATGTAAACAACAGAAACCACATCTCAAGTCCTAGCCATCGCCCACTTCTTGAACTGACCAATGATCCCCGGTACACAGGATATGTCCCACCCCCGAACCAATGGAAGAAGAGCACACAGTGTCTATTGTATTATGTTTTGATCTACTGAATAAAGAGCGAGCTGCAGGCCAGGTCACTATCACAGACTCTTAACGCTTTCAACCTGATTAGCGGAGGACCGGGACCGGGAAGCGCACGCGATTATTCACACGTATGTACATTGACTGTAGCCATTATTCTGTTGTAGATATATCTTGTTAGTGTCACGAACCGGTCTCTCACCTCTGCGGGTTCTGGGGTTCATCCATTGCCAGTGCGGTTGCTTGCGGTGCTGTGCGCCCGTGTGGGGACACGGCATGATCAATGGCACAGGTAATGCAGAGTCTGGGAACTGTGAGTGCGGGGACCAAATGGCCTAAGGCACTGCAGTGTGTCTGCTGTATAGGAGGTGGCCATGTTGGAGACCAAATAGCTAATACAGAGCACTTGTGAAAACACCTGTGGGCAGGTGTAAGCCAATCCCGTGCTTGTGCTGCCTTTAAGTAGGCTGGGATTATGTTACTCTGGGCCAGTGCTTTGTTGTATCAAAGCTGTGCTCTAGCTCTGAACCCTCTCCGTGCATTCCTGTGTGATTCCCGTGGTCCAGATATCGCCTCCGTTCCCAGAGGTCCGTTTGCAGCCTTCACTGCCAAAGATCTACCGGCTCTCCATTGTGCTATCAGTCAATTGCACACCTATTGGAAATACTTGGATTCCCAGTGTCCTGCATGAGGTTACCTTGTCAGTCTGCCTATCCTACAAAGTCTGCAGGATCTCATTTCTCTCAGCTGTTCGTTTGTTCAACTCTGCATTTAACCCATTCATCACCTTGTCTTCTACTACAGTTTCACAGTGATCTCCGGAACCCGCAAGTAACCCAATTCAGTACTTTTTGCTATGTTGTCTTTACAAGGATAATTCATCACAGTCTCTCAGTTAACTCTCAAAGCTCCATTGCTAATTCTTACAGTTATCTCTTCATGTCTGCATTATCCAGTTAATAACATTCTACAGTTCAGCATCAAAGTTTGTTTATATTTGCTATGTTGTCATAACAAGGATAATTCTTCACAGTCTCTCAGTTAACTCTCAAAACTCCATTGCAAATCCTTACAGTTATCTCTTCATGTCTGCATTATCCAGTTAATAACATTCTACAGTTCAGCATCAAAGTTTGTTTATATTAGCTATGTTGTTATAACAAGGATAATTCTTCACAGTCTCTCAGTTAACTCTCAAAACTCCATTGCAAATCCTTACAGTTATCTCTTCATGTCTGCATTATCCAGTTAATCACATTCTGCAGTTCTGCATCAAAGCTTGTTTATATTTGGACAATCCAACATTTATTCATCAGCTTGTTTTGCATATGTTTCCATGAACATTTCTTTTATTTATTTTTGAGTTTTCTCTTGCATATTATTCCTGCAATACTTCAGTATAATATGATGATTAACAACTTGTCAGTTAACCCTTTACTGAATTATTATTTTGAATAAATATATGAATCGGAACTTTCTTCGTCCTCCCTGCTTTCTTCATAGCCCAGCACCTACACCTGTGGTTGGTTCCGGGTTAACGGATTCACAAAAACACCCGGACCTGACAGTAAGCACTGGCCACATGGATCCGTCAAGTGACCAATTCGCAGGAGGCGGTGCTACGTCAGATATCCTTTCCCGTCTGGAAAACCAGGAGTCTATACAGACACAAATAGTGCAGTTTATGCAAACTATGGCAGACCGTTTAGAGACTCTTCATACGGCTATTAAAACGTTCCAAGTCCAGATTCCAACCCTGGATGTCCCAGTTACCACTACAGCTTCTCCTGTGACGCTACCTACGTCCCGCTTGCAGTTACCCTCTCCGAGTAAGTTTGACGGAACCCCAAAACTTTGCAGAGGATTCCTGAATCAATGCGAGATCCAGTTCGAACTGTTGTCCTCCAGTTTCCCATCAGCTCGTTCTAAAGTTGCATATATTATTGCCCTCCTCTCCGGTCAGGCTCTGGAGTGGGCATCACCATTATGGGAGAGAGGTGATCCTATCCTCTCTAATTACAAAGAGTTCGTATCTTCCTTCCGGAGAATCTTTGACGAACCAGGCAGGACCACCTCAGCATCCTTGGAGATTCTCCGTCTACGTCAAGGTTTACGTCCTGTCAGTCAATATATTATTCAGTTTCGCACGTTGTCTTCGGAGTTAAACTGGAATGAGGAGGCCCTGATCGCCGCGTTTTGGAATGGACTTTCAGAGAGAATCAAGGATGATTTAACTATCCGGGATGTGCCAATTAAACTGGATGAATTGATTTCTCTCTGTAACAAATTTGACCTACGTCACAGGGAGCGATGTTTAGAGAAATCCAGGGCAGAGCGATCCAGTCCACGTGATCATCCTAGACCTCGACAAGATTCTTCATCACAGTCTCCAGTAATGACTGAAGAACCTATGCAGATTGGGCGCTCTCGCCTCACAGAGGAGGAACGACTTCGTCGTCGACAGGGTAACCTCTGCATGTACTGTGGGTCCTCCGAACATTTAGTTAAATTCTGCAAACTCCGACCGGGAAACTCTCGCCTCCTAGCTTATTCAAGAGAGGTTAAGCTAGGAGTTACTCTAGAATCACGTTCTGGGAAAGAGCCGACCTTGTCTATTCAATTAGAAGTTCCAAGTTCTACAGTGAAAGTTTCAGCTCTCCTAGATTCCGGGGCAGCCGAGAACTTCATCTCCTCAGCCTTTGTCATGCGGTCTAAAGTTCAAACCATGCCTCTGGAAGCAGCAGTTGCCGTTACAGCAGTGGATGGAAGTCGAATTCCAGATGGTATAATTACTCATCGAACCGTATGTCTCAAGATGAAAGTTGGTGAGCTCCATTCCGAATACCTCTCCTTCTACGTGATTCCCAAAGCCTCTCAAGATGTGATACTTGGTTTACCTTGGCTGCAGAAACATAATCCTCAACTCAATTGGCAAACCATGGAAGTCCTTTCATGGGGTAAATCTTGTACCAAGGACTGTGTAGCTGCAATTGTACCTCTTCGGTCAATTAGCCTTTCCGATCTACCTCCGGTGTATCAATCCCTTGCGGATGTTTCCAGTAAGCAAGCAGCAGACTCTCTACCTCCTCATCGTGAATGGGACTGCCCAGTCGTCCTGGTTCCGGGCAAGACCCCGCCTAGGGGACAAATTCATCCGCTATCCATCCCAGAGACGCGAGCTATCCGGGATTGGTCCACTCCTACAACTCTCAAGGGGATTCAGCGATTTCTTGGCTTTGCTAATTTCTATAGGAGATTCATTAAGAATTATTCTACGTTAGCTGCTCCTATCACAGCCCTAACTCGCAAGGGAGCAAATCCTACGAACTGGTCTTCTGAAGCAATCAAAGCCTTCTCTGATTTAAAGCAAGCCTTTGTGTCAGCCCCCATTCTTCGACAGCCTGATTTGAATCGTCCCTTTCTACTAGAGGTGCATGCATCTACAGAAGCAGTAGGAGCTGTGTTGTCACAAGTCTTTGAAGATAAAAAGGTCCATCCCTGCGGATATTTCTCCCGTAAGTTCCTCCCGGCAGAACGTAATTATGCAATCGGTGAGCAAGAGTTACTTGCCATCAAGTTGGCATTTGAGGAGTGGAGATACCTTCTAGAAGGAGCTCAACATCGCATTACAGTTTATACTGATCATAAGAATCTTCTGTATCTGCAGTCAGCTCAGTGTTTGAATACACGACAAACTCGATGGGCGCTTTTCTTCTCACGATTTGATTTCAAACTCACCTATCGTCCAGGGTCTCAGAACAAAAAGGCAGATGCCCTTTCCCGGTCCTTTGCTTCTTCTGAATTAAATGATGCTACCACGAATCAAGCCATTGTGAATCCTACGTCCTTTTTAATGACTCGAACCTCTCCAGTTCCTCCGCCTGGCAAGACCTTTGTTGCCACAAGTCTCCGAAAACGGCTGCTTACCTGGGCTCACTCCTCTTCCTTCATGGGTCATCATGGGGTTCTAAAGACTCTCGAATTTATTCAACAGTCTTATTGGTGGCCACGTCTCAAAGCTGATGTCCAAGAGTTTATAGCAGCATGTCCTAAATGTGCCCAACATAAGAGTCCAAGAAGTTCTCCACCAGAGTTTCATCCATTGCCAGCCCTAGAGGTTCCAGCAGCAGATCAAGAGCTTCAACGTCTATCTAGCATCTGGAGTTGCGTACGTAAGTCCTTGGTCAAAACTTCCACTCGTTATAAATCTTTTGCAGATAGAAAACGTAAAGCTGTACCGAATTACTAAGTGGGAGACCAAGTTTGGATTTCTACGCGCAATCTCAAGTTCAAAGTTCCTTCTAAGAAATTTGCTCTCAGGTTTTTTGGTCCATTTCCCATTGTAAAGGTACTCAACCCTGAGTCATACAAAGTCAAGTTGCCACCGTCTTTGAGAATTCCTAACGCCTTTCATACATCTTTACTGAAGCCTTTGATTCTCAATAAGTTCCGTACTACCCAGTCCAAATCTCCTAAAGTTCACTCTTTGCAGAATGAGGAATTTGAAGTTAAAGAGATTGTGGACTCACGTTCCCGATATGGACGTTTACAGTTTCTGGTCGACTGGAAGGGTTACGGTCCGGAGGAGAGATCCTGGGTTTTCTCTGAAGATGTTCATGCTCCAAGACTGGTACAGAAATACTTCTCCAAAAATCCTGACAAGGTTCAAAGGTGTTCGGAGACCACCCGTAGAAGAGGGGGTACTGTCACGAACCGGTCTCTCACCTCTGCGGGTTCTGGGGTTCATCCATTGCCAGTGCGGTTGCTTGCGGTGCTGTGCGCCCGTGTGGGGACACGGCATGATCAATGGCACAGGTAATGCAGAGTCTGGGAACTGTGAGTGCGGGGACCAAATGGCCTAAGGCACTGCAGTGTGTCTGCTGTATAGGAGGTGGCCATGTTGGAGACCAAATAGCTAATACAGAGCACTTGTGAAAACACCTGTGGGCAGGTGTAAGCCAATCCCGTGCTTGTGCTGCCTTTAAGTAGGCTGGGATTATGTTACTCTGGGCCAGTGCTTTGTTGTATCAAAGCTGTGCTCTAGCTCTGAACCCTCTCCGTGCATTCCTGTGTGATTCCCGTGGTCCAGATATCGCCTCCGTTCCCAGAGGTCCGTTTGCAGCCTTCACTGCCAAAGATCTACCGGCTCTCCATTGTGCTATCAGTCAATTGCACACCTATTGGAAATACTTGGATTCCCAGTGTCCTGCATGAGGTTACCTTGTCAGTCTGCCTATCCTACAAAGTCTGCAGGATCTCATTTCTCTCAGCTGTTCGTTTGTTCAACTCTGCATTTAACCCATTCATCACCTTGTCTTCTACTACAGTTTCACAGTGATCTCCGGAACCCGCAAGTAACCCAATTCAGTACTTTTTGCTATGTTGTCTTTACAAGGATAATTCATCACAGTCTCTCAGTTAACTCTCAAAGCTCCATTGCTAATTCTTACAGTTATCTCTTCATGTCTGCATTATCCAGTTAATAACATTCTACAGTTCAGCATCAAAGTTTGTTTATATTTGCTATGTTGTCATAACAAGGATAATTCTTCACAGTCTCTCAGTTAACTCTCAAAACTCCATTGCAAATCCTTACAGTTATCTCTTCATGTCTGCATTATCCAGTTAATAACATTCTACAGTTCAGCATCAAAGTTTGTTTATATTAGCTATGTTGTTATAACAAGGATAATTCTTCACAGTCTCTCAGTTAACTCTCAAAACTCCATTGCAAATCCTTACAGTTATCTCTTCATGTCTGCATTATCCAGTTAATCACATTCTGCAGTTCTGCATCAAAGCTTGTTTATATTTGGACAATCCAACATTTATTCATCAGCTTGTTTTGCATATGTTTCCATGAACATTTCTTTTATTTATTTTTGAGTTTTCTCTTGCATATTATTCCTGCAATACTTCAGTATAATATGATGATTAACAACTTGTCAGTTAACCCTTTACTGAATTATTATTTTGAATAAATATATGAATCGGAACTTTCTTCGTCCTCCCTGCTTTCTTCATAGCCCAGCACCTACACCTGTGGTTGGTTCCGGGTTAACGGATTCACAAAAACACCCGGACCTGACAGTTAGCCTGTAGTGTATAATTTGTACTGTTACCCCCTTTTTGAAATAATCCACTGTGGCCTAGAACCCAGCGGTGAACTACATATCGGTGTTGTGTCCTCATTTTCCTGCTAGGGTTTAAAGTGTATTTAACTGCTTAAAGATTAAGAGTGTATTGATAAGGTGTACGCACTGCTGGTACTTTATACCGTCAGCGCTGCTTAAGGTTTAAGGTATAACATCACTGCAGTGCTTTACTGCATAAAGGTTTAAAGTGTAATCATATCATTGCATTGTATTACTGATAAGGTTTAAAGTTTATCAATTGAGTGTTTACGCGCTGTGTGTACTTTGTACCCCCAGCGCGTCGTGTGTACGTTAAGTCCGTACACCTTGCGGGACTCTGTACGCAAATAGCGTACATAGTACGTAGCGTGTGTATTAAGTCTAGCGGCCGCAGCGGCTCATGGTAAAAGTGTGTTTAAAGGTATAGCTTTAATGGTTTAAGATAATATCGACATTATCAATTGGGAGCTCTCACGGGATATCAAGTTTTTAATGATGCACTGTACATTACAAACGCGGCTGTAATTGACCGGCTAATGATGGATGCATCGCAAAATGGTGACGAAAAAACATCCACGTTAATGTATTGTTGTAGTATCAGTAAGACGCTGATATGAAATTTTAAGGGACAAGGCGTTTCTCATAATATTTAAGATGCTAAAATGTATTTTTATTGTTGCAAAACAAGGTTCAAATGGGTCATATTATGTTTGATTCAGATTGGATTGTTTATCTGTTTAAGTAGGTTTAAAAGTATATTTAAAAGTTTGCATAGCTTTGATATAGTTTTATTTTTAACTCAGGCCTAAAATAACTTCAGGGGCTTGCATGGTGTGTGATTTCTTTGTGACAAAGGAAGCCGCATGGTTTGTCCTCCATTTTGGACTAACCACATGGCCTGTCCACCATTTTGTGTAACCCTCATGGATGTGGAAGGGGGAGGAGCAGCGGCCATTTTTGGAAGGCCATTTTTTTTATAAATGGCTGATTTTCAGTCTGCTCAAGAATAATCAACTCTCCCTGGTCACAATCAATCACCATTTATGAGTTACCAATGCATTTATTTAACCCATGCCATAGTCAATTACAAATAGTTTTAGATGGGGCTTAATGAAAGTTAATAGTAAGATGAATACTTGATGTAAGAAGTACAGACATATAGATTGGTAAATGCTCAATTAGCTTAGTGATATCATTCAGGTGCTCGAAAGGAAGGGGTATTTCTGAGCAAGAAAAAAAGCAATTGGTTTCCCCAGCACCCTGAATGATAACCGTAACCAGATATAAATCCCACATGATAATAGAATTCAGAGATCTTCGTTACACATATTTGCGCAAATGTGTGGTTAAGCCCCAAAGCCGCATCAAGGCCTCTCTGTATATTTGGGGTCCCTAGCGCTATATCTAGGTGCAGGGTGTGGCACCCCAAAAAACCAGAATGAGCCAGAAAGCCCAGCGCGGCATACCAGTGTAAAAAACTATAGTGTTAATAAATTAGTATTTAGTATTTAGTATCACCCTCTCTATAGCTTCGGCTTCCTAAATACTAATTTATTAACACTATAGTTTTTTACACTGGTATGCCGCGCTGGGCTTTCTGGCTCATTCTGGGTTCAATACATTCACACCTTAAAAGGCGGATCCGTGATACTCGGAGCAGAAAAAGTTAGTGGAAGAACTTTGAGGACTTCCACCGGTAGACTACTGTGTTTGGAGCATTTTAGGAAGTTTTCCCGTGTTAAAAAGGTCCACAATGGGAGCCAAGTGCACAACACAGGGACGTTCCTCAGTCAGGGTTCAGACAGCAGAATTGAGACCCAGGGGGTCAGCTCGGTTAGTAATGTGGGGGAAGTATGGTCCCCACACTGAGACCTTTTGTGATGAATGGACACGAATGACTGTGGGGGATAAAGCATCATTTCCTGGGATAGGTAGTTTTGATCCAGAGGTACCACACAATGTAAGGAGAAGGATATGTCTAATAAAATCCAGAAAACAAAGGATTAGACATACAGATTGTTTATAATTTATGGCAGCAAGAGAGCGATATGCAAGAGAAATTAACATATGCAACCGGTTCCAAACCTAGCGGGGATGAGAACACAAACACACCATTGTCGACACAGGTCGAAGGGGAACAGAAGGCTACAGTCAATGATACATCCGTAAATGATAGTAATATGAAAGAACAATGTATTAACCCTAACTTTTGCAAAATGTATCCTGTTTTGAAGTCTCTCCAAGGTTTTAGGTCACAGGGGGATGAAGGATTAAGCATTAAGCCAAATCGCAGCTCTCCTCCAAGCAATCATGTTGCAGGAAACTCAGGTGGGACCTGTCCAACCAGGTAGTGTAGTAACAGTATTCCCCAATGAAAGAACTGGTGAGGTCACAGCTACCGGTAAGTATGAGACAGTTCATTGCACAGAAACAACACCACACAGTAAACAGATTAGGAACGGAATGGTAGGATTACACCCTGTCTTGGAAATGGTAACTCCCAATGGGGGAACCGATAGTCAGGAAGTAGTCCTCACCGAGAATAATGCAATGTATTGCCCGTGGCCCAGAGATGAGCTGCGATCAATCATTTCAGAATTCCCCAACCCGCGGAGGCATTTAGCCAAATGTCAGAAATTTATCAGAGATCTGGGTAATGTGTATGAACCGACAAACCAACTGTTATGCACACCAGTACCAGCAGGAATGTACTGGTGTCTGAACGGAGAGGGATGCAAAACAAATGAACTCACAGACAGACTGGGGAATTTGACATTACATACATAGAAGGTGATAGGGTAACAAAATAAACACAAAGTGGACAGAGAAGCCCAAAGGCTAAGAAACTGGGTGTCTCCCTAGTATTAGGAATGCTCAGATGGAAAGAAGCGAGATGTTGTGATTTAATACGTAGAGAACCCGAAATGCTGTTGCTAAGGGCAACAGCAAAACCCTAAAGGGTTACCAACGGGTGTGGCAGTAAACTCCTTGGTCAGAGATGGAATAATAGACACAAGGAGAGTCTCCACAATCCTAGTCCTCACTTGCAGTGCACTGGTTCAGCTTACTGCCACTAAACTGACACCTGAACACCTTGCACAGTGAGAAAGGATTTTGGCAGGCAAGTCTGAGAATACAGCCGCAAACTTGCTAGTTTCACAGAGTAGCAAAAGAACCCCAGCAGGTTAAACAACTAACTCCAGTCTTACTGCTAGGTCTGGATTGGCAGAGTGTAATACCAAATCCTAAGGCCTATTGCAGTAAGCAACAAACAAATACAAAGTTTACACAGTACTAGCTAGCTTTCAGGAACTGACTAACCAACAAAGATTCAGCAGCATCTGCCTAACCTGAGAAGAGGGTTTATATAGCAGGTGCTGTCCACGCCCCACTCAGACCTCACAGACTGTGAGAACAAAAAACAGCACCGGATCCCCTGCCGTGCACAGAGCCTGTAACCACTGCACAGCAAAAGACCCGAACCGGAGTATCAGCTACGCTCAGGTTACTCCGTTAGCACTTGTCTCCCGGTTGCCATGACGACGTGGCAGCATAGAGCAGGAGACCCTAACACCAACATTGGCGGCCATTTTTGAAAACATGCCTACCCCCTAATATTGACACCCAAAAATGTATCACTGATTGTAGATTAGAGTCAGATATTCCTATGACTGACAGAAACAATCAGGAAAATATAAAACAAATTAATAGGCAATTAGAGTTGTGTTTTCCCACTGAGTGGAGAAGAATTTTCTCCATAAAACAGAGGGAAAATGAAATGGCATCTGAATATTTCCACCGAGCACTGGAGGAAATGGACAGATACATGGGGGTATTAGATGCAGGTAACGATGAAAATTACAGAGAAGTGGCTGTGTCTGTGCTAATGGACGGACTCGATCAGACAGTGAGGGACAGAGTACAAACCTCTTTGCCTGGTTGGAGAGGGGTCACAGTAGCTTGCCTTAGAGAGTGCGCAATTGAACACCACAGGAATATTGCTAGGCGTAGAAAACTGCAAGAGGAGAGGCTGAGGATTGAAAGTATGCAGGCTCTTACACCAAAGTCTCTTCAGCCCAAACCCCAAAACCCTAGTAGTAACAAAAGACTGATAATATGTTACATTTGTAAAAATGAAGGACATTTTGCTAGAAATTGTAGGAGTAGTAGAGCACATAGCCAATATAGACCCCTAGACAGAATAAATAAGCCACGTTAGTAAACACATAGACGGGATCAAGGGACATATAGTAAGGAATCACGAGCAGTATAGAAAAAGAGATTCGGTTAATGGGAAGAACAGAATAAATGCAACTTACCCTTTTGATAGAATTTACGGAGATTAGGAGGAGGCTTCTAAACTTCTGCTTCTCTCCCTCTAGCAGAAGTGACCTCTAAGTAATTTACCAGGAGTTTTGTTAGAGATGGTATACATATAGAGTGCTCCCACCCAGGAAGCACAAAATATGTTAAAATACCCACGAAGACTAATATTGCATTTCACTGTTTTAGAAGCATGTCCATCACAGGTAGAGGAAATTATCTCAAAGATACCGGGTTCCCTATGAACTTAGAATGGACAAGACACTGGATTGATGGCTGGGATAGTCCCAGTAGAGATATAACACACATAGAATTTTTTTTAAGGGAACTGCCTGATTAGGGAATCATTCCCCGTAGTGCCCAATCCAGATGTCAAACTTTGTAAAATCTTCTTTGTTACTAAACTCTGTGATTTGTCTTCAAAGTTTTCTCTTCATCTCTGACATTCACCGACAGAATTACAGCTCAAACGTCACATGTCTACTCGGTCTTTTCAGAGGTCTGCCCAACCCCAGTATATCTCACCAGCATCACTGTGCCTGGCCATGCACAAAGGGTGGAGAGTGGAAATACTGGTGAAGGGAGACTGTGCATAGATACCGATAGACATGTTGGTGTGACAGCCTGATGGTGAACGCAAATCTGACAAATTTTTCTTTTATAATTTCTCTCTCTCTCTCTATTTTATTTTCCACGGATGGTTTACTTCACACAACAGTGAAACACATTGTAATGCAAGATTTATGTTCCCTACAGAAAGGTCGCTGACTCGGAGAGAATATTGTATCACTGGAGTGTCTGTTCCGGGAAGGCTGAGAGGCAGTACTGTTGAGATGGCACCTGAGCACGGAGAATAACAAGACCAGAGGCGGTTGTCGCACCAGTTTTTCTTTTTCCTTTTTATTATTTTCTCCATCTCCCATTACCCTCCTTTCCTCCCCCCTTCTTGTTCCCTTTTCTCTCCCCTTAACAAGATGGACTTACCCCAAGAGACTGCGTTCCGGGTTTTCCTGTTGACCCTGTTGTTGACCAGAGCAGTCTGTTTCGGTGAGAGTACCAGAGAGGTCGAGAAAGGATCTGGAATGGGTTCTGGTGGCAAGGTTATGACCATAACCCATGATAAGATGAAAGACGTTCACCGCAGTGCTCAGGCTCCTTATACTCATACTCACTATGAACACATCGTTAAGAGACACCTCATAGATAGGACAGAGCTCGCAGCCTCTGATTTGATCCACGAATCCACCGGGATTCAATTCCTACTCGCGCTAGACATCACCCGTACCGCCAGAGAATTATAAATTATAGGTATATCCATGCGCTAGCGAACCTAATAGATAATATCACCGAGATGTATGATGACACTTTCAGGTATACAGGAAGGGAGTTGCAAGCTTACAAAATGGAACTGATCCAGCACAGGATGGTCCTCAATTATATCACAGCGGTGACAGGCGGGTACTGTGTCACTTTGGCAACTCAGTATGGTGTGAAGTGCTGCACGTATATTACAAACAGCACTGATGACCCAACCGAGGTCATAGATCAAAAGATGGACGATATCTTGCAGTTGAAGTGGGAGTTCCGAAGGAGACACAACCTTACCCTGACTGCTGTGGGTAATGAACTGACCGGCTGGGTCTCATGGTTGAACCCACGAAATTGGTTCTCAGGTTTAGGAGAGTGGGCCCAAAATGTTATCATGAGTGTGGGAAAGTTTCTCCTTTGTATCCTGGGAGTTGTCATAATTATTGGCTTGATATTTAGGTGTGTTCGAGTTTTAACGCGGCGCAAGCACGGTACCAAAGTGATGAGTTTAAGGAGCGGGGGCATTGTTACAGCAACTGATTTCATTTATGACCCATCAATAGAGACAATGTTGTGATAAGACGTGATTCCACGGTCCGTTTCTTTCACCCGTTTTTCCTTTGTTTTCCCTCAGCAAAAATACACCCATCCGGAAAAGAATTCGATCAACACCCAAGAATGATTACGCAAATGTTATGTGAATGTATTTTTGATATGTGTCTTATCTTCATCTCTACAACCTTCAGGTAGTGACACACATAGTCGACAGGTGATATCCATATATTAGCATTCACATCTGTCCCCCCTTCATGTATCATCAACTAAATGTGCACCCCATTTGTTGGAACAAGAAGCCGAAAAGAGCTCGGTAGTGTTTGTTGGCCCACTTACAGACCCTTAATACGGGATAAGAAGGATTTAATGTATACTTCGCAATACCTCGAAGCTTATTTAGAACATATACGGCACAATGATACATGCCCCTCAGACACGGATTCATACATACATGCTTTTTACTATCCCACTAGGTCATACATTTCCTACCTACCCCTCTCTCCTGATTACCCAAACTTCTGCAGATATTGTATTGATATTTTTCTGTTTAGTGATTAGATAGTGGCAGTTATTGTTGACTGCCAAAAGGTAGACTGTCAAAGTCGAAAAATATTCTAGTACACACATCACGTACAAACCACACACACATGCCCGCTGCGCATGCACTTGTTCCGCCATGCGTGCACATATTCGCAAATTGCGTATGGTCGCACCCACGGTCCTGCGCATTAGAGCGTGGTATGAGTAATTACAGTGGAATTTGTACTCTCATGGAAAAGCCATAAAGACATATCATAGATTTCATATATATATTGTAAAAATCCCACACTGTCTACTTTATCTTCTAAATAGCAGGAAGGTCAGTCACACATAAATTAAAACTCCCAGAGACTAAAATACAATGGCCTTATTTACACTAAGCTTTGAAATTCTATGAAGAAGGCAAACACCTCTGTTTACTGGGATAGCCAAGTTTCTATTTTAAACAATGAGTACTGGATTGTCATTGTCTCACCAGAAGGGAAAAAAACAAACGAAGGGACAATACCCAGGAACCGAAGCTGTTTAGAAAATCAGAAACAATAGCTAACCACAACACAAGACCAGACAGATAGAAATTTAATATATTAACATTCATAGAATGGAGATGTAGGTGTTCATAAAATATATATATATATATATATATATATGAATAAATATATATAATTCCTAACAAATTGGAATAGCAGGAGTATGTGTGTACGTGTATATATGTATATGTATATATATATATATATATATATATATATATATATATATATATATATATATAGAGGAGTCAGAACAAGCAAATGTTCAAGACAGGACATGGCACTCCAGGACTTAGTTAACTTGCTTGTGCTATGATGTTACATTTTACACTGCACCACGGGCTTTTGGAGTGATGCAGGTTGTTGACTAAGTTGATACATTAAAAATCAGCTATACTAAGTCCTGGAGTGCCATGTCCTGTCTTGAACATTTGCTTGTTCTGACTCCTCTATATATCTGAATTTTGGACAGGGGCACACAGGCGGTTGGACATTACTGGGAGTGCCGGATTATCTGGACATTATATATATGTATATATATATATATATATATATGAATATGTGGATATATGTACATCTTGAAGATTGAAATAGATAATCATATCATGTGTTGGATCATATTGTTCAGAGTCACGTAAACATTAATCTGGTGGGAATAAGAACATTATTAAATATTACCTCATTAAGTTATTAATAATACCAGATTTATGTATGATTAATGTGATGGCTTTAACTGGTCATGGGGCGGGAACTCAGATGTAAACAACAGAAACCACATCTCAAGTCCTAGCCATCGCCCACTTCTTGTACTGACCAATGGTCCCCGGTACACAGGATATCCATCCCCGAACCAATGGAAGAAGAGCACACAGTGTCTATTGTATTATGTTTTGATCTACTGAATAAAGAGCGAGCTGCAGGCCAGGTCACTATCACAGACTCTTAACGCTTTCAACCTGATTAGCGGAGGACCGGGACCGGGAAGCGCACGCGATTATTCACACGTATGTACATTGACTGTAGCCATTATTCTGTTGTAGATATATCTTGTTAGCCTGTAGTGTATAATTTGTACTGTTACCCCCTTTTTGAAATAATCCACTGTGGCCTAGAACCTAGCGGTGAACTACATATCGGTGTTGTGTCCTCATTTTCCTGCTAGGGTTTAAAGTGTATTTAACTGCTTAAAGATTAAGAGTGTATTGATAAGGTGTATGCACTGCTGGTACTTTATACCGTCAGCCCTGCTTAAGGTTTAAGGTATAACATCACTGCAGTGCTTTGCTGCATAAAGGTTTAAAGTGTAATCATATCATTGCATTGTATTACTGATAAGGTTTAAAGTTTATCAATTGAGTGTGTACGCGCTGTGTGTACTTTGTACCCCCAGCGCGTCGTGTGTACGTTAAGTCCGTACACCTTACGGGACTCTGTACGCAAATAGCGTACATAGTACGTAGCGTGTGTATTAAGTCTAGCGGCCGCAGCGGCTCATGGTAAAAGTGTGTTTAAAGGTATAGCTTTAATGGTTTAAGATAATATCGACATTATCAAATTGTAAATGAAAAGCAAATCGCAATAGAGAGTAAAACCAATCCTAAAAAGTTTTATAAATACATAAACAGTAAAAAGTTAAAGAAGGAGAACGTAGGCCCATTAAAAGATGAATTGGGAGCTTTGATAAATGATGATAACATAAAAGCTGAAATACTGAAAAAAAAATTCCCTCAGTATTCACCATGGAGGATCAGACGTTGAGTGTAGTGCATAACGATAGTGAAGGTAATTACTCTTGGCTTGATGCTTGTTTAAGTGAGGAAGTAGTCCTGGAGAGACTAAGCAACATAAAGCTTAATAAATCACCAGGCCCAGATGGTTTTCATACGAGGATTAGGGAGGTTAGGTCGCAACTAGCAAAACTACTATACTTGATTTTCCATAGTTCAATTACATCAGGCATGGTACCAAAGAATTGACGCATAGCTGAGGTAGTGCCTTTATTTAAAAAGGGAACTAAAAATAATCCTGGTAACTATAGACCCGTTAGTTTAACCTCTATAGTGGGTAAAATATTGGAAGGTATTTTGAGGGATAGCATAGAGGATAATCTACTGGTTAATAAGATTATTAGTAAAAGTCAGCATGGGGTTGTAAGGGTGAGATCATGTCAAACTAACTTAATTAGCTTCTACGAGGAAGCGAGCGAGAATCTTGACCATGGAAATCAGTGGATGTGGTGTATATAGATTTTGCAAAAGCCTTCGGTACAGTGCCTCACAGGAGACTCATCATCAAATTGAGGGAACTTGGCCTAGGATATACTATTTGTACATGGATAGGTAATTGGCTAGATAACAGAGTACAATGAGTAGTGGTCAACGGAATGTTCTCCAGCTGGGCACCATTAGTCAGCGGAATACCACAAGGGTGTGTACTTGGCCCGCTACTATTCAATATATTTATCAATGATCTAGAAATAGGCCTAAAAAACACAGTGTCAATCTTTGCAGCTGATACTAAACTATGTAAGGTAATTAATTTAGAAGGCGATGTGGAGTCTCCACAGAATTACTTAGTTAAACTGGAAATCTGGGCATCTAAATTGAGAATGAGGTTCAATATAGAAAAATGCAAAGTTATGCATTTTGGGACAAAAAACACACATGCATCCTATACTCTTAATGGGGAAAATATAGGGGTAACTGTGGTGGAAAAAGATTTGGGCGTGCTCATAGATAATAAGCTTAATAACAGTACACAATGTCAAAATGCAGCAAAAAAGGCAAGTAAAGTGCTTGCGTACATAAATCGGGGCATTGAGACAAGGGACGAGGATGTAATCCTGCCACTGTACAAATCACTGGTACGTCCACATCTTGAATATTGTGTTCAGTTTTGGGCACCATATTATAAAAAAGGTATCGGGGAACTAGAAAGAGTTCAAAGTCGACCTACCAAATTTATTAAAGGGTTAGAGACACTGGAGTACGAGGAAAGGCTTACTAGGTTAAATATGTATACACTAGAAAAGAGGCGTCTAAGAGGAGACATTATTAATATCTTCAAATATGTAAAGGATAATTACAAGTTAGCAGGCGATTTGTATATTAAAAGAACTCTGTAGAGGACACGTTGGCGTAGAGGACACGTGGGCACTCGCTGAGACTAGAGGAGGGAAAATTCCGTACACCACGTAGGAAAGGGTTGTTCGGGGGTAAGGGCAATAAAGATTTGGAACTCCCTGCCAGAGAAGGTAATAACGGCAGACTCTGTAAATGCATTTAAGAACGGACTAGACAAATTTTTAACTGGAAAAAGTATCCAGGGTTATAGCTTTTAACATAGTGACATTAATATCTGGGAGTGGTAACAATCATAGTTGTCAATTGGTAATAAAGCATTACTTCAGCAGGTGCATTATAATATGACTGCGCAATGTATCAGGGAAAAGAATGATGAGAGCCGACGTTTAAAAGAATTATCACAATTTATTAACCAAGAACACTAGATAAAAACATACTAATCATAATACCAATGATTAAGGAATAGTAAAATGTTATAAAGCACACCTTGATGAATATAGATATCGTAAGAAGTTTGGAACAGCTTGTATGAATGAACTTGCTGAAGATCCGTAATCACTCACAAGGTTATCACTTGTGGATTCATTTGAATGTATAGTAAATGAAAAACGGTCCCAGGTGGTGCACAAAGTTCCCGTCACAGAGCTGAGCTGCTGTAATATGTACCTTTCCTGTGGGCTGGTCCGAAACCGGGCATCCCCGGTTCTTGATCCTGCGTTGCCCACTCATGCTATGCAGCAAGGAGACGGTGAAGGCCGCCGGGCTGGTGTAGCGGGTAAGACGGATGTAGCAGATGGAAGCCACGTGGAACTATATAGAACCCCAAGCTCCTGCAATAACCAAGGGTACATGACTGCTTCTTGCTCGCATTACAGCTGCGGCGAAGAAAACAATATTATCTCAGTGGATGCAAAAAGACCATATCTCTATTTCTCTTTTGCTGCACCGGTTATTATTTCTATACCAAATGGATTGGACCGAATGTTCTTTAGATGCTGAATCTCATGCTGCTATGTTTTTTGCGATCTGGCTTCCTTTTTTACTCACGTTGCCTGTTGATACCAAAGAAAGTATCCGTAAAGTTTTTAGATTAACGACTTGGCATAATGTAGCAACTCTTACTGATGGGTCACCACCGTTCTGAGTTTCTTTAAATGGGACTCTTGCCATTAGATATCTACCATTACACCTTTACTTATTGCCATGCTTTTATGTAGTTGTTGTTTATTGTTATACTATACTTCATGACCATTAGGTAATTTCTAATTCTGTTTCATAGTATTCTACAATTAAACATATCACTGTAATGTACGGACAGTTGACTCGACTGTCCGCCTTTAATGTTCCATATTGTATTATTACATGTGTGTTACATTTCTTCTTTTCAATAAACACAATTAAAAAAAAAAGTTCAAAAAAATATTATTTTAAGTTTGTTCAGCCTGTGTGTGCTGTACCCCTGTACATTTATTATTCACATACATATAAAAGGAAGCCCTTTGAATTGCCACAGTTTGAGTTGAGCTGCAAAGTAAAAAATAAATATATTTTTATTGTTTTTACTGTTCTGGCGCACTGTACCCGTGCGTTTAATATTCACATATATTATATATAAAAGGAAGACCATTGAATTGACGCAGTTTCAGTTGAGATGCGAAGTAAAAAATAAATATATTGTTCTGTTGTTTGTCCTGTTCTGGCACACTGTACCATGAGTTTATTATTCACGTACAGATAAAAAAAGACTTTGAATTGACGCAGTGATCTGTGAATTTAAAAAATGGATTACGATCACTTTACAGAAGAGTAACCAAATACTATTGCTGCAGCTGCTGCCACCAGTCATGATGACGATACTAGTCCTTCAACATCATCTACTAAAGCTAATGCTCAAAAGCATAGGGGTTTAAGTCAGGGTATCTAAAAGAAAAAATATACAGTGGTAAAGAAAAAAACACCTCTAATAAAGAGAAAAACATAAAATTGCCACCATGCCATTCACAATACGCAGTGGCAAGGAAAGACACAGGCATTGGCTTTTATTTATGAATGGTGGTTTTGCAACTACCAGTAAGGCATCTTCTTCTGCCTCTCATGACACCTTTTCACTTAGAGTCTAGTAGAGGTGTAAATAAAATTAAAACCACTAAGGCAGTAGAACAAACTATGTGTCCAGTATTGTCACACATCCCTGAGAGTCTAGGGGTGTCCATGTTAGCTACGTGAGTCTGACATTTCTCACACTGTCCTCATAGGGAAGCCTCTTTTGCCTCCTTACACTATTTCTTTACCATCTGCATGTGTGGAGTAGTACAAGTAAAGATGGTAATGAGGACATAATATAAATGGCGGATGCTTGTGTGGAAGTGGAACAGAATGAGGGGGATATGTGTGTACTAATACTATCTGATACTGAGGATGATGTAATTTGTGTAAGTCAGCAACCAGTGTCTGCACTTCTTGCATGTGATAAAAAGAAAGCTATTGTGACCAAATAAACCACCTCTTGGGTGTGGAATTATTTTTACCCAAATCCTGACCTTTCAGTGATGACTGGTTCCCAATACCTGCCTCGTATCCCTGTGCAGGTCTTTTTGTGACTGGTTTCCATTATTTTATCCCTGTGCAGGCCTTTATGTGACTGGTTTCCATCCTCTTATGCCTGTGCTTGCCTTTTTGTGGCTGGTTCTTATCCTCTTATGCCCGTGCAGGCTTTTCTGTGATTAGTTCCCATCCTCTTGTGCCTGTGCAGACCTTTCTGTGGGTAGTTCCCAGCCTCTTATGCCTGTGCAGGCCTTTCTATGACTGGTTCCAAGCCCCATATCACTGTGCAGGCCTTTCTGTGACTGGTTCCCATCCTCTTGTGCCTGTGCAGACCTTTCTGTGGGTAGTTCCCAGCCTCATATGCCTGTGCAGGCCTTTCTATGACTGGTTCCAAGCCCCATATCACTGTGCAGGCCTTTCTGTGACTGGTTCCTAATCCCGGCCTCTTATCGCTGTGTAGGCCTTTCAGTTACTGGTTCCCATCCTCTTGTGCCTGTGCAGACCTTTCTGTGGGTAGTTCCCAGCCTCTTATCCCTGTGCAGGCCTTTCTGTGACTGGTTCCCAGCCTCTTATCCCTGTGTACACTTTTCAGTGATGACCGGTTCCCAATCCCAGCCTTTTATCTCTGTGCAGGCCTTTCCCAGCCTATTATGCCTGTGCAGGCCTTTCTATGACTGTTTCCTAGCTCCATATCCCTGTGCAGGTCTTTCTGTGATTCCTGCACTTCCTCTGATGAAACGACCAGTGCCTACGGTCGAGAAACGCGTTAGGTTGAACGGCTTTGGAGTGATCCACGGATATATACCATCTCTCTGCTATTTGGAGACGAACGGATATCACCGACAGCCCTAACCCGCCTTAAACCGCCATAGATATTTCCATCTCTTTCATCCCAGCCTAAGGATTACCCAGCTGCGCTGTCGGAGGAGCACCCAGGCAGCGCAGCATTAAACGGCTTGTGGATTGGTAACGGCGGAGGACCGGTGAACATCCGGCCGGTCGGACGGCTACTGCATTCACTGGCACGGGTGAGATTGCTACGAGTGAGACGGGGTTTTATTTTTTAATACATTATCCCGTCATTTTAGCCACCCACACCAATGGCCTCACTAGGCTAGGGGCTATTTGAGCCATTCGGGACTGTGTTTTAGTAATTTTATTTAATCATAACAATCATCTTATTACGGGACTGTAATACTACGGCATTGGCTGCCCACACTAACGGCCGCTTAAGGCTAGGTGCCTTTATCGAGACTTTTAAATAGCTTTGGTCAAAAGGACGGGACTGGCTTCTATTCATTTGCTCCAACATTTAGCATCTACATCAGCAGCCGTACGAGGTTAGGAGCTTATGAGCCGCACGAGACTTTTGGATACATGTATAACGGATAATTAATACTAGTTTAGATCGTTATTAGAAGAATTTTGAGTCCTTATCGTTTATTCAATTCTATGATATCCTACAGGCAATTCATCTTCCATTTATTTATTATATTGATCTTGGATACATTTTTGCTTGTGCACAATATATTAAGTATTAATTAAGGCTGGCCAGCCAGTGTGGACTTTTTAGTCTATTCATTAATAATATTTTTTCTTTGCATCATTGTGATCTAATTATGTATACAAAGTGATACAGTATTACCTGTTTTAGGAACCATTTATTCTTCAGGATTCAATACATTTATATCCATTATTGGTCTTTTGGAATACTAACCATATATGAGAAATTAACTAGATGGTTATATATTTAATGATTGTGGTATTTTATTCATTTTAATATTATTTCCAATATCTTATTGTGGTCACTCTAAGGAATATATTTATAATTAATTTATTTGGTAATAACTACAATTAAATGAATATTTAATAAAAATAAAAATTAATTAATCCAAATATTATTTTTTGATTGGCTCTTCCTTTTGCGCACGTTTTGGTTCTTTTTTCTTGTTATTGCTATTTTTTGGGGGTTGACAGCTTCCCCATTTTTCCACATTGTGCGGCATCAGGAAGTTCACCTAGGTTGTAAGTCACGGGCGCCTCTCTTTCTTTTCTCGTGACTTTCTGTGATTGGTTCCCAATCCAGCCTCTTATCCCTGTGTAGACCTTTCAGTGATGACTGGTTCCTAATCCCAGCCTCTCATCTCTGTGCAGGCCTTTCCCAATTTCCAGCCTATTATCCATGTGCAGGCCTTTCTGTGACTGGTGCCAAGCCCTATATCCTTGCACAGGCATTTCTGTAACTGGTTCCCAATCCCAGCCTCTTATCCCTGTGTAGGCCTTTCAGTGACTGGTTCCCAGTTCCCATCCTCTTATGCCTTTGTAGGCATTTCAGTGACTGGTTCCCAGTTCCCATCCTCTTATGCCTTTGTAGGCCTTTCTGTGATTCCCAGCCTTTTAAGACTGTGCAGGCCTTTTTGTGACTGGTTCCCAGCCCCACATCCCTGTGCAGGCCTTTCTGTGACTGGTTCCCAGCCCCACATCCCTGTACAGGCCTTTCTGTGACTGGTTCCCAATTCCAGCCTCTTATCCCCATGTAAGCCTTTCAGTGACTGATCCTCTTATCCCTGTGCAGGCCATTCTGTGACTAGCTTCCATCCTCTTGTCCCTGTGTAGGCCTTTCTGTGACTAGTACCCATCCACTTATGCCTATGCAGGCCTTTCAGTTACTGGTTCTCAGCCCCACCTCCTGTCCCTGTGCAGGCCTTTCTGTGACTGCTTCCCAGCCCCATATCCCTGTGCAGGTCTTTCTGTGATTTGTTCCCAATCCAGCCTCTTATCACCATCTAGGCCTTTCAGTTACTAGTTCCCAGCCTCTTATCCCTGTGTAGACCTTTCAGTGATGACTGGTTCCTAATCCCAGCCTCTCATCTCCGTGCAGGGCTTTCCCAGTTTCCAGCCTATTATCCATGTGCAGGCCTTTCTGTGACTGGTGCCCAGCCCTATATCCCTTGCACAGAAATTTCTGTAACTGGTTCCCAATCCCAGCCTCTTATCCCCATGTAGGCCTTTCAGTGACTGGTTCCCAATTCCCATCCTCTTATGCCTTTGTAGGCATTTCTGTGATTCCCAGCCTTTTAAGACTGTGCATGCCTTTCTGTGACTGGTTCCCAGCCCCACATCCCTGTACAGGCCTTTCTGTGACTGGTTCCCAATTCCAGCCTCTTATCCCCATGTAAGCCTTTCAGTGACTGAGGGGTACATTTACTAAGCAGTGATAAGAGCGGTGAAGTGAGCCAGTGGAGAAGTTGCCCATGGCAACCAATCAGCACTGAAGTAATATCTATAATTTGTATACTATAAAATGATACAGAGCTGCTGATTGGTTGATGGGGAAATTTCTCCACTGGCTCACTTCTCAGCTATTATCACTGCTTAGTAAATGTTCCCCTGATCCTCTTATCCCTGTGCAGGCCATTCTGTGACTAGCTCCCATTCTCATACCTTTGTAGGCCTTTCTGTGATTCCCGGCCTTTTAAGACTGTGCAGGCCTTCCTGTGACTGGTTCCCAGCCCCATATCCCTGTGCAGGTCTTTCTGTGATTTGTTCCCAATCCAGCCTCTTACCACCATGTAGGCCTTTCAGTTACTAGTTCCCCTCCTCTTATCCCTGTGTAGACCTTTCAGTGATGACTGGTTCCTAATCCCAGCCTCTCATCTTTGTGCAGGCCTTTCCCAGTTTCCAGCCAATTATCCATGTGCAGGCCTTTCTGTGACTGGTGCCCAGCCCTATATCCCTTGCACAGACATTTCTGTAACTGGTTCCCAATCCCAGCCTCTTATCCCCATGTAGACCTTTCAGTGACTGGTTCCCAATTCCCATGATCTTATGCCTTTGTAGGCCTTTTTGTGACTGATTCCCAGCCTTTTATGCATGTACAGGCCTTTCTGTGACTGGTTCCCAATCCCATCCTCTTATCTCCATGTAAGCCTTTCAGTTCCCATCCTCTTATGCCTTTGTAGGCCTTTTTGTGACTGATTCCCAGCATTTTATGCATGTACAGGCCTTTCTGTTCCCATCCTCTTATCCCTGTGCAGGCCTTTCACTGACTAGCTCCCATCCTCTTATCACCGTGTAGGCCTTTCTGTGAATAGTTCCCATCCTCTTATGCCTATGCAGGCCTTTCGGTGACTGCTTCTCAGCCTCATCTCCCTGTACAGGCCTGTCAGCGATGACTGGCTCCAGCAGCTCCCAGGCTGCAGTGGCTGGGCTGCCAGTGACGCGCTGAGTTCATAGAGGGAAGTGAAAATGAAATTGCCTAGTTCCGAGAATGGCTGGGCAGGGGGGCGGTCTCGCCAATAGGAAGGCAGCAGTGGAGCCAGTTCCTCCCCTCCCCATCCCTGTGCTGCTGCTGAGCAAACACGAAACAAACAAATCCGGGGAGGGGGCACTGTGTGCCTGAGCGGCGCTGCTAGTCTCACTTTCCTCTCCTCCTTGTTTTGCTTTCGATCTGGAGCCGTCACTTTTAGTTTTGATCCCGCGATCAGCCGCTGCTGGTATGTAACTTGCGTTGCACAACGCCTGGGAACACTGATCCACGGTAGTAGCCGGGTGTCAGGCGGAGTGCTGTCGATACTGTAACCTTGCTGCCCTGTGTGTCTCTGCGGCGTGCACCTTTCATACATAACTCGCAGGAGCTAGCGGCCGGTGGCACAATAAAATGCGAAAGAGAAAGAGGGAGTGATCCTGTGCCAGGGCTTCAGGGTGGGGGCTGGGGTGAGGGGAAGTTTTAATTTCGCTTTTGGATTTGGGAGCTGCTCTTGTCCTTGGTCACCCTCCAAGGGAGGCGACACTTGTGCCATTGCTCCAGGATCGGTGGGAATGCTGGGAGGACCTGTGGAGATGGCATGCCTGCTGGATGCTGGGCAGCATGTGGGCAGGAGTTCTGGCCACACTGGGCAGGCAGCTGCAGCCCCCAGCTGACACATTGCCATTTACGGCATGAGGTAAAACAATCCTCCCAAATAGGTCTGATGTGTTTGCAATGTGCCTATGTAGCTGGTATGGGGACAGGAGCAGAGTCCCTGCTGCATCACATGGCATGGGGCTGTTGTTTGCTACAGTGTGATTATGTGACATTGTTATTCCTGTGTCACTGCATTGTGTTACACATTGGATGTGCTGTCACTTCTATATTGCCAGAGTAGTGTTGGCAGTGACAGTGCACTGAGATACATGCTGGGCATTTCCGTCCCACAATAGCTTTTACCCAGCGTGGGAGCATCCAGTGTAGCATGCATTGAATTGTTTGTACAGCTGGTATGTACTACAGGAGTGTGCTTGCAGTTTAATTAGTGCTGTGCTTATTCTTTCCTATATCTGTGCACCTGACAGGTTTCCATACTGACATGTATCTCCTAGCTCCTATAAACCTGCCACTATGGTTGTTTGTGCATATCCTAGCCTAGTACCAGCAGTGTCAGGTCTATGCTTGTCTGACTGCAGGCCTGTCTGTGCATTGGGAGTGCTGCTAGGTTGACACTGGCTGCTTCCTTCCCATTGAATAAGCAGGACTCTGTTTTAGTCCCCCACCCACATTGTGTTCACGTTATTACACACCTATATGTATGTGTGTGTGGCATAGTATAATATGGTGCAAGGATTCAGAGTACTGAACTGGTTAAAGAGCTTTGAAGCTTCTCTCTTTCACTCAAGTAAGTTTTGTTGACTGATTTCTCACACAGCCAATGGGACAGTTGAGCTAACTGGAAATCAGCCAATTGCAGCTCTTGTTACACGTCAGTGTGGAGGAAGGCCTCTGTGCTGGCAACTTGTAACAAGCTGGGGGGGATGGGAGGTGCAGGCTCAGGCTTGCTGACTGTGCCACCAACTGCTGCTTCAGCCCAATAAAGGCGAAAGATATACTTCAGCATTGTTTTAAGGGCAGCAATATTCGTGTGTCTGTTATAATGTATTGGTTAGAACTACTTGAACTCTATATTTTGCAACATTTTAGTTCACTTTGTTACAATAGTAATACAATTGCATTATGAAACAAGGAAGTTATACCCAGCCCTGGGCAAAGCAGTGACTGGCAGCATTTCACACGTTAGGAACAGTTCTACAATTACAACCCTAGCTGTCATTTATTTCAGTGCTTGCAATGTATGTACTGTATGGAGAAATCTGACATCTGGCGTACCCAAAGTTATACAAATAAACAGAAAAAAAGATACAAAGTTGTAGACTGCATTTAGTTTACCATATGTTAGTACATTTCTTTACATTATTAATTTTTGTAATGTGTACTCGAATTACTTTATATTTTCTGCATGAGAATGTGCTAGCACTTTTTTTTTTTCTTTAAATTTATTTTATTTATTTATTTTTTTATTTATAGTTGTTTAAATAAATATCCCTGGGATGCAGTAAATTTACCTGTTGTCGGTATCCTGGCGTTCAGGAGACCGCCGCTGGAATCCCGACCACCACTGGGAACCTGTGGTGGCGAGGGGTCTCGCTGACTCGCCGCTAGATTCCGGCAGACGGGATGCCGCTGTCGGTATAGTGACATCCAGTCTGCCAGGATATCATATGTATCACATATCCCTTTCTGTATAAAAAGTGCTTTACACTGTATCAGTGGTTCTCAACTCCAGCTAGTACCAACAGGTCATGTTTTCAGGATTTCTGTTTGTGGAAACGGGTAGGATAAATACTGTCCCATCAAAATAGATCAGTTGATCTTGCATGATTAAGTATATCCAGGAAATATGACCTGTTATGGAGTACATGAGGACTACAGTTGAGAACCACTGCATTACATAGAAACATAGAATTTGTCGGCAGATAAGAACCACTTGGCCCATCTAGTCTGCCCCCTTTTTTTTTTTTAATTATTATTTTTATCTCTAACCTTATTTGATCCTTATTTCTTTGTAAGGATATCCTTATGTCTATCCCATGCATGTTTAAATTGCTCTACTGTCTTAGCCTCTACCACCTCTGATGGGAGACTATTCCACTTGTCCACTACCCTTTCTGTGAAATAATTTTTCCGCAAATTTCCCCTGAACCTCCCCCCCCCCTCCAGTCTCAGTGCATGTCCTCGTGTCCTATTGCTTCTCTTCATTTGGAGAATGTTTCCCTCCTGGACTTTGTTAGAATCTTTCAAATATATCAAGGGTTTTATCATGTCCCCCCTTTCCCTTCTCTGCTCCAAACTATACATATTGAGATTTCTTAGTCTTTCTGGGTATGTTTTGTGATGTAGGCCATGCGCCATTTTAGTTGCCCTCCTTTGTACAGTTTCTAATGTATTAATATCCTTTTGAAGATATGGCCTCCAGAACTGAATACAGTATTCTAGATGAGGCCGTACCAATGACCTATACAGTGGCATTATTACTTCTTTCTGCTGCTGATTCCTCTCCCAATGCAGCCAAGCATCTGACTAGCCTTCCTCATTGCCTTGTTACATTGCTTACCTGCCTTTAAGTCATCTGAAATAGTGACTCCTAGATCCCTTTCCTCCTCAGTAGTTTCCAGTATAGTGCCATTAATCCTGTATTTAGCTTTAGGATTTTTGAGACCCAAGTGCATGATTTTGCATTTTTTGGCATTAAACTGTAATTGCCAGACTCTTGACCATTCCTCTAGTCTACCTAGATCCTCAATCATTTGTTTTACCCCACCTGGTGTGTCTACCCTGTTGCATACCTTTGTGTCATCTGCAAAAAGGCATACTTTCCCTTTAATGCCATTTGCAATGTCACCAATAAAGATATTAAAAAGCACTGGTCCAAGTACAGATCCCTGGGGTACTCCACTTGTAACATTTCCCTCCCGTGAATGCACTCCATTTACCACAACTCTCTGTTGTGTAGTCTCTTCTACCATATACCAATGTCTTATGTAACCTACAGACCTAATGATATGATCATTTATACCCAATTGAAAGATAAAATTGTCATCCCTTCACCAAACCCACTTGTAACTGTTTCCAACACTATGAGCTAGGTGTAATGAAGATTGAGTTGGCCGGAGATGCGGGTTCCCGGCCGAACTCGTACGTTATTTTAAAGCAGCAATCGCTTACAAAGCAAAACCATATTCCAAATGAAAATATGTCCTCACTGACCAGCAAATAAATTAGTCTTAATGCATTGACGTTTATGAATAGAACATGTTTTGTACTGAAAATATATTATTATTACAGAATGCAGTGGAAAGAGAAAAGAATGTTTCATTTGGGAGCCAGGGTGGGAGACTGTGCAGCCTATCCAGTCATCAGAAAACTCTGTAAACAAACTTGCAGAGGTAAATTAATTAGATGTGTGGGGGTTATGTGGTAACAGTGTGGAAACACTGGCAACAGCCCGGCAGCTCGCTCCCCCTCGTGGCACAATCTCGCCCCAGACTTTGTAACAGTGTGGAAATGCCACCAACAGCCCCGCAGCTCCCCCCCCCCCATCGCAATGTAATCTCACCCCCCAGACTTTGTAACACTGGAAACGCCTGCATCTCACTCCCCTTTTGGCATGATCTCTCCCTG
Source organism: Pseudophryne corroboree (assembly GCF_028390025.1). NCBI lineage: Eukaryota > Metazoa > Chordata > Amphibia > Anura > Myobatrachidae > Pseudophryne > Pseudophryne corroboree. The sequence goes on along the minus strand of NC_086444.1, from coordinate 1,030,861,307 downwards.
GACTTGGGGATATTTGTACACAGGGGCAGTACGGGTGGTGTAATGGTTAGCATTACTGCCTCACAGCACTGAGGTCATGGGATCGATTCCCGCCATGTCCCTAACTGTGTGGAGTTTGTATATTCTCCCCGTACTTGCGTGGGTTTCCTCCGCATACTCCGGTTTCCTCCCACAATCCAAAAATATACCGATAGGTAAATTGGCTCCCAACAACATTAACCCTAGCGTGAATGTGTGTGCGTGTACATGTGATAGGGAATATGGATTGTAAGCTCCACTGGGGCAGGGACTGATGTGAACGAGCAAATATTCTCTGTAAAGCCCTGCGGAATATATGTGCGCTATATAAATAACTGGTAATAAATAATAATAATACACAGCCTATTAGGGTTGCAAACAAATATCTGCAAGTCTGGTGGTACCTTATGTGCAGCATATAGCAGCAACTTACTTGGTTCTAATTGAATCCTTAATGTTTTATATTGATCCACTATTGATATGAATTACTGCCCATCTCTGGCAGGCTCAATAAGGTGCTATTTACAGAAAAGATATGCATATCTATATATGTGGAACATTTATGTATCGGTGGAAAAATGCATTTTTTTCAGACCTCGATATTACTTCACAGTTTGTTTGCTCTAAAACAGCAAACCTAGAACAGTTTCATCCCATACTCAGGTGTATATTGCCAGTGCCACTCCTAACCCACCTGTCTATCTTGAGCGCTTCTTGTGCAGATAAAATGCATGAAAATGTGTGCTATTAAGCCCAACTATTTACCAGTACAATCTATTATACTGGCAGCATACATTAATGCATGAAAAAATACGTCACAGTGATGACAACCAGCTCATAAGGGACCATTATACGTTTCCTGTGTGGGTTTCAGTTGTTAGGAGCAGATTTATCAAATCTTGGAGAGCGAAAAAAAGAACAAAGCAATCAGCTCCTGTCATTTTTCAAATACAGCCTGTAAAATGACAAGAGCTGATTGGACAGAGATAAAGTACCAACCAATATGTGATTAATTTGGGCCATAGGCTTTAAAAATAAAGTTTAAGAGCAGTTATTTTTGAAGGAGATAAAATTTGTCAAACACATTGTATCAGAAAAATGTAATTTCCAGCATATAAGTATTTATGGATCTGTGTACCAAGGTATGATGTATGTACAGATTGTACACCTCCTCATGGTCACTTTGTTGCAGCTGTTGTGGCAGGATGCCTGTAAGAGAGTTTCGTTACCATGGGTTGATGGCGATGCTTCTATCTTCTGAGTGATAAAATTCCTTCACTAATTCTTATTTCTCTGACGTCCTAAGTGGATGCTGGGGACTCCGTCAGGACCATGGGGAATAGCGGCTCCGCAGGAGACAGGGCACAAAAGTAAAAGCTTTAGGATCAGGTGGTGTGCACTGGCTCCTCCCCCCATGACCCTCCTCCAAGCCTCAGTTAGGTTTTTGTGCCCGGCCGAAAAGGGTGCAATCTAGGTGGCTCTCCTAAAGAGCTGCTTAGAGTAAAAGTTTTATTAGGTTTTTTATTTTCAGTGAGTCCTGCTGGCAACAGGCTCACTGCAACGAGGGACTTAGGGGAGAAGAAGTGAACTCACCTGCGTGCAGGATGGATTGGCTTCTTAGGCTACTGGACACTAGCTCCAGAGGGACGATCACAGGTACAGCCTGGATGGGTCACCGGAGCCGCGCCGCCGACCCCCTTGCAGATGCTGAAGAGAGAAGAGGTCCAGAAATCGGCGGCTGAAGACTTCTCAGTCTTCATGAGGTAGCGCACAGCACTGCAGCTGTGCGCCATTGCTCTCAGCACACTTCACACCAACGGTCACTGAGGGTGCAGGGCGCTGGGGGGGGGGCGCCCTGGGCAGCAATGAAAATACCTATACTGGCTAAAAATACATCACATATAGCCTCTGGGGCTATATGGATGTATTTAACCCCTGCCAGGTTGTCAGAAAAACGGGAGAAGAAGCCCGCCGAAAAGGGGGCGGGGCCTATTCTCCTCAGCACACAGCGCCATTTTCCCTCACAGAACTGCTGGTGGGAAGGCTCCCAGGCTCTCACCTGCACTGCACTACAGAAACAGGGTTAAAACAGAGAGGGGGGGCACTTATTTGGCGATATGATTATATATTAAGATGCTATAAGGGGAAAACACTTATATAAAGGTTGTCCCTGTATAATTATAGCGTTTTGGTGTGTGCTGGCAAACTCTCCCTCTGTCTCCCCAAAGGGCTAGTGGGGTCCTGTCCTCTATCAGAGCATTCCCTGTGTGTGTGCTGGGTGTCGGTACGTGTGTGTCGACATGTATGAGGACGATGTTGGTGAGGAGGCGGAGCAATTGCCTGTAATGGTGATGTCACTCTCTAGGGAGTCGACACCGGAATGGATGGCGTATTTAGGGAATTACGTGATAATGTCAACACGCTGCAAGGTCGGTTGACGACATGAGACGGCCGGCAAACAAATTAGTACCTGTCCAGGCGTCTCAAACACCGTCAGGGGCTTTAAAACGCCCATTTACCTCAGTCGGTCGACACAGACACAGACTGGGACACTGACTCCAGTGTCGACGGTGAAGAAACAAACGTATTTTCCTTTAGGGCCACACGTTACATGTTAAGGGCAATGAAGGAGGTGTTACATATTTCTGATACTACAAGTACCACAAAAAAGGGTATTATGTGGGGTGTGAAAAAACTACCTGTAGTTTTTCCTGAATCAGATAAATTAAATGAAGTGTGTGATGATGCGTGGGTTTCCCCCGATAGAAAATTATTGGCGGTATACCCTTTCCCGCCAGAAGTTATGGTGCGTTGGGAAACATCCCTTAGGGTGGATAAGGCGCTCACACGCTTATCAAAACAAGTGGCGTTACCGTCTCCTGATACGGCCGCCCTCAAAGAGCCAACTGATAGGAGGCTGGAAAATATCCTAAACAGTATATACACACATACTGGTGTTATACTGCGACCAGCGATCACCTCAGCCTGGATGGGCAGCGCTGGGGTGGCTTGGTCGGATTCCCTGACTGAGAATATTGATACCCTTGACAGGGACAGTATTTTATTGACTATAGAGCATTTAAAGGATGCATTTCTATATATGCGAGATGCACAGAGGGATATTTGCACTCTGGCATCAAGAGTAAGTGCGATGTCCATATCTGCCAGAAGATGTTTATGGACACGACAGTGGTCAGGTGATGCAGATTCCAAACGGCACATGGAAGTATTGCCGTATAAAGGGGAGGAGTTATTTGGGGTCGGTCCATCGGACCTGGTGGCCACGGCAACAGCTGGAAAATCCACCTTTTTTACCCCAAGTCACATCTCAGCAGAAAAAGACATCGTCTTTTCAGCCTCAGTCCTTTCGTCCCCATAAGGGCAAGCGGGCAAAAGGCCAGTCATATCTGCCCAGGGATAGAGGAAAGGGAAGAAGACTGCAGCAGGCATTCCCAGGAACAGAAGCCCTCCACCGCTTCTGCCAAGTCCTCAGCATGACGCTGGGGCCGTACAAACAGGTGCGGTGGGGGGTCGTCTCAAGAGTTTCAGCACGCAGTGGGCTCACTCGCAAGTGGACCCCTGGATCCTACAAGTAGTATCCCAGGGGTACAGATTGGAAATTCGAGACGTCTCCCCCTCGCAGGTTCCTGAAGTTTGCTTTACCAACGTCTCCCTCCGACAGGGAGGCAGTATTGGAAACAATTCACAAGCTGTATTCCCAGCAGGTGATAATCAAAGTACCCCTCCTACAACAAGGAAAGGGGTATTATTCCACACTATATTGTGGTACTGAAGCCAGATGGCTCGGTGAGACCTATTCTAAATCTGAAATATTTGAACACTTACATACAAAGGTTCAAATCAAGATGGAGTCACTCAGAGCAGTGATAGCGAACCAGGAAGAAGGGGACTATATGGTGTCCCTGGACATCAGGGATGCTTACCTCCATGTCCCAATTTGCCCTTCTCACCAAGGGTACCTCAGGTTCGTGGTACAGAACTGTCACTATCAGTTTCAGACGCTGCCGTTTGGATTGTCCACGGCACCCCGGGTCTTTACCAAGGTAATGGCCGAAATGATGATTCTTCTTCAAAGAAAATGGACGATCGCCTGATAAGGGCAAGGTCCAGAGAACAGTTGGAGGTCGGAGTAGCACTATCTCAAGTAGTTCTACGACAGCACGGGTGGATTCTAAATATTCCAAAATCGCAGCTGTTTCCGACGACACGTCTACTGTTCCTAGGGATGATTCTGGACACAGTCCAGAAAAGGGTGTTTCTCCCGGAGAAGAAAGCCAGGGAGTTATCCGAGCTAGTCAGGAACCTCCTAAAACCAGGAAAAGTGTCAGTGCATCATTGCACAAGGATCCTGGGAAAAATGGTGGCTTCTTACGAAGCGATTCCATTCGGCAGATTTCACGCAAGAACTTTTCAGTGGGATCTGCTGGAAAAATGGTCCGGATCGCATCTTCAGATGCATCAGCGGATAACCCTGTCTCCAAGGACAAGGGTGTTTCTTCTGCGGTGGCTGCAGAGTGCTCATCTACTAAAGGGCCGCAGATTCGGCATTCAGGACTGGGTCCTGGTAACCACGGATGCCAGCCTGAGAGGCTGGGGAGCAGTCACACAGGGAAAAAATTTCCAGGGAGTGTGATCAAGTCTGGAGACTTCTCTCCACATAAATATACTGGAGCTAAGGACAATTTACAATGCTCTAAGCTTAGCAAGACCTCTGCTTCAAGGTCAGCCGGTATTGATCCAGTGGGACAACATCACGGCAGTCGCCCACGTAAACAGACAGGGCGGCACAAGAAGCAGGAGGGCAATGGCAGAAACTGCAAGGATTCTTCGCTGGGCGGAAAATCATGTGATAGCACTGTCAGCAGTGTTCATTCCGGGAGTGGAAAACTGGGAAGCAAACTTCCTCAGCAGGCACGACCTCCACCCGGGAAAGTGGGGACTTCATCGGGAAGTCTTCCACATGATTGTGAACCGTTGGGAAAGACCAAAGGTGGACATGATGGCGTCCCGCCTGAACAAAAAACTGGACAGGTATTGAGCCAGGTCAAGAGACCCTCAGGCAATAGCTGTGGACGTTCTGGTAACACCGTGGGTGTACCAGTCGGTGTATGTGTTCCCTCCTCTGCTTCTCATACCCAAGGTACTGAGAATTATAAGACGTAGAGGAGTAAGAACTATACTCGTGGCTCCGGATTGGCCAAGAAGGACTTGGTACCCGGAACTTCAAGAAATGCTCACAGAGGACTCATGGCCTCTGCCGCTAAGAAGGGACTTGCTTCAGCAAGTACCATGTCTGGTGCCTCCAGTGGCACTGTGGGATCTCAACGTAGTTCTGGGATTCCTCAAATCACATTGGTTTAAACCGCTCAAATCTGTGGATTTGAAATATCTCACATGGAAAGTGACCATGCTGTTGGCCCTGGCCTTGGCCAGGCGAGTGTCAGAATTGGCGGCTTTGTCTCAGAAAAGCCCATATCTGATTGTCCATTCGGACAGGGCAGAGCTGCGGACTCGTCCCCAGTTTCTCCCTAAGGTGGTGTCAGCGTTTCACCTGAACCAGCTTATTGTGGTACCTGCGGCTACTAGGGACTTGGAGGACTCCAAGTTGCTAGATGTTGTCAGGGCCCTGAAAATATAGGTTTCCAGGACGGCTGGAGTCAGGAAAACTGACTTGCTGTTATCCTGTATGCACCCAACAAACTGGGTGCTCTTGCTTCTAAGCAGACGATTGCTAGTTGGATGTGTAGTACAATTCAGCTTGCACATTCTGTGGCAGGCCTGCCACAGCCAAAATATGTAAATGCCCATTCCACAAGGAAGGTGGGCTCATCTTGGGCGGCTGCCCGAGGGGTCTCGGCTTTACAACTTTGCCGAGCTGCTACTTGGTCAGGGGCAAACACGTTGAAAAATTCTACAAATTTGATACCCTGGCTGAGGAGGACCTGGAGTTCTCTCATTCGGTGCTGCAGAGTCATCCGCACTCTCCCGCCCGTTTGGGAGCTTTGGTATAATCCCCATGGTCCTGACGGAGTCCCCAGCATCCACTTAGGACGTCAGAGAAAATAAGAATTTACTTACCGATAATTCTATTTCTCGTAGTCCGTAGTGGATGCTGGGCGCCCATCCCAAGTGCGGATTGTCTGCAATACTTGTACATAGTTATTGTTACAAAAATCGGGTTATTATTGTTGTGAGCCATCTTTTCAGAGGCTCTGCTGTTATCATGCTGTTAACTGGGTTCAGATCACAGGTTGTACAGTGTGATTGGTGTGGCTGGTATGAGTCTTACCCGGGATTCAAAATCCTTCCTTATTGTGTACGCTCGTCCGGGCACAGTATCCTAACTGAGGCTTGGAGGAGGGTCATGGGGGGAGGAGCCAGTGCACACCACCTGATCCTAAAGCTTTTACTTTTGTGCCCTGTCTCCTGCGGAGCCGCTATTCCCCATGGTCCTGACGGAGTCCCCAGCATCCACTACGGACTACGAGAAATAGAATTATCGGTAAGTAAATTCTTATTTTCTTTAACGGCTCCATTGTATACTATATTGAGATATTACGTATAGTGCCACTGGGTGTGGTATTAAAAGTCGACAGTAACTAGGTCGACAATGTCTAGGTCGACCACTATTGGTCGACAGTAACTAGGTCGACAGGGTCTTTAGGTAGACATGTTCTAGGTCGACAGGTCAAAAGGTCGACATGAGTTTTAAATGTTATTTTGGTGTCGTTTTCTTCGTAGAGTGACCAGGAACCCCAATTAGTGCACCGCGTCCCCTCGCATGGCTCGCTTCGCTCGCCATGCTTCGGGCATGGTGCCTTCGCTTCGCTCGGCCCAGATTACCGTTCCAATCGTAGTCCACGTGGATCGTTAAGTATGAAAAGGTTCAAAAAAAAGAAAAAAATTGTGGAAAACTCATGTCGACCTTTTGACCTAAAGACCCTGTCGACCTAGTTACTGTCGACCAATAGTGGTCGACCTAGACATTGTCGACCTAGTTACTGTCGACTTTCAATCCGGAACCCGTGTCACTATGCTTCATTTACAAACATTCCCTTTACTGGGAATATTGAAGGATATTGCCATTTTTGTTGTATGATGTTGGAGTGTGAAGACCTTCTTAAAAATGATAGAGATTTAAAGAGACTGGTGCACTACTGTCAGCAAGATCTGGAATATGTGTTGTTGAATGTGTTTCTAGTGGAGTTTATCTGGGTAAAACTGATCTCGGGAACTAGAAAATCCTGAATGTCTACATGTAGCTTTGATACACCGTACATACAACTACATCTTTGTAAGTTCAGAGGCGTTCAGCTGGTTATACAGACAATTGTAGTGGCAGTTAGTAATCTGAGTTGAAAAAAAAGCCCATTGGGTACTTGTTGGATTTTTTTTTACATTTTTTGTTAATATAGTGCCAGAATATTCTATTGCCCTTTACACTTGGAAACATATTTTCCTAGCTGTGTTGATCCAGCGGAGGTGAGGATACAAGAGTTCATCCTTATGACAAAAAGCTTTCATTCTTGATGGCGTGCCATTAAAGGAGAAAAGGACTTTTGTAGTTTTTTGTCCCTAAAGGCGGATACACACTAGGCGATTCGGAATTGCCTGCGATGGATGACTATATTGTTGAACGATATAGTGCATACACACTGAATGTTATCGATCAATGATAACGTTCAGTGATGTCACCGCCGGCATTCCCGAACATGCAGCTCAGCCCGACATTGACAGGTTGAGCTGCATGTCAGCTCAGTATTGGTGATTGCTGAACGGCGTGCGGGAGCGCGCATCATTCCTCGGTCACCAATATTAACCCCATAGACAGTGGACGATTTCATCCTAAAAAGTTTATTTTTTGGCTGAAATTGCCTAGTGTGTACCCCCCCTTATGTGCCAAACACCTCTCCCTTGACGTCGCTTCATCTAATATGTGGAAGTAAACTGCATTTATTGTAAGTTTGTTGATGAGGCTTATTGAATGGCTGTCACAGCTTGAATACCCAGTAGGAGGAAAAGTGGTAACGTCAAGGTATTCTTAGAAGTGATACAGAGTAGAAACTTAGTTGGAAAAAATAAAGTACAGTATAAGCATACTGTACTCAGAAATGTTTTAGTTGTTGTACATGACATATTGCAGAATTCTGAAAATTGGTGAAGTCGCAGTGGTAGATATGACTTCTATCACCTTTATCTAGGCCCAGCAGTTTCCTTCTGCAGATGGCCATTAGTCATCAGCTAATTGGTGACTGAGAAGCCTGATAGTAGAGGTCTGGCAATACAGTGTACGGTACATAACCGTTTTACTTTAAACTTTTTTCTACAAGTCTTTGCAACTGTCCTGATGTTTCAGTCTCTAGCCTTGGTACTGTACTATTTTTATGTTCATGCAGATGTAGAAATAAGTATTGTTGCAAATGTAAGTCTAATAATTGCAATATACTTGTTTTTTTATTCCAATGTGGGGCACTGTAATAATGTTATAGTTCTAAGGGTAATCCAGTTCCTGGGATTCAGTATGATATGCCGGCTGTCAGGATCCCAGCTATAAGGAGACCGACACCGGGATCCCGACAGCCGGAATTTCACCGGGTGATGGGATTCCGGCGTCTGTATCCTGACAGCCAGGATCGTGACAGCCGGCAAAATGAATGCGTGCACAAATTCATACTTGCCGAGAGGGGCCTGGATACGTAAGAGTGCTAGCTGGTATTGTAACTGGCTAGAAATCCGTAATATGCTGCACATTCTAAGTAACTTGTGTCCATTCATGTTTGTAAGGTACAAACCTAAGAGCCCGACTCAGACCTGATCGTTGTTGTGCGAATTTGCTAAATGGCCGATTATCGATAGACTGCGTATGCCCTGAAATGCACACGTGTGTTGCCAAACAACAACAGGATGGTGCAAAAATTTTAATCGCACGGGCGTTCGCAAGGTGATTGACAGGAAGAGGACGTTTGTGGGTGGTAACTGGCCATTTTCTGGGAGAGTCAGGAGAAACACAGGCGTGCCCAAGCGATTTCAGGGAGGGTGTGTGACGTCCGCTCCGGCCCCGATCAGCTTGATTCCTTCGTACTGGAGGAGTAAGTATTGAGCTACGTACAGACTGCACACACTGCACAGAATGGGAAAAATATTGGATGGTGAGTGTGATGTGACCGGATTTGCAGCTGTCCGCTGACTGAGGGGAATTTTCGCACAGCATACACGTGCATTCGCATACTTGCACGGGGAGAATTTTCACTCCCCCGGGGCGGCGACTATCTGATCGCAGGACAGTGTAATTTGCAGCACAGCGATCAGGTCTGAATTAGGCCCTCAGTTGTAGCGTATTACACATTACAACAGGGGTGACTGGGCTCAGAGCGGTTTTGTCAGGATATTCGCATGGCCGCCTCTTCAATTGTGGAGCGTGCTTATAATTGATTTGAATGTGTTACTAAGAAACACACATTTAGCACCCATTAACATTTAGTAATTAGAAACTATTTTATTTCCACTATTATCTCAAAATTGAAATGTGTTCCTTTTTTCCCTACTGAGGTTTCTCTGTCTTTTGGGAATCGGAGTGAACTGTAAATAAAAACCATCTTGATCGATGTCTCATCCTAACCCTCTGTGCCATGCTCACGGTTTACCCCGTCTGTGTCACCCCTGTCTGCCTGCCCATTCCATTTTAGAATGTAAGCTCTGATGAGCAGGTCCATCTCCCTTCATGTGCTTTTCCTTCCGTTACTTATACTATCGTCTACTCTTAAAGTGGGGTACACACATATACAATTGTCTGGCCGTTCTTTTGATAGCGAAAGAACGGGCCGACAATTGCATAGGTGTGTACACTGTGCTGATGCATGAGCGATAAATGGCTTATAACGCTCCTGCAACTGGCGGGATCTGGTGCTCAAATCTTATGTACATGTTTGATTTTTAAAGGTTCGACCATCCGATTCCATAGATGTCCCGTACACACAGTGTGTATGGTTCTCGCAGGCAGCTGACAGGGGTCATGCTGGGGAAACACAGCACTGCTGTTTGTACACGTTTGTAACCAACTTTACTCCCTACAATGGCACCTAATCCTTGTTTGCTGACGCTTTGCTGCTTATTTAAGTGTTATGACCTCTGATGCAGAAATGTTTATAAACCATGTACTTGTCCTGCAATGTCTTGTACTGTAAGTAGCTGCTTTCTTGGGGTGTAGTATGGTATGCCGGCGGCCGGGCTCCCGGCGACCAGCATACTGGCGCCGGGAGCCCGACCGCCGGCATACCGACAGTGTGACGAGCGCAAATGAGCCCCTTGCAGGCTCGCTGCGCTCGCCACGCTGCGGGCACGGTTTTCCCTCCAGGGGGGTCGTGGATCCCCACAAGGGAGAATATATGTCGGTATGCCGGTTGTCGGGATTCCGGCGCCGGTATACTAGTGTTCACTCTAAGAGTGAAAAGGGGCAGGGCGTCGGACTCCGGGGGCACGCGTCCGAAATGGGGGTGCGGCCACGCAAATTAGGGGCGTGGCCACACATCCGTCATTTTAGGGGGCGGTGCGGCCCACAGACGCTACTATAGAGAGCGTCTGTGGCCGGCGACGTCACTGTTGGGGGCGTGCCCAGCACCTCCGTCGGTGCTGGGCTTCCCCCAGCCCTCTCCCAATGCGTGAATGAATGCCGCGCGCATGCGCACGGCATCTATACACGCCGGGAGGGCAGGGAGCGGGCGGCTGTTCTAGCAGGGCGCCGCAAAAGGGGCAGGGCGGGTTTTGCCTGTTAAAAAATGGGCAGGGCGCGGCGCCCTGCTAAAACAGCCTAGAGTGAACACTATATACTGTGCGCCGGGATCCCGACATTCGGCATACTGAAGACCACCCGCTTTCTTGTTCTGCTCATTTACTTTATTAGGCGCTGCAGAATCCTTGTGGTGCGCTATATAATATAATATATCATACATACATACATACATACATACATTTGTGCTCATAAGTTTACATACCCAAGCAGAATTTGTGATTTTCTGGCCATTTGTCAGAGAATATGAATGATAACTCACAAACTTTTCTTTCACTCATGGTTAGTGGTTGGGTGAAGCCATTTATTGTCAAACAACTGTGTTTACTCTTTTTAAATCATAATGACAACAGAAACTATCCAAATGACCCTGATCAAAAGTTTACATACCCTGGAGATTTTGGCCTGATATCATGCACACAAGTTGACACAAACGGGTTTGAATGGCTACTAAAGGTAACCATCCTCACCTGTGATCTGTTTGCTTGTAATCCGTGTGTGTGTATAAAAGGACAGTGAGTTTCTGGACTCCTGAAAGACCCTTGCATCTTTCATCCAGTGCTGCACTGACGTGTCTGGATTCTGAGTCATGGGGAAAGCAAAAGAATTGTCAAAGGATCTGCGGGGAAAAAGTAATTGAACTGTATAAAACAGGAAAGGGATATAAAAAGATATCCAAGCAACTGAGAATGCCAATCAGCAGTTTTCAAACTCTAATTAAGAAGTGGAAAATGAGGGATTCTGTGGAAACCACAGGTAGACCAACAAAAATTTCAGCCACAACTGCCAGGAAAATAGTTCGGGATGCAAAGAAAAATCCATAAATAACTTCAGCTGAAATACAGGACTCTCTGAAAAAAAGTGGTGTGGTTGTTTCAAGATGCACAATAAGGAGGCATTTGTAGAAAAAATGGGCTGCATGGTCGAGTCACCAGAAGAAAGCCATTACTACGCAAATGCCACAAAGCATCCCGCTTACAATACTCCAAACAGCACAGAGACAAGCCTCAAAACTTCTAGAACAAAGTCATTTGGAGTGATGAGACCAAAATGTAACTTTTTGGCCACAACCATAAACGTTTCATTTGGAGAGGAGTCAACAAGGCCTATGATGAAAGGTACACTATTCCTACTGTGAAACACGGAGGTGGATCGCTGATGTTTTGGGGATGTGTGAGCTACAAAGGCACTGGAAACTTGGTCAAAATTGATGGCAAGATGAATGCAGCATGTTATCAGAAAATACTGGAGGAAAATTTGCACTCATCAGCCCGGAAGCTGCGCATGGGACGTACTTGGACGTTCCAACATGACAATGATCCAAAACACAAGGCCACGTCGACCTGTCATTGGCTACAGCAGAATAAAGTGAAGGTTCTGGAGTGGCCATCTCAGTCTCCTGACCTCAATATCATTGAGCCACTCTGGGGAGATCTCAAACGTGCAGTTCATGCAAGACAGCCCAAGAATTTACAGGAACTGGAGGCTTTTTGCCAAGAATAATGGGCAGCTTTACCATCTGAGAAAATAAAGAGCCTTATCCACAACTACCACAAAAGACTTCAAGCTGTCATTGATGTTAAAGGGGGCAATACACGGTATTAAGAACTGGGGTATGTAAACTTTTGATCAGGGTCATTTGGGTAGTTTCTGTTGTCATTATGATTTAAAAAGAGTAAACACAATAAATGGCTTCACCCAACCACTAACCATGAGTGAAAGAAAAGTTTGTGAGTTATCATTCATATTCTCTGACAAATGGGCAGAAAATCACAAATTCTGCTAGGGTATGTAAACTTATGAGCACAACTCTACATACATACATACATACATACATACATACATACATACATACAGTATAATAAAAGCCAACTCTGCTTCTCACCCCTGTTAGCTGACACAAACTGTAAGTGAAACTGCAGGGAGATGTTACAGGCTTCTAACCTGCTGCTGGTAATATTAATAACTGTTTCACACTTGCTGCATATGGAGAGAGGGGGCTGGGGAGAGAGAGTGGGGGTAGGGACATATAGGGACTGGTGGCTGGAAAGTGGGGTAGGGACAGATAGGGAACTGGGGGAGAAAGAAAGAGGGCAGGAGGCTTTGGGCAAATAGGGACTAGGGAGAGAGCGGGGATAGGGGCACATAGGTTATGGGGGGAGGGGTTGGGTTAGATAGCGACTGGGGAGAGAGTGGAGTGGTAGGGGCAGATATGAACAGTGGAGAGAGAGAGAGATGCAGATTTTTTTCAATATAGTCACCTCTGTGTGACACACACACACACACACACACACACACACACACACACACACACACACACACACACACACACTCCCTATGTACATTGCACCCCCACCATATACTGCCCCTATATACACTGCACCCCATCCTCTTCTATATTCTACCCCCCACAATATACTGCCACTATATACTCACTGCAACCCCATACCCCTCAATATAGTGCCCCCTATATACATGGCACCTCCTCCATATACTGCTCCAGCCATATACAGTACACTCTGCACCCCCTCCTCCATATGCTATGTTGCAACACCAGGTCACTTGCCATAGAAACAGAACTTGACGGCAGATAAGAACCACTTTGCTCATTTTGCGTACCCTTTTTTTTATTTTTTTTACCATATTTTTATCTCAAAACTTATTTTATCCTTATTTATTTGTAAGGATATCCTTATGTCTATCCCATGCATGTTTAAATAGCTCTACTGTCTTAGCCTCTACAACCTCTGATGGGAGGCTATTTTACTTGTCCACTACCCTTTCTGTGAAGTCATTTTTTTCCTCCAATTTCCCCTGACCCTCCCCCCCTCCAGTCTCCGTGCATGTCCTTTTGCCCTATTGCTTCTCTTGATTTGGAGAATGTTTCCCTCCTGGACTTTGTTAAAACCCTTGATATATTCAAAACTTTCAATCATGTTCCCCCTTTCCTTTCTCTGCTCCAAACTATACATATTGAGATTTTTTGGTCTTTCTGTGTATGTTTTGTGATGTAGGCCATGCACCATTTCTCTAACGTCCTAAGTGGATGCTGGGACTCCGTAAGGACCATGGGGAATAGCGGCTCCGCAGGAGACTGGGCACAACTAAGAAAGCTTTAGGACTAACTGGTGTGCACTGGCTCCTCCCACTATGACCCTCCTCCAGACCTCAGTTAGAATCTTGTGCCCGGCTGAGCTGGATGCACACTAGGGGCTCTCCTGAGCTCCTAGAGAGAGAGTATATTTTAGGTTTTTTATTTTACAGTGAGATCTGCTGGCAACAGACTCACTGCAGCGAGGGACTAAGGGGAGAAGAAGCGAACCTACCTAACTGGTGGTAGCTTGGGCTTCTTAGGCTACTGGACACCATTAGCTCCAGAGGGATCGACCGCATGGAACCGGCCATTAGTGTTCGGTCCCGGAGCCGCGCCGCCGGCCCCCTTACAGAGCCAGAAGCAAGAAGTGATCCGGAAAATCGGCGGCAGAAGACTCCTGTCTTCAACAAGGTAGCGCACAGCACTGCAACTGTGCGCCATTGCTCCTCTTGCACACCTCACACTGCGGTCACTGATGGGTGCAGGGCGCTGGGGGGGGGGGTGCCCTGAGCAGCAATATAAACACCTTGCCTGGCAAAATCATCACAATATATAGCCCCAGAGGCTATATATGTGATAAATACCTCTGCCAGAATCCATAAAAAAGCGGGAGAAAAGTCAGCCGAAAAAGGGGCGGAGCTATCTCCCTCAGCACACTGGCGCCATTTCTCCCTCACAGCTCCGCTGGAAGGAAGCTCCCTGGCTCTCCCCTGCAGTCTACACTACAGAAGGGTAAAAAAGAGAGGGGGGGCACTAAATTTAGGCGCAATATACATATATAGCAGCTATAAGGGGATATAATTTAGTTAATCCCTGTATTATATAGCGCTCTGGTGTGTGCTGGCATACTCTCTCTCTGTCTCCCCAAAGGGCTTTGTGGGGTCCTGTCTCCTGTCAGAGCATTCCCTGTGTGTGTGCGGTGTGTCGGTACGGCTGTGTCGACATGTTTGATGAGGAGGCTTATGTGGAGGCGGAGCAGATGCCTATAAATGGGTTGTCACCCCCTGCGGGGCAGACACCTGAGTGGATGGACTTGTGGAAGGAATTACGTGAAAGTGTCGACTCCTTACATAAAAAATTTGATGACATGCCAAATGCGGGACAGCCGGCTTCTCAGCTCGTGCCTGCCCAGACGTCTCAAAGGCCATCAGGGGCTCTAAAACGCCCGCTACCTCAGATGGCAGACACAGATGTCGACACGGATACTGATACCAGTGTCGACGACGAAGAGACTAATGTAATGTCCAATAGGGCCACTCGTTACATGATTGAGGCAATGAAAAATGTTTTACACATTTCTGATGTGACCCCAGGTACCACAAAAAAGGGTATTATGTTTGGAGAGAAAAAACTCCCAGTAGTTTTTCCCCCTTCTGAAGAATTAAATGAAGTGTGTGAAGTAGCGTGGGCTTGCCCAGATAAAAAATTGGTAATTTCTAAAAAGTTACTAATGGCGTACCCTTTCCCGCCAGAGGATAGGTCACGTTGGGAAACACCCCCTAAGGTGGATAAAGCGCTTACACGCTTATCAAAAAAGGTGGCATTACCGTCTCCGGATACGGCCGCCCTAAAGGAACCTGCTGATAGAAAGCAGGAGGCTCTCCTGAAGGCTATATATACACACACTGGTATTATACTGAGACCAGCTATTGCTTCAGCATGGATGTGCAGTGCTGCAGCTGCTTGGTCAGATTCCCTGTCAGAAAACATTGACACCCTAGACAGGGACACTATATTGCTAAACATAGAGCATATTAAAGACGCTGTCTTATACATGAGAGATGCACAGAGGGATATTTGCCGGCTGGCATCAAAAATAAGTGCACTGTCCATTTCTGCCAGGAGAGGGTTATTGACTCGGCAGTGGACAGGTGATGCAGATTCTAAAAGGCACATGGAAGTTTTGCCTTATAAGGGTGAGGAGTTGTTCGGGGATGGTCTTTCAGACCTAGTGTCCACAGCAACGGCTGGGAAGTCAGCATTTTTACCACATGTCCCCTCACAACCAAAGAAAGCACTGTATTATCAGGTACAGTCCTTTCGTCCCCAAAAGAGCAGGCGGGGTAGAGGCGCGTCCTTTCTGCCCAGAGGCAGAGGTAGGGGAAAAAAGCTGCAGCATACAGCCAGTTCCCAGGAACAAAAGTCCTCCCCCGCTTCTTCTTCTAAGTCCGCCGCATGACGCTGGGGCTCAACAGGCGGAGCCAGGTACGGTGGGGGCCCGTCTCAAAAACTTCAGCAATCAGTGGGCTCGCTCACAAGTAGACCCCTGGATCCTTCAAGTGGTATCTCAGGGGTACAGGCTGGAATTCTAGACATTTCCCCCCCGCCGTTTCCTCAAATCTGCCTTGCCAACAACTCCCTCAGGCAGGGAGGCTGTGATAGAGGCAATTCACAAGCTGTATTCCCAGCAGGTGATAGTCAAGGTGCCCCTACTTCAACAAGGACGGGGTTACTATTCCACAATGTTTGTGGTACAGAAACCGGACGGTTCGGTGAGACCCATTTTAAATTTGAAATCCTTGAACACATATATAAAAAAATTCAAGTTCAAGATGGAATCGCTCAGGGCGGTTATTGCAAGCCTGGAAGAGGGGGATTACATGGTATCACTGAACATCAAGGATGCTTACCTGCATGTCCCCATTTACCATCCTCACCAGGAGTACCTCAGATTTGTGGTACAGGATTGTCATTACCAATTCCAGACGTTGCCGTTCGGCCTGTCCACGGCACCGAGGGTATTTACCAAGGTAATGGCCGAAATGATGATACTCCTTCGAAAAAAGGGAGTTTTAATTATCCCATACTTGGACGATCTCCTGATAAAGGCGAGGTCCAGGGAGCAGTTGTTGGTCGGCGTAGCACTATCTCAGGAGGTGCTACACCAGCACGGTTGGATTCTAAATATTCCAAAGTCACAGCTGGTTCCTGCGACACGTCTACTGTTCCTGGGGATGATTCTGGACACAGTCCAGAAAAAAGTGTATCTCCCAGAGGAAAAAGCCAAGGAGCTGTCATCTCTAGTCAGAGGCCTCCTGAAACCAAAACAGGTGTCGGTGCATCACTGCACGCGAGTCCTGGGAAAGATGGTAGCTTCCTACGAAGCAATTCCATTCGGCAGGTTCCATGCCAGAACCTTTCAGTGGGACCTGTTGGACCAATGGTCCGGATCGCATCTTCAAATGCATCGGTTGATAACCTTGTCTCCAAGGACCAGGGTGTATCTGCTGTGGTGGCTGCAGAGTGCTCATCTCAAAGAGGGCCGCAGATTCGGTATACAGGACTGGGTCCTGGTGACCACGGATGCCAGCCTTCGAGGCTGGGGGGCAGTCACACAGGGAAGAAACTTCCAAGGACTTTGGTCAAGTCAGGAGACTTCCCTACACATAAATGTTCTGGAACTGAGGGCCATTTACAATGCCCTAAGTCAGGCAAAACCCCTGCTTCAAAACCAGCCGGTTCTGATCCAGTCAGACAACATCACGGCAGTCGCCCATGTAAACCGACAGGGCGGCACAAGAAGCAGGACGGCGATGGCAGAAGCCACAAGGATTCTCCGATGGGCGGAAAGTCACGTGTTAGCACTGTCAGCAGTGTTCATTCCGGGAGTGGACAACTGGGAAGCAGACTTCCTCAGCAGGCACGACCTCCACCCGGGAGAGTGGGGACTTCATCCAGAAGTCTTCCAACTGATTGTAAACCGTTGGGAAAGGCCACAGGTGGACATGATGGCGTCCCGCCTCAACAAAAAGCTAGAAAAATATTGCGCCAGGTCAAGGGACCCTCAGGCGATAGCTGTGGACGCTCTAGTGACACCGTGGGTGTACCGGTCGGTTTATGTGTTCCCCCCCCTCTTCCTCTCATACCCAAGGTACTGAGGATAATAAGGAAAAGAGGAGTAAGAACTATACTCATTGTTCCGGATTGGCCAAGAAGAGCTTGGTACCCGGAACTTCAAGAATTGATCTCAGAGGACCCATGGCCTCTGCCGCTCAGACAGGACCTGCTGCTGCAGGGGCCCTGTCTGTTCCAAGACTTACCGCGGCTGCGTTTGACGGCATGGCGGTTGAACACCGGATCCTAAAAGAAAAGGGTATTCCGGAGGAAGTCATTCCTACGCTCATTAAAGCTAGAAAAGATGTAACCGTACAACATTATCACCGCATATGGCGAAAATATGTTGCGTGGTGTGAGGCCAGGAAGGCCCCAACGGAAGAATTTCAGCTGGGTCGGTTTCTGCACTTCCTACAGTCAGGGGTGACTATGGGCCTAAAACTGGGTTCCATTAAGGTCCAGATTTCGGCTCTGTCGATTTTCTTCCAAAAAGAACTGGCTTCACTGCCTGAAGTTCAGACATTTGTTAAGGGAGTGATGCATATTCAGCCTCCTTTTGTGCCTCCAGTGGCACCGTGGGACCTCAACGTGGTGTTGGGTTTCCTGAAGTCACATTGGGTTGAGCCACTTAAAACCGTGGATTTAAAATATCTCACATGGAAAGTGGTCATGCTTTTGGCCTTGGCTTCGGCTAGGCGAGTGTCAGAATTGGCGGCTTTGTCATGTAATAGCCCCTATTTGGTTTTCCATATGGATAGGGCAGAATTGAGGACTCGTCCCCAGTTTCTCTCTAAGGTGGTATCAGCTTTTCACTTGAACCAACCTATTGTTGTGCCTGCGGCTACTAGGGACTTGGAGGACTCCAAGTTACTGGACGTAGTCAGGGCCTTGAAAATTTATGTTTCCAGGACGGCTGGAGTCAGGAAGACTGACTCCGCTATTTATCCTGTATGCACCCAACAAACTGGGTGCTCCTGCTTCGAAGCAGACTATTGCTCGCTGGATTTGTAGCACAATTCAGCTTGCGCATTCTGCGGCTGGCCTGCAGCAGCCTAAATCTGTAAAAGCCCATTCCACGAGGAAAGTGGGCTCTTCTTGGGCGGCTGCCCGAGGGGTCTCGGCTTTACAACTTTGCCGAGCTGCTACTTGGTCAGGGGCTAACACGTTTGCAAAATTCTACAAATTTGATACCCTGGCTGAGGAGGACCTTGAGTTCTCTCATTCGGTGCTGCAGAGTCATCCGCACTCTCCCGCCCGTTTGGGAGCTTTGGTATAATCCCCATGGTCCTTACGGAGTCCCAGCATCCACTTAGGACGTTAGAGAAAATAAGATTTTACTCACCGGTAAATCTATTTCTCGTAGTCCGTAGTGGATGCTGGGCGCCCGTCCCAAGTGCGGACTGTCTGCAATGCTTGTATATAGTTATTGTTAACTAAAGGGTTATTGTTGAGCCATCTGTTGAGAGGCTCTGTTATGTTCATACTGTTAACTGGGTATAATATCACGAGTTATACGGTGTGATTGGTGTGGCTGGTATGAGTCTTACCCGGGATTCAAAATCCTTCCTTATTGTGTCAGCTCTTCCGGGCACAGTATCCTAACTGAAGTCTGGAGGAGGGTCATAGTGGGAGGAGCCAGTGCACACCAGTTAGTCCTAAAGCTTTCTTAGTTGTGCCCAGTCTCTTGCGGAGCCGCTATTCCCCATGGTCCTTACGGAGTCCCAGCATCCACTACGGACTACGAGAAATAGATTTACGGGTGAGTAAAATCTTATTTTTAGTTGCACTTCTTTGTACAGTCTCATGTATTAATATCCTTTTGAAGATATGACCTCCAGAAGTGAACACAGTATTCTAGATGAGGCTGTACCAATGACCTATACAGTGGCATTATTACTTCTTTCTGCTGCTGATTCTTCTCCTAATGCAGCCAAGCATCTGACTAGCCTTCCTCATTGCTTTATTACATTGCTTACCTGCCTTTCAGTCACCTGAAATAGAGACTCCTAGATCCCTTTCCTCCTCAGTATTTTCCAGTATAGTACCATTAATACTATATTTAGCCTTAGTATTTTTGAGACCCAAGTGCATGATTTTGCATTAAACTGTAATTGCCACACTCTTGACCATTCCTCTAGTCTAGCTAGATCCTCAATCATTTGTTTTACCCCACCTGGTGTGCCTACCCTGTTGCATACCTTTGTGTCCTCTGCAAAAAGGCATACTTTCCATTTTAATACCATTTGCAATATCACCAATAAAGATGTAAAAAAGCACTGGTCCAAGTACAGATGCCTGGGGTACTCCACTGATAACATTTCCCTCCTGTGAATGCACTCCATTTACCACAACTCTCTGTTTTCTATCCTACAGCCGAGATCTTATCCATTCAATAATTCTAGTATCCAATCCAAAATTTCCAAGTTTATTCAGCAGTCTGCGATGTGGAACAGTGTCAAAAGCCTCACTAAGGTCTAGATAAGCTATATCCACGGCTCCAACTCTAGCCATCACTTTAGTCACACAGTCAAGAAAGTCAGTAAGATTTGTTTGATGTGATCTCCCGCCCAGTGAATCCATGCTGTTTGGGATCCTGAAAATTGCAGGATTTGAGATTATCTACAACTCGTTCTTTTAAGAGTGTTTCCATCAATTTCCCTACTACTGATGTAAGACTCACTGGTCGGAAGTTTATTGCCTCTTCCTTGCTTCCACTTTTGTGCAGTGGGACTATGGGGGTGTCATTCCGGGTTGATCGCTAGCTGCCATTGTTTGCTGCGTAGCAATCAGTGAAAAAAATGGCTAATCTTGGCATACGTATGCACCGCAATGCGCACGCGCGTCATACGGGTACAAAGTCCTTTGTGGTTTTGCACTGGTTCTAGCGACGATTAGAAACGCACAGCCGATCGCAAGTAGATTGACAGGAAGAGGGCATTTCTGGGTGTCAACTGACCATTTTCTGGGAGTGTTTGGAAAAACGCAGGCGTGGCCGGGCGTTTGCTGGGCGGGTATCTGACGTCATTACCATGTCACTCGTCGTAGCAATCATCACACAGGATAAGTAACTACAGGGCTGGTCTTGTTTTGCACAAAATGTGTTTGCAGGCTTTCTGCTGCACAGGCGTTTGCACTCCTGCAAAGCGAAAATACACTCCCCCCCCCCCCCCCCCTGCGGGCGGAGACTATGCGTTTGCACAGCTGCTAAAAACTGCTAGCGAGCGGATCAACTTGGAATGACCCCCTATGTTCGCTCTTTTTCAGTCCTCTACAATTACTCCTGTAGCTGATGACTGGTTGAATAATTCTGTCAATGGTGCTACCAGCACCTCTTTAAGTTCCTTTAGTTTCCTTGAATGTATCCCATCAGGCCCCATACATTTGTCCACTTTCAGCTTTGAGCGTTCTGTTAGGACCTTCTCCTCTGTAAATGTACTTGTTTCATTTTCCTTAATATCCCTGCAACATAACTGTGGCCCCTTCCTCTCTCTTTCAGTAGTGAATACTGAGCAAAAATAATTATTAAGATGATCTGCTATTACATTGTCTCCCTCAAGACTCCAGTCTCTGTCTTTTAGTTTTATTATTCCGCCTTTTGTTTTGCTCCTTTCACTTATGTATCTAAAAAAAAAAAAGATTTGCCTCCTTTACCCAATGACTGGGCCATTTTCCCCTCAGCTTGTGCCTTTGCACATCTGATTAGCTTCTTATGGGCCCTACACACTCGGAGATCCGCCGCCGAGCTGCCCTGATGCCGGGGGGGGGATGGATGGATACTATAGTATACTTATGGACGACGAGTGACGACACCCGGCTCCATGGCAGTGCATGCTAATATGGACAAGATTGTCTATATTGGCCTGCATGCATAAGCGACCTGGCACCAACGATTAACGAGTGCGGGGCCGCGCATCGTTAATTGTTGGTGCTTACACCCTGCCCGATATGAATGAGTTCTCGTTCATTAATGAACGAGAACGTTCATATCGTGCAGTGAGATCTGTAAGTGTGTAGGGCCCATTAGTCTCCTTCTGTCTAACAAGATATATTTCTTTGTCTTCATTATTTTGTGTCTGCTTATATTTCCTAAAAGCCATCTTTTTTGATTTGACAATATTTGCTACTTCTTTAGCAAACCACACTGGCTTCCTTTTCCTTGTGTTTTTCCTAACACTGTCGATACAAAGGTCTGTTGCCTTTAATATTGCACTTTTTAATGTTTCCCACCTCTCCTGCACCGCTTCCAAGTTCCTCCACTCTGCCAAAGAATCGCTTACACATTTTCCCATCCCTACAAAATCAGTTGTTTTTGTATGGGATGAGTCAGTCTCTGTCTTTGGCATCCGGACTCCAGGTCGACAACAAAAAGGTCGACACACCTTAGGTCGACGCCAATTGGTCGACATGGACAAAAGGTAGACAGGAACAAGGTCGACATGGAAAAAGGTCAACATGAGTTTTTCACGATTTTTTTTCTTTTTTGGAACCTTTTCATACTTAACGATCCACGTGGACTACGATTGGAACGGTAATCTGTGCCAAGCGAAGGCACCATGCCCGAAGCATGGTGAGCGAAGCGAGCCATGCGAGGGGACGCAGTGCACTAATTGGGGTTCCCGGTCACTCTATGAAGAAAACGACACCAAAAAACCATAAAAAAATAATGTCGACCTTTTTCCATGTCGACATTTTGTCCATGTCGACTTTTTGTCCATGTCGACCTAAGGTGTGTAGACCAACGACCAATTGGCGGCGACCTAAGTTGTGTCGACCTTTTTTGTTGTCGACCTGGAGTCCCAGACCCCTACCTTTATGCTGAACCATACTGCTTGATGATCACTGGATCCCAGGTTTTAACCCACTTTTACATCCGATATTCTGCCACCATTTGTAAGTATTAAGTCTAATATTGTGTCTTTCCCAGTGGGCTCCCTCACCAATTAGTGGAGGGATGCTCCCTGAAGGGAATTTAAAATGTCCCTATATCTAGTGGAACTAGCAACAGACACCTCCCAGTTTACATAAGGAAGATTAAAGTCTCCCATGATTATTACCTCTCTCTTTTTAATGCCATTTTAGTTATGTCCTTCAATAGGTTCTTGTCCAGTTCTTCTTCCTGTCCTGGTGGCCTGTATATCACGCCAATATGAATAATCGGTCTCCCCTGTTTCTATGGTCACCCAAAGGACTTTGTACCCGTATGACGCGCGTGCGCATTGCGGTGCATACGCATGCCAAGATTAGCCATTTTTTTCTTCAATACTTTGTATTAAGGTAGTATTTTTATGCTTTTATATATATATATATATATATATATATATATATATATATATATATACACATTGCTACCCCTCCTCCGATTTTTCCCATTCTGTCCTTCCTATATAAAGTATATCCCGGTATAGCTATGCCCCGGTCGTGATTTTCATTACACCATGACTCTGTAATTGCCACAATATCTAGACCATCCCTTGTCATTATTGCAGTTAGTTCTGGGATTTTATTTCCTAAGCTCCTAGCATTTGCACACATAGCTTTTAGAGTTTTGTTTGTACTTTTCCTGTTCCTAGCTATGTTCTTCTCTCTGCCTATGTTTGTTTGGTTTTGATCTGAATTATCCTCTGTTGCTGTGGATATGCTTCCTATTCCCTTTGCCTGCAGAAACAATACCTCTGTGTTGGGGGAGCAGATTGCTTTATTCCTATTTGGTTCACTGTCCCGGGACTCGGCAACAAGTAGCAGCAGTAACCGGGAAACAGATGCAGGAACCACCAGACTGTCCCGCAGTGCTCTGAGCAAAACCATAGGGGACATGTGTGGCCACTTACTAACGGGGGGAGAAGGTGAATCAGTCTGGCAGGAAGAGGTGTCGGGTTAGCAGTGCAGTGACCGGTAGGAGGAGGAGTCAGTGCTGGGGTTGCAGATGATGCGGAGGAGGCAGATAACCAGCTCAGCTGCTTTATATATACTGCACACCAATGGAGGGGCAGGGTTCTGTGCTCGCCCCTCCCACACTCCCAGATCCCTCCGGCAAGCTGCTTGTGGCTACTGTTGTCTTCTACCCCTCAGAGCTGGCGGGGACTGGTGAGCTTACACGTGCCAGTACTGGTGTATATAGTGTGACAAGAACACTGGGATAGTGTTTGAGGGCAGGTATATTTGTCCCAGGTTCTTGTCTTACATGTTTTAGAAAATGTTAACTTCTAGGAAAAATGCTTTTTGTTTTGTCTGAACCTTTTCAGTTTGCTGTAAAAGCTGGGTAAAGGCTCTGAGAGAGAGATAAGGCGAGTTCTAGACATTGGGCCCAGTTCGGGTCTTTGGCCTCACAGAGGGCTGATCAGGGTTTCAGCTGTGTAAGAGTGATATAGTGCTTCTAACCTGATTAGTATGGGCAGACTGCCTGGGAAGGCTGCAGGGTCTGTGTGTGAGAGACACGCTTTCTGATGCAAGTAAGCTATACAGCAGGGCTGGCCAAACCAGTCCTCGAGATCTACCAACAGTACACATTTTCCAGACCACCTAGCTGGTGCACAGGTGTAGTCATTACTAATTAAGATGTGCTGCATTCATTCCTAACTGACAATTCTACAGATCTCCAGGAGGCCTGGAAAACATGAACTGTTGGTAGATCTCGAGGACCGGTTTGGCCAGCCCTGCTATACAGTATGTACTGAAGAACTCTGTGTTTTGTTTAGTGACAGTTAGGAACATCTTATGTTTAGTTAGTGCCGGACAGGCAAGGTATTTTTATTTTGGGGTTTGTTTTATTTTCTGTTTCAATAAAACTGGCCGTGGTCAGTTGTACCAGAAACTGGACTTGTGTTGTTCCTCAGCTGCTGCGTGCTGCCATATTCCCCAGGAAAAGGCACCTTGCACCCCTACAGTGTTACAACTTGGTGGAGAATGCGAGCAGGCCGTTCTGCGCATAAGTGAAAGCAGCAGCTTTGTGAGGCCTGCAGAAAACGGTGGTTTATGCAGATACAGCCCAGTGTGAAGTTACTGAGACTCACCCCTGAGGGTTTGATATATGTCCTGGGTGAAAGCAGCTGCAAAGCCGCCTGAAAAATCTGTTGACATGGAGGATCTGCTTAAAGCCTTGCTGCAAGCTACAGCGGCTCAGCAGGAGGCCAACCGACAGCAGCAGGTGGCAATGGAGGAAAATTGGAGACTACAGCAGGAGGCCAACAGACAGCAGCAGGTGGCAATGGAGGAAAATAAGAGACAACAGCAGGCAGTTGTTGATGAACTTTACAGGCAACAGCGTCAGGATAGAGAGGCCTTAGCAGAAGTGGTGCAGAGACTTGCAGCTCGGGTTGGAGATGTGGCCGTCAGTGCTCCAACCAGCTCTAGTTCTATACGAGCCAGTCACTTCCTGCAGAAAATGACAGAGGCTGATGATGTGGAGGCCTATCTGACCACGTTTGAAAGGACTGCCGAGCGTGAGAACTGGCCGAAAGCACAGTGGGCCAGTCTGCTGGCACCTTTCCTGTCAGGTGAGCCCCAAAAAGCTTACTTTGATTTAAGCCCTGCTGAGGCTCGGGACTATGATAAACTAAAGACTGAGATCCTGACCCGCCTGGGAGTCACGCTGTCAGTACGAGCACAACGGGTGCACCGTTGGCTGTACGCCATGGAGAAGCCTCCGCGCTCCCAGATGCACGACCTTATTCAGCTAACAAAAAAATGGCTGCAGCCAGAGACATTAACTGGTCCCCAGATGGTGGAAAGAGTCGTCATGGACCGCTACTTGAGATCTTTGCCCATGGTCCTGCGCAAGTGGGTGAGCCATGGAAACCCGGGTACTGCTGACCAATTAGTGGACATGGTAGAGAGGTATTTGGCAGCAGAGGAACTACTGATGACCACCCAGCAACCCATAGATCCTCGACAGCGCCCTTCAGTAAAGACTGGTAAGACTGTTCCGTGGGAAAACGTTGCTGGGCGGTTAAGAGAACGCAAGGCTGGAGAGACTGTAAACACTTGCCCTGGAAACAGGCCAATGGGGCTAGAACGGTCTATGCTGCCCAAATGGGTTGATAATCGTGTGGTTAAATGTTTTAGGTGTGGTATGCCAGGTCATGTTATTGCCAATTGCCCAGTCACGCAAGAACCCATGCAATGTGATGCTGCCTTTGAATGTCGCAGAATGTCTTTCTTTGCTAGGTTAGCCTGTACTGTGGTACCTTCACCTGAGCTGGAAAAACAAATGTGTGATGTGTTCTTAGAAGGTAACCGGGTAGAGGCCTTGCTAGATTCAGGAAGTTTAGTTACCCTCGTGAAAGCTGGGTTAGTGAACCCCTTAAAGGTCCAGCAAATACCTATTGGGGTAACTTGCATACATGGGGATACCCAACATTATGCCACTGCTGAGGTGAATATAGAAACTTGTTGTGGGTCAGCAATGGTTAAAGTGGGACTGGTCCCTACCTTGGTGCATGAGGCCATAATAGGGAGGGATTTTCCTCATTTTTGGAAACTGTGGGAATCACGGTTATCAACAGATGTGAGAAGTAAAAAGCCAGTTGATAATACCGGTGATTTTATGGATGTACGTGGGTCTTCGGAACTTTCTGGCCCTTTGCCTTTTGCTAGTTTGGCTGGGGAAGTGACAGATGGGGAGTCCAGTGAGGACCCTCTTGCCGGGAACAGAGACATAGTAGTTAGAACTGAAAGCGTGCCTGACCTGGAGGTAAAGAAGGATCTGTTTGCGTCTGAACAGTTAAAGGATCCTACCTTAATAAAGGCTAGAGAGAATGTTAAGATTGTTAATGGGGAACCTGTGGTACCAGGTGACAGGGTTACGTATCCCCACATGGCCATCTGTAATGAGCTCTTGTACCACATTGTCAAAAGGGGTGAGGATGTGGTGGAACAGCTGGTAGTTCCCCAGCCTTATCGGAGAACGGTACTAGATTTAGCTCATAGTCACGTTACCGCAGGACATTTAGGGGCAGAAAAAACCACTGAAAGAGTTTTACAAAGGTTCTTTTGGCCAGGGGTTTATAAAGAAGTGTCTGAATATTGTTCTTCCTGTCCTGAATGCCAGTATCATGCCCCTAGACCCCATTTCAGGAGCCCACTAGTTCCCATGCCTATTATAGAGGTCCCGTTTGACAGAATAGCCATGGATCTCGTGGGGCCCTTGTTAAAGTCTGCTCGGGGCCATCAGTATATCCTGGTAATTATGGACTATGCCACTCGATATCCTGAGGCTGTCCCTTTACGCACTATCACAACCAAGGCTATAGCTAGGGAGCTGGTGCAGGTATTTAGTAGAGTGGGAATACCAAAAGAAATTTTGACTGACCAAGGTACTTCATTTATGTCAAGGATCATGAAAGAATTGTGCAAGTTATTTAAGGTCACTCACCTCAGGACGTCCATCTACCATCCCCAAACTGACGGGTTGGTGGAAAGGTTTAATAAAACATTAAAAAGTATGTTAAAAAAGGTTGTTGAGAGAGATGGGAAAAACTGGGATTGTTTGTTGCCCTACTTGTTAATGGCCATCAGAGAAGTTCCTCAGTCCTCTACGGGGTTTTCTCCATTTGATTTGTTGTATGGTAGACACCCCAGAGGGCTGTTGGATGTTGCCAAAGAGACGTGGGAAGGACAGCCCACTCCTTATAGAAGCGTTATTGAGCATGTAACACAAATGCAGGATAGGATTGCAGCCGTGGTACCTGTTGTCAGAGAGCACATGGAACAGGCCCAAAGTGCTCAACAGAGGGTCTATAACCGGAGTGCCAAGATACGGGAATTTGCTCCTGGAGATAGAGTTCTTGTTTTGGTACCCACTGTGGAAAGCAAATTCCTAGCTAAATGGCAGGGTCCATTTGAGATTAGGGAAAAAGTGAATGAGGTTAATTACAAAGTATACCAGCCGGGAAAGAGAAAACCCGAACAGATCTACCATGTTAACTTAATCAAACCCTGGAAAGATAGGTTGTCTCTGTCAGCGGAGCCTTGCCCTTCGGTGTCTTCACCCCGGTTGCTTCCCGCAGTGAAGGTGTCAGAGACATTATCAGCTGATCAGAACAATCAGGTTAAAGAATTTCTCATCCAAAATAGGGAGGTATTTTCAGAGCTGCCTGGCCGAACGACCATAATAAAACATGACATTGTCACAGAACCAGGGGTCAGGGTTCATTTAAAGCCATATAGGATTCCTGAAGCTCAGCGAGAAGCTATTTCTAAGGAAGTTAAAACCATGTTAGAACTTGGAGTCATAGAGGAGTCTAACAGTGAGTGGTCCAGTCCCATAGTGCTCATCCCGAAGCCCGACGGTAGCATACGCTTCTGTAATGACTTTCGTAAGTTAAATGAGGTGTCCAAGTTTGACGCATACCCCATGCCCCGTGTGGATGAGCTTGTAGAAAGGCTGGGAACAGCCAGGTTTCTCACCACATTGGACCTGACCAAAGGTTACTGGCAAATACCTTTATCTGATAGCGCCAAAGAAAAAACAGCCTTTTCGGTTCCGGAGGGGCTGTACCAGTATAAGATGTTACCCTTTGGGTTGCATGGGGCTCCAGCAACCTTTCAACGGGCGATGGATAAAATTTTGAGGCCCCATAGAAAATATGCAGCTGCCTATTTGGATGATGTGGTAATTCACAGTACAGACTGGGGGTCACATTTGGTTAAAGTACAAGCAGTACTGGACTCAATCAGAGAGGCAGGGTTAACTGCTAACCCAAAGAAGTGCTGCCTCGCAATGGAGGAGGTCAAATACTTGGGCTTCACCATAGGCAGAGGTCTGATTAGGCCCCAATTGAATAAAGTTGATGCTATTCAAAACTGGCCTCGTCCAGTGAATAAAAAACAGGTAAGGGCTTTTTTGGGAATTACTGGGTACTATAGACGGTTTATTCCTAATTTTGCGACCACAGCGGTGCCGTTGTCAGACCTTACCAAAGGGAAGCAGTCAAATGTGGTGAAATGGAACCCTGATGCAGAAAAGGCGTTCCAAGCGTTAAAAGTGGCTTTGTGTTCACAACCGGTGTTGATAACACCAGATTTTTCAAAAGAATTTGTGGTACAGACCGATGCCTCAGAGGTAGGGATAGGTGCTGTGCTGTCCCAAACCAGAGATGGGGACGAACACCCTATCATTTATTTGAGTAGGAAACTCAATGAGCATGAAAAAAGGTATGCCATTGTGGAAAAGGAGGCTTTGGCCATTAAGTGGGCACTAGATACCTTGAGATATTACCTCTTGGGTAGACAATTCAGACTAGTGACAGACCATGCCCCTTTAAAATGGATGTATGTAAATAGAGGCAAGAATGCTCGTGTAACTAGATGGTTTCTAGCGTTGCAGGACTTTAAGTTTACTGTCGAACATAGACCGGGAACACAATTGGCCAACGCAGATGCATTGTCTCGCATCTTCTGTTTGGGGGCTACAAGTGTTCCGGCCCCTAGGTCGAAACAGGGGAGGGGGATATGTGACAAAAACACTGGGATAGTGTTTGAGGGCAGGTATATTTGTCCCAGGTTCTTGTCTTACATGTTTTAGAAAATGTTAACTTCTAGGAAAAATGCTTTTTGTTTTGTCTGAACCTTTTCAGTTTGCTGTAAAAGCTGGGTAAAGGCTCTGAGAGAGAGATAAGGCGAGTTCTAGACATTGGGCCCAGTTCGGGTCTTTGGCCTCACAGAGGGCTGATCAGGGTTTCAGCTGTGTAAGAGTGATATAGTGCTTCTAACCTGATTAGTATGGGCAGACTGCCTGGGAAGGCTGCAGGGTCTGTGTGTGAGAGACACGCTTTCTGATGCAAGTAAGCTATACAGTATGTACTGAAGAACTCTGTGTTTTGTTTAGTGACAGTTAGGAATATCTTATGTTTAGTTAGTGCCGGACAGGCAAGGTATTTTTATTTTGGGGTTTGTTTTATTTTCTGTTTCAATAAAACTGGCCGGGTCAGTTGTACCAGAAACTGGACTTGTGTTGTTCCTCAGCTGCTGCGTGCTGCCATATTCCCCAGGAAAAGGCACCTTGCACCCCTACAGTGTTACAATAGGTACAGCATTATTATAGCCTGCCCATTACAGATATACAGCACCAATATTTATAAAAGGTCAACTCTACACACACACTCATGACAGAGCCCCGGCTCCCAGCAGCAGGACTTCCGTAAACCCAGCAGCTCCTGTGTGAGTAGCGGCCGCCGTCCTAATATAATCCGATGCTGGTGTTCGTCATTTTTACGGGCTTTTAACTATTGTATTTAAAATATTGCAGGACAAGTACATGGGCAGCACGGTTGATGTACTGGTTAACATTACTGCCTCACAGCACTGAGGTCATGGGTTCGATTCCCACCATGGACCTAACTGTGATGAGTTTCTATATTCTCCCCATGCTTGTGTGGGTTTCCTCATGGCACTCCGGTTTCCTCCCACAATCCAAAAATATACTGGTAGGTTAATTTGTTCCCAAGAAAACTAACCCAAGCGTGAATGCATACAGTGGGGATTGAAAGTTTGGGCACCCCAGGCAAAAATTCATTTTAATGTGCAAAAAGAAGCCAAGGAAAGATGGAAAAATCTCCAAAAGGCATCAAATTACAGATTAGACATTCTTATAACATGTCAAAAAAAAGTTTGATTTTATTTCCATCATTTACACTTTCAAAAGAACAGAAAACAAAAAATGGCGTCTGCAAAAGTTTGGGCACCCTGCAGAGTTAATACCTTATACTGTCCCCTTTGGCAAGTATCACAGCTTGTAAACGCTTTTTGTAGCCAGCCAAGAGTCTTTCAATTCTTGTTTGAGGTATCTTCGCCCATTCTTCCTTACAAAAGTCTTCCAGTTCTTTGAGATTCCTGGGCTGTCTGTGACGCACTGCTCTTTTAAAGTCTATCCATAGATTTTCAATTATGTTGAGGTCAGGAGATTGTGAAGGCCATGGCAAAACCTTCAGTTTACGCCTCTTGATGTAATCCACCGTGGATTTTGAGGTGTGTTTAGGATCATTATCCATTTGTAGAAGCCAGCCTCTCTTTAACTTCAGCTTTTTCACAGATGGCATCAAGTTAGCGTCCAAAATTTGCTGGAATCTTATTGAATCCATTTTTCCTTCTACTCGTGAAATGTTCCCTGTGCCACTTGCTGCAATACAACCCCAAAGCATAATTGATCCACCCCCATGCTTAACGGTTGGACAGAGGTTCTTTTCATTAAATTCTGTGCCCTTCCTTCTCCAAACGTACCTTTGCTCATTCCGGCCAAAAAGTTCGATTTTAACCTCATCGGTCCACAGAACTTTATTCCAAAATGCATCAGGCTTTTCTATATGTTCATTTGCAAACTTCAAACGCTGATTTTTGTGGTGAGGACGTAGAAGAGGTTTTCTTCTGATTACCTTTCCATGAAGACCATATTTGTACAAGTATCTCTTTATAGTGGAATAGTGTACCACAACTCCAGTGTCTGCCAGATCTTCCTGGAGGGATCGTGCAGTCAAACGTGGATTTTGACTTGCTTTTCTCACAATCCTGCGAGCTGTTCTGTCTGATATTTTTCTTGGTCTTCCAGATCTTGCTTTAACTTCCACTGTTCCTGATGACTGCCATTTCTTAATTACATTCCGAACAGAGGATATGGGCATCTGATAAAACTTTGCTATCTTCTTATAGCCTTCTCCTGCTTTGTGAGCGTCAACTATTCTCAGTTTCAGTGTTCTACACAACTGCTTAGAGCAGGCATGTCCAAACTGCGGCCCTCCAGCTGTTGTGAAACTACATATCCCAGGATGCCCTATCACAGTTTTGCTATCAGTGAATGCTAAAGCTGTGTCAGGGCATGCTGGGATGTGTAGTTTCTCAACAGCTGGAGGGCCGCAGTTTGGACATGCCTGGCTTAGAGGAACCCATGGTGCTGATTGTTGGAGCAAGGTCAGATGAGTCTGGGCTTTTAAAACCTTTGAGATTGACATCACCTGGTCTTTCCAGACGATGATTGAGAACAATTCATGACACTGCCAGGTCTCAGCTGTCCAAAGGAGGCAGCACAAGGTATTAACTCTGCAGGGTGCCCAAACTTTTGCAGACGCCATTTTTTGTTTTCTTCTCTTTTGAAAGTGTAAATAATGGAAATAAAATCAAACTTTTTTTGACATGTTATAAGAATGTCTAATCTGTAATTTGATGCCTTTTGGAGATTTTTCCATCTTTCCTTGGCTTCTTTTTGCACATTAAAATGATTTTTTGCCTGGGGTGCCCAAACTTTCAATCCCCACTGTATATATGTGGTAGGAAATATAGATTGTATGCTCCACTGGGGCAGGGACTAATGGGAATGGCCAAATATTCTCTGTAAAATGCTGCGGAATATGCTATATAAATAACTGGCAATAATTATATATATATATATATATATATATATATATATATATATATATATATTTATATTGTACAAAAAAGTAGAATTATTGCATTTCTTGCAATAGGCATTGTCTGACCAGGGAAAGTATTGTGTTTGATTTATTTATTGTTACGATACTGTCAGGAAATTACTATTTGTAACAATTATTTCTGCAGCGGGGTACTATGGATTCCAAAGGGAATAACATCTGGTGTAGAGTTGGATCTTGAACCGTGGCATCAACAGGCTAAAAACTTTGACTGTTCCCAGGATGCAACGCCTCCTCTCTATATAACTCCTCCTCCGTGCACAGGAGCTCAGTTTTAAAATTGGTGTCTGCAGTGCAGGTCACTAACAGAGGGGGCTGACTTTGAAGAAATTAATAAAGCTTTTACTATGCTACTGAGCCGCAGCACTTCTATGTCTGGGAGACATGCCGTGCTGCTGCTCCATCACCTCCCCTTTGCGGCGCTGTATAATCCCGCGGCCTGGTTCCCGGGTACTTAAAGCGCAGACGCACCGGTGTTTTGGCACACCGCCGCTGCTCATCTCCAGGATCGCGTGGCTGCAGGACTTGAGGAGGAGGTAAGAGGGTACAAATCTCGATACGTGCGTGGCCCATGGGATGCGGCTGGCGTGGACACTGAATTCCTCCGGGACCCCACTATATCCAACAGGGCAGTAAACGGAACACAGGCATTTCTCTAACGTCCTAGTGGATGCTGGGGACTCCGAAAGGACCATGGGGAATAGCGGCTCCGCAGGAGACTGGGCACAAAGTAAAAGCTTTAGGACTAGCTGGTGTGCACTGGCTCCTCCCCCTATGACCCTCCTCCAAGCCTCAGTTAAGATTTTGTGCCCGAACGAGAAGGGTGCAATCTAGGTGGCTCTCCTGAGCTGCTTAGAGTAAAAGTTTAAATAGGTTTTTTTATTTTCAGTGAGACCTGCTAGCAACAGGCTCACTGCATCGAGGGACTAAGGGGAGAAGAAGCGAACTCACCTGCGTGCAGAGTGGATTGGGCTTCTTAGGCTACTGGACATTAGCTCCAGAGGGACGATCACAGGCCCAGCCATGGATGGGTCCCGGAGCTGCGCCGCCGGCCCCCTTACAGAGCCAGAAGAGTGAAGAGGTCCGGAAAATCGGCGGCAGAAGACGTCCTGTCTTCAATAAGGTAGCGCACAGCACCGCAGCTGTGCGCCATTGCTCTCAGCACACTTCACACTCCGGTCACTGAGGGTGCAGGGCGCTGGGGGGGGGGGCGCCCTGGGACGCAATGAAAATACCTTAAATGGCTAAAAATACATCACATATAGCTCCTGGGCTATATGGATGTATTTAACCCCTGCCAGTTTTCCACAAAAAAGCGGGAGAAAGGCCGCCGAAAAAGGGGCGGAGCCTATCTCCTCAGCACACAAGCGCCATTTTTTCCTCACAGCTCCGTTGGAGGAAGGCTCCCTGACTCTCCCCTGCAGTCCTGCACTACAGAAACAGGGTAAAACAAGAGAGGGGGGGCACTAAATTGGCATATTAATATATACAGCAGCTATATTAGGGAAAAACACTTATATAAGGTTATCCCTATATATATATATATATATATATATATATATATATATATATATATATATATATATATATATATATATATATATATATATATATATAGCTCTGGATACGACCGGCACTCCAACAGCACAGGATAAATACCAGGGTGCCCTCCCGTGGCACTACAAGGCCCAGCAAACAAAGTGGAATAAAGGGCGGCACTCCAATGGTTTTAGAAAAAACAGCTCACTGAGGCAGCATGCCTCAGTGAGCTGTTTTTTCTAAAACCATTGGAGTGCCGCCCTTTATTCCACTTTATATATATATATATATATATATATATATATATATAGCGCTCTGGTGTGTGCTGGCAAACTCTCCCTCTGTCTCCCCAAAGGGCTAGTGGGGTCCTGTCCTCTATCAGAGCATTTCCTGTGTGTGTGCTGTGTGTCGGTACGCTGTGTCGACATGTATGAGGAGGAAAATGGTGTGGAGGCGGAGCAATTGCCTGTGTTAGTGATGTCACCCCCTAGGGAGTCGACACCTGACTGGATGGTCTTATGGAAAGAATTACGTGAGTGTCGGCACTTTACAAAAGACTGTTGACGACATGAGACAGCCGGCAAATCAGTTAATACCTGTACAGGCGTCTCAAACACCGTCAGGGGCTATAAAACGCCCGTTACCTCAGGTCGATACAGACACTGACACGGACACTGACTCCAGTGTCGACGGTGAGGAAACAAACGTATTTTCCAGTAGGGCCACACGTTACATGATCACGGCAATGAAGGAGGTTTTGAACATTTCTGATACTACAAGTACCACAAAAAAGGGTATTATGTGGGGTGTGAAAAAACTACCCGTAGTTTTTCCTGAATCAGATGAATTAAATGAGGTGTGTGATGAAGCGTGGGTTTCCCCCGATAAAAAACTGCTAATTTCTAAAAAATTATTGGCATTATACCCTTTCCCGCCAGAGGTTAGGGCGCGTTGGGAAACACCCCCTAGCGTAGATAAGGCGCTCACACGCTTATCAAAACAAGTGGCGTTACCGTCTCCTGATATGGCCGCCCTCAAGGAACCAGCTGATAGGAAGCTGGAAAATATCCTTAAAAGTATATACACACATACTGGTATTATACTGCGACCAGCAATCGCCTCAGCCTGGATGTGCAGTGCTGGGGTGGCTTGGTCGGATTCCCTGACTGAAAATATTGATACCCTGGACAGGGACAATATATTATTGACTATAGAGCATTTAAAGGATGCATTTCTATATATGCGAGATGCACAGAGGGATATTTGCACTCTGGCATCAAGAGTAAGTGCGATGTCCATTTCTGCCAGAAGAGGATTATGGACGCGACAGTGGTCAGGGGATGCGGATTCCAAACGGCATATGGAAGTATTGCCGTATAAAGGGGAGGAGTTATTTGGGGTCGGTCTATCGGACCTGGTGGCCACGGCAACGGCTGGAAAATCCACCTTTTTACCCCAAGTCACCTCGCAGCAGAAAAAGATACCGTCTTTTCAGGCTCAGTCCTTTCGTCCCCATAAGGGCAAGCGGGCAAAAGGCCATTCATATCTGCCCCGGGGCAGAGGAAGGGGAAAAAGACTGCAGCAAACAGCCTCTTCCCACGAACAGAAGCCCTCCCCCGCTTCTGCCAAGTCCTCAGCATGACGCTGGGGCCTTACAAGCGGACTCAGGCGCGGTGGGGGCCCGTCTCAAGAATTTCAGCGCGCAGTGGGCTCACTCGCAAGTGGACCCCTGGATCCTGCAGGTAGTATCTCAGGGGTACAAATTGGAATTCGAGACGTCTCCCCCTCGCCGGTTCCTGAAGTCTGCTTTACCAACGTCTCCCCCCGACAGGGAGGCGGTATTGGAAGCCATTCACAAGCTGTATTCCCAGCAGGTGATAATCAAGGTACCCCTCCTACAACAGGGAAAGGGGTATTATTCCACGCTGTTTGTGGTACCGAAGCCGGACGGCTCGGTGTATCCCATTTTAAATCTGAAATCCTTGAACACTTACATAAAAAGGTTCAAGTTCAAGATGGAGTCACTCAGAGCAGTGATAGCGAACCTGGAAGAAGGGGACTATATGGTGTCTCTGGACATCAAGGATGCTTACCTCCATGTCCCAATTTGCCCTTCTCACCAAGGGTACCTCAGGTTTGTGGTACAGAACTGTCACTATCAGTTTCAGACGCTGCCGTTTGGATTGTCCACGGCACCCCGGGTCTTTACCAAGGTAATGGCCGAAATGATGATTCTTCTTCGAAGAAAAGGCGTCTTAATTATCCCTTACTTGGACGATCTCCTGATAAGGGCAAGGTCCAGAGAACAGTTAGAGGTCGGAGTAGCACTATCTCAAGTAGTACTACGACAGCACGGATGGATTCTAAATTTTCCAAAATCGCAGCTGATTCCGACGACACGTCTGCTGTTCCTAGTGATGATTCTGGACACAGTACAGAAAAAGGTGTTTCTCCCGGAGGAGAAAGCCAAGGAGTTATCCGACCTAGTCAGGAACCTCCTAAGACCAGGCCAAGTGTCAGTACATCAATGCACAAGGGTCCTGGGAAAGATGGTGGCTTCTTACGAAGCGATTCCATTCGGCAGATTCCACGCAAGAACTTTTCAGTGGGATCTGCTGGACAAATGGTCCGGATCGCATCTTCAAATGCATCAGCGGATAACCCTGTCTCCAAGGACAAGGGTGTCTCTCCTGTGGTGGTTACAGAGTGCTCATCTCCTAGAGGGCCGCAGATTCGGCATTCAGGATTGGGTCCTGGTGACCACGGATGCCAGCCTGAGAAACTGGGGAGCAGTCACACATGGAAGAAATTTCCAGGGCTTGTGGTCAAGCATGGAAACGTCACTTCACATAAATATCCTGGAACTAAGGGCCATTTACAATGCCCTAAGTCAGGCAAGACCTCTGCTTCAGGGTCAGCCGGTGTTGATCCAGTCGGACAACATCACGGCAGTCGCCCACGTAAACAGACAGGGCGGCACAAGAAGCAGGAGGGCAATGATGGAAGTGGCAAGGATTCTTCGCTGGGCGGAGAATCATGTGATAGCACTGTCAGCAGTGTTCATTCCGGGAGTGGACAACTGGGAAGCAGACTTCCTCAGCAGACACGATCTTCACCCGGGGGAGTGGGGACTTCACCCAGAAGTCTTCCACATGATTGTGAACCGTTGGGAAAAACCAAAGGTGGACATGATGGCGTCCCGCCTCAACAAAAAACTGGACAGATATTGCGCCAGGTCAAGGGACCCTCAGGCAATAGCTGTGGACGCTCTGGTAACACCGTGGGTGTACCAGTCAGTGTATGTGTTCCCTCCTCTTCCTCTCATACCAAAAGTACTGAGAATCATAAGAAGGAGAGGAGTAAAGACTATACTCGTGGCTCCGGATTGGCCAAGAAGGACTTGGTACCCGGAAATTCAAGAGATGCTCACGGAAGACCCGTGGCCTCTACCTCTAAGAAAGGACCTGCTCCAGCAGGGACCATGTCTGTTCCAAGACTTACCGCGGCTGCGTTTGACGGCATGGCGGTTGAACGCCGGATCCTGAAGGAAAAAGGCATTCCGGATGAAGTCATCCCTACCCTGATCAAAGCCAGGAAGGATGTAACCATACAACATTATCACCGTATTTGGCGTAAATATGTTGCGTGGTGCGAGGCCAGGAAGGCCCCTACAGAGGAATTTCAACTGGGTCGTTTCCTGCATTTCCTGCAAACAGGACTGTCTATGGGCCTCAAATTAGGGTCCATTAAGGTTCAAATTTCGGCCCTGTCAATATTCTTCCAAAAAGAACTGGCTTCTGTTCCTGAAGTTCAGACGTTTGTCAAGGGAGTACTGCATATACAGCCTCCTTTTGTGCCTCCAGTGGCACCTTGGGATCTCAATGTAGTTTTGGGATTCCTAAAATTACATTGGTTTGAACCACTCACCACTGTGGACTTAAAATATCTCACATGGAAAGTGGTAATGCTGTTAGCCCTGGCTTCAGCCAGGCGTGTCTCAGAATTGGCGGCTTTATCCTATAAAAGCCCTTACCTAATTTTTCATACGGATAGGGCAGAATTGAGGACTCGTCCTCAATTTCTCCCTAAGGTGGTTTCAGCATTTCACTTAAACCAGCCTATTGTGGTGCCTGCGGCTACTAGGGACTTGGAGGATTCCAAGTTGCTGGACGTAGTCAGGGCCCTGAAAATATATGTTTCCAGGACGGCTGGAGTCAGAAAATCTGATTCGCTGTTTATCCTGTATGCACCCAACAAGCTGGGTGCTCCTGCTTCTAAGCAGACGATTGCTCGCTGGATTTGTAGTACAATTCAGCTTGCACATTCTGTGGCAGGCCTGCCACAGCCAAAATCTGTAAATGCCCATTCCACAAGGAAGGTGGGCTCATCTTGGGCGGCTGCCCGAGGGGTCTCTGCTTTACAACTTTGCCGAGCAGCTACTTGGTCAGGGGCAAACACGTTTGCTAAATTCTACAAATTTGATACCCTGGCTGAGGAGGACCTGGAGTTCTCTCATTCGGTGCTGCAGAGTCATCCGCACTCTCCCGCCCGTTTGGGAGCTTTGGTATAATCCCCATGGTCCTTTCGGAGTCCCCAGCATCCACTAGTACGTTAGAGAAAATAAGAATTTACTTACCGATAATTCTATTTCTCATAGTCCGTAGTGGATGCTGGGCGCCCATCCCAAGTGCGGATTGTCTGCATTACTTGTACATAGTTATTGTTCCAAAAATCGGGTTATTGTTGTTGTGAGCCATCTTTTCAGAGGCTCCTTCTGTTATCATGCTGTTAACTGGGTTCAGATCACGAGTTGTACGGTGTGATTGGTGTGGCTGGTGTGAGTCTTACCCGGGATTCAAAATCCTTCCTTATTGTGTACGCTCGTCCGGGCACAGTATCCTAACTGAGGCTTGGAGGAGGGTCATAGGGGGAGGAGCCAGTGCACACCAGCTAGTCCTAAAGCTTTTACTTTGTGCCCAGTCTCCTGAGGAGCCGCTATTCCCCATGGTCCTTTCGGAGTCCCCAGCATCCACTACGGACTATGAGAAATAGAATTATCGGTAAGTAAATTCTTATTTTCTTTTAGGCTCCTTAAGTTACCGGTGGTGAAGTCCAGCATTGTGGGGATAGAGCGCTGCCTGTAG
Organism: Pseudophryne corroboree; assembly: GCF_028390025.1. NCBI lineage: Eukaryota > Metazoa > Chordata > Amphibia > Anura > Myobatrachidae > Pseudophryne > Pseudophryne corroboree. The sequence continues at coordinate 1,030,822,454 of NC_086444.1, read as the reverse complement.
CCCCTCCCCCCCCCCCCCCAGCTCCGGGCACCATCTACTGCAGATGTTTCCGCCCTGGAGCTGCTTTCACTTTCACCTCACTCACTGCTGAGACCTTGCGCCATTTTAGCAGAAGGGCTGCTCTCTCTTCGGGATTGCTGGGTGCGGTATTCTCTGTATAGCCGTCTGTTCCAGCGCCATGCTTATACAGGACACTTGAGTATTCTACCTGTCTTTTGACTGTGTTAGTTAAGAAAATAAGTGTGTTACTGACAGAATAGATGGTACAATTATTCTGTGATATACATCCAGTACTGCTGTGCATTGTTATATCTTTCTGCATATACATATCTGCTATTGCCTGTCCAGTGCAGTATTATTGTTGTGTACATTATTCCTGCATTGTGTTTTTGTGTTTGTGACTGAGTGTGCGATATAGCTACTGTGTGTGCTCTATTTTTGCTATCACTATATTCTGAACCCTGTGAGGATAAGTGCATCATGGTCCACATTTATTTGTCTATAAATAGACATATATAGTGCTACACAGTCTATACATCTCAGTGTATTTTATTTCTGTTTGTGTCCTGCTTTTATTAGCGCATAAATCATGGGATTGGTATTACTATTGTTTGGCTATATTGTACTGTGTTCCCCACGGCTACATTCCTCATAATGTCTGCCACACAGGACAGAAATTCCGTGGACGCTCCTGCATCAGGCAGTGCAGCTCCCACAGATTTACCGGGAGGGGAACCTGCTGCTGGGGATGTGGGTACTGGGTCCCTTACATCTCCCACTCCACCTGTGGCCCCCATGGCCAACCAAGAGCCACCATGGGCCGCCTATTCTTGTAAAATACTTTGGTAACACGTCTTACGCCCCCTGTGGGACTGTCTGTGCCATTGCAGCCACAAATTGTCACTGTAGCTAATCCTTCTTGGGCGGACACACTATCTAACCAGATACAGGTTTTGAATAAATCCTTGGTTAAACAGAAGTCTACACCTCAGCCCTCATGGGCTAAGGGGCCCTCTAAGCGTGTGATTTTCTCCACTCTATCAACTCATGTTTCAGATACTTCTGATGAAGATGGGGCCTATACTGATCCGACTAATTCTGACTCAGCGGACTCTGATGGGGAGCATGTACCTCAGGTTAATGTCCCTGAATTAGTGGAAGCTATCAAAATAGTTCTCCAGATTGATGATGAAGCTGATCCCACTACTGCATCAAAAAAGCCTGATAAATTCAAGCATCAGAAGGTGGCAAAGGTAGTTTTTCCTCACTCTGACCTTTTAATTGACATACGTCAAGAGGCTTGGGTCTCCCCAGGAAAGAGGTTTGCCCTATCCAAGAAGATGTTGGCTCGTTTTCCTATCCCTGCGGAGTTAACTAACAAGTGGGAAAGTCCACCGTCAGTCGACTCGCACGTTGCACAGATCGTGGTTTCCTCTTCTTTGCCTGTCACCACTGTCACCTCCCTGAAGGAGCCCACAGATAAGCTTGTGGAGGGATGCCTGAAGTGTATTTATTCCCTAATTCACAGGCCCACTATTGCGGCCTCCTGGGCTTCAAATGCTATTATTGTGTGGGTCCAGGTACTGGAGGAAGACATTGCAAACAGTCTCTGTCTCATATTACCACCGCCTCCCATTATATTGAAGAGGCGTCCTCTGAGGCAGGTATTCTGGCGTCCAAAGCGTCCACTATGTCTATTTTGGCTCACCAGATTCTGTGGTTGCGGTCCTGGAAGGTGGACCTAGATTCCAAGAAGACTCGGGAGGTGCTCCCTTTTAAGGGAGACCTCCTTTTTGGAGAAGATCTTAATAAGATTGTGACTGACAAAGCCTCTGCTAGGACTGCGTGCCTTCCTAATACTACTACTTCTGCTCCGAAAGCTAAAGGTACTACTTTTCGTTTCTTTCGGACCTCAGGTAAATCAAAGGCTCAGGGGTACTCGAGCAAGCCTTGTACTTCCAAGACCGGTAAGCCCAAATCTAAACAGTCCCGGGCTGCCAGACAGCCTGCTATCAAACAGGTCAAGCCTGCAGCATGGCGAGGCGGGCCTCCCCCCTGGGTGACCCCAGAGTGGGAGGCCGACTCCTGCAGTTTACCCAGGTTTGGTTAAGGACCACTTCAGACGCGTGGGTGCAGGAAGTTGTCTCTCACGGGTACGCGGTCTCTTTCAAGAGACGTCCCCCTCACCAGTTCTGCGCAACGGTCATCCCATTGGACCTGTTGAAGGCGCAAGCTCTACACTTGGTTGTTAAATCACTCCTGGAGACAGCTGAAGGGCTGCTCTCTCTTCCAAACGGGGAGGAGCTACTACTCCCAAACGGGGAGGAGCTACTACTCAACCCTGTTTCTAGTACCGAAACCCAATGGGTCTTTCTGGCCTATTCTCAACCTCAGGTCACTGAACAAGTTTGTGAGAGTTTCCAAGTTCCGTATGGAAAAACTGCGCTCCATTGTACTGGCCATGGAATCTGGGGACTACATGGTATCCCTGGATATACAGGATGCTTGCCTGCATATACCTATTGACATTTTGCATCAGCAATATCTGCGGTTTGCCATTGGCAACCTCCATTATCAATTCAGGGCTTTGCCGCTTGGACTGACTATGGTCCCTCAGATTTTTACCAAGGTCATGGCCGTAATGACAGCTTATCTCCATCAACCGGGAATCAGGATCCTGCCGTATATGGACGACCTGCTGATCCTAGCAAGCTCCCAAGATGTCCTTCTGAGTCATCTCCAGCTGACGGTGCAATTCCTCACAGCCCACGGATGGCTGATCAATTGGAAAAAGTCCTCCCTGGATTCTGCACGGTGCATGGTGCGCCTGGGGGCCCTGCTGGATACGCACAGCCAGAGGCCGTTTCTGTCTCCAGAGGAGGCCCTGAGGCTTCAGGACAGGTTCAGATACTTTCTCTCTCGCCCAAAAGTGTCTTCACTCAGCGATGCAAGTACTAGGCCTGATGGTGTTGACTTTCAAAATGGTGGAGTATGCTCAATTTCATTCTCCCCCTCTCCAACGGTTAATCCTCTCCAATTGGGACGGTCTGCCTCGGCGGATCAGGTCTCAAATGATTATCCTGACCCCAGAGGTCTGCTTATCCCAGTCTTGGTGGCTCCAGGATCAACAGTTGAGCATGGGCCGTCCCTTCTGAATTCCCCACTGGGTCCTCTGACGATGAATGCCAGTCTGAGGGGCTGGGGCTCGGTGTTCGAACAACACACTCTCTGGGGTCAATGGACCAAGGAGGAATCTCTCTTTCCCATCAACATTCTGGAACTGCGGGCAGTGTTCAACACCTCAACACTAGCCCTGCCTCTGTTAAGGAACAGGCCAGTTCAAGTAAGGTTGGGAAAACACCACCGCGGTGGCGTACATAAATCGTCAAAGCGGCACTCGAAGCCGAAAAGCAATGATGGAAGTGTCCAGAATTCTTCAATGGGCGGAACGCCATCTGCCAGCAATATCGGCAGTGTTCATTCCGGGTGTCCTCAACTGGGAAGCGGATTTCCTCAGTCGTCAGGACGTACGCGCTAGAGAGTGGAGCCTTCATCTGGAGGTGTTTCAACTCCTAGTGGACAAGTGGGGCCTACCAGACGTAGACCTGATGGCGTCTCGACACAATCACAAAGTTCCGGTCTTCGGATCACAGACCAGGAATCCTTAAGCAGCGTTCGTGGACGCACTGGCAATTCCATGGAAATTTTGACTGCCATACGTGTTCCCTCCGGTGTCACTTCTGCCCAGGGTTCTGCGGAAGTTCAAGCAAGAAGGAGGAATACTACTTCTAGTCACTCCAGCGTGGCCCAGATGGCATTGGTTCTCAGACCTGCAGGGTCTATCGATGGAACATCCTCTACTACTACCTCAACGCCCAGACCCCCTCGTTCAGGGCCCTTGTGTCTACCTAGACCTGGCCAGACTGGCTTTGACGTCGTGGCTCTTGAAGCGTCACTCATGAAGTACAAAGGTTTCTCTGAGGTGGTCATCCATACTATGTTGAATAGCCCGTAAACCGGCTTTGGCTCTGATTTACTACAGGGTCTGGAACTCTTACTTCACCTGGTGTGCTGCTGAGAACTACGATGTATGCAAGTTCAGAACCTCATGGCTTCTGGCTTTTCTGCAACAGGGCCCGGATTTAGGCCTTCGTCTGGCCTCCCTCAAGGTTCATATTTCTGCCTTGTCGCTGCGGTTTCAGAAGAAAATTGCGTCTATTCCTCACATTCATACCTTCACTCAGGGTGTCTTGCAGATACAACCTCCCTATGTCCCTCCTGTGGCTCTATGGGATCTGTATGTTGTCCTTAATGCCCTGTAAGAGTCTCCCTTTGAGCCTCTTGATTCTGTGGACCTGAAATGGCTTACTATTAAGGTCCTGTTCCTGTTGGCTATTGCCTCTGCTAGAAGAGTGTCGGACTTAGGCGCTTTGTCCTGTCGTCCGCCCTTCCTGATATTTCATCGTGACCGGGCAGTTCTCCGTACTTGCCCTGGTTATCTGACTAAGGTGATGTCATCTTTCCACCTTATCCAAGAGATTGTGGTTTCGGCCTTTATCTCTGCTGGTTTGTCTTCCAAAGAGAGGTCTTTGAATGTGGTACGGGCTCTCCATATATATATGGAGAGGACTGCCTCCATTCGGAGATCTGATTCCCTCTTCGTACTGTTTGGTTTTCACAAACGTGGCTGGCCTGCAAACAAGCAAACTTTGGCCAGATGGATTAGAATGGTGACTGCACAAGCTTATGCGCAGGCTGGTCTCCCAGCTCCTGCTGCTATCAAGGCCCATTCTACTCTGTCTGTTGGACCTTCTTGGGCAGCTCACTTTGGCGCGTCCGCAGAATAATTGTGTAAGGCGTCTACGTGGTCCTCTGTGAACGCGTTCATCAGGTTCTATGCCTTTGATACTTCCGCCTCCCAGGATGCCTCCTTTGGACGCCGGGTTCTTGTGCCCGCTACAGTGCGCCCCCTCCATAGAGGAACTGCTTTAGGACATCCCCGATGTTAATCCCTGTGTAATACCAGTGTACCCCGCTGCCGAAAAGGAGATTTATGGTGGACTTAACCATTGTTAAATTTCTTTCTGCGAGGTACACTGGATTCCACAGGGCGCCCACCCTGATGCACTTAGCTTCTTTGGGTTTGTATGGCATTTGCTGCTGGTCCCTTCTCCTGTCGTGAGAACGTGGTTCTATGTGACTAATATCTACCATCTCTCTTACCTGCTACTGCATTGGACTGAGCTCCTGTGCACGGAGGAGGGGTTAAATAGAGGAGGCGGTGCGGTGCATCCTGGGAACAGTCAAAGTTTTTAGCCTGTTGGTGCCTCGGATCAAGATCCAATTCTACACCCGATGTTATTCCTTGTGGAATCCAGTGTACCTCGCAGAAAGATATTTAGCAATGGTAAGTCTACCATAAATCTCCTTATTTCATGCACTTCTTTCATTTGAAAGAGTGGTACGGTACATCATTTTCATCACAAGAGAACATTGTTCTATTTTTAGAATCTGAAACAAGAAGTAGAGGAAGGAAGTTAAAAACCCTTTTATTTTTTTAATTTTTTTTTAATTTTTTTTTACATGCTTTGAGATAATAAACCTGGTTAATTATTCGTCTATAACCAGAAGATACAGTAAATGTATTATTTTAATAGTTATTGGCCTTCCCTACAGAAAATCTTAAACTGTTTCACTGTTCTTTTCTGTGATGAAATAGAACATATTTGTTCCTGATCTTTATGGTATTGTTTAGATATTTCCATATGAAAAAATGAATTCACAAGGCCTAATTAAATGACTGCTGTTCCCTCATGTGTTTGGATAAATCCTGTATAATTCAATGGAATCAGTTTAGAATGTCTCAATGGTTTTTCTGAGTGACTAAATGTTTTTTTCCATCCTTGGCTTGCTGAGCAATTGAACCATACCATTTCCATGACTATTTTCCCTGTGCTGTGTAGCTACTTATACACATCGGTAGGAACATCTGATGTATTACAGCGACACTGGCAGGAATTATAATTTACATAACCAACATCACCTGTTTATGAGAAAGCAGTAATGTTGCTGGAATGGTTATCAAATGTTAGTAAAAAAATATACTTTGTGCCATTAAAACATTAGTTCAGTAAACAGTGATACCTCCTGTACTACAGTACTAAACTTCACACGGTATTCACCTCTCTAATGATTTCAGTCCAGAATCCTTTTTCTTGTCCTCTCTTCCTCTAGATGCTATTATTTTTATTTTTAATATTCTAAGATCGATAGTCTTTAAATGTATATGTAGTGTGTGTGTGTGTGTGTGTGTGTGTGTGTGTGTGTGTGTGTGTGTAAAGTCGAACTCACTTTTTCTCCGTCAGGGTCCACAGGTTATCCACAGGATAACAATGGGATATGATGAAGCAACAGCGGATTTGCACCAATTGGTCAAAGCTTTTCCGGCCTCCCACCATGCAAAGGGCCCATCCATATATACCTTCCTTGCTCAGGCAAATCAGTTTTTGGTTTGGTGTGGCAGGAGCCGGACCATGGTCAGAGGGCTACTGGTTTTTAGCAGCCCTAAGCTTTCTTATTTTATTTTTATAGTCTTACTATTTTTTCTTGAGCAATCTTTCTAAACAGCGTCTTAGAAAGAAAGAGTCGCTCCAACAACTCTCCGCAGGGGCGCAACAACGCTTACCCACGAGTACAGTGCGGTTTCGGCGGGCGTCTGTGTCGGATATACTAGCAGGTCCAGCAGATGTTACCAGGCTGTGGCCGGAGCACGGGCAGAAGGTAAGGCATCAATTCCACTTAGTAGGGGAATATGGACACAGCCACACTGTTTTGGGAGGAGACTACCAAACAGTCGCTGACGCGGCTGCCACCATGGATGCACCAGCGCTATGCCTTAGGGATCAGACGCTCCATGAATAGTATGAGGCCGCGATCACTAGGGTTGATGTCAACAGTGCGGAGTTAGACGCTCTCCTGGTTGCCCCTCCCTCCAGTTCATGACCAGTTTCCTCTGAGTCTCCCGCCATGAACTATTTCTCGCTTCCGTCTCAGACTCTGTACACGAAGGGGACCCAGACGCAGCATAGGCGGCTGTGTGACTGGTGCGTCGGTGTTTACTGAGCGTCTGTTCACTATAGGTTCATGGAGTGGCAGTGTACACTAGTAGCATCTTGATCCACTCCACATTCGCTAACGTATTGATCGGTCCTGTAAGCGAGGTGAGTCTCCCTGTATCCCACTCTATTCGGTACGGGTAATACAGCACTAAGTCTCTATCTACCCTTTTGAGTACGAATAGTTAGATAAGTGCCTATTGCATATGAGTCTGTATACATTTACTGTTTTCTTTTGCAATTGCGTCTGAATACGTTAGATCTGTTTAAACATGATGCAGTAATATGTTCTCCTACATACTTAAAATGTAGTTAATGATATGCTCATATTGCTGCTTATACTAATGTATAACATGTGACTGACTGGTAGTGTGATTGCTGACTTTACTACATTTCTGTCAGTTTATTCCGATCCTCAATGTTGGTGCATGGTTAGGGTCGGATTGTGTGTCACTTTAAGAAGTTTAAAGTGATTACAGTCACAAACTGTGTAGTGCACTGTGAATGTGTTGATTATTTATCATGTCTAAGAGCGGCAAAGGTGAGGAAGGTTCACTCACAGCAACACCAACACTCATATCATGTTTATCTTGCAAAGCTGTGTTATCTTCTCAGGATCTGGTTCAGGATGGTTTGTGAGCAAATTGTTTTAGCTTTCACCATGGGTTAATGAACAATACAAGGCAGATTCAGGTGCAGATGGATCCACCTTGGGCTATGTTTGCACAGACTTTATCCAGTATAGCTGAACGGATAATTCCTCCAACTCCTGTACCAGGGATAGGTTACACTATTAACCCTTACATGCAGCTCCCCACCTATGGTGTATCATTTCCAGCAGCAGCCTCTCAAAAGAAACAAGCTGATAAGATGGTGGTAAGTAAATCTTCACCCTCACAGGCTACACATGATTCAGATGAGGATTCATCGGAAGATGAAAGCTCACTAAATTATACTTCGGCATACAAAGAGGAGGAGGAAGGTCTCAGCTCAGTGGATATAGCTGAGTTAATTAAAGCAATGAAAGCCATTCTATCTTTAGAGGATTCAGCAGAGCCTGTGTTAAAAACCAAGGTACCTGTGTTTAAACGTCCCAAAACAGTTAAGACTGAGTTTCCAGGGTCAGATCAGCTGACGGAAATTATGGAAGAGACTTGGGCTATGCCCAATAAGAAGTTTAGAATTCCTAAGAAATGGAATGCCAATTATCCTCTTTCAGCTGGGGATTGTTTGAAAAGGGAGGTGGCTCGACGTGATGGAGTATCCACAATTCCACTTGAGGCCTCTGCAGCGTCTGATTCTTGCCAAATGGAATGGGTTGCATCAGACAATAAAAACACAGACCATGCTTCTTACGATAGAAGTAAGAAGGTCATTAGCCTGGTGGCTACAGACATCCCATCTGGACAAGGGTAGACCTTTTTGGATATCAGATTGGGAAATTCTGACAACAGATGCCAGTCTCCAGGGCTGGGGAGCAGTGTCAGGAAGGTTGTGTTTTCAGGGGCAATGGACCAAGAAAGAAAGTTGCCTACCAATAAATATATTGGAACTTCGGGCCATATACATGGCACTGATTCAGGCAAAGGACATTCTTCGGGGAAAACCAGTCCAGATCCGCTCGGACAATGCAACGGCAGTAGTGTACCTTAACCATCAGGGAGGAACTCGCAGCCGAAAAGCGATGAAGGAGGTAAGTTGCATACTAAAGTCAGCAGAACTTCATCATCCAGCCTTGTCCGCAGTGTTTGTTCCGGGAGTCCTAAACTGGGAAACTGACTTTCTCAGTCGACATGCCATTCAGGCAAGCGAATGGTCTCTACACCCGGAAGTCTTCCAGACTCTAGTAAACAAGTGGGGGTTGCCAGAGATAGATCTCATGGCGTCCCGGCTAAACAACAAAGTGCTCGCATACGGGTCAAGAACAAAGGATCCCAGAGTGATCTTTGTGAATGCGCTGTCGGTGAGATGGGATTTTTATCTGGCTTATGTGTTTCCTCCAATAATCCTATTACCCAGGGTGGTGAGAAATAAAAAGCAAGGAAAAAGTGCTGTGATACTAATAGCTCGATCTGGATTAACTGTCTTTGACAGCGTGGCTCCTGAAACCTCTATCCTGAAGTCAAGAGGATTCTCACAACAGGTAATTCAAACTATGCTCAGAGCTAGGAAACCTTCCTCAGCTCGCATTTATCACCGAATATGGCAAAACTATATTCATTGGTGCAGTGAACGGAAAGTGGACCCGAAGTCTGTCAGAGTTTCCAGGGTCTTAGCATTACTTCAGGCAGGAATGGATAAAGGTTTGAAGGTGGCTTCCTTGAGCGTGCAAGTGTCTGCATTGACTGTGTGGTTCCAAAAGAAAATTGCCAATTTACAGGATGTGTGTACTTTTTCTCCAGGGAATGCTGCACATTCAACCTCCTTTTATTCCTCCTACAGTGCCTTGGGACTTAGGTCTAGTCCTGAAAGCCCTTCAAGTTGCCCCGTTTGAACCACTTAATAAAGTGGATCTTAAATGGTTGACCGCTAAAGTTCTCTTTCTACTGGCTATGGAGTCAGCTAGAAGAGTATCAGATTTAGGGGCATTATCATGTCATTCCCCATTTTTAATTTTTTATCCAGACAAAGCAGTTCTCAGAACTAGATCTGGGTATCTTCCGAAGGTAGTGTCTAAATTCCACCTTAATGAATAAATTGTTGTCCCAGCTTTCCAGGTACCGGGCATTTGTGAGGGAGATGCATCACTGGACGTGGTCCGTGCATTAAGTTTCTACATGGATCGTACCAGTGCCATCAGAAAGACAGTCTCTCTTCATTCTCTACGGATTTCACAAGAGAGGATGGCCTGCTGACGAGCAGACACTGGCAAGATGGCTTCGGATGACAATTTCAGAAGCCTATTCTCAGGCTGATCTCCCTGTTCCGGCTAATGTCTCTGCTCACTCTACTCGTAAGGTAGGTCCATCATAGGCAGCACAACGTGGTGCTTCAGCAGAACAGATATGTAAGGCAGCCACATGGTCTTCCATTAACACATTCATTAGACATTATGCCTTGGATACCTTTGCCTCTCATGACGCTGAATTCAGGCGACGGATTCTCCTGTCCAATCAGGAGCGTCCACACCACTAAATTGCTTTGGGAAATCCCATTGTTATCCTGTGGATAACCTGTGGACCCTACCAGAGAAATATACGTTATGGTAAGAACTTACCGTTGATAACGGTATTTCTCCTAAGTCCCACCCTGACGCACCTGATTTGAGGAACATTTTACTCACCAACCTCTTCCTTCTTGTACGGAAGGGTGTGCATATGTGTTCTTATCGCCTAATTAGGGCTATCTATGATGCTCCTGCCTTGAGCTTTGGAATACAACTAATTTGCCTGAGCAAGAAGGCGGGGATATATGGACGGACCCGTTGCATGCTGGGAGGCCGGAAAAGCTTTGACCGATTGGTGCAAATCCGCTGTCGCTTTATCATATCCTACTATTATCCTGTGGATCCTGTGGACTTAGGAGAAATAATGTTATCAACGGTAAGTTCTTACCATAACGTATATATTTTACACCACAGGCAGGTTACTCAGTTTCATGCAGGATTAGCAGGTCAGGTTTAACAGGCAGTTTAAAAACAGCAACAGAAATTACAGCACAACAGGGTACAGTCTTCTCAATGAAATTGATACTAATGTAGTCCCCAAACAGCCCTCCTATTGACTGGCCAACTACTTCAGCATCAGGAGCAGTTTCCCAGTGTATCTGCTGCTTCTTTTACTAGGCTCACACAGGTGATTGTAATCATGCTTGCTGCTCAGCTTTGCACACAGAATACCTGGCATGGATTGTCTCAGACTCTGGTGGTTATTCAGAGTTGTTAGCAATTTGCCAAAACCATGTTGCACTGCAGGTGGGTCAGATGTAAAGAAACACTGTCTCCTTTATTGTTAACTGCAATTAAGGTTTCAGTTTGAACATATCCAACCCAAATCTAATCTCTTTGTACATCTTCCCCACCTGCAGTGCAGCATGATTTTGCTCAATTGCTGACTTTTTTTTTTTTTTTTTTTTTGCTGACAACTCTGGATAACCCCCTTTTGCTGCTCCATAACCGCTGAAACACACCACCAGCCCTAAAGGAAGTAAATTGTCCCTTTCTTTTTTACTTGCTGTACTTTTTGAACTGTATGCACTTAAGACACTTTACAGGTTATATGTGTTTGTGGTTACTGAAAAACTATGTGATATATTTAATATAGACATTAAAGTATATTTCTCTGACGTCCTAGTGGATGCTGGGGACTCCGAAAGGACCATGGGGAATAGCGGCTCCGCAGGAGACTGGGCACAAAAGTAAAAGCTTTAAGACTACCTGGTGTGCACTGGCTCCTCCCCCTATGACCCCCCTCCAAGCCTCAGTTAGATTTTTGTGCCCGAACGAGAAGGGTGCAGTCTAGGTGGCTCTCCTGAGCTGCTTAGAAAAAAGTTTAGTTTTAGGTTTTTTATTTTCAGTGAGACCTGCTGGCAACAGGCTCACTGCATCGAGGGACTAAGGGGAGAAGAAGCGAACTCACCTGCGTGCAGAGTGGATTGGGCTTCTTAGGCTACTGGACATTAGCTCCAGAGGGACGATCACAGGCCCAGCCATAGATGGGTCCCAGAGCCGCGCTGCCGTCCCCCTTACAGAGCCAGAAGAGCAGAAGAGGTCCGGAAAAATCGGCGGCAGAAGACGTCCTGTCTTCAATAAGGTAGCGCACAGCACCGCAGCTGTGCGCCATTGCTCTCAGCACACTTCACACTCCGGTCACTGAGGGTGCAGGGCGCTGGGTGGGGGCCCCCTGAGACGCAATATAAACACCTTAGGGGGCAAAAAATGCATCACATATAGCTCCTGGGCTATATGGATGCATTTAACTCATGCCTGTTTTTCCATAAAAAAGCGGGAGAACGGCCGCCGAGAAGGGGGCGGAGCCTATCTCCTCAGCACACTGGCGCCATTTTTCCTCACAGCTCCGTTGGAGGGAAGCTCCCTGACTCTCCCCTGCAGTCCTGCACTACAGAAACAGGGTAAAACAAGAGAGGGGGGGCACTAATTTGGCAGATAAATCTATACAGCAGCTATATAAGGGAAAAACACTTATATAAGGTTATCCCTGTATATATATAGCGCTCTGGTGTGTGCTGGCAAACTCTCCCTCTGTCTCCCCAAAGGGCTAGTGGGGTCCTGTCCTCTATCAGAGCATTCCCTGTGTGTGTGCTGTGTGTCGGTACGTTGTGTCGACATGTATGAGGAGGAAAATGGTATGGAGGCGGAGCAATTGCCTGTATTAGTGATGTCACCCCCTAGGGAGTCGACACCTGACTGGATGGTCTTATGGAAGGAATTACGTGATAGTGTCAGCACTTTACAAAAGACTGTTGACGACATGAGACAGCCGGCAAATCAGTTAATACCTGTACAGGCGTCTCAAACACCGTCAGGGGCTCTAAAGCGCCCGTTACCTCAGGTGGTCGACACAGACCCAGACACGGACACTGACTCCAGTGTCGACGGTGAGGAAACAAACGTATTTTCCAGTAGGGCCACACGTTACATGATCACGGCAATGAAGGAGGTTTTGAACATTTCTGATACTACAAGTACCACAAAAAAGGGTATTATGTGGGGTGTGAAAAAACTACCCGTAGTTTTTCCTGAATCAGATGAATTAAATGAGGTGTGTGATGAAGCGTGGGTTTCCCCCGATAAAAAACTGCTAATTTCTAAAAAATTATTGGCATTATACCCTTTCCCGCCAGAGGTTAGGGCGCGTTGGGAAACACCCCCTAGGGTAGATAAGGCGCTCACACGCTTATCAAAACAAGTGGCGTTACCGTCTCCTGATACGGCCGCCCTCAAGGAACCAGCTGATAGGAAGCTGGAAAATATCCTAAAAAGTATATACACACATACTGGTATTATACTGCGACCAGCAATCGCCTCAGCCTGGATGTGCAGTGCTGGGGTGGCTTGGTCGGATTCCCTGACTGAAAATATTGATACCCTGGACAGGGACAATATATTATTGACTATAGAGCATTTAAAGGATGCATTTCTATATATGAGAGATGCACAGAGGGATATTTGTACTCTGGCATCAAGAGTAAGTGCGCTGTCCATTTCTGCCAGAAGAAGGTTATGGACGCGACAGTGGTCAGGTGATGCGGATTCCAAACGGCATATGGAAGTATTGCCGTATAAAGGGGAGGAGTTATTTGGGGTCGGTCTATCGGACCTGGTGGCCACGGCAACGGCTGGGAAATCCACCTTTTTACCCCAGGTCACCTCTCAGCAGAAAAAGACACCGTCTTTTCAGGCTCAGTCCTTTCGTCCCCATAAGGGCAAGCGGGCAAAAGGCCACTCGTATCTGCCCCGGGGCAGAGGAAGGGGAAAAAGACTGCAGCAGACAGCCTCTTCCCAGGAACAGAAGCCCTCCCCCGCTTCTGCCAAGTCCTCAGCATGACGCTGGGGCCTTACAAGCGGACTCAGGCACGGTGGGGGCCCGTCTCAAGAATTTCAGCGCGCAGTGGGCTCACTCGCAAGTGGACCCCTGGATTCTGCAGGTAGTATCTCAGGGGTACAAATTGGAATTCGAGACGTCTCCCCCTCGCCGGTTCCTGAAGTCTGCTTTACCAACGTCTCCCCCCGACAGGGAGGCGGTATTGGAAGCCATTCACAAGCTGTATTCCCAGCAGGTGATAATCAAGGTACCCCTCCTACAACAGGGAAAGGGGTATTATTCCACGCTGTTTGTGGTACCGAAGCCGGACGGCTCGGTGAGACCTATTTTAAATCTGAAATCCTTGAACACTTACATACAAAGGTTCAAATTCAAGATGGAATCACTCAGAGCAGTGATAGCGAACCTGGAAGAAGGGGACTATATGGTGTCTCTGGACATCAAGGATGCTTACCTCCATGTCCCAATTTGCCCTTCTCACCAAGGGTACCTCAGGTTTGTGGTACAGAACTGTCACTATCAGTTTCAGACGCTGCCGTTTGGATTGTCCACGGCACCCCGGGTCTTTACCAAGGTAATGGCCGAAATGATGGTTCTTCTTCGAAGAAAAGGCGTCTTAATTATCCCTTACTTGGACGATCTCCTGATAAGGGCAAGGTCCAGAGAACAGTTAGAGGTCGGAGTAGCACTATCTCAAGTAGTACTACGACAGCACGGATGGATTCTAAATATTCCAAAATCGCAGCTGATTCCGACGACACGTCTGCTGTTCCTAGGGATGATTCTGGACACAGTACAGAAAAAGGTGTTTCTCCCGGAGGAGAAAGCCAGGGAGTTATCCGACCTAGTCAGGAACCTCCTAAAACCAGGCCAAGTGTCAGTGCATCAATGCACAAGGGTCCTGGGAAAAATGGTGGCTTCTTACGAAGCGATTCCATTCGGCAGATTCCACGCAAGAACTTTTCAGTGGGATCTGCTGGACAAATGGTCCGGATCGCATCTTCAAATGCATCAGCGGATAACCCTGTCTCCAAGGACAAGGGTGTCTCTCCTGTGGTGGTTGCAGAGTGCTCATCTTCTAGAGGGCCGCAGATTCGGCATTCAGGACTGGGTCCTGGTGACCACGGATGCCAGCCTGAGAGGCTGGGGAGCAGTCACACAGGGAAGAAATTTCCAGGGCTTGTGGTCAAGCATGGAAACGTCACTTCACATAAATATCCTGGAACTAAGGGCCATTTACAATGCCCTAAGTCAGGCAAGGCCTCTGCTTCAGGGTCAGCCGGTGCTGATCCAGTCGGACAACATCACGGCAGTCGCCCACGTAAACAGACAGGGCGGCACAAGAAGCAGGAGGGCAATGACGGAAGTTGCAAGGATTCTTCGCTGGGCGGAAAATCATGTGATAGCACTGTCAGCAGTGTTCATTCCGGGAGTGGACAACTGGGAAGCAGACTTCCTCAGCAGACACGATCTCCACCCGGGGGAGTGGGGACTTCACCCAGAAGTCTTCCACATGATTGTGAACCGTTGGGAAAAACCAAAGGTGGACATGATGGCGTCCCGCCTCAACAAAAAACTGGACAGATATTGCGCCAGGTCAAGGGACCCTCAGGCAATAGCTGTGGACGCTCTGGTAACACCGTGGGTGTACCAGTCAGTGTATGTGTTCCCTCCTCTGCCTCTCATACCCAAGGTACTGAGAATCATAAGAAGGAGAGGAGTAAGGACTATACTCGTGGCTCCGGATTGGCCAAGAAGGACTTGGTACCCGGAACTTCAAGAGATGCTCACGGAAGACCCGTGGCCTCTACCTCTAAGAAAGGACCTGCTCCAGCAGGGACCATGTCTGTTCCAAGACTTACCGCGGCTGCGTTTGACGGCATGGCGGTTGAACGCCGGATCCTGAAGGAAAAAGGCATTCCGGATGAAGTCATCCCTACCCTGATCAAAGCCAGGAAGGATGTAACTGTGCAACATTATCACCGTATTTGGCGTAAATATGTTGCGTGGTGTGAGGCCAGGAAGGCCCCTACAGAGGAATTTCAACTGGGTCGTTTCCTGCATTTCCTGCAAACAGGACTGTCTATGGGCCTAAAATTAGGGTCCATTAAGGTTCAAATTTCGGCCCTGTCAATATTCTTCCAAAAAGAACTAGCTTCAGTTCCTGAAGTTCAGACGTTTGTCAAGGGGGTACTGCATATACAGCCTCCTTTTGTGCCTCCAGTGGCACCTTGGGATCTCAATGTAGTTTTGGGGTTCCTAAAATCACATTGGTTTGAACCACTCACCACTGTGGACTTAAAATATCTCACATGGAAAGTGGTAATGCTGTTAGCCCTGGCCTCAGCCAGGCGTGTCTCAGAATTGGCGGCTTTATCCTATAAAAGCCCTTACCTAATTTTTCATACGGACAGGGCAGAATTGAGGACTCGTCCTCAATTTCTCCCTAAGGTGGTTTCAGCATTTCACTTAAACCAGCCTATTGTGGTGCCTGCGGCTACTAGGGACTTGGAGGATTCCAAGTTGCTGGACGTAGTCAGGGCCCTGAAAATATATGTTTCCAGGACGGCTGGAGTCAGAAAATCTGACTCGCTGTTTATCCTGTATGCACCCAACAAGCTGGGTGCTCCTGCTTCTAAGCAGACTATTGCTCGTTGGATTTGTAGTACAATTCAGCTTGCACATTCTGTGGCAGGCCTGCCACAGCCAAAATCTGTAAAAGCCCATTCCACACGGAAAGTGGGCTCATCTTGGGCGGCTGCCCGAGGGGTCTCGGCTTTACAACTTTGCCGAGCAGCTACTTGGTCAGGGGCAAACACGTTTGCTAAATTCTACAAATTTGATACCCTGGCTGAGGAGGACCTGGAGTTCTCTCATTCGGTGCTGCAGAGTCATCCGCACTCTCCCGCCCGTTTGGGAGCTTTGGTATAATCCCCATGGTCCTTTCGGAGTCCCCAGCATCCACTAGGACGTCGGAGAAAATAAGAATTTACTTACCGATAATTCTATTTCTCATAGTCCGTAGTGGATGCTGGGCGCCCATCCCAAGTGCGGATTGTCTGCAATACTTGTACATAGTTATTGTTACAAAAAATCGGGTTATTATTGTTGTGAGCCATCTTTTCAGAGGCTCCTCTGTTATCATGCTGTTAACTGGGTTCAGATCACAAGTTGTACGGTGTGATTGGTGTGGCTGGTATGAGTCTTACCCGGGATTCAAAATCCTTCCTTATTGTGTACGCTCGTCCGGGCACAGTATCCTAACTGAGGCTTGGAGGGGGGTCATAGGGGGAGGAGCCAGTGCACACCAGGTAGTCTTAAAGCTTTTACTTTTGTGCCCAGTCTCCTGCGGAGCCGCTATTCCCCATGGTCCTTTCGGAGTCCCCAGCATCAACTACGGACTATGAGAAATAGAATTATCGGTAAGTAAATTCTTATTTTCTATTGCACTTTATTGTGAACAGCCATCATTCTTTAGAAAATAGCACTACTGTATTTTGTATTACAGGTTGAGTCTCCCTTATCCAAAATGCTTGGGACCAGAGGTATTTTGGATATGGGATTTTTCCGTATTTTGGAATAATTGCATACCATAATGAGATATCATGGTGATGGGACCTAAATCTAAGCACAGAATGCATTTATGTTACATATACACCTTATACACACAGCCTGAAGGCAATTTTAGCCAATATTTTTTTTTCTCTAACGTCCTAGTGGATGCTGGGGACTCCGTCAGGACCATGGGGATTAGCGGGCTCCGCAGGAGACAGGGCACATCTAAAAAAGCTTTTAGGTCACATGGTGTGTACTGGCTCCTCCCCCTATGACCCTCCTCCAAGCCTCAGTTAGGTTTTTGTGCCCGTCCGAGAGGGTGCAATCTAGGTGGCTCTCTTAAAGAGCTGTTTAGAAAAGTTTTTTTTTAGGTTTCTAATCAGTGATTCCTGCTGGCGACAGGATCACTGCAACGAGGGACTTAGGGGAGAGACTTGCAACTCACCTGCGTGCAGGAGGATTGAAGTCTTAGGCTACTGGACACTGAGCTCCAGAGGGAGTCGGAACACAGGTCAGCCTGGGGTTCGTCCCGGAGCCGCGCCGCCGATCCCCCTTACAGACGCTGAAGAACGGCAGAACGGAGGTCCGGAAACAGGCGGCAGAAGACTCCTCAGTCTTCATGAAGGTAGCGCACAGCACTGCAGCTGTGCGCCATTGTTGCTACACGGCTCACTGATCTCGGTCACGGAGGGTGCAGGGCGCTGCTGGGGGCGCCCTGGGCAGCAATATAGATTACCTTAGAGGCAAATAAATACATCACATATAGCCATTAAGGCTATATGTATGTATTTAACCCAGGCCAGTTTTCCTAATAACCGGGAGAAAAACCCGCCGAGAAAGGGGCGGAGCTTATTCTCCTCAGCACTCAGCGCCATTTTCCTGACCAGCTCCGCTGGTGAGGAAGGCTCCCACTCTCCCCTGCACTACAGAAACAGGGTTAAAGAGAAGGGGGGCATAAATTGGCGATATAATTATATATTAAGAGCGCATATATATATAGAAACAACACCTTCTAGGGTTGTTATATACATTATGGCGCTTTTGGTGTGTGCTGGCAAACTCTCCCTCTGTCTCCCCAAAGGGCTAGTGGGTCCTGTCCTCTATCAGAGCATTCCCTGTGTGTGTGCAGTAGGTCGGTACGTGTGTGTCGACATGTATGAGGAAAATGTTGGTGAGGAGACGGAGAAAATTGCCTGTAATGGTGATGTCACTCTCTAGGGAGTCGACACCGGAATGGATGGCTTATTTAGGGAATTACGTGATAATGTCAACACGCTGCAAGCCGGTTGACGACATGAGACAGCCGGCGGACAAATTAGTATCGGTCCAGGCGTCTCAGACACCGTCAGGGGCTTGTAAAAATGCCCATTTACCTCAGTCGGTCGACAGACACTGACACGGACACTGACCCCAGTGTCGACGGTGAAGAAACAAACGTATTTTTCCTTTAGGGCCACAAGTTACATGTTAAGGGCAATGAAGGAGGTGTTACATATTTCTGATACCACAAGTACCACAAATAAGGGTATTTTGTAGGGTGGGAATAAACTACTTGTAGTTTTGCCTGAATCAGATAAATTAAATGAAGTGTGTGATGATACGTGGGGTTCCTCCGATAGAAAGTTATGGGCGGTATACCCTTTCCCGCCAGAAGTAAGGGCGAGTTGGAAAACACACCTTAGGGTGGATAAGGCGCTCACACGCTTATAAAAAACATGGCGTTACCGTTTCCAGATACGGCCACCCTCAAGGAGCCAGCTGATAGGAAGCTGGAAAATATCATAACAGTATATACACACATACTGGTATTATACTACGACCAGCAATCGCCTCAGCCTGGATGTGCAGCGCTGAGGGGGCTTGGTCGGATTTCCTGACTGAAAATTTTGATACCCTTGACAGGGACAGGATTTTATTGTCTATAGAGCATTTTAAGGATGCATTTCTATATATGCGTGATGCGCAGAGGCATATTTGCATTCTGGCATCAAGAGTAAATGTGATGTACATATCTGCCAGACGAAGACACGACAGTGGTCAGGTGAGGCAGATTCCAGACGGCATATGGAAGTATTGCCGTATAAAGGGGCGGTCCATTGGATCTGGTGGCCATGGCAACAGCTGAAAAATCCACCTTTTGTTACCCCGAGTCACATATTGGCAGAAAAGGACACAGTCTTTCAGTCTCAGTCCTTTCGTCCTCATACGGGCAGGCGGGCAAAGGCCAGTCATATCTGCCCAGGGGTAGAGGAAAGGGAAGAAGACTGCAGCAAGCAGCTCATTCCCAGGAACAGAAGCTCCTCACGGCTTCTGCCAAGTCCGCAGCATAACGCTGGGGCCGTACAAGCGGACTCAGGTGCGGTAGGGGGTCATCTCAAGAGTTTCAGCAACACTCGCAAGGGAACTCCGGGATCCTACATGTAATATCCCAGGTGTACATTGGAAATTCGAGACGTCTCCCCCTCACACAATTCACAGGCTGTATTCCCAGCAGGTGATAATCAAAGTACCCTTCTTACAACAAGGAAGGGGGTAGTATTCCACACTATATTGTGGTACTGAAGCCAACCGGCTCGGTGAGATCTGAAATATTTGAACACTTACATACAAGCGTTCAAATCAAGATGGAGTCACTCGGAGCAGTGATAGCGAACCAGGAAGTAGGGGACGATATGGTGTCACTGGATATCAGGGACGCTTACCTACAGGTCCAAATTTGCCCTTCTCACCAAGGGTACTTCAGGTTCCTGGTACAGAACTGTCACTATCAGTTCAGACGCGGCCGTTTGGATTGTCCACGGCGCCCCGGGTCTTTACCAAGGTAATGACCGGAATGATGATTTTTCTTAAAAGAAACATGGACGCTTTCCTGATAAGGGCAAGGTCCAGAGAACAGTTGGAGGTCGGAGTAGCACTATCTTAAGTAGTTCTACGACAGCACGAGGGGATTCTAAATATTCCAAAATCGCAGCTTTTTCCGACGACACGTCTACTGTTCCTAGGGATGATTCTGGACACAGTCCAGAAAAACGTGTTTCTCCCAGTGGAGAAAGCCAGGGAGTTATCCGAGCTAATCGGGATCCTCCTAAAACCAGGAAAAGTGTCAGTGCATCATTGCACAAGAGTCCTGGTAAAAATGGTGGCTTATTACGAAGCAATTCCATTCGGCAGATTTCCCGCAAGAACTCTTCAGTGGGATCTGCTGGACAAATGGTCCGGATCGCATCCTCAGATGCATCAGCGGATAACCCTATATCCAAGGACAAGGGTGTCTCTCCTGTGGTGATTACAGAGTGCTCATCTTCTAGAGGGCCGCAAATTCGGCATTCAGGATTGGATGCCGGTGACCACGGAGGCCAGCCTGAGAGGCTGGGGAACAGTCACACAGGGAAAAAATTTCCAGGGAAGTGTGATTAAGTCTGGAGAATTCTCTCCGCATAAATAAGCTTAGAGCAAATTATAATGTTCTAAACTTAGCTAGACCTCTGCTTCAAGGTCAGCCGGTATTGATCCAGTGGGATAACATCACGGCAGTCGCCCACGTAAACAGAAAGGGCGGCACAAGAAGCAGGAGGGCAGTGACAAAACTGCAAGGATTTTTCGCTAGGCGGAAAAT
This sequence comes from Pseudophryne corroboree, assembly GCF_028390025.1. Taxonomy (NCBI): domain Eukaryota; kingdom Metazoa; phylum Chordata; class Amphibia; order Anura; family Myobatrachidae; genus Pseudophryne; species Pseudophryne corroboree. The sequence continues at coordinate 1,030,801,665 of NC_086444.1, read as the reverse complement.
CATGTGATAGCACTGTCAGCAGTGTTCTTTCCGGGAGTGGACGACTGGGAAGCAGACTTCCTCAGCAGGCATGACCTCCACCCGGGAGAGTGGAAACTTCATAGGGAAGTTTTTCAACATGATTGTGGACCGTTGGCAAAGACCAAAGGTGGACATGATGGCGTCCCGCCCGAACAAAAAACGGGACAGGTATTCCGCCAGGTCATGAGACCTTCAGGCGATAGCTGTGGATGTTCTGGTAACACCGTGGGTGTACCAGTCAGTGTATGTGTTCCCTCCTCTGTTTCTCATAACCAAGGTATTGAGAATTATAAGACATAGAGGAGTATGAACTATACTAGTGGCTCCGGATTGGCCAAGAGGGACTTGGTACCCGGAACTTCAAGAAATGCTCACAGAGGACTAAGGGCCTGGGGAGCTAAGAAGGGACTTGCTTCAGCAAGTACCATGTCTATTCCAAGACTTACCGCGGCTGCGTTTGACGGCATGGCGGTTGAATGCCGGATCCTGAAGGGAAAAGGCATTCCATAAGAGGTCATACCTACCCTGGTCAAAGCCAGGAAGGAGGTGACCGCACAACGTCATCACCACATGTGGTGAAAATATGTTGCGTGGGTGAGGCCAGGAAGGCTCCACGACGGAAATTCAACTAGGTCGATTTCTACACTTCCTGAAAACAGGAGTGTTTTGGGCCTCAAATTGGGGTTCATTAACATTTAAATTTCGGCCCTGTAGATTTTCTTCCAGAAAGAATTGACTTCAGTTCCTGAAGTCCAGATTGTAAAGGGTGTATTGCATATACAGCTTTTTTGTGCCTCTAGGGGCACCGTGAGTTTTCAACATAGTGTTGGGATTTCTTAAAATCATATTGGTTTGAACAGCTCAAATCTGTGGATTTGAAATATCTCACATGGAAAGTGACCATGCTGTTGACCAATATCTCACATGGGAAGTGACCATGTGTTAGCCCTGGCCTCGGCCAGGCGATTGTCAGAATGGGCGGCTTTGTCTTACAAAAGCCCATATTAAAATTTTCCATTTGAACAGGGCAGAACTGGGACTCGTCTCCAGTTTCTTCCTAAAGGGGTGTCAGCGTTTTCACCTGAAACAACCTGTTGTGGTGCCTGCGGCTACTAGGGACTTGGAGGACTCCAAGTTACTAGACGTTGTCAGAGCCCTAAAAATATATATATATATATATATATAGTTAGGACGGCTGGAGTCAGAAAGTCTGACTTGCTGTTTATATTGTATGCACCCAACAAGCTGGGTGCTCCTGCTTCTAAGCAGTCTATTGCACGCTGGATTTGTAGTACAATTCAGCTTGCACATTCTGTGGCAGGCCTGCCACAGCCGAAATATGTAGATGCCCATTCCACAAGGAAGGGGGCTCATCCTGGGCGGCTGCCCGAGGAGTCTCGGCATTACAACTTTGCCGAGCAGCTACGTGGTCAGGGGAGAACACGTTTGTAAAATTTTACAAATTTGATACTCTGGCTAAGGAGGACCTGGAGTTCTCTCATTCGGTGCTGCAGAGTCATCCGCACTCTCCCGCCCGTTTGGGAGCTTTGGTATAATCCCCATGGTCCTGACGGAGTCCCCAGCATCCACTAGGACGTTAGAGAAAATAAGAATTTACTTACCGATAATTCTATTTCTCGTAGTCCGTAGTGGATGCTGGGCGCCCATCCCAAGTGCGGATTGTCTGCAATGTTTGTACATAGTTATTGTTACAAAAATCGGGTTATTACTATTGTTGTGAGCCATCTTTTCAGAGGCTACTTCATTTTGTTATCATACTGTTAACTGGGTTCAGATCACAAGTTGTACGGTGTGATTGGTGTGGCTGGTATGAGTCTTACCCGGGATTCAAGATCCTTCCTTATTGTGTACGCTCGTCCGGGCACAGTACCTAACTGAGGCTTGGAGGAGGGTCATAGGGGGAGGAGCCAGTACACACCATGTGACCTAAAAGCTTTTTTAGATGTGCCCTGTCTCCTGCGGAGCCCGCTAATCCCCATGGTCCTGACGGAGTCCCCAGCATCCACTACGGACTACGAGAAATAGAATTATCGGTAAGTAAATTCTTATTATATCTTTGTTCATTAAACAAAGGGTGTCTACATTCACACAATTCATTTATGTTTCATATACACCTTATACACACAGCCTGAAGGTCATTTAATACAATATTTTTAATAATTTTGTGTATTAAACAAAGTTTGTGTACATTGAGCCATCAAAAAACAAAGGTTTCACTATCTCACTCTCACTCAAAAAAGTCCGTATTTCGGAATATTTGGATATGGGATACTCAACCTGTATTCACCTTTTTTGTGGATACTGAACACCCACCTGTTCATCAAAGCCTACCCTTCCACATAACCTAGTCTTGAGCCAACCTCATGCCTTGACCATCTCTGCCTCGCTCGTTTCCTGCCATTAGGCCACCTTCCGCTTGCTCACGCCTTATGTCACCTGTCTGTCTCCCCCCTCCCCGTATATTGTAAGCTCCTTGGAGCAGGGCCCTCTTCCCTTCTGTTCTCGAGTCACAACCCTTTTCTCTCACACTTCACTTCCAGCTCTTTCCTACTCAGCGACTGTCTATACCCGCATCTCTTCTCACTCATTACTGTTTATCTCTCCCTACGACTGCCTGCCCCTAGTAGTACGCCGACTACTCCTTTGCTTCCTTACATCTCGGCTGTATTGTGTACTGAGAGTTGTGCTGCTAATTGTTATCTGTGCTCTGTGTTAGTTTTTTAGTTATTGTAATGTTAAGTTCTGGGTGCCCTGTATTGTTCTAATGTGTGCCGTATGTACGGCACTGCAAAACACTTCTGGTGTCTTATAAATAAAATGTAATATATATAACTCATACTGTGCAGCTAATATACAGATATGTCCTCATACATCTAGCCTCAATGCGCCTTGCAGCGAGAGATGCCTGGTGTGAGTGAACCGCTAGGTCCTGTGCAATTCTGCTAACCTTGGCCGTTTTTTTATTTTTTTATTAGAGAATGACTAGGACACACAAGGACACTGTGCTGATTAATTTGAAATGTGACACTTGTACATCTGTGTGACTGAATCTGTATACTGATCACAACAGAACTTGTATTGGGAAAGAAACTGCAGCTGCTACATTGTAGCACTTCATATACAGATTCAGGAACTCCGTCATACACCGATATGCAATTGTCGTATTTCAATTTGTTCAGAACAGTCTCCTGATAAGTTCTAGCCATGAAGATGCATTTTTGAAACAGCAGTGTGTCCTGGGCTGAGGAGAGAGGCTATGGGGTGTTTCACACCAGCCGGTTTTCACAGGCCAGCAATAAGCTGGACGGCTTTTTGCCTTGCAGTGTTTTCAGTGATATATGAAAATACACTGCTTCTTTCACACAACACGCCCCGGCCGGTTGCCGGGTTGCAGCTGGAAATATCCACTGAAAGGTCCAGCTGTCGGGCCGGGGCCATGCCGTCTTTGTAGGCAGGAAAACGTGTGTTAATGGGAGCTTTGACACTCAACGTTTTTTTGTAGCGGCTGCTGCGGTGCATGCGCACAGCATTAAACACGGCTCAAAGCTGTTGTGTGTGACAGACCCTGCCGGATGGCAAAAAGCCGGACAGAGTTTGTCCGGCTTTTTGCCATCCGGTGACAACCTGGTAGAATGAAACAGCCCTGTCTGACAGATAATAAGGGTGCAGGTGCAGTGGCTCCGAAAAAGGATGGGGGGGGGGGGGGGGGGGAGGTTACTCTTTGCCCGGGCCTGTTAGCTGCAGAAGCAGCTAGTCCTCTCTCTCCCTGAATTATGTGTAGGGAGGTGAGCGATCGGATCCCCACCTCCCTGCTCTCCTCTTCCAATGTCCATAGGTCCACATACCGGCACCCACCTCTGCAACCACACGAAAGCTAATATTTTTTATATTTCCTAAGCCTGGGTAATTAGTACCTGCTCCACCTTCCCTCCCCCTCTCTGCCCCACTGATGACACACTACACAATGCACATCAGCTCACCACAAACTTCTGGAACAAATACCCATGAGTTCAAGACTACTGTTAGCGCAGCATATCCATGCACTTTCTTGTGGGGTGAATCAACCCCTGTGTACACATATATCTTGTGTAGTTTTATGTACATGTTTACTTCTTGTTTTTAAATTCATATGTGTAGGTTTACAATTTACAGCTATATAAAGAAATAATGTGTAGCAAAGTATTACTTTTGCGCTAGTTACTATGAATTACTCTGTAATCCCCTTCTCCTTGTAATAGATAATATATGTATATTTTTTTTGCATATTTGCTTGTTTTGTAATGTGTCACAAATACATAGATATTTATTATTCATATGTAATATGTTAGCACTATATGATGAGTTATTCATGAACTTCCATTCCTGCAACACTAGAGCTTACAATCACATTTTCTTGCCACTGGCACATGAATACATGCACACAGAGGCCAATTTACTTAGTAACCAATTAACCAACCTTCGTGCATTTAGACCATGGGAGAAAAACCGAGAACCACCAATAAACCTACTGTATGTGAACACACAAAGATCTTAGTAATGTCTGGAATACAGTTTAACAATGAATCTTAATGACCAACCGACCGATGTAACAATTTTGGCAAGGATGTATAAAACTGTAGTGTGCAAATACTCTTATGGGCCCTACACATTGGGCGATAATACTGAAAGATATGAACGATCTCGTTCATTAATGAACGAGATAGCGTTCATATCTTTCAGTGTGGAGGCACCAGCGATGAACGATGCGCGGCCCCACACTCGTTCATTGCTGGTGCCCCGTCGCTTGTGCATGCAGGCCAATATGGACGAGATCGTCCTTATTTGCCTGCACTACTATGGAGCCGGGTGACAGGGGGAGTGAAGAAACTTCACTCCCCCAGTCACCTCCACCCCCCCCCCCCCCCCCGCCGCCGGGTCGCCCGTTGGCCGTATCCGCTGTCGGGTAGCTTGGCTGCGGATCTGTCAGTGTGTAGGGCCTATTAGAAACAAGCCACATTATATGTCTGGTCAGAAGAACCCATGTAAATATGCCTGCCCAGTTCTGATGTAATTTTCAGTGGTTCCTGTGGCAAGCATATTGTATGGTTGTTTTATTGTCTGTACACACAATAACGTGAATGATATATGTGTACTATATATCATATTTGCAGTACAGCATGGCCGATGTGATATATATGTGAAATACGTCATTCACAGATATATTTTGTGTACACACTAGCAGGCAGTCTGTAATATATATTGTTCGTCGGCTGTACAGACAATATATTGCTAATGTATGCCCAGCATAACACCCTGGTCAGATTTGACTCTAATGCCTGGTACACACTAGGCGATATATCGATCATACAGCCGGCGAGCGATATATCATACTGACTATCTATTAGTGAGTACACACAATACATCTGTCAGCCACATCTTTCACAGATATATAGCATCAGCCGTACTGAATGGCAGATGAGATATATCGTACACATATATCGTTCACATCTTGTGTGTAAAGATGACCAAACAGTGGCACATGTTGGCCGCAGTAACCATTGAAAATGACATAAAAACTGGGTGGGCAATTTTATATGGGCTCACAGCTGCATAACCTGGGTGTGACCGATGTAGTGTTTGTGAAGGTATAAAGGATTGTGAGAACCAGTTGAGTGTGGCTTCCGACACTGTGTAAGCAGCCAGATGATAGTGAGGGTCGGTGGGGCATAGCTAGTGCCAGGAAGACATATCATGTGAACAGATGTGCTGACATTTTTTAGGCCTAAAGAAGCCACCTGACATAGCAGACCATAGTGAATATTCCTTCTTTGTAAGCAGATCTTTACAGTATATACAGTATGGTTTTGTATATTCTTGCCACAATCGCCGCATCAGCCTGTTGTTAGATCCATTGTTAAAGTGTCTACCACACATAGCGCTCCAGAACTGTAAGGTAGCAATTCTGTTTAGTGGTTTTACCAGTTTGAAAATTTTTAGATATTAGTTAATAAAAAATGATGAAACAACTTAACAGTAATATTAACGCCAATGGCTGTGTGCGCCCAAATGGAACAACACTTGATCTGCTCCATCGGGCGCCATCTAGTGGCTGCCTGCACGCAAAACACTTAAATTCCCCCCATATTGGTGAGGAGCAGCATTAGCCTTTTATTATATAGAATAGTGTGTGCCCAGCTGTACTGTTCCGTTATCCATAGCAACCCTCATAATAGCAAAATAACCTATTGGAAACATAAGGAGATATCCAGTTGGCTACAAAGACACACTGGGAGTGAAAAACAAATGTTTTTCAAGATTTTTCCCGATATGCCTCCGATGAGGCAGGTGAAACAAAATCCCCTATAAGCCATGGACCCCCATCTGCTTATCGGGCTAATTGGATAGCCTGTGTCAATTCCAGTGTGTATGATGCCAGCCATGTGTCATTGGAACCAGTGGGAATGTTTGTAAGTACTGTCCTTTGTGACAAGAACATTTCTTTGGGTATGCAGTAAAAGGAGCAATGTTACTCTCCTGTAACTATCTGTGATGTGCACATCTGCACGTAGCGGCCACATATATCATGGTTCATTGAAATGCCTCCTCTGTGTCTGCAACCAATTTGACAACCGTTCTGGGTAGTCTGCTATTGTGGAAAACAATTGAAGTGATTCAAAGCAAGAAACCTCTTTTGTCAGATTAGTGTAAATAAAAGTTTCTTTTCATGTATGAAGTCCTTGTGACTAGAGGTAAGCAAATGTTTTCAGGACAGTTTCTCGGGCTTATGGCTGCTCGTTGGTGGAATTTGGCCTTGTGATCCTTTTTCTACAACCATTTCCCAAAGCACAATGAATTACCATAGCCATATCAGCTCTATCTTTAGATTGTAAATTCAGTGAAATGGTAATAACTGCATGGAATCCAATTGCGCGGAATGGCAAATTAAACAAGGATCTTTAAAATTGTGTTAAACGATTGCAGCTCTGTGAATCGGCCTAGGGAAATTGAATAAAGGAATATTTTTGATCATCTCTGCTTATGACAAGATAAGGCTTAATGTAGCAGTTTTGTGTCCTGCCCTGTTAATTTCAGTTTATGGTTTAATAGTTACTTGTGTATTGTTTCTATTGGATGACTGCAAGTCTCAACAGCATTGTGGGAAGTGTGTGTGAAATAAGAACATTAATGTGAAGAACTATCTGTACAACATCCTCTCTGTAAAGTTTAGCAATGAAGTAGGCTGTGAATGCACTTGTATTCTAGATTTTCACATCTGTAGCTGCTGCTTTTCTATAGTTTCAATGTTATGAAGTAAAAAAATATGTTCAACTATTCATGCAGACTCCAATTTACATTTGGGGGGGGGGGTTCGATTAGCTGCACTAACCCGTGTTTGCGGCAAAATCTGAGATTTTATCGCAACCCACGATAAGCCCCTATTCAATTGTCCATGATAAATTACTGCCAATAATTCTCCATAAGATTTACCGCTAATTTCACAAGGAGAAATGCTTGGGTAAAATCCAAATTTTAAGGTAAAAGTGCCAGGATTTGGTTCAGTAATACTGGGACACCCACCTGGATGACCAATTAGGCACTTAGAAGTTTTACATTATTTTTAATTGGCCAAAAATTACGTCCTTTTTGGGGTAAAAAAGTGATGGATATTGGAGTACAAGGTATGGGGCAAGTGTACTGGGGTGCTTTATGAGTGGGATAAGTGTTTTTAGGCTTGCAGGGGGGACTAATTGTTTTTTTTTTTTTTTTTTAAGTGGCTTAAAATGAGCCAAATATATAATTATAATCATTGTTATGTACCCCCAATTTAAGCTGAGCACTTATTTTGCTGAGAAATGCTTGCTTTCTATCATTTGACCCAATTTAAGTACCCCAAATATTTATTTTATGACCACCTTGATGGAACCACGCTACTGTGGTAGTTGTTTTAACTGTTGTTTAACTGCAGAAGAAAAGTTAAGGCCCGTACACACTGGTCGATGTATCGGCCGTTCTCTTGAACGGCCGATACATCGCGGGACCGTCGGCCAGTGTGTACGGGCGATACGTCTGTGAACTCCGTCGTTCACAGACGTATCGCGTCGGCCGCGCAGCACAGCCGACAGCCAATATATCTAACGATATATTGGCCCGTCGCTGTGTGTGTACGGGGCGGTCGTCCGACCGCCCGTACACATGCTGCGGCGGCCGGCGGTGATTGACAGGTGAACTGCCCAGTTCATGACGTCAGTCCCCCGACGGATCGGGCTGTGTGTATGCACAGCACACTGCCCGATCCGTACATAGATATATCTGCAGATCAATTGATCTGCAGATATATCTAATAGTGTGTACCCACCTTTTAGAAGCGCTTAAGTTTGCTAAAGACAAATATCCACATTTCTCTAACGTCCTAGTGGATGCTGGGGACTCCGAAAGGACCATGGGGGATAGCGGCTCCGCAGGAGACTGGGCACAAAAGTAAAAAGCTTTAGGACTACCTGGTTGTGCACTGGCTCCTCCCCCTATGACCCTCCTCCAAGCCTCAGTTAAGATTTTTGTGCCCGAACGAGACGGGTGCAGACTAAGGGGCTCTCCTGAGCTGCTTAGTGTAAAAGTTTAAAGTAGGTTTTTTTTATTTTCAGTGAGACCTGCTGGCAACAGGCTCACTGCACCGAGGGACTAAGGGGAGAAGAAGCGAACTCACCTGCGTGCAGAGTGGATTGGGCTTCTTAGGCTACTGGACATTAGCTCCAGAGGGACGATCACAGGCCCAGCCATGGATGGGTCCCGGAGCCGCGCCGCCGGCCCCCTTACAGAGCCAGAAGAGTGAAGAGGTCCGGAAAATCGGCGGCAGAAGACGTCCTGTCTTCAATAAGGTAGCGCACAGCACCGCAGCTGTGCGCCATTGCTCTCAGCACACTTCACACTCCGGTCACTGAGGGTGCAGGGCGCTGGGGGGGGGGCGCCCTGAGACGCAATAAAAAACCTTTTTTTGGCAAAAAAATACATCACATATAGCTCCTGGGCTATATGGATGCATTTAACCCCTGCCAATTTTTCCATTAAAAAGCGGGAGAAAGGCCGCCGTGAAGGGGGCGGAGCCTATCTCCTCAGCACACTGGCGCCATTTTTTCCTCACAGCTCCGTTGGAGGAAGGCTCCCTGACTCTCCCCTGCAGTCCTGCACTACAGAAACAGGGTAAAACAAGAGAGGGGGGGCACTAAATTGGCATATTAATATATACAGCAGCTATATTAGGGAAAAACACTTATATAAGGTTATCCCTGTGTATATATATAGCGCTCTGGTGTGTGCTGGCAAACTCTCCCTCTGTCTCCCCAAAGGGCTAGTGGGGTCCTGTCCTCTATCAGAGCATTCCCTGTGTGTGTGCTGTGTGTCGGTACGCTGTGTCGACATGTATGAGGAGGAAAATGGTGTGGAGGCGGAGCAATTGCCTGTGTTAGTGATGTCACCCCCTAGGGAGTCGACACCTGACTGGATGGTCTTATGGAAAGAATTACGTGATAGTGTCGGCACTTTACAAAAGACTGTTGACGACATGAGACAGCCGGCAAATCAGTTAATACCTGTACAGGCGTCTCAAACACCGTCAGGGGCTATAAAACGCCCGTTACCTCAGGTCGATACAGACACTGACACGGACACTGACTCCAGTGTCGACGGTGAGGAAACAAACGTATTTTCCAGTAGGGCCACACGTTACATGATCACGGCAATGAAGGAGGTTTTGAACATTTCTGATACTACAAGTACCACAAAAAAGGGTATTATGTGGGGTGTGAAAAAACTACCCGTAGTTTTTCCTGAATCAGATGAATTAAATGAGGTGTGTGATGAAGCGTGGGTTTCCCCCGATAAAAAACTGCTAATTTCTAAAAAAATTATTGGCATTCTACCCTTTCCCGCCAGAGGTTAGGGCGCGTTGGGAAACACCCCCTAGAGTGGATAAGGCGCTCACACGCTTATCAAAACAAGTGGCGTTACCGTCTCCTGATACGGCCGCCCTCAAGGAACCAGCTGATAGGAAGCTGGAAAATATCCTAAAAAGTATATACACACATACTGGTATTATACTGCGACCAGCAATCGCCTCAGCCTGGATGTGCAGTGCTGGGGTGGCTTGGTCGGATTCCCTGACTGAAAATATTGATACCCTGGACAGGGACAATATATTATTGACTATAGAGCATTTAAAGGATGCATTTCTATATATGCGTGATGCACAGAGGGATATTTGCACTCTGGCATCAAGAGTAAGTGCGATGTCCATTTCTGCCAGAAGAGGGTTATGGACGCGACAGTGGTCAGGTGATGCGGATTCCAAACGGCATATGGAGGTATTGCCGTATAAAGGGGAGGAGTTATTTGGGGTCGGTCTATCGGACCTGGTGGCCACGGCAATGGCTGGGAAATCCACCTTTTTACCCCAAGTCACCTCACAGCAGAAAAAGATACCGTCTTTTCAGGCTCAGTCCTTTCGTCCCCATAAGGGTAAGCGGGCAAAAGGCCACTCATATCTGCCCCGGGGCAGAGGAAGGGGAAAAAGACTGAAGCAGACAGCCTCTTCCCACGAACAGAAGCCCTACCCCGCTTCTGCCAAGTCCTCAGCATGACGCTGGGGCCTTACAAGCGGACTCAGGCACGGTGGGGGCCCGTCTCAAGAATTTCAGCGCGCAGTGGGCTCACTCGCAAGTGGACCCCTGGATCCTGCAGGTAGTATCTCAGGGGTACAAATTGGAATTCGAGACGTTTCCCCCTCGCCGGTTCCTGAAGTCTGCTTTACCAACGTCTCCCCCCGACAGGGAGGCGGTATTGGAAGCCATTCACAAGCTGTATTCCCAGCAAGTGATAATCAAGGTACCCCTCCTACAACAGGGAAAGGGGTATTATTCCACACTGTTTGTGGTACCGAAGCCGGATGGCTCGGTGAGACCCATTTTAAATCTGAAATCCTTGAACACTTACATAAAAAGGTTCAAGTTCAAGATGGAGTCACTCAGAGCAGTGATAGCGAACCTGGAAGAAGGGGACTATATGGTGTCTCTGGACATCAAGGATGCTTACCTCCATGTCCCAATTTGCCCTTCTCACCAAGGGTACCTCAGGTTTGTGGTACAGAACTGTCACTATCAGTTTCAGACGCTGCCGTTTGGATTGTCCACGGCACCCCGGGTCTTTACCAAAGTAATGGCCGAAATGATGATTCTTCTTCGAAGAAAATGCGTCTTAATTATCCCTTACTTGGACGATCTCCTGATAAGGGCAAGGTCCAGAGAACAGTTAGAGGTCGGAGTAGCACTATCTTAAGTAGTACTACGACAGCACGGATGGATTCTAAATATTCCAAAATCGCAGCTGATTCCGACGACACGTCTGCTGTTCCTAGGAATGATTCTGGACACAGTACAGAAAAAGGTGTTTCTCCCGGAAGAGAAAGCCAGGGAGTTATCCGACCTAGTCAGGAACCTCCTAAGACCAGGCCAAGTGTCAGTACATCAATGCACAAGGGTCCTGGGAAAGATGGTGTCTTCTTACGAAGCGATTCCATTCGGCAGATTCCACGCAAGAACTTTTCAGTGGGATCTGCTGGACAAATGGTCCGGATCGCATCTTCAAATGCATCAGCGGATAACCCTGTCTCCAAGGACAAGGGTGTCTCTCCTGTGGTGGTTACAGAGTGCTCATCTCCTAGAGGGCCGCAGATTCGGCATTCAGGATTGGGTCCTGGTGACCACGGATGCCAGCCTGAGGGGCTGGGGAGCAGTCACACAGGGAAGAAATTTCCAGGGCTTGTGGTCAAGCATGGAAACGTCACTTCACATAAATATCCTGGAACTCAGGGCCATTTACAATGCCCTAAGTCAGGCAAGACCTCTGCTTCAGGGTCAGCCGGTGTTGATCCAGTCGGACAACATCACGGCAGTCGCCCATGTAAACAGACAGGGCGGCACGAGAAGCAGGAGGGCAATGACGGAAGTGGCAAGGATTCTTCGCTGGGCGGAAAATCATGTGATAACACTGTCAGCAGTGTTCATTCCGGGAGTGGACAACTGGGAAGCAGACTTCCTCAGCAGACACGATCTTCACCCGGGTGAGTGGGGACTTCACCCAGAAGTCTTCCACATGATTGTGAACCATTGGGAAAAACCAAAGGTGGACATGATGGCGTCCCGCCTCAACAAAAAACTGGACAGATATTGCGCCAGGTCAAGGGACCCTCAGGCAATAGCTGTGGACGCTCTGGTAACACCGTGGGTGTACCAGTCAGTGTATGTGTTCCCTCCTCTTCCTCTCATACCAAAAGTACTGAGAATCATAAGAAGGAGAGGAGTAAAGACTATACTCGTGGCTCCGGATTGGCCAAGAAGGACTTGGTACCCGGAAATTCAAGAGATGCTCACGGAAGACCCGTGGCCTCTACCTCTAAGAAAGGACCTGCTCCAGCAGGGACCATGTCTGTTCCAAGACTTACCGCGGCTGCGTTTGACGGCATGGCGGTTGAACGCCGGATCCTGAAGGAAAAAGGCATTCCGGATGAAGTCATCCCTACCCTGATCAAAGCCAGGAAGGATGTGACCGTACAACATTATCACCGTATTTGGCGAAAATATGTTGCGTGGTGCGAGGCCAGGAAGGCCCCTACAGAGGAATTTCAACTGGGTCGATTCCTGCATTTCCTGCAAACAGGACTGTCTATGGGAATAAAATTAGGGTCCATTAAGGTTCAAATTTCGGCCCTGTCAATATTCTTCCAAAAAGAACTAGCTTCTGTTCCTGAAGTTCAGACGTTTGTCAAGGGAGTACTGCATATACAGCCTCCTTTTGTGCCTCCAGTGGCACCTTGGGCTCTCAATGTAGTTTTGGGGTTCCTAAAATCACATTGGTTTGAACCACTCACCACTGTGGACTTAAAATATCTCACATGGAAAGTGGTAATGCTGTTAGCCCTGGCTTCAGCCAGGCGTGTTTCAGAATTGGCGGCTTTATCCTATAAAAGCCCTTACCTAATTTTTCATACGGACAGGGCAGAATTGAGGACTCGTCCTCAATTTCTCCCTAAGGTGGTTTCAGCATTTCACTTAAACCAGCCTATTGTGGTGCCTGCGGCTACTAGGGACTTGGAGGATTCCAAGTTACTGGACGTAGTCAGGGCCCTGAAAATATATGTTTCCAGGACGGCTGGAGTCAGAAAATCTGACTCGCTGTTTATCCTGTATGCACCCAACAAGCTGGGTGCTCCTGCTTCTAAGCAGACTATTGCTCGCTGGATTTGTAGTACAATTCAGCTTGCACATACTGTGGCAGGCCTGCCACAGCCAAAATCTGTAATAGCCCATTCCACAAGGAAAGTGGGCTCATCTTGGGCAGCTGCCCGAGGGGTCTCGGCTTTACAACTTTGCCGAGCAGCTACTTGGTCAGGGGCAAACACGTTTGCTAAATTCTACAAATTTGATACCCTGGCTGAGGAGGACCTGGAGTTCTCTCATTCGGTGCTGCAGAGTCATCCGCACTCTCCCGCCCGTTTGGGAGCTTTGGTATAATCCCCATGGTCCTTTCGGAGTCCCCAGCATCCACTAGGACGTTAGAGAAAATAAGAATTTACTTACCGATAATTCTATTTCTCAGAGTCCGTAGTGGATGCTGGGCGCCCATCGCAAGTGCGGATTGTCTGCATTACTTGTACATAGTTATTGTTCCAAAAATCGGGTTATTGTTGTTGTGAGCCATCTTTTCAGAGGCTCCTTCTGTTATCATGCTGTTAACTGGGTTCAGATCACAAGTTGTACGGTGTGATTGGTGTGGCTGGCAAGAGTCTTACCCGGGATTCAAAATCCTTCCTTATTGTGTACGCTCGTCCGGGCACAGTATCCTAACTGAGGCTTGGAGGAGGGTCATAGGGGGAGGAGCCAGTGCACACCAGGTAGTCCTAAAGCTTTTTACTTTTGTGCCCAGTCTCCTGCGGAGCCGCTATCCCCCATGGTCCTTTCGGAGTCCCCAGCATCCACTACGGACTATGAGAAATAGAATTATCGGTAAGTAAATTCTTATTTTAAATACCCTTCTACCAACACTAGTCAAGTTCCAAGCAAAAGCAATCCTGTTTAATGACATTGTTTGACCATGATGTTGTGTCAACAGTGGCACCGATAGATTGGCTGAAAATGCACTTTGGTTCAGAAACTAGCTGGCAATGAAAATATCATGGTACCAGGAGAGCAATTCCTAACAGCTGCAACATGTGGGCCCTTATTCAGGTTTGTTAGCAGACCAAAAAAGTTAGTAATTGGGCAAAACCATATTGCACTGCAGGTGGGGCAGATGTAACATGTGCAGAGAGATTTAGATTTGGATGGGGTGTGGTAAAACTGAAATCTACATTGCTGTGTAGAAATGAATCAGTCAGTATTTACCATGCACAGAAGCAATATAACCCACCCAAATCTAACTCTCTTCACATGTTACATCTGCCCCACCTGCAGTGCACATGGTTTTGCTCAATTACTAACTTACTTGTTTTGCTAACAAACCTGAATAACCCCCTTGGTTTGGTGAAGTCAAAATTGAGTAACCGCTTTGGTACTGACAAAGCTGCAAAACTTGCATTTCTCTGGCTGGGTCCACAGGATTATCCACAGGATAACATTGGGATATTGTCGAGCGACGGCAAAAATGGCACCAACACGATCACGAGCTTTCTGGCCTCCCAGGATGCATTGGGGCCTTCACCATATAGTCCCGCCCACTGACTCAGTCAAATCAGTTTTTTTGCTTGGTGCGGCAGGAAGCCGCATGGTCGCAGGGCTGCTGATATAGCAGCCTCAAGCTTTTTATAATTTTATTTTTATAGTCTTACTATATTGTTTTTCTCTTACGTCCTAGAGGAAGCTTGGGACTCCGTAAGGACCATGGGGTATAGACGGGCTCCGCAGGAGACATGGGCACTATAAAGAACTTTTAGTATGGGTGTGCCCTGGCTCCTCCCTCTATGCCCCTCCTCCAGACCTCAGTTAGATTTTGTGCCCAGAGGAGATAGGGTGCATTACAGGGAGCTCTCCTGAGTCTCTCTGATTAAAGAATTTTGTTAGGTTTTTTATGTTCAGGGAGCACTGCTGGCAACAGGCTCCCTGCATCGTGGGACTGAGGAGAGAGAAGCAGACCTACTTCACTGATATGCTCTGCTTCTTAGGCTACTGGATACCATTAGCTTCAGAGGGAGTCGGAACGCAGGTCTCACCCTGCCGTTCGTTCCGGAGCCGCGCCGCCGTCCTCGCAGAGCCGGAAGATAGAAGCTGGGTGAGTATTAGAAGAAAAGAAGACTTCAAGGCGGCAGAAGACTTCAGATCTTCACTGAGGTAAGCGTGCAGCGGTAACGCTGCGCGCCATTGCTCCCGCACAACACACACACACAGGACAGGCGCAGGGGGGGGGGCGCCCTGGGCAGCAATAAACCTCTCGACTGGCATTTCTGGGCATATTAGGCTGCGGAGGCAGTAAATACATATACCCCCGCCATTTTTTTAATATTGAAGCGGAACCGAAGCTCGCCGCTGGTGGGGGCGGAGCTTGATCCCTCAACACTAACAGCACCATTTTCTCCACAGAAGCTGCAGAGACGCTGGCTCTCCGGACTCTCCCCTGCTGAACACCGTAACAGAGGGCTGAAAAAGAGGGGGGGGGGGGCACAATTATTGGCGCAGTGAGTGTATAATATTGTGATATATCATAAAAGCGCTATCTGGTTTTATTCCAGTGTCAGTTGGCGCTGGGTGTGTGCTGGCATACTCTCTCCCTGTCTCTCCAAAGGGCTTTTGTTGGGGAATTGTCCCCTTATAGTCATATCCCGGTGTTTGTGTGGGGTGTCGGTACGTACGTGTCAGCATGTTTGAAGCGGAAGGCTCGTCCAAGGAGGAGGTGGAGCAGATGAGTGGTGAGTCCCCGTTGGCGGTGCCGACTCATGAGTGGATGGACATGTGTATGTTGAATGCAAGTGTGGCATCATTACATTCGAGACTGGACAAAGCAGAGTCCAGGGACACAACAGGGGGTCAATCCACGGATTGGACCGAGTCACGGGGCCCTGCAGGGTCTCAGAAATGTCCCTTATCCCAAATAGTGGATACGGATACCGACACGGAGTCTGACTCCAGTGTCGACTACGATGAAGCAAGATTACACCCTAGGGTGGCGAAAAGTATTCAGTGTATGATTATTGCCATAAAAGATGTTTTGCATATCACTGATGAACCCTCTGTCCCCGACACGAGGGTACACATGTTTAAGGGAAAGAAGCCTGAGGTAACCTTTCCCCCTTCTCATGAACTTAACGAGTTATTTGAAAAAGCTTGGAAAACTCCAGATAAGAAACTGCAGATTCCCAAAAGGGTTCTTATGGCGTATCCTTTCCCTACACAGGACAGGGTATGTTGGGAATCCTCTCCCAGGGTGGACAAGGCTTTAACACGCCTGTCCAAGAAGGTGGCGCTACCGTCTCCGGCACACGGCGGCCCTCAAGGATCCTGCAGACCGCAGGCAGGAGACTACTTTAAAATCTATTTATGCGCATACGGGTGCTTTGCTCAGACCGGCAAAAGCGTTTGCATGGGTATGTAGCGCAGTGGCAGCATGGACAGATACCTTGTCAGCTGACCTTGATACCCTAGACAGGGATACCATTTTATTAACTTTAGGCCATATTAAGGACGCAGTCTTATATATGAGAAACGCTCAAAGAGACGTTGGACTGCTGGGTTCCAGAGCCAATGTCATGGCTCTGGAACCCAGCCGGAAGAGATTTTGAGGATCAACCTCCAATTGAAGGAATGTATCGTCCTTTTTCTTTGAATCGTTAATATATTGTTTGAGGGGTGCCTGGTAAAGACAATTGCCTACCCATATTTTATTACAATTGTATTTGAAGTGTTTTGGGGGAGACACTTATATTGGGAGTTGTAACTATCAGGCAGCCCATTGCGCAGTTTAGTGTACAGCGGAATATCCTGTTATAAAGGGTGAAGCGTTGTTTGGGGAGGGGCTCGCGGACCTGGTTTCCACAGCTACCGCGGGTAAATCTACCTGTGACAGGACGGTCCCGTACGAAAGCACTCGCCGCTTTCGCGTCCCGTCTCCTGCGCACAGAATGGAGGGTCAGGTCACACGAGGCCTGACCACATAGGGGATTCCCGCTTACCGTCAGTAACCGCCTGTTACTGACTCCACCCACTGCGTTGTGGGCGGGTTTATGCTGCCACCACCAAACTCCTAACCTTCCGTGGCGTTTGGAACCACGGTTCTGCTCTGTATGTGCCGACGCACTGCCTTACCACACCTGTGTGGTGTTGACGAATCCCCGCTAGCCACTTGCTAGGCCTCTGCCGGTAGCTGGCGGAAGGTGGAACTTGGAGACGTTAGGTGCTTCCCTGGACAGCCGGAGGACGGGGCTATGTTTGGCATAACCCTGTAGGTCACAAGATGACGCAGTCTTCTTGAGGCAAATGGTATTTATTTGCAATAGTTCTATAGAGAACTCTTCCCTATTGCTAGGGGCAACAGCATACAGCAAGATGTTCCAGCAGAATAAAGATGGTACAAATACAATACTTGGAGGCTCACAGGCATCCTCTTTTTATCTCAGTTCTACACACAGTACGACACCCTGCTTTAGCTAGGACAATTAACATATGACTGGCTATGTACAAGTTGCTGAACAACAATTGTCAAGGTCTTTTAGAAACAAAATACCTTGTACTTTCCTCATAAGTGCCCTGTACATCAGTTCATCATTCTCCAACTGCGCAGTGATAGAACATACACACCTTATTAAACATATTTTAAATACCCGGTGCCTAGCACCCACAATACATTTAAAGATGGCGCCAGTGCACAGTTTAAAAGTGGCACCAAGAGCCCATTGTCCTCCTAATGGCACCGGGCACTAGGGGTTAACCCCTTCAGTGCCGCCGCTGCCATTACACGTGTGGCTGGTTAGTCTCTCCGGTCACACTACCTTTTTACCTTTTGTTCCCCAACAGCAAAAGAAAACTCCACAGTGTCAGATGCAGTCCTTTCGGTCGCAAAAGTCCAGAAGAGGTAGGGGTTCCTCCTTCCTTGCCAGAGTTAAGGGTAGAGGAAAAAGAGCACCTGCTTCGGCTAGTTCCCAGGAGCAGAAGTCCTCCCCGGCTTCTGCAAAATCCACTGCATGACGCTGGGGCTCCCCTAAGGGAGTCCGCACCAGTGGGGGCACGCCTTCGACTTTTCAGCCAGGTCTGGGGTCTTTCAGACGTGGATCCTTGGACGATGGAAATTGTTTCCCAAGGCTACAAGCTGGAATTCGAAGAGGTGCCCCCTCGCCGATTTTTCAAGTCGGCCTTACCAGCTACACCCCAAGGGAGGAAGTAGTGTTAGTGGCAATTCAAAAGCTGTGTCACCAGCAAGTGATTGTCAGGGTTCCCCTGGCCCAACAGGGAAAAGGGTATTATTCGACCCTGTTTGTGGTCCCGAAGCCGGATGGTTCGGTCAGACCCATTTTAAATCTAAAATCCCTAAACCTGTACTTAAAAAAAAAAAAAAAATTCAAATTCAAGATGGAATCACTCCGAGCTGTAATATCCAGCCTGGAAGGGGGGGATTTTATGGTGTCACTAGACATAAAGGATGCTTACCTTCATGTCCCCATATATCCCTCTCATCAGGAGTACCTGAGATTCGCTGTACAGGACTGTCATTACCAGTTTCAGACGTTGCCGTTTGGGCTTTCCACTGCCCGAGGATTTTCACCAAGGTGATGGCGGAAATGATGGTGCTCCTGCGCAAACAAGGAGTTACAATTATCCCATACTTGGACGATCTCCTGATAAAGGCGAGATCGAGAGATCAATTGCTGAAGAGCGTGTCGCTCTCCCTGAGAGTGCTCCAACAGCACGGTTGGATTCTTAATCTGCCAATGTCACAATTGGTTCCAACGACTCGACTATCATTCCTAGGCATGATTCTGGACACGGAACAAAAGAAGAATTTTCTTCCATCGGAAAAAGCCCAGGACCTCCAGAACATGGTCAGAGACCTGCTAAAGCCAAAAAGAGTCAGTTCATCAATGCACTCAAGTTCTGGGAAAAATTGTGGCAACCTACGAGGCCATCCCCTTCGGCAGGTTTCATGCGAGGATTTTTCAGTGGGACCTTCTGGACAAGTGGTCCGGGTCCCATCTCAAATACATCGGAAAATAACACCGTCCCCCAGGGCCAGAGTGTCGCTCCTATGGTGGCTGCAGAGTGCTCACCTTCTAGAGGGTCGCAGGTTCGGCATTCAGGACTGGGTTCTGGGGACCACGGACGCGAGCCTCCGAGGATGGGGAGCAGTCACACTAGGAAGGAATTTTCAGGGAATATGGTCAAGCCGGGAGGCTTGTCTACACATCAACGTGCTGGAATTAAGGGCCATATACAACGGCCGGCGACAAGTGGAGAATCTTCTTCGTGACCTACCGGTTCTAATACAATCAGACAATGTAACAGCCGTGGCTCATGTAAACCGCCAAGGCGGGACGAGGAGCAGAGTCGCGATGGCGGAACCCACCAGGATTCTTCGCTGGGCGGAAAATCAGGTAAGCGCTCTGTCAGCTGTCTTCATTCCGGGAGTGGACAACTGGGAAGCAGACTTCCTCAGCAGACACGATCTCCATCCAGGAGAGTGGGGACTTCATCAGGAAGTCTTTGCAGAGATAACAAGTCTCTGGGGAATTCCTCAGACATGATGGCGTCACGCCTCAACAAGAAGCTTCGGAGGTATTGTGCCAGGTCCCGGGACCCTCAGGCAGTAGCAGTAGACGCCCTGGTGACACCATGGGTGTTTCAGTCGGTCTATGTGTTTCCTCCTCTTCCTCTCATCGCAAAAATTTTGAGGATCATAAGACAAAAAAGAGTACAGACAATACTCATTGTTCCAGATTGGCCTCGAAGGGCCTGGTACTCAGATCTTCAGGAAATGCTCACAGAAGATCCGTGGCCTCTTCCTCTCAGGGAGGACCTGTTGCATTAGGGGCCCTGCGTGTTCCAAGACTTACCACGGTTACGTTTGACGGCATGGCGGTTGAACGCCGCATCCTAGCTGGGAAAGGTATTCCGGAGGAAGTCATACCTACTCTGATAAAGGCTAGGAAGGAGGTGACGGCGAAACATTATCACCGTATCTGGAGGAAGTATGTCTCTTGGTGTGAAACCAAGAAGGCTCCTACGAAAGATTTCCATCTGGGCCGTTTTCTCCACTTCCTACAGACAGGAGTGGATATGGGCCTGAAGTTAGGGCCGAAATCTGTACTTTAATGGAGCCTATCTATATTCTTTCAGAAGGAATTGGCTTCTCTCCCAGAAGTCCAGACTTTTGTAAAGGGAGTGCTGCACATCCAGCCTCCTTTTGTGCCCCCAGTGGCACCATGGGACCTTAACGTGGTGTTACAGTTGCTTATATCACATTGGTTTGAACCCCTTCAAACGGTTGAATTAAAATTTCTCACCTGGAAGGTGGTCATGCTATTAGCCTTGGCATCTGCAAGGCGGGTGTAAGAGTTGGCGGCCTTGTCTCACAAGAGCCCCTACTTGATTTTTCATGTAGATAGGGCAGAATTGAGGACCTATCGTGGTACCTGTGGCTACGGGAGACTTGGAGGATTCCAAATCCCTTGATGTAGTCAGGGCCTTAAAAATTTACGTAGCCAGGACGGCTCGGATTAGGAAAACAAGCTCTGTTTGTCCTGTATGCGGCCAACAAGGTTGGCGCTCCTGCTTCTAAGCAGACTATTGCTCACTGGATCTGTAACACGATTCGGCAGGCTCATTCTACGGCAGGATTGCCGTTACCTAATTCAGTAAAGGCCCATTCCACTAGGAAGGTGGGCTCTTCTTGGGCGGCTGCCCGAGGCGCCTCGGCATTACAGCTTTGCCGGGCAGCTACTTGGGCGGGATCAAACACTTTTGCAAAATTCTACAAGTTTGATACCCTGGCTGATGAGGAGCTCGCATTTGCTCAGTCGGTGCTGCAGAGTCATCCGCACTCTCCCGCTCGATTGGGAGCTTTGGTATAAACCTTATGGTCCTTACGGAGTCCCCAGCATCCTCTAGGACGAAGAGAAAATAAGATTTTAAACCTACCGGTAAATCTTTTTCTCGTAGTCCGTAGAGGATGCTGGGCGCCCGTCCCAGTGCGGACTAAATCTGCAAGACTTGTATATAGATGTTGCTTACATAAGGGTTATGTTACAGTTGGGATCGGTCTTGGACTGATACTGTGTTTTGTTCATACTGTTAACTGGTTGCGTATATTCCAGGTTATATGGTGTGATTGGTGTCGGCTGGTATGAATCTTGCCCTTAGATTAACAAAATCCTTTCCTCATATTGTCCATCTCCTCTGGGCACAGTTTCTCTGAGGTCTGGTGGAGGGGCATAGAGGGAGGAGCCAGTGCACACCCATACTAAAAGTTCTTTATAGTGCCCATGTCTCCTGCGGACTAGGAGAAAAAGATTTACCGGTAGGTTTAAAATCTTATTTTTTGAGCGACTTCTCTTAATAGCGTCTTAAACGCATACTAGAAAGAGTCGCTCCAACAACTTCCCACCGGGTCGCAACAACGCTTACCTTCGGGTATTAGTGCTGTCTCGACGGGCGTCTGTGTCGCGTGTTCTAGCAGGTCCAGCAGACGTAACCAGGCTGTGGCCGGAGCATGGGGAGACGGTGAGTCTATGGACTTCCTCAGGACACAGCTACACTGATTTGGTGGAGACTACAAACAGTGTGTTAATGCGCCGAACATCTCGAGTGCGACAGCGCTGCGCTCTGGGGATCAAAGGCGCCAGGACTAGGTAGAGGCCGCGATCCTGGGAGTTTAAGTCAACAGGGGGATTCAGACGCTCTCCTGGCCGCCCCTCCTCCGAGTTCATGGCCAGTTTCCGCGCGTCTCTCGTTTCATGAACTGAATGACCTCACTTCCGGCTCAGACGCTACCACGAGGGTACTCGGTCGCAGCTTAGACGCTGCGGTTGTGTACACTAGAGTTCCCGCCCAGATCGAGTCGCAGGCCTTAGCGTCTGTATACACGTGGAAGCCGCTCAGCGTCCGTGTCCGTCATTGAGCGACCGTGTCCGTTATCAGTTATCAAGTGCGGTAGTGAACATCAGTAGCGTCTGAATCCACTCAGCGTCTTACGAGCGTATTTGCTTGGATATGGAAGTGTGGTGAGTCTCCCTGTATCCCGCTCTCCGGAGGCAGGGTATACAGTACTAAAAATTCTCTCTACTTCTTAGTATGAATAGTTAATTTTTAGTACCTATTGCATATGAGACCTGTATATTACTGTGTTTTCTGCATGTTATGTTGGAAAAAAGAACCAGTTAAAAACAGAAGTACAATTTTCCTACTTGTGTATAAGTTGTTATGGAGGTTGTATTCTCATATTTCAATGTGTAATGATTTAACATGTGACTGACTGCTAGTATGTGTGCTGACTTTTCTGTGTAATGTCAGTCCTGTTCTGACCCTCAAATCAGGTGCACTGTGGTCAGATTGATCTCACCTCTATATACTTGCATATAGGGTGATTTTCAGTCACAAATTGTGTAGTCAATAACAGATTATTACCATGTTTGTGAGCGGCAAAAGTGATGAGGAGAATTTATCACATGCTTATCTTGTAAGTCAGGGGTAATTTATATAAATCAATTAGTCACTTATGAGGGTTTGTGTGCAAACTGTTTCGCTTTTCAGCGAAGTAAAAAACAGGAGTTGGTTCAACCACCAACAGAGCCACCATGGAATATGTTCGCCAAGACTCTATCTTCTATAGCGGACAATTTAACTCCGGTAGCACCACCTCAAGGGTTAGGTTACACTATGAACCCATACATGCAGCTCCCTTCCTATGGCTTGGTTCCAGTAGCCTCTACAAGCAACCAAGGGACAGGTAAGACTAAGACAGATACGTCTATGTGGCAGACTACACAAGATGATACATCGGATGATGATACAATAGATTTGAATACTCCCTATGATGATCAGTCGCAGAGTTTTAGTTCAGAAGATGTAGCTGAACTTATTAATGCTGTGAAGGCTGTTCTCTCGTTGGAAGAGCCAGCCAAGACAGTGTTAAAAGCTAAAGCACCTGTATTTAAACGAACAAAATCAGTGAGAGCTGAATTCCCAGCGTCAGATGAGCTGACGGAAATGATGGATGAGTCTTGGGCGGCGCCCAGTAAAAAGTATAAGATTCCTAAAAGATGGGATTCTTATTATCCATTTCCAGCTGTGGATTGTTCGAAAAGAGAAGTTCCTCCAAAAGTAGATGCACATGTTCTGCGACTCGTGCATAAATCTACTTTACCACTGTCATCTATCTCACTAAGTGATGTCACAGACAGAAGGGTAGATAGCCTTTTGAAAAATATATTTTCTCTAGTAGGAGCAGTGGTAAGACCTGCTATGGCTTCGGCGTGTGTAGCAAAGGCAATGGGCGAATGGATAGAGGAACTAGAGAACTACTAGGGAGCAAGAGGATCATTTTTGCCGTTTAAGACAATCTGCCCAGTATTTGGAAGAAGCAGCAATTGATGTAGGTACAGTTGCTTCTAAAGCTTCAGCCTTGACAGTAGTCGCTCGCAGAGCAGTTTGGTTACGTACCTGGAAGGCAGATGCGGAATCCAAGAAAGAATTGGAAGCATTGCCTTTTGTCGGTAATATATTATTTGGAAAACCTTTATATCCTAGAATCAGAGGCTGAATCGAAAAAGGTCAGATTTCCGGCTACCTATAACCCTAAGTCCAAGGGTTTCAAATTTCGCTCTTTTCGTTGGCAAAGCGAAAGCTAAAGAGGAGCCTAAGCAACCCCAGTTTAAATCCAGGGGTAGGAAGCAGTGGGCTAGCAAAAAGCCAGCTTCCAAACCTGAACAGAAACCATCAGCCTGAAGAGACGGGCCTCCGCCTGGAGGATTCCAGGGTTGGGGGCCGACTCCTTCATTTTGCACACATATGGCAACAGTCAACAGCGGATGCTTGGGTGCAGAAGGTAGTATCTCAGGGGTATGGGTTCCCATTCAGGAGGCAGCCTCCTCAAAGATTTTTTTGCACCAGCCCATCTTGTATAGAGTCGAAGGCCAATGCCCTGCAAGAAGCAGTCCAAAAATTACTGCAGTCAGGTGTGATTGTCCCAGTACCTCCATTACAAAGGGGACAGGGGTTTTACTCCAATCTATTTCTAATCCAGAAACCAAATGGGTCATATCGACCAATTCTCAATCTGAAAATGTTGAACAAATACATATGGATCCCGAAGTTCCACATGGAGACGTTATGCTCCATAATGTTGTCTATGGAACCGGGAGATTACATGGTATCTCTGGATGTACGGGATGCTTACCTACATGTGCCTATAGCACTGTCGCATCAGTGTTACCTCAGGTTTGCCATCCTCCAGGAACATTTTCAGTTCCAATCTTTGCCCTTTGGGCTAGCTACAGCACCCAGGGTGTTTACCAAGATCATGGTGGTTATGGCAGCTTGTCTGCGCAAACAGGGGATAAGAATATTCCCATACCTCGATGACCTGTTAATCTTAGCACATTCGCAGGATGTACTTTTGAGCCATCTTCAACAGACAATAGTTTGTTTACAGAGACACGGGTGGCTCATAAATTGGGAAAAATCGTCTCTGAATCCGTCACAGCGGATGGTTCATTTGGGGGCCATATTGGATTCAGACCTACAGAAAGTTCTCTTACCAGAGAAAAAGATAGTCATGGTGCAGGTCATGGCTCACGAAGCGTTGCACGCCCAGACAATGTCAGTCCATGCAGCAATGCGACTGTTGGGTCTGATGGTATCAACCTTCGACATGGTGGAATATGCGCAATTCCACTCCAGACCATTGCAGCACCTTATTCTGACCAAATGGAACGGCAATCATCAGACGATAAAGAAGCAGTTGATAAAGTTTCCAGTAAACGTAAAAAGGTCTCTAGCATGGTGGCTACAGACAGACCATTTAAACAAGGGGAGACCCTTTTGGATAAAAGAGTGGCAAGTCCTGACAACAGATGCCAGCCTGCAAGGCTGGGGTGTGGTACTCGGAAGCCTATGGTTCCAAGGAAAATGGACCGCAAGGGAAAGTCGCCTGCCAATAAATCTGATGGAAATAAGGGCCATTTACTTGGCTCTAGTTCAAGCAAAGGACAGTCTGCAAGGAAGACCAGTCCAGATTCGTTCAGACAATGCGACGGCAGTAGCATACCTCAATCATCACAGCAAGAGACTGATGGAGGAAGTAACTCCCATTCTAAAATGGGCAGAGCTCCATCTCCCAGCATTGTCAGCAATATTTGTCCCCGGTGTACTAAACTGGGAAGCGGATTTTCTCAGTTGACACACCATTCAGGAAACCGAATGGGCACTACACCCAGAAGTGTTTCAGACACTGGTGAACAGATGGGGTCTACCAGAGATAGACCTTATGGCGTCTCGTCTAAACAACAAAGTTCCAAGATACGGATCGAGAACGAAGGATCCAGGAGCGGTCCTTGTAGACGCACTGTCAGTAGAATGGAGGTTTCAGCTGGCGTATCTGTTCCCTCCAATATCTCTGTTACCCAGAGTAGTGAGAAAGATAAAACAAGCAAAAGGAGCAATGATTCTAATAGCTCCAGCTTGGCCAAGAAGGCATTGGTACACAGATCTGTTGAGAATGTCCGTGGAAGCACCAATACTGCTCCCTCAATGTCCAGATCTACTAATGCAGGGTCCTTGTTGTCACAGTCATCTGGATAGCCTGTCTTTGACGGTGTGGCTGTTGAAGCCTCTATCTTAGAGGCTAAAGGATTTTCGAAACAAGTAATCCAAACTATGCTTAGAGCAAGAAAGCCTTCTTCGGCCCGTGTGTATCATAGAATATGGCAAGCCTATATTCATTGGTGTACTGGAAAAAATTTCAGTCCGAGATCTTTTATAGTGTCCAGGATTTTGGATTTCCTTCAAGCAGGATTAGATAAAGGTTTGAAAGTTGCTTCCTTGAGGGTTCAAGTATCGGCATTAACAGTATGGTTTCAGCGAAAGATTGCTGATTTACAGGATGTACGTACGTTTTTTCAAGGAGTAGTACATATTCAACCTCCATTTGTTCCTCCTGCAGCTCCCTGGGATTTGAATTTAGTTCTTAAAATTTTCCAGGGTCCTCTGTTTGAACCACTTAAGAGAGCAGATCTTAAATGGTTAACGGCTAAAGTGCTTTTTTTTACTGGCAATGGCGTCAGCCAGAAGAGTGTCAGATTTAGGATCATTATCGTGTAAGTCTCCTTTCCTAAGTTTTTTTCCAGACAGAGCAGTTCTCAGAACGAAATCTAGTTATCTTCCAAAGGTGGTATCAAAGTTTCACCTGAATGAAGAGATTGTAGTCCCAGCTTTTCAGGTATCGGGACTATCTGCGGGAGAAGCAATCTACATAGATCGTACTAGTGCCATCAGGAAAACAGATTCCCTCTTCATCCTCTACGGATTCCATAGGAGAGGTTGGCCTGCTAGTAAACAGACGCTGGCGAGATGGCTCCGAATGGTAATATCAGAAGCTTATTCTCATGCAGATCTCCCTATTCCGGCTAATGTCTCTGCACACTCTACATGTAAGGTAGGTCCTTCTTGGGCAGCACAACAGGGTGCTTCAGCAGAACAGATATGTAAGGCAGCCACATGGTCTTCCATAAACACATTCATTAGACATTATGCCTTGGATACTTTTGCCTCTCATGACGCAGACTTCGGGCGAAAGGTCCTCCTATGCAATCAGGAGCGTCCCCACCACTAAAATGGCTTTGAGAATCCCAATGTTATCCTGTGGACCCAGCCAGAGAAATATACGTTATGGTAAGAACTTACCGTTGATAACGTGATTTCTCTTATGTCCACAGGTATCCACAGGGATCCCACCCTGACGCATCTGATTTGAGGATCTTGACAATCACTGAAACCTCTTCCTTCTTGTATGGAAGGGTGTACATGTGTGTTCTTATCGCCTAAACAGGTCTCTACCTGATGTTCCTGCCTAAAATCGCTGTGGAAAGAACTGATTTGACTGAGTCAGTGGGCGGGACTATATGGTGAAAGCCCCAATGCAAGCTGGGAGGCCAGAAAGCTCGTGACCGCGTTGGTGCCATTTTCGCTGTCGCTCGACAATATCCCAATGTTATGCTGTGGACATAAGAGAAATCACGTTATCAACGGTAAGTTCTTACCATAACGTATATTTCTTTTTAAGGCATTCAAAAAACCTAATGTGTAGGATTATTCAGATGTACAAATAAGGCACGGCAATTGCCAACTTTTGTAACTTTTAACATTGCTGTTTCTTTCCTTTTGCAGTTTGTGTGATTTGTGTGTAGTTTGCTGTGCCATGTCATGATTCATGGTGACACTGTCAAGCCATTTAAATTAAATATATTAAAGTTACAGTATTTTTAAAGTACTCTGTATTATAGTTTTTACTTGGTTTATTTATTTACTTGATCATTTTAAATAAAATCCAATTTAAATAAAAAAAATGTAAATTAAAAAATCCAATATATACAGTATTTTTTTTAAAAATCAGGTTTTTTTTCACACCCTGCTGACAGCACATGTGCAGTATCTCAGCAGGGTCTGACCCTGGAAGTAAAGCTTTTTGAGGTTTGGCCACATTTGCTTGTAAATTGACCAGTAAGGGGTATATTTAATAGGGTTGGCTGGACTTCGGGCAAGAATGCCCATGTTTTAAAGCAGCAATCATTTACAAGGCAAAACTGACCTGGTTTTGCCTTGTAAATGATTGGCACTTTAAAATATAGGCATTCTCGCCCGAAGTCCCACACCTTTGACCCTGTTACATTTACCCCTTAGTGCGAGGTGTGTTTGGAGGTGGAGTATATGTTAAGATTGGTGTATTAGTGATTGGTTGTAATGGTCTATGAGTTAAGTGTATGCCCCTGATATTTGCTTTGGTTTTATTATAATGGTTTTAACTTGTTATGACTGACTGTTGGCTATTCTGTGCAGCGGTAATTTTGGATTTGGTCACTTATGTGTTTTCAGTCTCTGCAGCATTTATCAGCTTAGTCAGTTTGTGTCACAGATTTATTTGGTAAAATCATACCAGTCTATGCTTCATAGGTAAATTCTCAAATAAATATTCCACACAAAACTTAGAAGTTAGATTCATAACATAAAATGGAAGGGTCTGCTTTCCTTATGTGAAGCGTTAAGCTGGGTGCACACACTAACCGATGTGTGTACCCGGCGATATTGGCTGCGGCAGGGTGCCGGCATTGGCAAATGCATACACACTTGGC
Source organism: Pseudophryne corroboree (assembly GCF_028390025.1). Taxonomy (NCBI): domain Eukaryota; kingdom Metazoa; phylum Chordata; class Amphibia; order Anura; family Myobatrachidae; genus Pseudophryne; species Pseudophryne corroboree. The sequence continues at coordinate 1,030,773,275 of NC_086444.1, read as the reverse complement.
GATGCGGGCGTGAAGGGAGCGACGGTGGGGGGAGCGGGGGCCAACGAGGCCCTCCCTCGCCTGGACTGTTAAGATGAGGGAGGGGGTCGTTAATGATGTGCGGTTAATGATATTGAGTGTACATACTAGACGAGATAGTAAAACATATCGCTCAGAATGGCCTTTCTGAGCGATATCTTTCACTTTCCCGTCTAGTGTATGTGGGGCTTTACCCAAGAAGGCTGCATATCTACAGCTCTGCAATCCTCTCTCTCCCTATAACTAGGAAGATCGCAGGTATAAGTGCTGTTAGTGTGTAAAAGGTCTTTTTTGTTATCCTAGGAGAAAGCATTACAGGTTTAGATCATTTCAGCCTTTAGAAAGACCTTCCATATCCAGTTAAAGATGTTTCGAAGGTAGATTGAACTGTGTAGTTTATTTTGGTAACTGCATTGTTTTGTAAAAATAAACTCGCTGGACCAACATGATGTTTAAAATGCAATGCTGCCTCTATTTTATGATCGTCACTTTTTGGTCTGTTTTGTGGTTTAACCACCATGTTATATATTTTGGGTGTGGTTCGTTTTATCGACAGTATCTAGGTCGACAATGTTTAGGTCGACCACTATAGGTCGACAGTCACTAGGTCGACATGGATGGAAGGTCGACAGGGTTTCTATGTCGACGTGCTAGGTCGACAGGTCTAAAGTTCGACATGAGGATTTTTTTTTTTTGGTGTCGTTTTCTTCGTAAAGTGACCGGGATCCCAAATTAGTGCACCGCGTCCCCTCGCATGGCTCGCTTCGCTCGCCATGCTTCGGGCATGGTGCCTTCGCTCCGCTACCGCTTCGCTCGGCACGCTTTACCGTTCCAATCGTAGTCCACGTGGATCGTTAAGTATGAAAAAATCCCCCCAAAAAATAAAATGTGAAAAACTCATGTCGACCTTTAGACCTATCGACCTAGCACATGTCGACCTAGAAACCCTGTCGACCTTCCATCCATGTCGACCTAGTGACTCTGTCGACCTTCCATCCATGTCGACCTAGTGACTGTCGACCTAAACATTGTCGACCTAGACACTGTCGATCTTCAGACCGGATCCCATATATTTTATATCTCCAAAGTTGTAAACTCAAATTCAAAGCTCAAGATTGAAGTTATCAACTCAGAGTTAAGATGTTAAATTAATCTATAGCATCTACAGTAAATAGCTATATTATATAGTATTTTTAAAGGGTGGGTTTTCTTTATCTTTTATTTTGAGCAGCAAACTTTAGTGCTTTTACATTCACTGTACGCATAGAAAAGTTTGAAGTGGTTCAATAGAATGTTTTACAGGGGTTCACTACGGTATGCCGGCGGTCGGGCTCCCGGCGACCAGCATACCGGCGCCGGGAGCCCGACCGCCGGCTTACCGACAGTGTGGCGAGCGCAAATGAGCCCCTTGTGGGCTCGCTGCGCTCGCCACACTACTGGCGAGCTACGCGCGCCACGCTATTTTATTCTCCCTCCAGGGGGGTCGTGGACCCCCACGAGGGAGAATAAGTGTCGGTATGCCGGCTGTTGGGATCCCGGCGCCGGTATACTGTGCGCCGGGATCCCGTCAGTCGGCATACTGAAGACCACCCGTTTTACAGTGCATAAAGTTTGAGAATTTATCACTATTTTTAGATTTCGGAAGCATTTTTAAAGCATTTTCACCATCTCTGCTGCAGACTACTAAAGGTCACCTTAGGTTTAAAAAAAGCAAAACAATCAAATTTTTATATTAGAAAAAAAATGCCTATTAGCCCCCATAGCTACCTCAGCAAGTATACATATTTGGTATCACATTTCAGGGTAATTTACTGGTAGTGCTAAAATGTAAATAAAAATGTTTTTCACATTTCCCCGCTTAGTTAATGCTCTTAGATAACTTATGTTTTTATTTTTTGTTGCTTCAGTGTGGTGCAGAATAAAAAATACTAACTGCTTGGCTACACCAAAAAAACATTAAGTTATTAAGTGTTCCTTTATACAGTACGCCCTCATAATAATTGGTTGGTAGAGATAAAAGTTGTGGTCTTGCAGATCATGGTGTATGATCTACTGGCAAATATAAGATAGGAAATACAGAATGGGTTGTGATGTTCTGGCAACTCTGGGAAGAACAATGTTGCTAGGGGTCAGTCATCCTTGTAACACAAGGACCTCTAAAAAGAAGTTTAAAGGTTTACAAAATGAAATGTATCTAATTTATTATATGGCATACGTTCAGGATCCCAGCAGCCAAAATACTGATGCCGAAATCCCGACAGCTGTCAGAACACAGACACTGGAATCCTTAAGGTATACAGGAGGGTTAGGATTTGGCTTTGGGGGAGCGGGGTGGTGGGGGGTCAGGGCAGGTCTAGGTGCCACCTGATGGTGGTTTGGTTTAGGCACAAAGAGTGAGGGGTTAGAGTTAGCCTGCAGAAAGAAGGGGTTCGGTATAGGCACTCAGTGGAGGGGTAAGGGTTAGCCTGGAGAAAAAGGGGTTTTGGTTTAAGCACTAAAGGGGGAGGTTATGGTTAGGCTGCAGTAAATTGAGCCACATTGTGAGTTTTACGATCTCTCTATCTAGTATAGCCAGACATGTATTACTGACCTCAGCTATATTTAGAGGCCTTGAACTGGTACTTTGGTCTGCTCTTATCTCTAATGAGGGAGATCTGAAGTGAGATAATTTGCTAATAGTGCCACATTTAAAGTTATTATCCCACAGACCTTCCCTGGCAATGTATGTATACTCACTCAAGTATTTCTAATTGATTCTAGAGCATATGCCTTCATTTATGTTTTTTTTCCATCCTCTATAAAGCTTCAGCTTGAATCTGCAGTTATGTGCAACAATATGATCCTTATTTTAGTAGCTTTACCATAGGAATGTATACTATAGGCTCACGCTGAAGTTCATGTTAAAGATTTGTCACAACTACATGTAGGTACATAATACGTTGTCTGTGTAAATAGTAAGCCCAAACCTAATACAGGGCTGGCCAAACCAGTCCTCGAGATCTACCAACAGTTCACATTTTCCAGACCACCTAGCTAGTGCACGGGTGTAGTCTACTAATTAAGATGTGCTGCATTCATTCCTAACTGACAATTCTACAGATCTCCAGGAGGCCTGGAAAACATGAACTGTTGGTAGATCTCGAGGACCGGTTGCCCAGCCCTGATCTAATACTTTTAGGGGTATATGCAATTGCGGTCGAATTCCCGAAATTGTCGAATTTCGGGACTTTTTCGCCCAAAAAAAAAAATCGTCAATGCAATTCAGTACTTTCCGTCAAAAAAACGGACTTTCAAAATTCGACTTTTTGAAATTCGACTTTTGTCAAATTCGACTTTTCTGCAATGATACAAGTGCTGCAATTCGACCAAAGTATATTCAATTGAAGTTTGGAAATTCGACAACAGTGCTTTTAGACAGTAAATTCGACCTTTTCAATCCGCCACACTTTGGTGGGTGAAACTAATAAAAAAAAATTAAAACATGGTTGTTGTTTTTTTATTGATAATAGCATATCTATTTATATTAGAAGGGATTAGGTACTTGGTTTGTCTTTTTTGGAGGCACAAGTATTATTTATATATTTCTCTAACGTCCTAAGTGGATGCTGGGACTCCGTAAGGACCATGGGGAATAGCGGCTCCGCAGGAGACTGGGCACAAAAGTAAAAGCTTGAACTAGCTGGTGTGCACTGGCTCCTCCCCCTATGACCCTCCTCCAAGCCTCAGTTAGATTTTTGTGCCCGAACGAGAAGGGTGCATGCTAGGTGGCTCTCCTGAGCTGCTTAGAGTAAAAGTTTATTTTAGGTTTTTTATTTTCAGTGAGTCCTGCTGGCAACAGGCTCACTGCATCGTGGGACTAAGGGGAGAAGAAACGAACTCACCTGCGTGCAGAGTGGATTGGGTTTCTTAGGCTACTGGACATTAGCTCCAGAGGGACGATCACAGGTTCAGCCTGGATGGGTCCCGGAGCCGCGCCGCCGGCCCCCTTACAGAGCCAGAAGAACGAAGAGGTCCGGTGAAATCGGCGGCAGAAGACGTTCCTGTCTTCAACTAAGGTAGCGCACAGCACTGCAGCTGTGCGCCATTGCTCTCAGCACACTTCACACTCCGGTCACTGAGGGTGCAGGGCGCTGGGGGGGAGCGCCCTGAGACGCAATAAAAACAGAAATACCTTAGGATGGCAAAAGAAATACATCACACATAGCTCCTGGGCTATATGGATGTATTTAACCCCTGCCAGTTTTCCAGAAAAAAGCGGGAGATAAGGCCGTCGTGAAGGGGCGGAGCCTATCCTCAGCACACAAGCGCCATTTTCCCTCACAGTTCCGCTGGAAGGACGGCTCCCTGACTCTCCCCTGCAGTCCCTACAGAATCAGGGTAAAAACGAGAGAGGGGGGGCACTATTGGCAGCTAAATTATAAACAGCAGCTATAAAAGGGAGTAACACTTATATAAGGTTATCCCTATATATATATATAGCGCTCTGGTGTGTGCTGGCAAACTCTCCCTCTGTCTCCCCAAAGGGCTAGTGGGGTCCTGTCCTCTATCAGAGCATTCCCTGTGTGTGTGCTGGGTGTCGGTACGATTGTGTCGACATGTATGAGGAGGAAAATGATGTGGAAGCAGAGCAATTGCCTGTATTAGTGATGTCACCCCCTAGGGAGTCGACACCTGACTGGATGGTTGTATTTAAAGAACTACGTGACAATGTCAGCACTTTACAAAAAACTGTTGACGACATGAGACAGCCGACTAATCAATTAGTGCCTGTCCAGGCGTCTCAGACACCGTCAGGGGCGATAAAACGCCCGTTACCTCAGTGGGTCGACACAGACCCAGACACGGATACTGAGTCCAGTGTCGACGGTGAGGAGACAAACGTAATGTCCAGTAGGGCCACACGTTACATGATCACGGCAATGAAGGAGGCATTGAACATTTCTGACACTACAAGTACCACAAAGAAGGGTATTATGTGGGGAGTGAAAAAACTACCAGTAGCTTTTCCTGAGTCAGATGAATTAAATGAGGTGTGTGATAAAGCGTGGGTTTCCCCCGATAAAAAAGTGCTAATTTCTAATAAATTATTGGCACTATACCCTTTCCCGCCAGAGGTTAGGGCGCGTTGGGAAACACCCCCTAGAGTAGATAAAGCGCTCACACGTTTATCTAAACAAGTAGCGTTACCGTCTTCTGATACGGCCGCCCTCAAAGAACCAGCGGATAGAAGGCTGGAAAATATCCTGAAGGGTATATACACACATACTGGTGTTATACTGCGACCAGCAATCGCATCAGCCTGGATGTGCAGTGCTGGAGTTGCGTGGTCGGATTCCCTGACTGAAAATATTGATACCCTGGATAGGGACAGTATATTACTAACTATAGAGCATTTGAAGGATGCATTACTATATATGCGTGATGCACAGAGGGATATTTGCACCCTGGCATCAAGAGTGAGTGCTATGTCCATTTCTGCCAGAAGAGCGTTATGGACGCGACAGTGGTCAGGGGATGCGGATTCCAAACGACATATGGAAGTATTGCCGTTTAAAGGGGAGGAGTTATTTGGGGCCGGTCTATCGGACCTGGTGGCCACGGCAACGGCCGGAAAGTCCACCTTTTTACCCCAGGTCACCTCTCAGCAGAAAAAGACACCGTCTTTTCAAACTCAGTCCTTTCGTTCCCATAAGTACAGGCGGGCAAAAGGCCACTCATTTCTGCCCCGGGGCAGAGGAAGAGGAAAAAGACTGCACCAGGCAGCCTCTTCCCAGGAGCAGAAGCCCTCCTCTGCTTCTGCCAAGTCTTCAGCATGACGCTGGGGCTTTACAAGCGGACTCGGACACGGTGGGGGCCCGTCTCAAAAATTTCAACGCGCAGTGGGCTCACTCGCAAGTGGACCCCTGGATTCTGCAGGTAGTATCACAGGGGTACAAACTGGAACTCGAGACGTCTCCCCCTCGCCGGTTCCTGAAGTCTGCTCTACCAAAGTCTCCCTCCGACAGGGAGGCAGTTTTGGAAGCCATTCACAAGCTGTATTCCCAGCAGGTGATAATCAAGGTACCTCTCCTACAACAGGGAAAGGGGTATTATTCCACGCTGTTTGTGGTACCGAAGCCGGACGGCTCGGTGAGACCAATTTTAAATCTAAAATCCTTGAACACTTACATAAAGAGGTTCAAATTCAAGATGGAGTCACTCAGAGCAGTGATAGCAAACCTGGAAGAAGGGGACTATATGGTGTCTCTGGACATCAAAGATGCTTATCTCCACGTCCCAATCTACCCTTCTCACCAAGGGTACCTCAGGTTTGTAGTACAAAACTGTCATTATCAGTTTCAGACGCTGCCGTTTGGATTGTCCACGGCACCTCGGGTCTTTACCAAGGTAATGGCCGAAATGATGATTCTTCTTCGAAGAAAAGGCGTTTTAATTATCCCTTACTTGGACGATCTCCTGATAAGGGCAAGGTCCAGGGAACAGTTAGAAGTCGGAGTAGCACTATCTCAGTTAGTGTTACGTCAGCACGGGTGGATTCTAAATATTCCAAAATCGCAGCTGATTCCAACGACACGTCTCCTGTTCCTTTGAATGATTCTGGACACAGTCCAGAAAAAGGTGTTTCTCCCAGAGGAGAAGGCCAGGGAGTTATCCGAGCTAGTCAGGAATCTCCTAAAACCAGGCCAGGTGTCAGTGCATCAGTGCACGAGGGTCCTGGGAAAAATGGTGGCTTCTTACGAAGCGATTCCATTTGGAAGATTCCATGCAAGAACGTTTCAGTGGGATCTTCTGGACAAATGGTCCGGATCGCATCTTCAGATGCATCAGCGGATAACCCTGTCGCCAAGGACAAGGGTGTCTCTTCTGTGGTGGCTGCAGAGTGCTCATCTACTAGAGGGCCGCAGATTCGGCATTCAGGATTGGATCCTGGTGACCACAGATGCCAGCCTGAGAGGCTGGGGAGCAGTCACACAGGGACAAAATTTCCAGGGCTTGTGGTCAAGCATGGAAACATCTTTTCATATAAACATTCTGGAACTAAGGGCCATTTACAATGCCCTAAGTCAAGCAAAACCCCTGCTTCAGGGTCAGGCGGTATTGATCCAATCGGACAACATCACGTCAGTCGCCCACGTAAACAGACAGGGCGGCACGAGAAGCAGGAGGGCAATGACGGAAGTGGCAAGGATTCTTCGCTGGGCGGAGAATCATGTGATAGCACTGTCAGCAGTGTTCATTCCGGGAGTGGACAACTGGGAAGCGGACTTCCTCAGCAGACACGACCTTCACCCGGGGGAGTGGGGACTTCATCCAGAAGTCTTCCAAGAGATGGTAAACCGTTGGGAAAAACCAAAGGTGGACATGATGGCGTCCCGTCTCAACAAAAAACTAGACAGATATTGCGCCAGGTCAAGGGACCCTCAGGCAATAGCGGTGGACGCTCTGGTAACACCATGGGTGTACCAGTCAGTGTATGTGTTCCCTCCTCTGCCTCTCATACCAAAAGTACTGAGAATCATAAAAAGGAGAGGAGTAAGAACTATACTCGTGGTTCCGGATTGGCCAAGAAGGACTTGGTACCCGGAACTTCAAGAGATGCTCACGGAGGACCCGTGGCCTCTACCTCTAAGAAAGGACCTGCTCCAGCAGGGACCTTGTCTGTTCCAAGACTTACCGCGGCTGCGTTTGACGGCATGGCGGTTGAACGCCGGATCCTGAAGGAAAAAGGCATTCCAGAAGAAGTCATCCCTACCCTGATAAAGGCCAGGAAGGATGTAACCGCGAAACATTATCACCGCATTTGGCGAAAATATGTTGCGTGGTGTGAGGCCAAAGAGGCCCCTACAGAGGAATTTCAACTGGGTCGCTTCCTACATTTCCTGCAAACAGGACTGTCTATGGGCCTAAAATTAGGGTCCATTAAGGTTCAAATTTCGGCCCTGTCGATTTTCTTCCAAAAAGAACTGGCTTCAGTGCCTGAAGTCCAGACGTTTGTCAAAGGGGTACTGCATATACAGCCTCCTTTTGTGCCCCCGGTGGCACCTTGGGATCTCAATGTGGTTTTGGGGTTCCTAAAATCACATTGGTTTGAACCACTCACCACTGTGGAATTAAAATATCTCACATGGAAGGTGGTAATGCTGTTAGCCCTGGCTTCAGCCAGGCGTGTCTCAGAATTGGCGGCTTTATCTTATAAAAGCCCTTACCTGATTTTTCACACGGATAGGGCAGAATTGAGGACTCGTCCTCAATTTCTCCCTAAGGTGGTTTCAGCGTTTCACGTGAACCAGCCTATTGTGGTGCCTGCGGCTACTAGGGACTTGGAGGACTCCAAGTTACTGGACGTAGTCAGGGCCCTGAAAATATATATTTCCAGGACGGCTGGAGTCAGGAAATCTGACTCGCTGTTTATCCTGTATGCACCCAACAAGCGGGGTGCTCCTGCTTCTAAGCAGACGATTGCTCGTTGGATTTGTAGTACAATTCAGCTTGCACATTCTGTGGCAGGCCTGCCACAGCCAAAATCTGTAAAAGCCCATTCCACAAGGAAGGTGGGCTCATCTTGGGCGGCTGCTTGAGGGGTCTCGGCTTTACAACTTTGCCGAGCAGCTACTTGGTCAGGGGCAAACACGTTTGCTAAATTCTACAAATTTGATACCCTGGCTGAGGAGGACCTGGAGTTCTCTCATTCGGTGCTGCAGAGTCATCCGCACTCTCCCGCCCGTTTGGGAGCTTTGGTATAATCCCCATGGTCCTTACGGAGTCCCAGCATCCACTTAGGACGTTAGAGAAAATAAGAATTTACTTACCGATAATTCTATTTCTCATAGTCCGTAGTGGATGCTGGGCGCCCATCCCAAGTGCGGATTGTCTGCAATACTTGTATATAGTTATTGTTACAAAATTTGGGTTATTATTGTTGTGAGCCATCTTTTCAGAGGCTCCTTCGTTTATCATACTGTTAACTGGGTTCAGATCACAGGTTGTACGGTGTGATTGGTGTGGCTGGTATGAGTCTTACCCGGGATTCAATATCCTTCCTTATTATGTACGCTCGTCCGGGCACAGTATCCTAACTGAGGCTTGGAGGAGGGTCATAGGGGGAGGAGCCAGTGCACACCAGCTAGTTCAAGCTTTTACTTTTGTGCCCAGTCTCCTGCGGAGCCGCTATTCCCCATGGTCCTTACGGAGTCCCAGCATCCACTACGGACTATGAGAAATAGAATTATCGGTAAGTAAATTCTTATTTTTTAAAATAATATTATTATTTTTTTTAGATGGAATGGTAAAATTCAGAGAAAAAATGGCGTGGGGTCCCCCCTCCAAAGCATAACCAGCCTCGACTCTTCAAGCTGGTCCTGGTTCTAAAAATGCGGGGGAAAAATTGACAGGGGATCCCCCGTATTTTTAAAACTAGCACCGGGCTCTGCGCCTGGTGCAAAAAATACGGGGGACAAAAAGAGTAGGGGTCCCCCGTATTTTTCACACCAGCATCGGGCTCCACTAGCTGGACAGATAATGCCACAGCCGGGGGGTCACTTTTATACAGTGCCCTGCGGCCGTGGCATTAAATATCCAACTAGTCACCCCTGGCGGGGTACCCTGGGGGAGTGGGGACCCCTTCAATCAAGGGGTCCCCCCCCCAGCCACCCAAGGGCCAGGGGTGAAGCCCGAGGCTGTCCCCCCCCATCCAAGGGCTGCGGATGGGGGGCTGATAGCCTTGTCAAAATTGAAAGAATATTGTTTTCTCCAGTAGTACTACAAGTCCCAGCAAGCCTCCCCGTAAGCTGGTACCTGGAGAACCACAAGTACCAGCATGCGGGAGATAAACGGGCCTGCTGGTACCTGTAGTACTACTGGGAAAAAAATACCCAAATAAAAACAGGAGACACACACCGTGACAAGTACAACTTTATTACACACTGCCGACACACACATACTTACCTATGTTGACACGAAGCAGTCTGTCCTCTTCTCCAAGTAGAATCCACGGGTACCTGAAAATAAAAGATAATTATACTCACCTGATCCAGGGTCCAGAGATAAATCCACGTACTTGTCAAAACAACAAAACGAACACCCGACCACCGGACTGAAAGGGGTCCCATGTTGACACATGAGACCCCTTTCCACGAATGCAGACACCCCCGTGACAGCTGTCACTGAAGTGTCTCTTCAGCCAATCAGCGAGTGCAACGTCCTTGCACTCTGCTGATTGGCTGTGTGCGTCTGAGCTCAGACAGCGCATCGCAAAGCCTCTCCATTATATTCAATGGTGGGAACTTTGCGGTTAGTGGTGGGGTCACCCGCGGTCAGCGGCTGACCGCGGGTAACCCCGCCGCTGACGGCAAAGTTCCCACCATTGAAAGTAATGGAGGAAGCTGTGCGATGCGCTGTCTGAGCTCAGACGCGCACAGCCAATCAGGTGAGCGCTACGACGTGGCACTTCCTGATTGGCTGAAGGGACCTCGGTGACAGGAGTCACGTGGTGTCCCGGCATTCGGGGAAAGGGGTCTCGTGTCAACATGGGACCCCTTTCAGTCCGGTGGTCGGGTGTTCGTGTTTTTTTTTTTTGCCAAGTACGAGGATTTTATCTCTGGACGTGGATTTATCTCTGGACACTGGATCAGGTGAGTGGTTTTTTTTTTCACCGGTACCCCGGATCGTCGGAGTCGAGACGTGGCAGTCGGCGTGTCAACATAGGTAAGTATGTGTGTGTCGGCAGTGTGTAATAAAGTTGTACTTGTCACGGTGTGTGTCTCCTGTTTTTATTTGGGTATTTTTTTTCCTGTAGTACTTTTCTCCCGCATGCTGGTACTTGTGGTTCTCCAAGTACCAGCTTGCGGGGGAGGCTTGCTGGGACTTGTAGTACTACTGGAAAAAACAATATTCTTTCAATTTTGACAAGGCTATCAGCCCCCCATCCGCAGCCCTTGGATGGGGGGGGACAGCCTCGGGCTTCACCCCTGGCCCTTGGGTGGCTGGGGGGGGACCCCTTGATTGAAGGGGTCCCCACTCCCCCAGGGTACCCCGGCCAGGGGTGACTAGTTGGATATTTAATGCCACGGCCGCAGGGCACTGTATAAAAGTGACCCCCGGCTGTGGCATTATCTGTCCAGCTAGTGGAGCCCGATGCTGGTGTATAAAATACGGGGGACCCCTACTCTTTTTGTCCCCCGTATTTTTCGCACCAGCATCGGGCTCCACTAGCTGGACAGATAATGCCACAGCCGGGGGGTCACTTTTATACAGTGCCCTGCGGCCGTGGCATTAAATATCCAACTAGTCACCCCTGGCCGGGGTACCCTGGGGGAGTGGGGACCCCTTCAATCAAGGGGTCCCCCCCCCAGCCACCCAAGGGCCAGGGGTGAAGCCCGAGGCTGTCCCCCCCCATCCAAGGGCTGCGGATGGGGGGCTGATAGCCTTGTCAAAATTGAAAGAATATTGTTTTCTCCAGTAGTACTACAAGTCCCAGCAAGCCTCCCCGTAAGCTGGTACCTGGAGAACCACAAGTACCAGCATGCGGGAGATAAACGGGCCTGCTGGTACCTGTAGTACTACTGGGAAAAAAATACCCAAATAAAAACAGGAGACACACACCGTGACAAGTACAACTTTATTACACACTGCCGACACACACATACTTACCTATGTTGACACGAAGCAGTCTGTCCTCTTCTCCAAGTAGAATCCACGGGTACCTGAAAATAAAAGATAATTATACTCACCTGATCCAGGGTCCAGAGATAAATCCACGTACTTGTCAAAACAACAAAACGAACACCCGACCACCGGACTGAAAGGGGTCCCATGTTGACACATGAGACCCCTTTCCACGAATGCAGACACCCCCGTGACAGCTGTCACTGAAGTGTCTCTTCAGCCAATCAGCGAGTGCAACGTCCTTGCACTCTGCTGATTGGCTGTGTGCGTCTGAGCTCAGACAGCGCATCGCAAAGCCTCTCCATTATATTCAATGGTGGGAACTTTGCGGTTAGTGGTGGGGTCACCCGCGGTCAGCGGCTGACCGCGGGTAACCCCGCCGCTGACGGCAAAGTTCCCACCATTGAAAGTAATGGAGGAAGCTGTGCGATGCGCTGTCTGAGCTCAGACGCGCACAGCCAATCAGGTGAGCGCTACGACGTGGCACTTCCTGATTGGCTGAAGGGACCTCGGTGACAGGAGTCACGTGGTGTCCCGGCATTCGGGGAAAGGGGTCTCATGTGTCAACATGGGACCCCTTTCAGTCCGGTGGTCGGGTGTTCGTGTTTTTTTTTTTTGCCAAGTACGAGGATTTTATCTCTGGACGTGGATTTATCTCTGGACACTGGATCAGGTGAGTGTTTGTTTTTTTCACCGGTACCCCGGATCGTCGGAGTCGAGACGTGGCAGTCGGCGTGTCAACATAGGTAAGTATGTGTGTGTCGGCAGTGTGTAATAAAGTTGTACTTGTCACGGTGTGTGTCTCCTGTTTTTATTTGGGTATTTTTTTTCCTGTAGTACTTTTCTCCCGCATGCTGGTACTTGTGGTTCTCCAAGTACCAGCTTGCGGGGGAGGCTTGCTGGGACTTGTAGTACTACTGGAAAAAACAATATTCTTTCAATTTTGACAAGGCTATCAGCCCCCCATCCGCAGCCCTTGGATGGGGGGGGACAGCCTCGGGCTTCACCCCTGGCCCTTGGGTGGCTGGGGGGGGACCCCTTGATTGAAGGGGTCCCCACTCCCCCAGGGTACCCCGGCCAGGGGTGACTAGTTGGATATTTAATGCCACGGCCGCAGGGCACTGTATAAAAGTGACCCCCGGCTGTGGCATTATCTGTCCAGCTAGTGGAGCCCGATGCTGGTGTATAAAATACGGGGGACCCCTACTCTTTTTGTCCCCCGTATTTTTTGCACCAGGCGCAGAGCCCGGTGCTGGTTTTAAAAATACGGGGGATCCCCTGTCCAATTTTCCCCCGCATTTTTAGAACCAGGACCAGCTCGAAGAGCCCGAGGCTGGTTATGCTTTGGAGGGGGGACCCCACGCCATTTTTTGGGGGGGTTTTCCCCGTTTTTTAAAATCGCGGCAAAATCCGGCAAATCGGCCGTTTTTCGCCCGCGGGACTGTCGAATCCGTTTTCCATTGAATATGGTGAATTTCGGCAACCACTTGCCGAAATTGGACGGTCGAATTGTGTTGACTTAAAAAACGGCGATAATTTGCCGCGATTCGCCGCTAATTGCATATACCCCTATATGGAAGTTCTTACTGATCACAAAACATTATGGTATTGTAGCGAATCTATGTATGTATGTATAAATAAATAAATAAATGTATCAAAACTCTATACAAGCAGAATTTGTGTTCACTGTTATCAGGACCTGCTCCATTACGATTTCCCTATCACTAGCATATGAATACAGGCAAACACTGTCCAGTGGGCATCTGTGTTTAATAAGTTTAACGTCTGAGCTATCTGCGCATATGCACAGTGAAATCGCACAAGATTCACAGGCATAGTACTTGCTCTGCATAATCCGCAATGTGGGCCTGATTCAGATGTGGTTGGAGGTGCTGTTGCTGCTGTGTAGATGGAAGCAGCAGCGATAGCACTGATATTGTAATGCAGCAGGAGGCGTCTGATATGAGTAGATGCCTCTTACATGCATCAGTGATCTGAGCTGCATCCTAGGACGCAGCGTCGGATCACCTGTAACACCATCTGCCGACTGCGTGACCCATGGGGTTTTGGGAAACGGCAGCCATCGTCATCCCCCACCCCCCCTGCGGCAGTAGACTGGAAACTTCGGAAGCAGATTGGCTGTAGGACTGTCTGCAATTGACAGACCTGTACTGCATATGCGCAGTGCTGGTCTGGGGCATGCGTAAAGTACCAAACATCGGTACTCTGCGGCTAGAGACACACTACCATCGGGACCTGAACCAGGCCCTGTGTGTGCCGGGTAGCAGCCAAGCTTTGAACTATGCGATTAATTCATATTTAACTATTACAATTTTCCCCTATGTAACTCTTGACACTAGCAAGAGTGACAGTTTTATTGGTGCATTTAGTAACATAGTCAATCAATAAAAAAATAATTGGATTTGTATTAAACAACATGTTATGATGGGAAGTGGTTATCATACTGCCACACGGGATCCTGGCGATCACAATGCCAACACCAGAATCCCGCACAGCGGTACAATGCCGGCGCCGGCATGGTAGGTGATTCTCCCTCTATGGGTGTCACTGTCCACGACACCCATAGAAGGAGAATATAACCTGTGGTGAGCGTAGCGAGCCACCGTGCCCGCAAGGGGCTTACTAGCCCTCGCCCTGCTAACGGCATACTGGTGGCCATAGGTAATTCATACCGAACCCGTTATAATATACTGTAGTATTTCTGTAATTTTGTATGGGACTGCAAGTAGCTTATAGGTGCCGCATTTTAAAAAGTGAGAGGATATGCAGTCTGGTGGTTTGTAGCTAGTATATTGACACTAATTATATTCACACTATGCCGGCGCCAGTATGCTGACATGGTTGTAATGTTACATGAAGCATCTAAACGTGCTGCTTTAAGTTATAATAGCAACCTATTTCTAATGCTTTAAGTAGCTTAAGAACAGCATTGGCATACTGGCATGGTAGATGCTAGATCCAAGTGAGCTAAAGGACCTCTGACTTCAGAAGGAGGAGCAAGACCTGTGGGATAATATAGCAGCATTGTAGTGTCTCTATAATCAGTGTCATTGGATACCCAGATTGTCGCTTGTACATAGTGAGTAGAGAAGAGGGAGGGCTCTTGAAATGGTTATTTGCTAAGTATCAATGGGCCCACTCGACATACAAATCTTGTCCTGGGGCCCAGCAACTGCTAATTACTCCCTCGGTTCTAAATGTTTTATCTTTGAATCGTTGCCTGGCATTATAACTTTTAATAAAAAATAAAAAAAGTAATGCCCAGATTGTTAATGAATTGATATCTAGTGCATCTGATTGCCAGGTACAGTAGTTAAAAATTAACTTTCTCTTCCTTTTCCTCTAACTTGTGTACTGCTGTGTGTGCTTTTCATTTGTAGATTCTTTGAGAACTTTTTTTTAACAGCAGCAAATCTTGTGCCGTGATTAAGAAGAAAAAATGTCTAGGTAATTGCATAATATCAATATTTTGGCTCATAAACATTATATGTGGGTGCAAGGTTCAAACACACATACACTATATGGACAAAAGTATTTGACCACACCTGTTAATAAGTGAAATTCAGGTGTTTCAATCAGACCTGTTTCCACAGGTGTGTAAAATCATTTGTAAACATTTGTGACAAAAATTAGGTCGACCTGAAGAGCTCAGGGACTTCAAGCGTGTTACTGTGATAGGATGCCACCTTTCATGAAATTTCATCACTTCTGGGTATTTAACTGTAAGTTATACTATTAGAAAGTGGAAGCCCACAAAGCGGAAGACCTCCTAAAATTACAGAGCGGGGTCAATGACTGCAAAGGCGCATGGTGCATAAAAGTCGCCTGTGCTCTGCTGGTTCCGTAGCTGAGGGGTTACGAGCTTCCACACAAGCACAAAACTGCTGCAGGAGCTTAATGGCATGGGTTTCCATGGCTGAGCAGATGCATGCTATCCTCCCATCACCAGGTCAAATGCCAGGCATCTGATGGAATGGTGTAAAACACACCAACACTGGACTCTGGAGCAGTGGAAACGTGTTCTGTGTAGTGACAAATCAAGCTTTTCTGTTTGATAGTCATATGGGCGAGTCTGGGTTTGGCGGTTGCCGGGAGAACGTTAACTGCCTGACTGCATTATGCCAACTGTGAAGTTTGATGGGGGAGGGATAATGGTATCGGGCTGTTTTTTTGGGTTAGGCCCTTTATCTTCAGTGCAGGGCAATCTTAATGCTTCCAACTTTGTGGCAACAGTTTGGAGAAGGCCCTTTTCTATTCCAACATGACTGTGCCCTAGCGCATAAAGCAAGGACCATAAAGACATAGTTTATGAGTTTGGTGTGGAAGAACTTGACTGGCCCGCACAGAGCCCTGACCTCAACCCCATCGAGCACCTTTGGGACTGAAATGGAGATTGCGAGCCAGGCCCACTCGTGCAACATCCGTGCCTAACCTCACAAATGCTCTACAGAATGAATGGGCACAAATTCCCCCAGGGAACACTCCAAAATCTTGTGGAAAGCTATCCAAGAAGAGTGGAAGCTGTTATAGCTGCCATCTGCATATTAAAGTATATGTCATTGAATACAATGTCATTACAGTCCCTATTGGTGTAATGGTCAGGCGTCCGAATACTGTTGTCCATATAGTGTATATTAAATCAAATGGGTTTTATTTATCTAGTCATTTGAGTGCCATTGTAACATCTATTTGTCTTTGAAAATACCCACACATATAATGCAATTTGACTGTACAATTAGGTTGATTTTTTTTTTTTTTTTTTTTTATTGAATTGTACAGAAATTGTAGCTTGTGTGAAAGACACAAAATAAAAATCATATGAGAAATATTGGATTGCTCGACATTTAAATTGGGTGATCTTTTTTTCAAGATATGATCATATATCCTCTACTGATAACGCATGATTCTACACACGTCTTCTGTATAGTAATTAAGTAAGTATAATAAAGATTTTGATGTGGTTGGTAATCTTACATTGCATTACCATATACAGGTATTGGAAAACAAAAAATGTGCTGTATGTGGCGACGATACAATAAAACAATACATGTAATAAATATAAAACCAATTTGACAGAAAACCCTATTTCACTCTCTGTCATTGTTTTATTTTTGTATTATTCTAAACTCATCCCAGAGTTCTCATGTCAGTCTAAACAGGTGTAGTCATTGTTACAATAGAGTAGCTTCAAGGTGTGGATTGGAGGAAAGGTTGTATAACATGTATGATGCAGGAAGCAGACTGCGCTAGTTGATACAGTAGGGAAAGTTTGGTTGGGGTGGTCAGCTTTTTGGCCTACATACCATAAGTCCTCAAATGTGTTAAAGGGGCTATAGTGTTGTGATGGGCAAATATAATATGTAACAATTGCAAAGTAAGATGCTGGAGTACAACGAACATTAAGAGTGTGCAATGTCTTGATATTTATATTGGTGAATAGTAATAGGGCTTTATGGGGGCAGGGAGTTCTAGAATTGTGGATTGTGCATAAACATATTTGTCTTATGATATCAGCTTCCTACACATTTTGTGTACTCAGCTTAGTTGATACTGTGTTTAAGTGTTTGATATTTATTTAACACTGTAAAGCCCTCAGTTACGCTTCTGCTCATTTGTGTAGGTCACATCAGACATCTGCTTATACAGTTTATCATTTGTCGTGGGTTTTTTTTTTAATGGTGATCACATTTTTAATTTTAGTTTTATGTATTTCAATATAGGTGTGAACCGGGGGATCCGGTCTGAAGATCGACAGTGTCTAGGTCGACAATGTTTAGGTCGACCACTATAGGTCGACAGTCACTAGGTCGACATGGATGGAAGGTCGACAGGGTTTCTAGGTCGACATGTGCTAGGTCTAAAGGTCGACATGAGTTTTTCACATTTTTTTTTGGGGGGGGATTTTTTCATACTTAACGATCCACGTGGACTACGATTGGAGCGGTAAAGTGTGTCGAGCGAAGCGAAGGCACCATGCCCGAAGCATGGCGAGCGGACGCGGTGCACTAATTTGGGATCCCGGTCACTCTACGAAGAAAACGACACCAAAAAAAAATAAAAAATCCTCATGTCGACCTTTAGACCTGTCGACCTAGAAACCCTGTCGACCTTCCATCCACGTCAATCTAGTGACTGTCGACCTATAGTGGTCGACCTAAACATTGTCGACCTAGACACTGTCGATTTGATGAACCACACCCGTGAACCGGTAAGGCAAAATTAAAAACATTAGAAAGTACAGGTTGAGTATCCCTTATCCAAAATACTTGGGACCAGAAGTATTTTGGATATCTGATTTTTCCGTATTTTGGAATAATTGCATCCCATAATGAGATATCATGGCGATGGGACCTAAGTCTAAGCACAGAATGTATTTATGTTTCATATACACCTTAACCTTATACACACAGCCTGAAGGTAATTTTACCCAATATTTTTAATAGCTTTGTACATTAAACAAAGTGTGTGTACATTCACACAATTCATTTATGTTTCATATACGCCTTATACACACAGCCAGAAGGTCATTTAATACAATATTTTTTTTATAAATTTGTGTATTAAACAATGTTTGTGCACATTGATCCATCGGAAAACAAAGATTTCACTATTTCACACTCACTCAAAAAATTCCGTATTTTGGAATATTTGGATATGGGACACTCAACCTGCACTACACTGTTGTACAGATGCATTTGATTTATATGTGTTGACCACACCAACTTCCAACACTAAACCGAACTTAGGGCCTAATTCAGACCTGATCATAGTAGCCAATTTCTTAGCAGATGGGCAAAACCATGTGCACTGCAGGGGGGGGAGCAGTGTGACGGGAGGAGTGAAGAAACTTCACTCCCCCCGCCGCATGTTATATCTGCCCCCCCTTGCAATGCACATGGTTTTGCCCATCTGCTAACAAATTTGCTGCCACGATCATGTCTGAATTAGGCTCTTAAGCTGGGTCCATACTATACAACAAATCATCCACATCGTCCACCGTGCTCCCGTGCGCCATTCCTTGCATCTTCAGATCTGCCTGCAATGCAGGCTGATCAGAAGATATTTTGAATGACTGCATGCTTCTAGATGAGGCCACTGAACAATATATTGTGAGGTCCTGCGCTATATTGTTCAGTGTGTACATGACGGCCGATGTATCGATACAATGGTCATCCCATCGGCCGGGAACCACTTTGTCTCGTGTGTACCCAGACTTAAAGTGTTTCCTAAGCGACCCTATTAAAACGGCTGTTAATTAACAAACGTTCTCTGGTTACAATACTAATTTCAAATCGGAGGTTGTGGTGATGATCTGTATGTATCCTTTATATCAGTGGTTCTCAAACTTTCTTACATCATTGTGCCCTACAGTATCAGCATGTTTTTTTCATGGCGCCCCTAGCCCAAAAGTTTTTAATTGAGAAATTCAGCAAAAATTATTAAATTAAGTAAATTGTGTTTACCTGTGTTTAGGCTCCGTTTTGGGGTGGTGGACATGTTTGTGCTTGTGTTTGTCCACATATTTTATGATTGGCAGCCACCATAAATAACCATAAATAACCATAAATAATATATTAACCATAAATAATTTGATTAGCAGTTGGACCACCAACTCGTGACACCACTGCAGGTGTTACATAGTACCCCAGGGCGTCATGGCACCCAGTTTGGGAACCACTGCTTTAAAGGCTCACACCTATTTCTTTTTCAGGTACCAACATTTACAAGTAACAATCCATGGCTGACCACATACACTCTTTGCTATCTTGCAGCAGATATCTGTAGCCAAATAACAGGCTGTGTTGCTTACAAAGTGGCCGCAATGCCCCCCCCCCCCCCCCAAAAAAAATATATAAAAAAAAAATATATATATATATATATATATATTTCTCTGACGACCTAAGTGGATGCTTGGACTCCGTAAGGACCATGGGGAATAGCGGCTCCGCAGGAGACTGGGCACAACTAAAAGAAAGCTTTAGACTACTGGTGTGCACTGGCTCCTCCCACTATGACCCTCCTCCAGACTTCAGTTAGAATCTTGTACCCGGCTGAGCTGGATGCACACTAGGGGCTCTCCTGAGCTCCTAGAAAGAAAGTATATTTTAGGTTTTTTATTTTACAGTGAGATCTGCTGGCAACAGACTCACTGCAGCGAGGGACTAAGGGGAGAAGAAGCGAACCTACCTAACTGGTGGTAGCTTGGGCTTCTTAGGCTACTGGACACCATTAGCTCCAGAGGGATCGACCACAGGACCCGACCTCGATGTTCGGTCCCGGAGCCGCGCCGCCGGCCCCCTTACAGAGCCAGAAGCAAGAAGTGTTCCTGAAAATCGGCGGCAGAAGACTTCTGTCTTCAACAAGGTAGCGCACAGCACTGCAGCTGTGCGCCATTGCTCCTCATGCACACCTCACACTCCGGTCACTGATGGGTGCAGGGCGCTGGGGGGGGGGGGCGCCTTGAGGGCAATATAAGACACCTTGGCTGGCAAATCTACACCATATATAGTCAGGAAGGCTATATAGGTGTAAAAATACCCCTGCCAGAATTCCAGAAAAAGCGGGAGAAGTCCGCCGGAAAAGGGGCGGGGCCATCTCCCTCAGCACACTGGCGCCATTTTTCCCTCACAGCTCCGCTGGAAGGACGCTCCCTGGCTCTCCCCTGCAGTGTCAAGCTACATAAGGGTAAAAAAGAGAGGGGGGGCACTAAATTTAGGCGCAGTATATATAATATAAGCAGCTATAAGGGAAAAACACTCATTTATAGTGGGATCCCTGTGTTATATAGCGCTCTGGTGTGTGCTGGCATACTCTCTCTCTGTCTCCCCAAAGGGCTTTGTGGGGTCCTGTCCTCTGTCAGAGCATTCCCTGTGTGTATGCGGTGTGTCGGTACGGCTGTGTCGACATGTTTGATAAGGAGGCTTATGTGGAGGCGGAACAGATGCCGATAAATGTGATGTCACCCCCTGCGGGGTCGACACCTGAGTGGATGGTGCTGTGGAAGGAATTACGCGACAGTGTCGACTCCTTGCATAAAAGGTTTGACGACATACCAAATGTGGGACAGCCGGCTTCTCAGCCTGTGCCTGCCCAGGCGTCTCAAAAACCATCAGGGGCTCTAAAACGCCCGCTACCTCAGATGGCAGACACAGATGTCGACACGGATACTGACTCCAGTGTCGACGACGATGAGACTAATGTAACTTCCAATAGGGCCACACGTTACATGATTGAGGCAATGAAAAATGTGTTGCACATTTCTGATGTTACCCCGGGTACCACAAAAAAGGGTATTATGTTTGGAGAGAAAAAACTACCAGTTGTTTTTCCTCCATCTGAGGAATTAAATGAAGTGTGTGAAGAAGCGTGGGCTTCTCCTGATAAGAAACTGGTAATTTCTAAGAGGTTACTAATGGCGTACCCTTTCCCGCCAGAGGATAGGTCACGTTGGGAAACATCCCCTAGGGTGGATAAAGCGCTCACACGCTTGTCAAAGAAGGTGGCACTACCGTCTCCGGATACGGCCGCCCTGAAGGAATCTGCTGATAGAAAGCAGGAGGCTATCCTGAAGTCTATATATATATATATATATATATATATATACACACACAGGTGTTATACTGAGACCAGCTATTGCTTCAGCATGGATGTGCAGTGCCGCAGCTGCGTGGTCAGATTCCCTGTCGGAAAATATTGATACCCTAGACAGGGACACTATATTGCTAACCGTAGAGCATATTAAAGATGCACTCTTCTACATGAGGGATGCACAGAGGGATATTTGCCGGCTGGCATCTAAAATAAGTGCAATGTCCATTTCTGCCAGGAGAGGGTTATGGACTCGGCAGTGGACAGGAGATGCAGATTCTAAAAGGCACATGGAAGTTTTGCCTTATAAGGGTGAGGAGTTGTTCGGGGATGGTCTCTCGGACCTCGTTTCCACAGCAACGGCTGGGAAGTCTACATTTTTACCCCATGTTCCCTCACAGCCAAAGAAAGCACCGTATTATCAGGTACAGTCCTTTCGGCCCAATAAGGGCAAGCGGGTTAGGGGCGCGTCCTTTCTGCCCAGAGGCAGAGGTAGAGGGAAAAAGCTGCAGCATACAGCCAGTTCCCAGGAGCAAAAGTCCTCCCCCGCTTCCTCTAAGTCCACAGCATGACGCTGGGGCTCCACAGGCGGAGCCAGGTACGGTGGGGGCCCGTCTCAAAAATTTCAGCGATCAGTGGGCTCGCTCACGGGTGGATCCCTGGATCTTTCAAGTAGTATCTCAGGGGTACAAGCTGGAATTCGAGACGTCTCCCCCCCGCTGTTTCCTCAAATCTGCCTTACCAACAACTCCCTCAGGCAGGGAGGCAGTGTTACAGGCAATTCACAAGCTGTATTCACAACAGATGATAGTAAAGGTGCCCCTACTTCAACAAGGACGGGGTTACTATTCCACAATGTTTGTGGTACCGAAACTGGACGGTTCGGTGAGACCCATTTTAAAATTTAAATCCTTGAACACGTATATAAAAAAATTCAAGTTCAAGATGGAATCGCTCAGGGCGGTTATTGCAAGCCTGGACGAGGGGGATTACATGGTATCACTGGACATCAAGGATGCCTACCTGCATGTCCCCATTTACCATCCTCACCAGGAGTACCTCAGATTTGTGGTACAGGATGGTCATTACCAATTCCAGACGTTGCCGTTCGGTCTATCCACGGCTCCGAGGGTCTTTACCAAGGTAATGGCCGAAATGATGATACTCCTTCGAAAGAAGGGAGTTTTAATTATCCCGTACGTGGACGATCTCCTGATAAAGGCGAGGTCCAGGGAGCAGTTGTTAGTCGGGGTAGCACTATCTCGGGAGGTGCTACAACAGCACGGCTGGATTCTAAATATTCCAAAGTCACAGCTGATCCCTACGACACGTCTACTGTTCCTGGGGATGGTTCTGGACACAGAACAGAAAAAAGTGTTTCTCCCGGAGGAGAAGGCCAAGGAGCTGTCATCTCTAGTCAGAGGCCTCCTAAAACCAAAACAGGTGTCAGTGCATCACTGCACGCGGATCCTGGGAAAGATGGTAGCTTCCTACGAAGCAATTCCATTCGGCAGGTTCCATGCAAGGACCTTTCAGTGGGACCTGTTGGACAAGTGGTCCGGATCGTATCTTCAGATGCATCGGCTGATAACCCTGTCTCCAAGGACCAGGGTGTCTCTGCTGTGGTGGCTGCAGAGTGCTCATCTTCAAGAGGGCCGCAGATTCGGCATACAGGACTGGGTCCTGGTGACCACGGATGCCAGCCTTCGAGGCTGGGGGGCAGTCACACAGGGAAGAAACTTCCAAGGACTATGGTCAAGTCAGGAGACTTCCCTGCACATAAATATTCTGGAACTGAGGGCCATTTACAATGCCCTAAGTCAGGCAAAACCCCTGCTTCAAAACCAGCCGGTACTGATCCAGTCAGACAACATCACGGCGGTCGCCCATGTAAACCGACAGGGCGGCACGAGAAGCAGGACGGCGATGGCAGAAGCCTCAAGGATTCTCCGATGGGCGGAAAATCACGTGTTAGCACTGTCAGCAGTGTTCATTCCGGGAGTGGACAACTGGGAAGCAGACTTCCTCAGCAGGCACGACCTCCACCCGGGAGAGTGGGGACTTCATCCAGAAGTCTTCCAACTGATTGTAAACCGTTGGGAAAGGCCACAGGTGGACATGATGGCGTCCCGCCTAAACAAAAAGCTAGAAAAGTATTGCGCCAGGTCAAGAGACCCGCAGGCGATAGCTGTGGATGCTCTAGTGACACCGTGGGTGTACCGGTCGGTTTATGTGTTCCCTCCTCTTCCTCTCATACCAAAGGTACTGAGGATAATAAGGAGAAGAGGAGTAAGAACGATACTCATTGTTCCGGATTGGCCAAGAAGAGCTTGGTACCCGGAACTTCAAGAGATGATCTCAGAGGACCCATGGCCTCTGCCGCTCAGACAGGACCTGCTGCAGCAGGGGCCCTGTCTGTTCCAAGACTTACCGCGGCTGCGTTTGACGGCATGGCGGTTGAACACCGGATCCTGAAGGAAAAGGGCATTCCGGAGGAAGTCATTCCTACGCTGATTAAAGCTAGGAAAGAAGTAACTGCAAACCATTATCACCGCATATGGCGAAAATATGTTGCGTGGTGTGAGGCCAGGAAGGCCCCAACGGAAGAATTTCAGCTGGGCCGTTTCCTGCACTTTCTACAGTCAGGGGTGACTATGGGCCTAAAATTGGGTTCCATTAAGGTCCAGATTTCGGCTCTATCGATTTTCTTCCAGAAAGAACTGGCTTCACTACCTGAAGTTCAAACTTTTGTTAAGGGAGTGCTGCATATTCAGCCCCCTTTTTGTGCCTCCAGTGACACCTTGGGATCTCAACGTGGTGTTGGATTTCCTAAAGTCACATTGGTTTGAGCCACTTAAAACCGTGGAATTGAAATATCTCACGTGGAAAGTGGTCATGTTGTTGGCCTTGGCTTCGGCCAGGCGTGTATCAGAATTGGCGGCTTTGTCATGTAAAAGCCCTTATCTGATTTTCCATATGGATAGGGCAGAATTGAGGACTCGTCCCCAATTTCTCCCTAAGGTGGTATCAGCCTTTCATCTGAACCAACCTATCGTGGTGCCTGCGGCTACTAAAGACTTGGAGGCTTCCAAGTCGTTGGATGTAGTCAGGGCCCTGAAAATTTATGTTTCCAGGACAGCTGGAGTCAGACAGACTGACTCGCTATTTATCCTGTATGCGCCCAACAAGTTGGGTGCACCTGCTTCAAAGCAGACTATTGCTCGCTGGATCTGTAGTACGATTCAGCTTGCACATTCTGCGGCTGGACTGCCGCATCCTAAATCAGTGAAAGCCCATTCCACGAGGAAGGTGGGCTCTTCTTGGGCGGCTGCCCGAGGGGTCTCGGCTCTACAACTTTGCCGAGCAGCTACTTGGTCGGGGTCAAACACATTTGCTAAATTCTACAAGTTTGACACCCTGGCTGAGGAGGACCTAGAGTTTGCCCATTCGGTGCTGCAGAGTCATCCGCGCTCTCCCGCCCGTTTGGGAGCTTTGGTATAATCCCCATGGTCCTTACGGAGTCCCAGCATCCACTTAGGACGTCAGAGAAAATAAGAATTTACTCACCGGTAATTCTATTTCTCGTAGTCCGTAGTGGATGCTGGGCGCCCATCCCAAGTGCGGATTGTCTGCAATACTTGTATATAGTTATTCTTTAACTAAAGGGTTATTGTTGAGCCATCTGTTGAGAGGCTCAGTTGTTATCATACTGTTAACTGGGTATTGTATCACGAGTTATACGGTGTGATTGGTGTGGCTGGTATGAGTCTTACCCGGGATTCAAAATCCTTCCTTATTGTGTCAGCTCTCCCGGGCACTGTATCCTAACTGAAGTCTGGAGGAGGGTCATAGTGGGAGGAGCCAGTGCACACCAGTAGTCTAAAGCTTTCTTTTAGTTGTGCCCAGTCTCCTGCGGAGCCGCTATTCCCCATGGTCCTTACGGAGTCCCAGCATCCCCTACGGACTACGAGAAATAGAATTACCGGTGAGTAAAGTCTTATTATATATATTATAGTATGTATGTACATACATACATACATACATACATACTAGTATTTGTTAATTTATGTTTAATCTGCCTAGTCCTAATTCTGCTATGTGCCTATGAAGTTCATGTAACATTTGTACACAGTTGATCCAAATTTGGTATATTGGTGACGTACAGTTATTATTAGACATTCCTCATTTCTGCTGAATACATTCACTTGGGGATTCGATTTCCCATTGAATACAGTGCCACTACCCTATGTGTGCTATACACGTGGTCATTTTTAAGAAGAGAAATTTCTTACATTTTCAAAATGTTTTCTTGCAGCTCCATACTATCCGTTCTGTAAATATGCCAGTGGAAAGGATGCGGATGCGGCCATGGTTAGAAGAACAGATAAATGCGGATGGTATACCGGGCTTAAAATGGTTAAATAAGGTAATTGTGTTCTTTCTCACAGTTTTTATTACCTTTGTATACATGTTTATTTATGGTGGTGATAGTTTGTGGATGTTTTATACCAAATTCAGCGTTGGCTGCTGATACTTATGTGTGTGGCACACTTAATGAATGAGTAAAAAAATCTCTGCAGCTTCTCTAGGCAATCAAACGCAAACATCTGGTTGCCATGGGCTTACACTGCAGTTACCTGTAGAAGACGTTCCATAAAAGACCCCTGTGTACGATAAATGATGCTGTGATTTATTGGGACTTTCCACGGGATGTAGTTACGTGACCGGTGGTCATCACCCCCCCTACATCATGCCCCTCACCAGTAGGGACTATTCCCACTTGTGGGTGTCCATGATACCCATAGAGTGGGAATAGACCCTGTGGCGTCTGCAGGTCTCCACCGAGCCCGCAAGGGTCTTGCTACACTCCCCCCCCCCTTCCCTGGCATTCTGCAGCCAGCAGGATCCCGGCGTCGGAATGCTGACAACCGGGATCCCGGCTACCTGCATCGTGATACACACCCCTTTCTACTCTTCTAATACTTTACAATAAGCTCCAGCTTTGTTAGAACTTTGGAGAAATCTTCTGCACAGTATGCAGCAAATACAAGGCTGAATGATCCTGTATATGTATTTCATTTTAGTCAATGTCTGTAATTACATATATACATTGGATGATTTTTTTCACACACCGTTTCCATGAAAATTATCCAATAGATATATAAGATGTGATGCGGATCAGCTGGAAAACTGCAGCATTATAAGCAGGCACAACATTTTTGAAGGCGTAGCGTGGCAATAATTGTCAGCCATAAATGGCTACATACAACAGTTGTACAATACATACATTGTTATATGGTACCATCCAAACATGCTTCTTGCTTTTCGTAACAACATTCTAAAGCCTCCTTTTCACAAAGAATTTATTTATTTTTGTTAAATGGGAATTTGTAAATTCAACTTACTAGGGGATTCCCATAGTTGGTAAAATGTTATGTAAACCTTTAACTCCCACATCCTGCAAGCAACTTGTAAAAGATCTCTGGCCACCATCCAGACCTAACTCCCGCTTCCTCTGCGAGTACTTTTGTTCCTGCTCTGTACTGTGGTCTGCCAGCCTTTACATTTGTGTCTTTACCAGCATTTCTTCCTTATAGTATTGTCATTGTCTTACATGGTTCTTTTTTTATAAGAGAAATAAACCTGCGCTTGAGTACTGGTTACAGGTAAAAGCTTGTATATGCACACAAAAAAGGGTAATGAGACTGCGCTGAATTTGATGAATACAACAATGTTGATATAATAAATAAAACAGTTTTTTGTATATGCACAGAAAAAAGGGTAATGAGACTGCGCTGAATTTGATGAATACAACAATGTTGATATAATAAATAAAACAGTTTTTTGTTTTATTTATTATATCAACATTGTTGTATTCATCAAATTCAGCGCAGTCTCATTACCCTTTTTTCTGTGCATTACATACGGGAGTGACTTCCCTTTTCCTGAGACTGCAGCTTGGCTAAACATCTCGTATCTAAAGCGCCCGAGTACCCCTGGGCAACCAATCTTTTCAAAAGCTTGTATATGAATTCTGTAAGACTATGGGGGTAATTCCAAGTTGATCGCAGCAGGAAATTTTTTAGCAGTTGGGCAAAACCATGTGCACTGCAGGGGAGGCAGATATAACATTTGCAGAGAGAGTTAGATTTGGGTGTGGTGAGTTCAATCTGCAATCTAAATTGCAGTGTAAAAATAAAGCAGCCAGTATTTGCCCGGCACAGAAACCAAATAACCCACCCAAATCTAACTCTCTCTGCAAATGTTATATCTGCCCCCCCTGCAGTGCACATGGTTTTGCCCAACTGCTAAAAAAATTTCCTGCTGCGATCAACTTGGAATTACCCCCTATATGCAATCTTTGCAGATAGTGTTATTCTGACGAGTCCTAGTTTGGTGAGTGGTTGTGGTGTATCTTTGCCATATACTTGTGCTGTTGAACAATGACATATTGCGGGGTGGGCAGACCAATGCCTGAATATGCACACGTTTTCTGTCAGCAGGGAGGACCCCCTGTTGTGTGGGTACATGGGACTGAGGTGCTTTTTCCTTTAAACCTAAATCTGAAATTATCTAGACAAACTAATAGTCATGCAAAATGTTTACACCATTTGCAGTATGGCTATGATTCGTGTTCATGCTAGGATTTTATTGGGCACACTGGGGCAGATGTATTAACCTGGAGAAGGCATAAGGAAGTGATAAACCAGTGATAAGTGCAAGTTGATAAACGCACCAGCCAATCAGCTCCCATATGTAAATTAACAATTAGGAGCTGAGTGGCTGATGCATTATCACCTTGCACTTATCACTGCTTTATCACTTCCTTATACACAACTGTACTTGTCCTTTGCTTCGGGCACTGATAACCCAATAGCAACCCTAAATGGCTGTCTAGCTGAACTCCAGGAGTGGATGAGTGCCAGTTGGCTGCGACTGAACCCGGATAAAACAGAGGTCCTTATGATCGGACCGCAACATCAAAGGACAAGACTGCAGCATAGCCAACCAACTGGACTTACACACGGGATTCAGACTTACAAACCACTAATCGTGTGCGGAATCTTGGCGTTGTCCTGGATGGTGGCTTGACACTTAAACATCAGATATCAGCCGCAATCAAATCCTCATTCTTTCACCTGAGGAACATAGCCAGAATCAAGCACTTAATTCCCTCAGATGATCTGCCAAAAGTCATCCATGAATTTGTATCATCTCGATTAGGCTACTGTAATGCCCTCTACCTTGGTCTCCCAGCAATAGAATTGCACCGCTTACAGCTGGTGCAAAACACAGCTGCCAGACTGTTAACCGACCAGCCCCGTTCTAGCCACATAACACCCATACTCTACTCCCTTCACTGGCTGCCTGTAAGATGGCGAATCATCTTCAAGATTGGCTTACTGAGTTTCAAAGCACTACATGACCAAGGCCCAAGGTACCTGAAGCAGCTTCTGACCCCATACTGCCCCACTCGATTACTTTGATCTGTAGATGAAGGACTTTTAGCAGTACCTAGAATCTCCCGTAATTCATCTGGGGTCGAGCTTTTAGTCATGCTGCTCCGACTCTATGGAACTCGCTTCCCCGCATAGTGCGAGCGGTCCCAACTATAGAGTCCTTCAAAAGTGTGCTCAAGACTTTCCTGTTTACTCAAGCATTCCCATAATTTACCATTAGTATCTACATGCTTCTGTATTTTATGAAAAGCTTTTCTGTACTTCATTATTTTCTGTACTATATTATGCTATGTATCTGTTAAGCGCCTTGAGTCCTATTGGAGAAAGAGCGCTATATAAATAAAATTATTATTATTATTATTAGGATGCCTTCTACAGGTTAATACATCTACCCCATTGTGCCCAAAGTTCACATTACACCACACAATAGTGCCCTCAATTTACTTTATGCCATACAGTAGTGCCCTGTATTCACATTATGCCACACAGTAGTACCTAGTAGTACGTATTTTGTAAAAGAATGCATTAGAATTTGAACTACAGTCCAGCAAAGACTGTGACTCCCGGCTTGTGTGGGGTCACAGTTGGTGCCCTGCTGCTGACATTTAGCGGGAGTTCTCCCTCTTATATACTTACTATATCTTTTAAATCTGGTCATTCCTAAAACTAGAAGTATTTATAGATGTTTGCTCATTGTTTCCAACAGCCTTTGGGCCTAATTCAGACCTGATCGTAGCCGTGCAAAAGAGATGCGGGGGGATGCCCAGCACAGGGCTAGTCTGACCCGCATGTCAGGCCCTACCCCACCACGCACAAGTACAAAAGCATTGCACGGCTGCGATGCTTTTGTACTTGACGAGTAGCTCCCTACCTGCACAGCTCCTGCGCCCTGGCAGGGAACTACTCGTCGCTGTCTGGATCGCAGCGGCTGCGTGTGACGTCATGCAGCCACCGCAGCCCACCCCCCTCACAGTCCGTGCACGACTGCGTTGCTTGGACCGCGCCTCTAAAGCGGCGGCCAAACTCCGCCGGCCCCTCCCGCCCAGCGAACACCTTTACATGTCAATCAGCGTTGCAGTGGCTGCTTGTGATGTCACGCAGCCGCCGTGGCCCGACCCCTGCACGTTTCGGGCACACCTGCGTTGCCCGGACCGCGCCCCTAAAACGTCAGCCAAACTGCGCCGGCCCGCCCAGCGACCGCAGGCAGAGGCGATCGCAGGGCTGAGATGGCCATCGGCTGTCGGGCATGCATCGCCGCACTGCAGCGGCGGCGCAGTTCAGACCTGATCGGCTGCTGTGCGAGAACTCACAGTGGCGATCAGGTCTGAATTAGGCCCCTTGTTTGGTTGTTTTTGGTCTTGTTTTGTTCTTTTTTCCCATGTTGAGAGCATGTTCAAGCAGATTTACTTTATTCCTCCTAGACTTAATATCAAAATAAAAAAGTGTTTGTGCATTGCTTTAGTTCTGTTATAACAATCCACTAAAGGAAGGTGGGTGGGGGGATGGCTAGGAAAGCAGGAACTTGTGCACAACCTTTTAATGGACAATGTTTACTAGGAAGTACACAATGTTTATGCTGTTACTCATAACCAAGTGATCTCAATAAAATTTGTAGATGCAATATTTCTTAATCCAGTATTATATGGCAAATGTTACTAAGAATGAGGTGTGAGTTAATAAGTATATTTCCTGGGTTGCTAGTTTTACTTGTCCATGAATGCAAACACAGTAATGATTAACTGCACTCTTAGCTTATTGAGTTGTTTGGCAAGTTTGTGGGTAGGAGCACACTCCTGTAGTATTCATGTGTTATCAGCGTTTCACACTCTATTCTTTTGAGATTTACAAGCTGTAACCTGAAGGCTCCTGGGAAGAGTTGGGAACATGCATATTTGGATTGTTATGATTGGTGTTTGATAACAAATGTACATGTGATGCAGACATTTGTACAGTGGATCAGAAAACATTTTTGTAAATATACAACTCCCAGGTTATAACACATTTAGTGTTTGAATGACATTTAGGGGGCGATTCAATTATTTTTCGCGCCCCCCCCAATCTCCCGTCTAAAGTGATAGGACATTGGGTGCATAGTTCATTATTTTTTTTTATTTTTCCCTTTAACGTGTACAACAGCTAAACCCAACCAAAGGGCTGGACGTGACATGAGAAGTGTGCCCAAATGGGTCACTTTTCGCACATTTCTTTTTGCCAGCACGGCCATACAGCAGCACCCTGTAGTGGCAGGCACCCATTAAACAATTTCCCTGTGGCCACCACCAGATGGTGTCCAACAGAGCAATTCAATTGTTGCGCCATTTGGGCATGATTAGCCACAGGGTGACACATTTCAGCTTGCAGTCCCCTGCAGGGTTGTGAGACAAAATGTGCAAAAAGTGACCCGTTTGGGCACCGATTAGTTTAGTTGGGTTTATCCACTTTACGCGGCAAAACCTGGTCTGTTTCAGCGTGACCTGCGTGTAAAAAAATTCAATATTGCCCACTGATCTCCCATCACTTTAGACTAGAGATCAGGCATGATGAAACAATCGAATTGCCCCCTAAATATCTTAATTGTTAGTACTGGCATGATCATGATCAGTGTGTAGCGCTAATTCTGCATATTCCAAATATTACCTTAGCCGAAATACCCAAGTTAAGTTCAATTGATTAGTGTTGCAGTCCATCAGTTACTCCGTTATAGCAAGTAAATAAGTAATTCAGGCAGCCGTCAAATATTTTGTCTTTATGATCATCCTGCGATCAACAGTGGATCAATATTCTCATTATAACTGTGTGTGTACACTTATCACTATCTTTATTGTATAGCTATTTTAGCTTCTTTTCTCTGACGTCCTAGTGGATGCTGGGGACTCCGTCAGGACCATGGGGATTAGCGGCTCCGCAGGAGACAGGGCACAAAAATAAAGCTTTAGGATCAGGTGGTGTGCACTGGCTCCTCCCCCTATGACCCTCCTCCAAGCCTCAGTTAGGTTTTTGTGCCCGTCCGAGCAGGGTGCAATCTAGGTGGCTCTCCTAAAGAGCTGCTTAGAAAAAGTTTTTAGGTTTTTTATTTTACAGTGAGTCCTGCTGGCAACAGGCTCACTGCAACGAGGGACTTAGGGGAGAAGAAGTGAACTCACCTGCGTGCAGGATGGATTGGCTTCTTAGGCTACTGGACACCATTAGCTCCAGAGGGATCGAACACAGGCCCAGCCATGGAGTCCGGTCCCGGAGCCGCGCCGCCGACCCCCTTGCAGATGCCGAAAAGTGAAGAGGTCCAGAAACCGGCGGCAGAAGACTTTTCAGTCTTCATGAGGTAGCGCACAGCACTGCAGCTGTGCGCCATTGTTGTCACACACTTCACACCAGCGGTCACGGAGGGTGCAGGGCGCTGCAGGGGGCGCCCTGGGCAGCAATGAGAATACCTTGTTCTGGCTAAAAAATACATCACATATAGCCCCTGGGGCTATATGGATGTATTTAACCCCTGCCAGGTCTCAGAAAAACGGGAGAAGAAGCCCGCCGAAAAGGGGGCGGGGCCTATTCTCCTCAGCACACAGCGCCATTTTCCCTCACAGAAATGCTGGTGGGAAGGCTCCCAGGCTCTCCCCTGCACTGCACTACAGAAACAGGGTTAAAACAGAGAGGGGGGGGCACTTATTTGGCGATATGATTATATATATATATTAAGATGCTATAAGGGAAAAACACTTATATAAAGGTTGTCCCTGTATAATTATAGCGTTTTGGTGTGTGCTGGCAAACTCTCCCTCTGTCTCTCCAAAGGGCTAGTGGGGTCCTGTCCTCTATCAGAGCATTCCCTGTGTGTGTGCTGTGTGTCGGTACGTGTGTGTCGACATGTATGAGGACGATGTTGGTGAGGAGGCGGAGCAATTGCCGGTAATGGTGATGTCACTCTCTAGGGAGTCGACACCGGAATGGATGGCTTATTTAAGGAATTACGTGATAATGTCAACACGCTGCAAGGTCGGTTGACGACATGAGACGGCCGGCAAACCAATTAGTACCTGTCCAGGCGTCTCAAACACCGTCAGGGGCGTTAAAACGTCCTTTTACCTCAGTCGGTCGACACAGACACGGACACTGACTCCAGTGTCGACGGTGAAGAAACAAACGTATTTTCCTTTAGGGCCACACGTTACTTGTTAAGGGCAATGAAGGAGGTGTTACATATTTCTGATACTACAAGTACCACAAAAAAGGGTATTATGTGGAGTGTGAAAAAACTACCTGTAGTTTTTCCTGAATCAGATAAATTAAATGAAGTGTGTGATGATGCGTGGGTTTCCCCCGATAGAAAATTATTGGCGGTATACCCTTTCCCGCCAGAAGTTAGGGCGCGTTGGGAAACACCCCTTAGGGTGGATAAGGCGCTCACACGCTTATCAAAACAAGTGGCGGTACCGTCTCCAGATAGGGCCGCCCTCAAGGAGCCAGCTGATAGGAGGCTGGAAAATATCCTAAAAAGTATATACACACATACTGGTGTTATACTGCGACCAGCGATCGCCTCAGCCTGGATGTGCAGCGCTGGGGTGGCTTGGTCGGATTCCCTGACTGAAAATATTGATACCCTTGACAGGGACAGTATTTTATTGACTATAGAGCATTTAAAGGATGCATTTCTATATATGCGAGATGCACAGAGGGATATTTGCACTCTGGCATCAAGAGTAAGTGCGATGTCCATATCTGCCAGAAGTTGTTTATGGACACGACAGTGGTCAGGTGATGCAGATTCCAAACGGCACATGGAAGTATTGCCGTATAAAGGAGAAAAAGACAACGTCTTTTCAGCCTCAGTCCTTTCGTCCCCATAAGGGCAAGCGGGCAAAAGGCCATTCATATCTGCCATGGGATAGAGGAAAGGGAAGAAGACTGCAGCAGGCAGCCCATTCCCAGGAACAGAAGCCCTCCACCGCTTCTGCCAAGTCCTCAGCATGACGCTGGGGCCGTACAAGCGGACTCAGGTGCGGTGGGGGGTCGTCTCAAGAGTTTCAGCACGCAGTGGGCTCACTCACAAGTGGACCCCTGGATCCTACAAGTAGTATCCCAGGGGTACAGATTGGAAATTTGAGACGTCTCCCCCTCGCAGGTTCCTGAAGTCTGCTTTACCAACGTCTCCCTCCAACAGGGAGGCAGTAGTGGAAACAATTCACAAGCTGTATTCCCAGCAGGTGATAATCAAAGTACCCCTCCTACAACAAGGAAAGGGGTATTATTCCACACTATATTGTGGTACTGAAGCCAGACGGCTCGGTGAGACCTATTCTAAATCTGAAATATTTGAACACTTACATACAAAGGTTCAAATCAAGATGGAGTCACTCAGAGCAGTGATAGCGAACCAGGAAGAAGGGGACTATATGGTGTCCCGGGACATCAGGGATGCTTACCTCCATGTCCCAATTTGCCCTTCTCACCAAGGGTACCTCAGGTTCGTGGTACAGAACTGTCACTATCAGTTTCAGACGCTGCCGGTTGGATTGTCCACGGCACCCCGGGTCCTTACCAGGGTAATGGCCGAAATGATGATTCTTCTTCAAAGAAAATGGACGATCTCCTGATAAGGGCAAGGTCCAGAGAACAGTTGGAGGTCGGAGTAGCACTATCTCAAGTAGTTCTACGACAGCACGGGTGGATTCTAAATATTCCAAAACCGCAGCTGTTTCCGACGACACGTCTGCTGTTCCTAGGGATGATTCTGGACACAGTCCAGAAAAAGGTGTTTCTCCCGGAGAAGAAAGCCAGGGAGTTATCCGAGCTAGTCAGGAACCTCCTAAAACCAGGAAAAGTGTCAGTGCATCATTGCACAAGGGTCCTGGGAAAAATGGTGGCTTCTTACGAAGCGATTCCATTCGGCAGATTTCACGCAAGAACTTTTCAGTGGGATCTGCTGGAAAAATGGTCCGGATCGCATCTTCAGATGCATCAGCGGATAACCCTGTCTCCAAGGACAAGGGTGTTTCTTCTGCGGTGGCTGCAGAGTGCTCATCTACTAAAGGGCCGCAGATTCGGCATTCAGGACTGGGTCCTGGTGACCACGGATGCCAGCCTGAGAGGCTGGGGAGCAGTCACACAAGGAAAAAAAAAAAAAAAAAAATTTCCAGGGAGTGTGATCAAGTCTGGAGACTTCTCTCCACATAAATATACTGGAGCTAAGGGCAATTTACAATGTTCTAAGCTTAGCAAGACCTCTGCTTCAAGGTCAGCCGGTATTGATCCAGTGGGACAACATCACGGCAGTCGCCCACGTAAACAGACAGGGCGGCACAAGAAGCAGGAGGGCAATGGCAGAAACTGCAAGGTTTCTTCGCTGGGCGAAAAATCATGTGATAGCACTGTCAGCAGTGTTCATTCCGGGAGTGGACAACTGGGAAGCAGACTTCCTCAGCAGGCACGACCTCCACCCGGGAGAGTGGGGACTTCATCGGGAAGTATTCCACATGATTGTGAACCGTTGGGAAAGACCAAAGGTGGACATGATGGCGTCCCGCCTGAACAAAAAACTGGACAGGTATTGCGCCAGGTCAAGAGACCCTCAAGCAATAGCTGTGGACGTTCTGGTAACACCGTGGGTGTACCAGTCGGTGTATGTGTTCCCTCCTCTGCTTCTCATACCCAAGGTACTGAGAATTATAAGACGTAGAGGAGTAAGAACTATACTCGTGGCTCCGGATTGGCCAAGAAGGACGTGGCACCCGGAACTTCAAGAAATGCTCACAGAGGACTCATGGCCTCTGCCGCTAAGAAGGGACTTGCTTCAGCAAGTACCAGGTCTGTTCCAAGACTTACCGCGGCTGCGTTTGACGGCATGGCGGTGGAACGCCGGATCCTAAGGGAAAAAGGCATTCCGGAAGAGGTCATTCCTACCCTGGTCAAAGCCAGGAAGGAGGTGACCGCACAACATTATCACCACATGTGGCGAAAATATGTTGCGTGGTGTGAGGCCAGGAAGGCCTCACGAAGAAATTTCAACTCGGTCGATTCCTGCATTTCCTGCAAACAGGAGTGTCTATGGGCCTCAAATTGGGGTCCATTAAGGTTCAAATTTCGGCCCTGTCAATTTTCTTCCAGAAAGAATTGGCTTCAGTTCCTGAAGTCCAGAAGTTTGTCAAGGGAGTATTGCATATACAACCCCCTTTTTGTGCCTCCAGTGGCACTGTGGGATCTCAACGTAGTTCTGGGATTCCTCAAATCACATTTTAAACCGCTCAAATCTGTGGATTTGAAATATCTCACATGAAAAGTGACCATGCTGTTGGCCCTGGCCTCGGCCAGGCGAGTGTCAGAATTGGCGGCTTTGTCTCACAAAAGCCATATCTGATTGTCCATTCGGACAGGGCAGAGCTTCGAACTCGTCCCCAGTTTCTTCCTAAGGTGGTGTCAGCGTTTCACCTGAACCAGCTTATTGTGGTACCTGCGGCTACTAGGGACTTGGAGGACTCCAAGTTGCTAGATGTTGTCAGGGCCCTGAAAATATAGGTTTCCAGGACGGCTGGAGTCAGGAAAACTGACTTGCTGTTATCCTGTATGCACCCAACAAACTGGGTGCTCTTGCTTCTAAGCAGACGATTGCTCGTTGGATTTGTAGCACATTTCAACTTGCACATTCTGTGGCAGGCCTGCCACAGCCTAAATCTGTCAAGGCCCATTCCACAAGGAAGGTGGGCTCATCCTGGGCGGCTGCCCGAGGGGTCTCGGCATTACAACTCTGCCGAGCAGCTACGTGGTCGGGGGAGAACACGTTTGTAAAATTCTACAAATTTGATACCCTGGCTAAAGAGGACCTGGAGTTCTCTCATTCGGTGCTGCAGAGTCATCCGCACTCTCCCGCCCGTTTGGGAGCTTTGGTATAATCCCCATGGTCCTGACGGAGTCCCCAGCATCCACTAGGACGTCAGAGAAAATAAGATTTTACTTACCGATAAATCTATTTCTCGTAGTCCGTAGTGGATGCTGGGCGCCCATCCCAAGTGCGGATTGTCTGCAATACTTGTACATAGTTATTGTTACAAAAAAATCGGGTTGTTATTGTTGTGAGTCGTCTGTTCAGAGGCTCCAACGTTTGTCATACTGTTAACTGGGTTCAGATCACAAGTTGTACGGTGTGATTGGTGTGGCTGGTATGAGTCTTACCCGGGATTCAAAATCCTTCCTTATTGTGTACGCTCGTCCGGGCACAGTATCCTAACTGAGGCTTGGAGGAGGGTCATAGGGGGAGGAGCCAGTGCACACCACCTGATCCTAAAGCTTTATTTTTGTGCCCTGTCTCCTGCGGAGCCGTTAATCCCCATGGTCCTGACGGAGTCCCCAGCATCCACTACGGACTACGAGAAATAGATTTATCGGTAAGTAAAATCTTATTTTTTTTCGTGCCTTTTATTTACTCTGGATTTTATTTATTGATTTATTTTTAATAGCACAGTAAACAATTTAATGTATGTATACGTTGCTGCTGTTTGCTGGATTGGATATTTAACATTTCGCAATAAAGACATTATAAAACAGTACTAAAACAGGAACGATTTCTGCCAGTAGCCATAGGGTTGTAACAAACAATTGTCATGGAATGTATAGAATGTGTCTTTTAAACTAATATTCTATCAACCAGTGCAAGACAGGATACATGACTTCAATAGGTAAGCTATTTATAGATGTACGTTCACTGCTTAACTAGCTATAACATTGTGTACACAAACGGGTGTATAGTTCACATTCCATCACCATTCCTCCTAATATTGGTCTGGTCCAAAATGGTACAAAAAGTACAGTGTTTCGCAAACAAAAAGGTGTGTGTGCGCGTGTTTATATTCCCTGGTGGTTGGGGCTGGTTTAAAGCACTACACCACAACAGAAGCCCAAAACAACTATACAAAAAGATTTGCACCCACCGAGTCTTGCGCCTCAAGACAGCGGAAAAAAGGTTACCCCTTCTATATCTATATTTGCACCACCAAAGCCCTTCCTTTTCCCCAAAAAATCTTTGAATTGAAACATGCACCAGTGGGGAGATATTTTGTCATAACTTTTAATCTCCCTAAAGATGATACTGTGACTGTAGGTGAACGGCCGATATATCGCGGGTCCGTTGGCCAGTGTGTACGGCCGATATGTCTGTGAACTCCGTCGTTCACAGACATATTGCGTCGGGCCTGCAGCACAGCCGACGGCCAATATATCTGCCGATATATTGGCACGTCGCTGTGTGTATATGGGTGGTCGGCCGACATGCCACATGCTGCGGCGGCCGGTGGTGATTGACAGCTGACCTGGGTGGGAGTGTGTACACACCCGCCCAGCTCACGACGTCCGTCCCCAACGGATCGGGCAGTGTGTATGCTCAACATAGATATATCCATAGATATATCTGCCGATCAATTGATCGGCAGATATATCTGTTAGTGTGCACCCACCTTAAGGGGGACATTTACTAAGCAGTGATAAGAGCGGAGAAGTGAGCCAGTGTAGAAGTGCCCATGCAACCAATCAGCACTGAAGTAACATCTATAATTTGCATACTATAAAATTATACAGAGCTGCTGATTGGTTGATGGGGCAACTTCTCCACTGGCTCACTTCTCCGCTCTTTTCACTGCCTAGTAAATGTCCCCCAAAGTCCCTTTAGGTAAGGACTGTCCCACATATAATGAAACAGAGGTAGGCTTCAAATCGGGATGCGCATGTGCTCATAGTCAGTAGTTAAAAATAGCAAGATGCTGCTCTCTGTTTGTATACATGTTGAAGAAGAAGAATGTACTTTACTTTTTTTTTTTTTTTGGGGGGGGGGGGGGGGGGGTGGAAGGCATATAACATAGTAATAAATAGTGCCGAATAGTGGCTGGCATTGCTTCCTCACAGTGCAGGGGTCATCTGTTTGCTATCTGCTAGAGATCTTTCTTTGTGGGGTTTGTACATTCTCACCATGTTTCCGTAGGTTACCTCTCAAGTCCCAAAGACTTTTTGATATGTTAATTGGCTTCTGACAAAAGTAATCAGTTTGTG
Organism: Pseudophryne corroboree; assembly: GCF_028390025.1. Classification (NCBI taxonomy): domain Eukaryota; kingdom Metazoa; phylum Chordata; class Amphibia; order Anura; family Myobatrachidae; genus Pseudophryne; species Pseudophryne corroboree. The sequence continues at coordinate 1,030,734,495 of NC_086444.1, read as the reverse complement.
TGCATCAGTGTGGTAGGGTATATAGATAGTAAGCTCCACTGCGACAGGGACTGATGTGAATGATTATACAGCGCTGCATAGTGGGATTGCCACTATAATCCGTATGATATTTATTTATAGTTTAGACTGAATTGAATTCAAAAGATCAGGATCCACAGACATGAGGTAGCGTCCACATATTATATACGGTTCTAAGCTTTTTAAACCTTTGGAAACAGGTTTTACATATGCAGACTGTGGTTAGATTATTCCATCTTTCTGCATCTCTAGAGAACAGATGCTGCAGTATTTTTTATTGGATGGCTGCTTTCCCATTTAATCTCAATTCTTCCTCAACTTCATGGGAGGCATGGTGGCACAGTGGTTAGTGATGCCAGAGGACTATCTGTGTGATATTTGAATGCTCTCCCCGCGTTGGATGCTAATAGAATGGACCCCAGAGTTTTTGGATTGTAGGGAATTCTATTGTGTCGCCAAGTAGGGCAGGGACTATATGAATGATGAAATACTCTGTGAACAATTCTCAATAATGTGGTGGAGCTGTAAAAAATAAATACTGGATAATAATTTCAGTAGAGTGCCCTCCTCCAAATTCTAGCATGGTGAAGGGGTTTGGTTCAAAAAAATATTTTATAATAAAATACAATGTGTGATGTATGCAGCTCATCGTGGCAGTAACTACAGATCATATAGATCATAGTGTGACGAGGACTGGCATTTTGGAATTCATACGATCCATGTCTTATTTTATAAAATAATAAATTGTACCACTCACAGGCAGTTTTGGGTTTTCTATGTAAAAAAAAAAACAAAAACAAAAAAAACTGCCCTGTACCATCAGAACTTCCCAGAATGTCATTTGTGTACGGATTTTGTGTCCCACAATGTTCCTGCACTGATTTTACATTTTTTTAGACCTCAGCCCATGTTACCTCCAGAATCCTAAGCATATGTTCTTATAAAAGAAAGCCTCTTACTGTGTCTTGATTGGGTGCTATACAGGAGAAGGAGGGGCATGTTGTCACATACACAGAGTAAGGTTGCAGGGTCATGTTACAGTAATTCACTTATGAACAATGGAATTCAAACATTAGAGAGATGGGAATTTCCACTGTACATGTGTAGTGACACCTAACATTCTGCAATTAGCTTTGACTGTCTGGTACAAGTTTAGAAAATGGAATTAAAAGTCTGATTAATTGATATCCATTAATACACATTTGTACTTTGTTAGTATTATCACTGTACATTAGCACTATATAAACAAATTCATAAATACACGGTCGAGTCACATTATTATGACCACCAGCTAATAGCCAGAGTAACCTCCGTGTGCAACACGGACAGCAGCTAGATGGTCTGGGAGTGACTCCGTAAGGTGCTGGTAGGTTGGCACAGGTACATTTTCGGTCAGCCTTCATAGCCGACGTTCACCTCGCACATCAGTGGCACGTGGTTTCCACGTCGGGTATTCGCAATGGTGCCGGCGGTCAGGAGATCGCTGGTCAGCATACGGACGCCGGGATCCCGGCACGGGGTTGCGAGTGCAGCAAACCCCTTGCGGGCTCGGTGGTGACACACGGGTTCTATTCCTGTTCTATGGGTGTCGTGGACACCCATGAGTGGGAATAGTCCCTGTGGTCAGCATGCTGATTGTCGGGATTGTGAGGGGGCGGGATATAGGGGGAGGTTATGTGACCGTTGGTCTCCTGACCGCCGGTCACATAACTAAATCCTGTCAATACTTGCGACTCCAGTTACCATTTCATTGTGTACAATAGTGATGGACTGGACATATAACCTCATTAAATACATCTATTTTTGTAATCTGCTACACGTTTACACTCTTGGGCATAAGAGGTAAATATTCCCACATTATGGGAAATGTGCTTCCAACAATGGAATGCAAAGTAAAAACTTGTTGAACAAGTCCCTTCAAAAAGTAGTATTTTAGCACTGTAATTAAGCATTGAAATATAGCTTTTAGATTTGCACATTGACTCATTCACACATTTGTACTTTTATTACCAGCATTGGTGTGAATGGGTGAACAGTCTTTGGTGCTCATGTTTTTACATTCAGAGGAGGAGAGGGCTCAGGAATTGTAAAGAAGGGCTTACGTTTCTTATTGTGTCTTGCTGACACTGTAGATTGCCTTAGAAGGAAATGGTCATGTTATATGCAGGATATATTTTCATATTTCTAGAAATGTATTTGGAAAAACATTTGGTTGTATTATGTACAGAAAACTTTAATTTTTCTTCATATTTACAAATGTTTGAGAAATGCTGCTTCCTCTTACATTAATCTGTCCATAAAATGACCTAGTTCAATCTAGTGGCCAGATTATCATGAAGGCTGGTTGGAAACTTGCTTGATTTTATATTAGAACAAGACATATCTGGAATAAACCATGCTACTGACTTCATGCTACTGACCGTATGCACTACAAGCTGAATCCATGCTCCCTGAAGTTAGTGCTGACAGCGTGATCTTCAGTGACCAACTGGTCACTAATTTAAGGTCCATCTACAGCACAAGTCTATGCACCGTGAGCTTCTATGCAGGAGTGAGAAGTTATGTATACTGTATATAAAAAGTGATAGACGTCTGTACTTTTGCTGCGAAGGTAAGTTAAATATTTTCCGTTTTCTCAGCAGAATTTAAGCAGCAGCATTTTTCCAAGCAAGTGTTTCATACTCTTATCAGTTTAAGTCGGCTTGGCCTAGAGAGGGCGAATGTAAGATTTTAGTCTACCAGAACACAGAGCTTCAGAAGTGCATCGGGTGGCTGGTAACTGATTTCCTTGATGAAAAAGATCTGAATAATAACATTTGTGAAACAGAAATATTTATATGAGTAATGGTTGTCTTTGTCCACTGTTCTTTTCTTAGAACCCTAAGCATTAGTGGGCTCTTTACTAACAAAGTGCAAGTATACTAAAACATTTCACAATGAGGCATCAAGTAACGTTAGTTACTATGCCTTACTGCACATTGGTTCCTTTGTACTTTGTAGCAGCCTAGTAGTTAGCAGAAAGTTCTGACACTGTGATGTCACTAAAGACTGACACTTGTTTTGTGCGTGTTTGTTTGCTTGTTTGTTCTGCGTTTTTGTGGATCTTTGGGTGGTTTATGCACATACCCGATAGCCCCTACCTGGAATGATCTGGCCATCTGCTAGATGTTCCGTAGAGTTGTCCATGATTCATTTATCAGTTTATTTTTTAGCATTAACATTTTAACATTTCTGATTTTCTAATAATGCAGGTTTAAGTTTCATTATTGAAAATAAATGCTCTGAAAGTACAGTTTAGAATTCCCCTTCTGAATATGCAGCACAACTTCCTAAATCCAGACCACATTGTAGTACAGTGCGTGGTTGCAATGTTATGCATCATGAATAATAGTCTTGGTTTTCAGTTTCTGTACATCCTAGCGAGATCTAAATCATCAAATTGTAATATCCACACTGGGCTTATTAATTGAATGTCCCAATAATCTTTCAGATGTAAATCTGTTTCTTGACATATCTATAGAATTGAACGATAATCTTTAATTTCCTCCCCTGTGTATGAAGCATGGAAAGGTTTTTTTTTAGTTTTTTTTTTAGACCTTGTAGTTCACAAGTCAACGTCTGTTAAATTGTACTGCACCTGATGAATTTTATGCCTTATTTTTAGATTCATTATGCTAAGGGCCCTACACACCTAGCAACCCACCGCCGAACTGCCCGACGGCAGTCGGGCAACTCGGTGATGGGGTAGTGAAGTTTCTTCACTCCCCCCATCACTCGGCTCCATAGCACTGCATGCTAATATGGACGAGATTGTCCATATTGGCCTGCGTGTTTAAACCAGATGGCACCAGCGATGAACGAGCGCGTGGCCGCACATCGTTCATCACTGGTCCCTACACACTGAAAGATATGAACGGTATCTCGTTCATTAATGAATGAGATCGTTCATATCTTTCACTGGTATCAGCCAGTGTGTAGTGCCCATTAGACTATAAATATATCTACTAGTCATTTGTGTACTAGCCCTTTATCCAATCACACAGTATCTGGGGCTGCTGTGACCACTTTAGTGTCTTTTGCATAGTCGCATGTGAGACTTTATGCTAATGCTAGTAATAGCACTTCCGCTGGTGTACAAGCGTGCGTCTGATTGCAAGGACCGAGACGCCCGTTTTGTGCTTCTTTTAGACAAAACGGTGCAGATTGAATTGTTGCCGGTGCTCCCTGCTGGTCGTCTATGCTAATTCTGAGAATGTTGACATTAGGGTAAGGCTGCAGGATAGGAGGCTTATGGTTAGGATTAGGCTATTGGTGTGTGTGTGTGTGGGGGAGGTTAGAGTTAGGCACAAGGAGGAAGGGGCGGGATCAGGATTAGGGGGAGAATACTTGCTAAAACCTGTGCTCCATCAGATGTCTGCACCGTAACTCACGTTCACATGACCACTGGGACCCAGAAGACACTTTTGAAATATCGGGAGCAGGTAAGCTACCACCGATCCACTAGGGACAATATGTCGACATTCTAACATGGAGACATTTCATCGGTGTCGTTATGACCATATTAGCAAAAGGAATGTTAACATTATGGCTGTCGACATATCATGACACATCCGCTCTCATCTTGGAAATGTTTCTTTCCAGTTTCCATACACACACTGTTTTTGAGCTAAGCCTAATTTCTGAGAAAATTTTACATATATTTGACAGTAATGTTCTGTAGTGAAAGCAGCTCTAGTTCTAATGGAACATCTATATTTAATTGTTTTTCACACATTCAGGAAAAGAAGATATTCCAAATTCCGTGGATGCATGCAGCTCGTCATGGGTGGGATGTTGAAAAGGATGCCCCTTTATTCAGAAATTGGGCAATTCATACGGGTAAGGAGTAAGAGTGTTTTGGTGAGCACCAGATCTAAAATGCATGCTGCTGTGAGTGATCAGACATAGGTGTCAGTGATCATGTAATACATTTTGTACTGAGCACACAAAACTTCTGCTTCACACTACAAAGTATCTTTCACAAACTGAAGTTGTAGATTGGAGAAGAGCGTGGGCTGCCATCATAAGATTACATCTGCTGTCTTCTGGGAGTATTCATGACCACCATAGACATTACCCTTTCTACAGCTGTTTGTATTTTACTTGTTGGCTTCTACAGTCCTGTTCCTGAGAACTCTGGTATATTGTTTAATGCAGTGATCATAAGAGAAGGGGGAGAGAAGCTTGCTGATGTCCTTGATGCCCAGAGTGATGCTAGGTTAAATGTGGAATTAAAAGTGGTAATATAATAAGAGACTGCTACCTGTTGGAGTTTTTAAGCAAAAGATTAAACATCTAATAATTATGATTATTATCTTATTATTGCCTTATAGGGAAATATCAACCGGGGGTAGATAAACCAGACCCAAAGACATGGAAGGCAAACTTCCGGTGTGCAATGAACTCATTGCCGGACATAGAGGAAGTAAAAGACAAGAGTATGAAGAAAGGAAATAATGCCTTCAGAGTCTACAGGATGATTCCAGTAGCAGAGAGACCGTCAAAAAGAGGTGGGTCATGCTTTATTTACTCCCCAGAGCTAGCCGTCAGCGGTCAGTTATTAGAATAAGTTCTGTCTGACTGTCCCTTGTTGAATTCTAGAAATCGGTGGATAAAATAAACAGCTTCTTGACACCATAAATGCAAACCTGAAATATAGAAATGTGTCAATTACAGTCAGGGCTGTTACATCTTTTCTGAAGATCTTCACAGAATATTGTTTATCACTTGTTCATTCAAAAAACGCCATGTTTTTACAATAGTGTAATAGAACAATAATGAAGCCCCCCAGGTGGGATGCATCAACACCAAAATGAGGTCAAACTTCCAAAAATGCAGTTTTTGGAGGTTTCACTGCATTTCCCATATGTATGAAGCTCCGGAGAGCGAAACTTTCCAGAGCTGGGTTCTGACAGGTGCGTTGCCTAATGGAAACCGGTGGGCTTCTCTATGCAGCATTCCCATAGAGGGAACCAATAGGATCTCTCCCAGTGGCCCCCGCGGTTTGTATATGTACTCGCCAAAACCTTCACAGAATGACTCCCAGGTTATAAACCCAGATTCCCTACACAAAGGACAGCTCTTTTCTGGAGGGGTGTCCTTTGCTTAAATCTACATGCACACTGCGTCAATAAACGCCACTATGCATGTGATCAGTGGCGGGATGTATTGCATTCAAAATGTGTTGCGCGTTGCATCCCACCGCTAGTGATAGTTCACCGCTAATAACCGCAGTCCACCGCAGAGTATTTATGTTCAATTATTCTTACTTTCACAAGGCCCCAGTTATAAAGCTGTACATCTCCAAGTCTGAATCTGTGATAAGTCTGTGAAAGTCCTTTTATCAGAGATTCAGACTCGCTTGCATGCAGATATACAAGTGTCACATATCAAGTCATTTAGTATTATAAAGCAGTTTTGTCAAAAAGCATTACGAATAAGATGCAAATTCATGTAAAAAGTCTTCTTGCGCAAGCCGGTTTGCACGGGACTCAGGATACAGTATCCCTAAGTTAGGTCATTTTGTGCTCCATTCACTGGAGAGTGAGCAGAGAGTTTTGACAACTAGGTAAGGAAGGACTCTTCTGTATATTGGGGGTAATCCAGACCTGAACGCTGGGCAGCGATTTTTGCAGCCCTTCGATCAGATAGTTGCCGCCTACGGGGGGAGTGTATTTTAGCTGTGCAAGTGTGCGATCACATGTGTAGCAGAGCTGCACAAACTGATTTTGTGCAGTCACTGCGCAGCCCTGGACTTACTCAGCCGCGGAGATCACATCAGCCTGTCCGGTACCGGAATTGACATCAGGAAACCTGCCTGCAAACGCTTGGATACGCCTGCGTTTTTCCAAACACTCCCAGAAAATGGTCAGTTGCCACCCACAAACACCCTCTTCCTGTCAATCTCCTTGCAATCGCCTGTGCGTTCGGAAATTTCGCATCATCCCGTCGTTGACCGACGATCCCCATTGCTGCAGTCCGCCGCGCCTGCGCATTGCTGTGCATATGCATGCGCAGTTCAGATCTGATTGCAGGCTGTGAGAAAACGCAGCCTATCGATCAGGTCTAAATAGGCCCCATTATCTTAAATAATATAGATTGAGTATCCCATATCCAAATATTCCGAAATGCTGAATTGAGACTGAGATAGTGAAACCTTTGTTTTCTAATTGCTTAATGTACACCAACTTTGTTTAATACACAAAGTTCTTAAAAATATTGTATTAAATGACCTTCAGCCTGTGTATATAAGGTGTATATGAAACATAAATGCATTCTGTGCTTAGATTTGGGTCCCACCACGATATCTCATTACAAAGCCCTCACCCACTCCTCTCCCAGTTACGTCTCTGACCTTATCTCTCTTTACACTCCCGCCTGCCCTCTTCGTTCTGCTAATGCATGCCGACTCTCTTGCCTACTGATTACCGCCTCCCACTCTTACCTCCAAGATTTTGCACATGCTGCTCCCTTTCTCTGGAATTCTCTAACTCTCCCCCTCTCTACAAAACTTCAAACAGGCTCCCAAGACCCACTTCTTCATGAAACCCAGACGTCTCTCATCCTAAAGCCTCTGTGGCCCACACTCACTTTCTACCCTCTCTGTGTCACCCCTGTCTGTGTGCCCCTCCCCTTTAGAATGTAAACTTTCACGAGCAGGGCCCTCTTCCCTCTTGTGCTTTTACGTCTCTTACATAACCTATCTTCTTTTTAATACTTCCTTTGACGGCACCAAAACCCTCTGGCTTTATGCCACCCTGATGCTTATTGCAGTGTTGTCTGCTGACGCAGCCATGTTTATATACCCTGTACTTGTCCTATATCGTCTTGTACTGGAAGTCACTGGTTTCTTGTTTTTGCTTATTTGTTTATGTACTCTGTAATTGGATGCAATGGATCCCTTGTGGCGCTATATAAATAAAGGAGAATAATAATAATAATTATGGTATGCACTAACTCCAAAATCCGGAAAGTCCGATATCCAAAATACTTCTGTGCCCAAGTATTTTGAATATGGGATACTCAACCTATATATTAAATCAGCCTTATAACCAGCGATTCCTGTGAGACTACTTTTCACTGGTCCAGAGCTCGTTCCCTGACTGTATCCTTTGCTTTATACGGATTGCTTTTATGGCCTGTGTGCTTGGTTTGCTTTGAGTTTGCTTAGAACCCAGACATCCCATATCTTCTGCTAGTTCAAGCTGCGTCCTGCTATTTTGTTTTCTAAAAAACCTTCAGGTACTCCCTTTCAGAGTTTTTATTTTTTCACCAGTATGTTCTATCACCAATGCACAAACTAGCATTACAGCAACTGTTCTACTTATCTTACATTGCATCTCAGACTGCAGTATTATCGACTTGCTGTCATGTTATCTCAGATCATAAACACAGTATATCCTGCAGTTCATCTTACATTGTATACCAGGGACTAATCATTATACTGCATATCTGCCTGCTAGATTTTCGGATTGCATCCCGATTATGATGATCACACGGACTGCTGGCAGCTGTATTTTTTGTATTGAATTCCAGGCCTATTTATTCAGGAAGTCCTGTATTCCACTATGTTCCTCGTGCCATATTTTGAAACTTTCAAGAAACTTATTATATATGTATATTTGTGGTTCAGCTCCCGTAGTTTGTTACCTAGGCGCATTCACAACTGCTTCCAACCTCCACAACTACTTTTGCAAAGCTACTGTTTTATTATTACTATGAATGGTTACTGGACAATTTACTACTACAAAATCTCTGTTTTTCTGCCATTGGGTCTCCATTACCAAACCAACTGCTGTGAGGCTAATACAAGGGACATATCCAGTAAGGTGCAAGGTTTTGCCTGGAATAAAACTTGTGGACCTCGCGCTCAATTTTGGATTACTGCGGGTATGCACACTCCTGATACCCATTAAAAAAAATAATAGGATTTTAATACCTACCGGTAAATCCTTTTCTCTTAGTCCGTAGAGGATGCTGGGGTCACCATTAGAACCATGGGGTATAGACGGGATCCGCAGGAAACATGGGCACTTTAAGACTTTGAAAGGGTGTGAACTGGCTCCTCCCTCTATGCCCCTCCTCCAGACTTCAGTTATAGGAACTGTGCCCAGGGAGATGGACATTTCGAGGAAAGGATTTATTGTTAAACTAAGGTGAGATTCATACCAGCTCACACCTCAAGCATGCCGTACAACGTGGCATTCAACAGAACACAAGCCAACGGCATGAACAAATGCAGCAACATGCTGACAATAACGTAACACAACATGTGTGTAACCATAACTAATAACTGCATTGACCAAACTTCAGACCAAGGTGTCAAACTTGTAGAACTTTGCAAATGTGTTTGACCACGACCAAGTAGCTGCTCGGCAAAGTTGCAATGCCGAGACCCCCCGGGCAGCCGCCTAGGATGAGCCCACCTTTCTAGTAGAATGGGCCTTCACTGATTCCGGTAATGGCAATCCAGCCGTGGAATAAGCATGCTGAATCGGGTTACAGATCCAGCGTGCAATGGTCTGCTTGGAAGCAGGACACCCAACCCTGTTGGGAGCAAACAGGACAAACAGAGCCTCTGTTTTCCTAATCTGAGCCGTTCTGGCGACATAAATCTTCAAAGCTCTAACCACATCCAGAGATTTTGAATCAGCGAAGGCGTCAGTAGCCACAGGCACCACAATAGGTTGGTTCATGTGGAAAGAGGAAACCACCTTCAGTAGAAATTGTTGACGTGTCCTTAATTCTTCATGGAAGATCAAATAAGGGCTCTTGTGAGACAAGGCCGCTAACTCAGACACCCGCCTTGCAGATGCCAAGGCCAACAGGATGACCACTTTCCAAGTGAGGAATTTCAACTCCACCTTCTGTAAGGGTTCAAACCAATGTGATTGAAGGAACTGCAACACCACATTAAGATCCCATGGTGCCACTGGAGGCACAAATGGAGGTTGGATGTGCAACACTCCTTTCACGAAAGTCTGAACTTCTGGAAGGGGAGGCCAATTGTTTCTGAAAGAAAACTGATAATGCCGAAATCTGTGCCTTAATTGAGACCAATTTTAGGCCCGCATCCACACCTGCTTGTAGAAAATGGAGAAACCGTCCTAGCCGAAACTCTTTCGTAGGAGCCGCCTTGGATTCACACCAAGAAACATATTTTCTCCAAATACGGTGGTAATGTTTAGATGTTACCCCTTTTCTGGCCTGAAGTAGTGTGGGAATGACTTCACTGGGAATACTCTTACGGGCTAGGATTTTGCGCTCAACCGCCATTCCGTCAAACGTAGCTGCGGTAAGTCCTGATACACGCACGGCCCCTGTTGTAACAGGTCCTCGCGCAGAGGAAGAGGCCAGGGATCTCCTATGAGTAATTCCTGAAGATCTGGATACCAAGCCCTCCTTGGCCAGTCTGGGACAATGAGGATCGCCCGGATCTTTGTTCTTCTTATGATCTTTAGAACCTTTGGAATGAGAGGAAGTGGAGGGAATACATACACCGACTGAAACACCCAGGGTGTCACCAGTGCATCCACTGCAATTGCTTGAGGGTCCCTTGACCTGTAACAATATCTCTGAAGCTTCTTGTTGAGACGAGATGCCATCATGTCTACTTGAGGAACTCCCCAATGACTTGTCACCTCTGCGAAGACTTCTTGGTGGAGGCCCCGCTCTCCTGGATGGAGATCGTGTCTGCTGAGGAAGTCTGCTTCCCAGTTGTCCACTCCTGGAATGAAGATTGCTGACAGAGCGCTTTATGCTTTTCCGCTCAGCGGAAAATCCTTGTGGCTTCTGTCATTGCCGCTCTGCTTTTGGTTCTGCCCTGACGGTTTATGTACGCTACTGCTGTTACATTGTCTGACTGGATCAGTACGGGCAGATCTCGAAGAAGATGTTCCGCTTGCAGAAGGCCGTTGTAAGTGGCCCTTAACTCCAGCACGTTTATGTGGAGACAAGTTTCCTGACTTGACCATCTTCCTTGGAAGTTTTCTCCCAGAGTTACTGCCCCCCAGCCTCGGAGGCTTGCATCCGTGGTTACTAGGATGCAGTCCTGGATCCCGAACCTGCGCTCCTCTAGGAGGTGGGAGCTATGCAGCCACCACAGGAGTGATACCCTGGTCTTGGAAGACAGGATTATCCTTGGTGCATGTGTAGGTGGGACCCGGACCACTTGTCCAACAATGTCCCACTGGAAAACTATGGCATGGAACCTGCCAAACTGAATGGCCTCATAGGCCGCAACAATCTTCCCCAGCAAGCGAATGCATTGATGGATGGACACTCTTGCTGGTTTCAGAATTTGTTTGACCAGACTCTGAAGTTCCAGAGCCTTTTCCACTGGAAGAAAGACTCTCTGTAGTTCTGTGTCCAATATCATTCCCAAAAACGACCACCGCGTCATTGGAATCAAATGTGATTTTGGCAAGTTTAGGAGCCAACCATGTTGCTGAAGAACTGTCAGGGAGAGTGCAACTTTTTGCACCAACTGGTCCCTGGATCTCGCCTTTATCAGGAGATCGTCCAAGTATGACTTCTTGCTTGCGAAGGAGAACCATCATCTAAGCCATCACTTTGTTGAAAATCCTCGGAGCCATGGACAGACCAAACAGCAACGTTTGAAATTGGTAATGACAATCCTGAATTGCAAACCTCAAGTAAGCCTGATGCAGAGGATAAATGGGAACATGTAAGTAGGCATCATTTATGTCCACCGACACCATAAAATCCCCTTCCTCCAGACTGGAAATCACTGCTCGGAGAGACTCCATCTTGAATTTGAATTTCTTTAGGTAGAAATTTAGGGATTTCAGGTTTAGGATTGGTCTGACCGAGCCGTCCGGCTTCGGGACCACAAACAGGCTCGAATAAAAACCTTCTCCCTGTTGTGACTGGGGAACCCTGACGATAACTTGATTTTGACACAACTTTTGTATTGCGTCGAAAACTACCTCCCTGTCCGGAAGAGAAGCTGGTAAGGCAGATTTGAAAAAACGGCGAGGGGGAACGTCTTGAAACTCCAGCTTGTACCATTGGGATACTATTTGTAAAACCCATGGGTCTAGGTCCGAACGAACCCAACGTCCGCATAGGAGCCCGAACGTCATGCGGTGGAATTAGCAGAAGCCTGGGAGGACTTCTGCTCCTGGGAGCCTGACAAGGCTGGTGATCGTTTACCTCTTCCCCTTCCTCTAGTAGCAAGGAAGGAAGAACCTCTGCCCTTTCTGTATTTATTGCGCCGAAAGGACTGCATCTGATAGTGATGCGTTTTCTTTTGTTGTGGAGGAACGTAAGGCAAAAATGATGACTTACCCGCGGTAGCTGTAGATACCAAATCATCAAGGCCATCACCAAATAAGGCCTTACCTTTATATGGTAGAGATTCCATACTTTTCTTGGAATCAGCATCAGCATTCCATTGGTGAATCCACAACGCTCGTCTAGCTGAGACTGCCATGGCATTGGCCTTTGATCCCAAAAGACCAATATCTCTCGCAGCTTCCTTAAGGTATGCTGCAGCGTCCTTGATATAACCCAGCATCAAGAGGATGCTATCCCTATCTAGGGTATCTATTTCAGAAGACAAGTTGTCTGCCCACTTTTCGATAGCACTACTTACCCACGCAGACGCAATGACAGGTCTGAGTAGCGTACCTGTGGTCGCATAAATGGACTTTAACGTAGTTTCTTGTTTACGATCCGCAGGATCCTTAAGGGCCGCCGTGTCAGGTGACGGGAGAGCCACCTTTTTAGACAAACGTGACAGGGCCTTGTCCACGGTGGGGGGTGACTCCCACTTTTCCCTATCTGCCGAGGGAAACGGATAAGCTACCGTAATTCTTTTGGGAATCTGAAACTTTTTGTCAGGACTTTCCCAGATTTTTTCAAATAGCGTGTTCAGTTCATGAGAGGGAGGAAACGTTATCTCAGGTTTCTTCTCCTTATACATACAGACCCTTTTATCTGGAACAGCAGGGTCCTCAGTGATATGCAATACCTCTTTAATAGCCACAATCATGTACTGAATGCTCTTTACCAATTTCGGATCTAATCTAGAATCACTATAGTCGACACTGGAATCAGTGTCTGTGTCGGTATCAGTGTCAGCCAACTGGGTAAACGTACGTTTCTGTGACCCCGAGGGGACCTGAACTTGTAATAACATATCTTCCACAGATTTCTTCCATGCCTGGGTCTGAGACTCAGACTTGTCTAATCTCTTACTTATATGAGCTACATTAGCATTCAAAGCATTCAACACATTTACCCAATCAGGAGTCGGCGATGCCGACATGGTCACCTCTACCGCCTTTCGTGTCTCTAATACAGCCTCCTCCTATGAAGAGCACTCAGCCTCAGACATGCCGACACACGTGTAAGAAACACCCACAGAGACACTGGGCTTATAGGGGACAGACCCACAGAAAAGCCTGTAGGAGAGACACAGAGGGCATTTGCCAGCTCACACCCCAGCGCCAAATCAATGGGTCTGAAGCGATTACCAAAATGCCCCAGACCTGTAGTGCTTTTTATATTATATTATTGCACTAAATAACCTGCCCCCCCTCCCAGTTTTGCACCCTGATATTTGTTCAGTAGTGTGAGGAAGGACCAGCGTCTCTGTAGCCAGCGGAGATTAAATGGCGCCGAGTGAGCTGTGGGGACGAAGCTCCGCCCCCTTAATGGTGCGCTTCCGTCCCGCTCTTTGTAATACTGATTATACTGGCGGGGGTTAGGACAGTGCCTTTGCACTAATGTCCTCTCTTGCCAGTTTATGCTGAGGATTTTTAGCTGCCCAGGGCGTCCCCCCCGCACCCTGCACCCTGCACCCAATAGTGCTGTGTGTGTGAGCGGAAGCTTGGCGCGCAGCGTCCGCTTGCTGTGCGGAACCTCAGGGAAATGCTGTCACTGAAGTCTTCTTTCTTCTTCTACTCACCTGTCTTCTGACTTCTGGCTCTGTAAGGGGGGTGACGGCCGGCTGTGGGAGCGAGCATCTGAGAGTACCCAGCGATCAAACCCTCAGGAGCTAATGGTGCCCTGTTCCAGAAGCAGAGCCATTAATCTCCCTAGAAGTTGGTCATACTTCTCTCCCCTCAGTCCCACGAAGCAGGGAGGTTGTTGCCAGCAGCCTCCCTGAACATAAAAAAACTAACAAAAAAGTATTTTCAGAGAAACTCAGTAGAGCTCCCTGTAGGGCGTCCAGTCTCACTGGGCACAATTCTAAAACTTAAGTCTGGAGGAGGGGCATAGAGGGAGGAGCCAGTTCACACCCTTTCAAAGTCTTAAAGTGCCCATGTCTCCTGCGTATCCCGTCTATACCCCATGGTTCTAATGGTGACCCCAGCATCCTCTAGGACATATGAGAAAACTGGTTGGTGTTTTTGTGATCATAATCTTGTGGGGCTGCTCCTGCGCTTATTCAGCCTTAATTATTATAATTTATGTTCAGACCTCCGTATTTGTTGCTCCTGACAGATGGATACGTTTTCAACATTGTTATGAAAAAGAATATTGAAGATCACCCTATCTCCTTTTCTCTGTGACAAATTTTTCTCATCTTTTTGGGGTATTTATTGCTGCCTAAATGTCTGTGGTTAACAAGGTTTTGAAAGATTCCACCTTAACCAGAACTTGAGACATTATAAACTTTCTTGTCAGTGCATCATTACAGGAACCACTTATCTGTTTCTGATAATGTTTAAACCAGTGGTTCTCAAACTGTGTGCCCTAGTTCTCAAACTGGGTGTCTCAGGACACTTGCAGGGGTGCTATTTGGATAAACAGAAGTGTATCCTGTCCCGCACAACATGACTGAACCTAAGGATGACATATAAACACAGTTTATTTAATTTAACTGTTGGTCTAGGGATCCCGTGAAAAAAATTCTGATGCTATGGGGCGCCATGATTCAAAAAAGTTTAGGAACCACTGGTTTAAACTATGTGTGATGGAGATGCTAGTGGCTGTCCTGCTATACGTGTTCTCAACAGGTGGCACCTGGACAGTCTTGTAGCAGAAGTCTCTCCTATAGTCCACTCTTGTCTGCGGTCTTGCATTTACTTCCCAGTCTACAGTCCGCTACTCTTCCTGTCACTTCACTTCTCTGACTGGATTTTGGGGGACACTTACCTCTTACTTTGTAGATCTCTGGGTAGGCTGACAGTGCTTCTAAACCAATTCTCCCCATCTTTCTGGCACCACTACAGATCTTTCAATGACTCCCCACCTTCCCGCGCTCCCAGCTCTCCCATCCATAACCCCTGCCCACTATGTGGACGGTCCAGAGGTGTACCAGAGCTTGGAGCTTCTTCTGGGCAATGGCAGCCACGCCTACCCCTCAGCTTTGTGCTCTGGACAGCAGCAACAGACACATCTCCCTCAATGCAGTGGTCATGTAACCACAAACAATTTGAATGTAAGAAAAGAAATCTGTTTCATTCAAATGCACAGTCTCAATGGGGCTCATGCTGAGTTGGATGCAAATGGGTCAAAATATTAAGCTCTAAAAAGCTGTATTTAAATGATCCTGTTTACGCCTGTGTGGGGGGTCTTCTCCAAATACATCCCGCTCTGCTCCAGTTGTAGATGCACCCAGGTTTACATGCATGCCGCTTTGCTCCACTGCAAATATAAAGAGGTGCAAATGTTAGCTCTGCATACAGTTGTAGTCGTACAATTTGTTTTGTATATTTTCATTAAGCAATAAAGGTTTGTATGCATTTTCTTTCATTTTTTTTTTTTTAAGTGAGTCGACTTCTAATTGTGATCTACATATGAAAGCTAATGAGGAATAAAATACAGGTACATTATATTGTTAAATTAATCATAAAAATGCACTTAGTTCAGTTTCAAGGCTAGCATAAGCTGCCTACATTGTTTGGCTCTACAGCCTGTGCTACACTGAGCCCCAAATCTGGCGGGATGTATTGTGAAAGACTTGGAGTATTGAGCAAGACTTTTATGGGAACTTAGTCATATAGTACAAACAGAAGCAGGGATTGCTTACTACAACACAGGTCCCTGCCCAAATCCTATATAATAAGTCGCTGGTGACTGAAGTGTAGAAAATGTTATGTAATATTTCACATTTCTAAATAACGCTGCTGTTTGCTTTTCATTCTAGGCAAACGGACAAAGACAGAAAAGGAAGACAAAGCGAAACAAGACAAGGTGTGTATTTTCTGACCCTGCTCGTGATGCAGAGGAATGCACTGTGACATCACATACTGTGCCTCTTCTAAGCAAATATTGCCCTATATTAAGTGTAGCTTTTCTAATGCTGGACTATATAGTCCATATTGGAGGTAAAATCGCACCGTGTATGCACCTTTAAGAAGATCCCATCTGTAGAGATTCTTGAATCAGACCGGAGTCTGCTCCTTACATCCGTGCAAAAACATAAAAATGTGTGTGAACCAGATCGGACACGTACCAGCTTCTTTTGTTCCAAGTCATTATATTTTAATTTCAAACCTTTCACACAAATGGTGAACATGGTGATGTTCTCAACTTGTATAAAAACAAATGTTCAAATGCTTCATTTTCTAATATTGTTTAAATAGTGTTTAGAAATATCAGTCATTTTAACACAAGTTGCAAACTTGAGACACAGTCATGTCGGCAGTTGTACCACAAATCTGTTAATGACATTCTTATTTGAATTTCAACAAGGTTCGATGTGTGAGCATCTAGGTAAGTGGATCCAGAGATCAGCCTTCTATCTCTCCCAGAACAACAAGATCAAACAGAGATGTCCAAACATCACAGAACACACAGAGCAGTGCATTAGTATAAGGTGCAGGAGGCTACACACACACCAATACTAAAATGATTCAATCCTCTTACAGTATATACTTTGTCAGGGATCAGTATGAAATGCTTACGGTCAAAATTCCGACATTTCAAATGTTGACAGGTCCAAAAGTCAACACAAGTTTTTCTTTGTTTTTTTGGTGTGTATGTCTGCGTAGGTTGACATGGACACTGTATAAGTGTACCGTGTCCCCTCGCATGGCTGGCTGCACTCGCCATTCTTCGGGCACGGTGCCTCGCTGCGCTCGGCACACTATTGTATTCCCCCTCCAGGTCCACTGGGATGGTAAATATGAACAAGTCGTTTCAATTAAAAAAAAATCATGAAAACCCAATGTCGACTTTTTCACCTGTCGACAAAATGTCGGGATTTTGACCTTGTTGGGATTTTGACTGTTTGTCAACGGTTGTCGGGATTTTGACCGTCAGGATTTTGATTGTAGGTAAATTGTCCGCATCCCCTTTGTCACACCCAGTAGGAAAATAACAGCACTTTCTTGGAAAGCATCATATCTGTCTCTTGTAAAATTACATAAACTCAGGTGTATATTATTTTACATTTACAAATGCATATAAAAAGGGTTTTTCTGTAGATAATTATTTGAAGAATAGTAACATTATTACTTTTTTATTAGCTAATGGGAAAAATTAAGATTTTCCTCTGAAACAGAGGAGGTATCTGTAGGTGTACTAATTAGCTGACCGTTTTACCTAATCCTCAGAAAGCCTGGGGCAGTCACAGGGTCAGAATACAGCAAGAGACACTTATATGTGAGACACGGTTCTGAGCATGAATTTTGTCAAAGGGGGATACTCTGTTGCAGGCAATGAGCACAAAGTGCCTATGAGTTGGACTGAACAGTGGCACTCCGTGGAACTAACATTGCCAATTTTCCCTCACATTCCATAGAAGTACCCAGGAAAATCTTATGGTACTGTTCTCTACCGTGATGTGCGCAGCCAAACATTGCGGCTGCCAGTCATGGAGAATTGGAATACAAAATTGCAGATGTAATGAAGCCTAGGGAAATGCTGGCATTTTATTTTTAAGACCAGAGTAAAAACACGTTATTCATTTATCCTTACTCCAATTTTTGCCCAGGATGTTCCCAGGTTTGAGGTAAGTAGGAATAGGATAGCTAGTAGCCAGCACAGATTATTTCAGGAGAGGAGTGTGATTGTACGTTTTATGTGATTTTTATTAGCGAGTTCAGTGCTGTGTGTAAAGGGGGGTACTCACGGAGAGATGCATGCTTAAAATCTAAGCAATCTGACTAGATTGTTTAGATTTTAAGCACAGATCACTCATGTGTACCCCCCACAGCGATAGCGCTCATCGCTGTCGCCGGTGCTGGGTGAAATGAGCGGCCCCCCGTCCTCCCCCGCAACACTCTGCACACGTTGCGCTGTGCTGAGCGGCGGGAGAGATGTGTGCTGAGCGGTTCGCTCAGCACACATCTTTCCCGTGTATATGGCCCTTAACATACTGTATGTCATGTCATCATAACGGGAGGACAGGAATGGAGGCAAGCAGGAAGTCGCATACTTTAAGCTAAATAGTTTTAAGGAGCAATGCCTTCCAACCAAAGACACCTAAAAACATTGTGGTGTGAATTGAAACTATAGGTAATGAAGTTCATACCTCAAACATCTTGTAATAATAATTACAGAGGTGGACTCTATAATATATGTTGTTAATGATAATATTCCTGTAAGAGAATTGTGTGAACCTCGGGGGTAATTCAGACTTGATCGTAGATGTGCTAATGCATTTTTCGCCAATGCCTTTTAACTCAGTAAAAAATAAAGGTGAAAAGGCATTGTCGAAAATGCCTTAAAAATGGGCGAAAACGGGCCACAATTGAATAGACAGGGTGGCGAATTCAATAGCTCCGAGATTACCAGAGCAAATTGAATACCCCTTGATTGGTAACTTGCCGCAACTCTGTTTGTGTGATCAGTATCTTTAGTGTCTCAGAGATGCTTATTTAAACTCAAGTACTCAACAGTTCAGAATTTGTTGTGTCTGTGTAACACGAATTCTGCATTCAAGCTACCTAATGTGTGCATTAAAAGAAAAGAAAATAGCGTGCTGACTTACTCAGGAAATGTCTGTTAGCCCTAAAGGTGTCCGTGTGACGTTAGACTTGGTTTAAAACACTGGACGAAAACCTCTGAAAAATCTAATGTAGAATTTTACAGTTGAATTGCCTGTAGTTATGAGCACCAAATTAAACGTTTACCAAGACCCAGAAATGCATCTGTCACTTCATGTCAGAGTCTAAGAAGAACCCCATAAAATTGTGCTTGGGTCTGGCTCATTTACGTTACGTGTATGTCGGCAGCAGGAACAGGTATATTAATGTAATCCTTTATGTTTGTCTTTGTACAGGATGAAACTAGCCAGACTCCTCTGTCATCTATGAATCGGCCATGTTCATATACCTCACAGTTAGTTTTGTGTCCAACAATAAAGTTAGAAGTGGATAGCACTGTAAATATTCTAGGTAAGTAAATAATAATGACAGCCCCTAAATAGTATATTTTGTCAATTTAAGTCTAAAGGACCACTAAATATAGAAATGTAAATGTTTTTATTTGGATCTCAATTCCAGTTGACTAAGGTGTTCCTCCTCCTAATGTCGTATATAGGGCTTCATGGACCTTTGTTCTGTGACTCCAAGATTTTCATGCCAGTTGCCTGACATCCATCCTCTGGTCTATGGCAGATGGGGGATATCAGGCAGAAAGATCACACCTCTGTATTTGGTTACAGTTAGCTGCAGAGCAGATGCATCACATAGGGCACATTCTAAGCAAAAAACGGAACCCAACATTTCCCCAACACCCAGCATCATTATTTATTAGTTACCAGTTACTTACATAGCACATACATATTCTGCAGCGATTTACAGAGAATATTTGTCAAATCACGTCAGTCCCTGCCCAGGATGCAGTTAATTTGACGATCGTCGTGATCCCGCAAATGGACTCTTTGCGCTCGTACTGCTGCTGGCATACTGACGACCGAGATGGTGTTGTCGGTATCCTGACCGCCAGCTTCCCAGCCATCTGTATATCACACTGATCCCCCTCTGCCCAGTGGAGCCTACAATCTATATTACCAACCATTTGCACACACTGGGGTTAGATGTTGCTGGGAGCGAAGTATGGTGAAATATACAAACTCCACACAGTTGAGTTGTGCTGTGAGGCAGTATGTTAACCATTACACCATACAGTTTATATGAAGTGCAGTAAAAAAATGTATCGAGATATTGTTCTGTATTTGTACATTATGTAAAAGACGACTAACTCAAAATACTGTCCTTCAGCATGCTCACCTCCCACGCCAACGTTTTCCCTGCTGAGCCCAAGGTGCACAATTTACATTTGTAGAACAAGGCATATTGTGAAAGATTTACTATAATTACATTTTTAACTTAGAAAATACAATTTCTCTAGCATCCATAAGGGATATTGGGGACAGATTAGTACGATGGGGTATAGATGGGTCCGAAGGAGCCAGTGCACTTTAAATTTCTTCAACTGGGTGTGGTGGCTCCTCCCCTCTATGCCCCCTCCCACAAGCAGTTTAGAAAAAAGTGCCCTCAGGAGAGGATGCACATCTCTGCTAGCTCCAGAGTTTTTCTTCAATTTCTTTTAAACTTTTGCTTATTTCAGTATGCTGTTTGGGCAACAGCATACCTGCGATGTGGGAGTTGGGGGGGAACGGTCACCGGCCTCATGAGGTTGTCCGCCATCCTGAGGGGTTGTTTGTTCAGAGAGGTACTGCGCCTTAGCTGTTGCAGCCACAGCATGCCGCACACCCCTAACAGAGCCTGAAGGTGATCGTCGGTGGTGAGTACAAACCGGGGCCCCACTAGGGGGGTACCCCGGTTCATTGTGCAGCTGAGGTGCGGGTGAGGCGTGCGGGTCCCTCCTGGGGTGGACCTGCAGGTACCCCTGCGTGAGACTAGCTGGAGGTTTTGTACCAAGCATTTACGTGAGGTTACAAAGGGTTTTGGAGACATAGCCAGTATCAATTTTATTAGTAGCTCTGGCGCCATTGTGGGGGTGGAGCTACATCAGAGCAGGCTCAGCGGCATTTTGGCGCCTTCCTCTGCATAAGCAGCAGCAGCCTCGTACAGCTCCTCCAAACGTTCACACGCTGGATCACTGGTACCGAGTGTAGAGGGGGAGAGCCGCTATTAGTGCACAGTTTACATTCCTCTGGGGAATTCTCTGTACAGACAGTATCACTAACGCTGACAGTCTCACTGGGGCTGTACAGTGTTGGGTGCGCTGGTGTCTTCTCTTCTGTGTCTCCTCTCACATGCAATAGGATAGGCTTGTATTGTATTCAGTCTGTGTTGTATGTGTTTTGTTTCTGTATTTCTTAATAGTGAAACAGAAGTTGTACAGTGTATGTAATGTCAGATTCTCCCCTATTTCGTCTGGCTCCATATCATGTAAGCAGTGTAGTCAGTCATCACAAGATTCAAATAACAATGTGGGGGAGGGTCCAGAGCCTTCCTGTCTGGGGGCTATCAGAACTATGATGTCTGATATGTCACCTCACTCACTACCAATGCCAATAAAACACAAGAACTGCAACAAGCAGTGGCTAGCCTAACTGCCAAGGTTGACGTTTTCCATCCCCCACTGTTTACTACAGGTGCACAAAAATGTGCTTTACCTGCAATCCTATCAGATTCTGATGATGATGTACAGGTTGATGGGGATGATGTGGACCCCATTAGTGGGGATTCCACCCCTACACAGGGTATTGAACCCCTCATATTGGCTATACGGGATGTGTTAAATCTCCCCCTGGAGGATGCTACTAATCAGCAGTCATTTTTCCTCCCACAAGACAAACTGTCACTTTTCCTGATTCCAAGGAATTGGATGATTTATTTAAATTAGCCTGGAAAAATCCAGATAAAAAATATCAGGCGTCCAAAAGGTTTTTGAATACCTTCCCTTTTGCCCCTGACGGCAGGAAATTCTGGGAAGAATCTCCAGAAGTAGACGTCTCAGTCTCTCACCTTTCTAAAAAGGCGGTGCTCCCAGCTCCGGGCTCTTTTACGGTAAAGGACCCAGGGATTAGGAAAATTGAGACCACTCTATAATCTATCTACACTGTTGCAGGTGTAGCTCAAAGACCGGTCATTGCTGAGTGCTGGCTGACACATGCCATTCATTCGTGGGCTACTCAAATTCAAGAGGGTCTTTCAGGTGATATGATCTTGGTTACTACTGTAACTTTCCTAAAACACATGCAGGACACGGCAAGAGTGCTCTGTGACTCCGTTAAAGAGATTGGCAATATTAATGCTAGGACCACTGCTATGGCTGTGTCTGCACACAGAGCCATATGGTTGCGTCAGTGGATTGCAGACGCTGACTCCAAACGTAATGTGGAATCTCTTGCCTTCACAGGTGACTGGCTCTTCAGAGGTGAATTCCAAAGCTACTGCTGGGAAATCCACATTTCCCCCTTCAGGGGTTCCGCCTGCTAGGAGTACCTACCCGAGACCGTCTACTCGGTCCTTTCGGTCCTCCAGATTTCGATCTAGTGCCAGGGGTGTGCAGCTAGAGGCTCCAGAGGTAAGCCTAAGAAACCAGCCTTTGCTGGCTCTCAGGAACAGAACACCAGTTCAGCTTCCACAAAGACTTCGGCATGATGGTGCCTACCCACCCCGAGGTGATCTCGTAGTGGGAGCTCGGTTACGTCACTACAGCCACGTCTGGGACAGTTCCTGCCAAGATGCCTGGGTAAGGGACCTTTTTTCTTTTTCATCCACTAGGGGTCACTGGAGTACTCTTGGGATATGGACGGTTCCACTGGAACTAGGCACTGAACAGTTAAACTTTGACTCCCCTCCATATCCCAGAGTACCTCAGTGTTTTTTCGGTGCTCACAGAGCAACTAGGCTTGTAGAAGTGGATCCACAATTATTGATTTTTTCTTTGATTATTTTTTTGAAAACATCCCTTTCCCCCTTCCAAGAAGGCGAGGGTTTGGGATAGTGAAAGCTGCTGTTGCAGCTGTGGGTGTCGGACCTCTCTAAAAAGAGCTCCCTCACTTCCACGTGCAGGACACCTGCAGTAAAAGGCTGACAGTGCTTACAGAGAAGCCCCGTCATTGCCCTCACCACAGGGTCCAGGTATGTTGTTTGGGGCGGTCAGCTCATGCTGCCGCCCCGCTGTGTGGAATTACTGTGTGTATTTGTGCCGCGCCGCTGCCCGCAGTCGCCCGCCGCCGCTTCCAGCGCCGCTGTGTTAGTGTCACTTCCGCTGCGCTGAGCCACGCTGGTCTTTGGAGGCCGCTCCACGCGGCATATCGTCTGCTCCGATGCACTTCCGGAGGGCGCACAAGGCCGGTCTCCGTGTACAGAGTAGCGGTACACGGAGCACGGGGGAGAGGGGGAGGCACACTTCTTTGAAAGTATGTATGACCTAACACAGAGCCAGCAGCGCTGTATAGATAAGTAACAGGAATATATGCATTTAAGTATAATCTGCTACATAGATTAATGTTTGCACTTTGTGATATTCTGTGAGCATGGGGACATATATAAACCATGCTTCCTGTTTTTCCTGTTTCTTTTCAGAATTTCCTGTATACATCTCTCCACCATTGAAGGCGCTGGGGTGTTAGGGGGATTTTGGGATCAGACATATTACTGGCACATTTGGCCAGAGATATAGAGACACCTTAGTGCTATTTACTGAGTCGCACAGGTTCTTTGTCTTTGTATTTGTATTGTTTTTTTTTGTTTGTTTGTTTTTTGGCATAATGAGTAAGACACCAGCAAAGTCCAAGAAGCAGGTTTACTGCAATGTCTGTAAGGGTGTATTACCTGATGGATTTACCACATATAAAGTATGTTTTGTAAATTCTGAAACAAATACAATTCCTGCTCCGGTTTCAAATCCCATTTCAACCCCGGACCCGCCATGGGCTATATTAGCAGATGTTTTAGCTGGATTGCAATCAGAGTTGGCCGCCTCTCGGCAGGAGCGAGAGGCGGCAAGATCTGAATCTAGGGTGAGACCGCTAGAACTTCCTGAGGGGTCTCAGCCTTACCAAAGGTCCAGATCTTCTTTGACTAAAGGGGATAAGTTTCATTTTTCCTATAAGCTACCGGCTGCTATGTTAATGTCTGATGATTCTTCGCCAGACCTCACTTTACAAGATATGGGTGAGGAGGGCGAAGTAGACCAGCAGTCAGAGGGTGACGATTTTGACAGGCCAGGTATTGATAATCTCATCAGAGCAGTGCGTCAGTCTCTGAATTTTACAGAAACTGAGGAGCCTCTGACAAATGATGAGGTCGTTTTTACTAAACGACAAAGAGTTTGTTTTCCTGTGTCAGAATCTCTTAATAAAATGTTACTAGAAACAAGGAAGAATCCGGATAAACGGTTTTCTGTACCTCACAGAGTTAGGTCTAGCTATCCGTTTCCAGAGTCTATGACAGCTACATGGGAGAATCCCATGTCTATACTTACAAAGAAATTAACCATACCAGTACCAGCTGCAACTACACTCAAGGACCCTTCGGACCGTAAAATAGAGGTTATGCTGAAGTCCATCTATACAGCGGCAGGAGTGCTGCTTAGACCTGGGTTGAGTGGCATTTGGGTAACTAAAGGACTAATGGTATGGATAACAGAACTCAAATCTGCCTTAACTGATGATCATCTTATACTTCTCGCTGATCAAATCTGGGAAGCGGCTGACTATTTATGTACAGCTTCTACTGACGTCTGTCAGCTTACTTCTCGCCTTTCTTCATCACTATTCACAGCACAACGTGCGCTCTGGCTACGCTCTTGGCGAGCTGAGGCAGAGGTAAAAAAAGGAATAGAAGCATTACCTTATGAGAGCGAGAGGTTATTCGGTCCTGAATTGGACAAATGGATTTCTGAGGCCATGGGAGGAAAGTCGGTTTTCTTACCATTTCCTCCAACAGTGCCTAGAAAAAGATATTCTGGACCGGCGTTCCAATCTTTTACACCTCAGTCCTTTCGCGGGCGTGGCAGGGGAACGGCCACACCAGGTAGACGAGGTCGGGGACGTAGTTTCCAACGAGCCAATACCACTCATCAGGATACTAAAGTCACCGGTAAGCCAGTGGCATGACGGGCTCCCAGCCCATCTCGGATCTCCTATTGTAGGAGCACGTCTTCAGTTATTCCAGTTAGCGTGGCTTCAGACGTCCATAGATGGGTGGATCCGCAATCTAGTTTTAACAGGTTACAAAATAGAGTTCGACTGTCTCCCGCCAATGCGGTTTTTCAGGACAGGACTGCCTCGGTCGGACGACAAGAGGGCGATTCTGCAGACTGCCATTCAGTCTTTGCTGGACGCAGCAGTTTTGGTTCCGGTCCCTGTGCACCAACAGGGTCAGGGTTATTATTTCAGTCTGTTTGTAGTACCGAAGCCGGATGGCTCGGTCAGGCCTATATTGAACTTAAAGGGCCTCAACCAGTACGTCACTTACTACAGATTCAAGATGGAATATCTACGGTCAGTAATTGCAGGTCTAGAGCCACAGGAGTTTATGATTGCGCTGGATCTCAAGGATGCGTACTTACACATTCCGATTTGGCCTCCTCATCAAAGGTTTTTGCGGTTTGCAAAACGACAGAACCATTATCAGTTTCAGGCTCTACCGTTTGGCCTCTCGTCGGCACCTCGGGTATTCACCAAGGTGATGTCTGTGTTGATAGCTCATCTCAGATCTCTAGGAGTGATAATAGTACCATACTTGGACGATCTGCTCATCAAAGCTCCATCTGAACAAATACTCCTTCAACAGGCATTGCTGACATACAATGTTCTGGTTCACAACGGTTGGATTGTCAACTTCAAGAAGTCACATCTAGTTCCGTCCCAACGACTTCAATTCCTAGGTATGATTCTCGATACGGTAGACCAAAGGATTTACCTACCCGAACAGAAAGTACGGGTCATTCGTCATCTGGTACAATTAGTGCTCAAGCCACGCACAGTCTCGGTTCATTTGTGCATTCGCCTCTTAGGCACAATGGTGGCGGCTTTCGAAGCACTTCAGTTCGGGAGATTTCACTCACGTCCTTTTCAACTGGATGTGCTCGCACAGTGGTCGGGCTCACACTTATAGATTCACCACAGGGTAAGGTTGTCTCCAAGGACCAGAGTGTCTCTACTCTGGTGGCTCAGGGTACAGAATCTAACAGGGAAACAGTGCGGCACCTGGAATTGGATAATTCTCACGGCAGACGCAAGTCTCAGAGGTTGGGGAGCTGTAGTTCAGAATCTTCAGCTCCAGGGTTTCTGGGCGGATCACGAAAGATTGCTGTCCATAAATGTCCTGGAACTCCGGGCAATTTACAATGCATTGCAACAGGCAGTGCACATCCTGCAGGCGCAGACGGTTTAGGTGCAATCAGACAATGCGACGGCGGTCGCATACATCAACAAACAAGGCGGAACGAGAAGCCGCATGGCAATGCGGGAAGTAGCTCGAATCCTCAATTGGGCAGAATACCACCAGGTCATATTGTCGGCAGTGTTCATTCCGGGAGTGGACAACTGGGAGGCGGATTATCTCAGTCATCGGGATTTTCATCCAGGAGAATGGGCATTAAATCCAGAAGTATTTCTCATGCTGGTCCAGAGGTGGGGTTACCCGCAGGTGGACTTGATGGCATCTCGCCACAATCATCAAATGCCCCAGTATGTATCCAGAACGAGAGATCCAGAGGCAGTGGCGGTGGATGCTCTCACAGTCCGGTGGCCATACAGTCTAGTGTATCTGTTTCCACCGTTTCCGCTGCTCCCGCTATTGCTAAAACGGATCAAAAGAGAGTTCGTCACAGTCATACTAGTGGCGCCTCATTGGCCACGGAGAGCTTGGTTCTCGGATCTTCGCGGATTACTCGCAGACGATCCTTGGCCGCTCCCACTACATCCGGACCTGTTACAACAGGGTCCGTTTCTTTACCCCGATTTAGCGCGGCTGCGTTTGACGGGGTGGCTGTTTAGACCGCCCTCTTAAGAAGAGAGGGCATTCCAGAATCAGTCATTCCAACCATGTTACGAGCTAGAAAGCCGGTTATGGCAGCTCATTATTACAAAATTTGGCATGCCTATATAGGTTGGTGTGAAGCTCGCAAATTTCCGACATCTTCTTTCAAGTTATCCCGTCTTTTGTTATTTCTACAGATGGGGTTAGATGGAGGTCTACGTCTATCCACACTAAAAGTGCAGATATCTGCTTTGTCAATTTACTTTCAAAGACGATTGGCTCTTTTGCCATCAGTACACACCTTTATGCAGGGTGTCCTCAGAGTACAGCCTCCATTCATTCCACCTACAGCGCCATGGGACTTGAATCTGGTTTTAGATTTCTTACAGTCTTTTCATTTTGAACCCTTACAACAAGTGGATATTAAATTTCTCACTTGGAAAACAATTTTTCTTCTAGCCTTGGCTTCGGCAAGACAGGTTTCAGATTTGGGTGCCTTGTCATGCAAGCCGCCATATTTGGTGTTTCATGATGACAGAGCGGAACTTCGGACGAATTCCGCTTTCTTACCAAAGGTAGTGTCATCTTTTCACATCAACCAACCAATAGTAGTTCCTGTGTTATCAGGACATTCTGAAACTCTGGATGTGGTACGTGCTTTACGCGTTTGTGTCTCGAACGTCCACGGTTCGTAAGACGGATACGTTGTTTGTTCTCTATGATGCTGCCAAGAGGGGTTGGCCAGTCTCTAAGCAGACCTTATCCAGATGGATAAAACTGACCATACGTCAGGCTTATCTTCAGGCTAGGTTACAGCCGCCTACTTCGGTAACAGCTCATTCCACACGTTCTGTGGGAACTTCATGGGCAGCTGGTCGGGGAGTTTCTACGACACAGCTTTGCCGGGCAGCTACATGGTCGTCAGTGCACACGTTTGTGCGCTTTTATAAGTTTGATACTTTTGCGGCATCAGCATCTAGCTTTGGCCGTTTAGTGTTACAGGTGCCAAATAGCTCTCCCGCCCACGGGGGAAACTTTGGTACGTCCCAAGAGTACTCCAGTGACCCCTAGTGGATGAAAAAGAAAATAGGATTTTGGTACTTACCAGATAAATCCTTTTATTTGAATCCATAGGGGGCACTGGACGTCCACCCAGAGCAGTTGTTACCTGGTTGTGGTAAGTGCAGGGAATATTATGGTAACACACTCTTACCGACTGTTTCAAATTAGAAATTCTGTCGGGTTGGTGTCAACTGTTAGTTGTCATTTTTTTGTTTGTGTCAACTTTATTGTTGTCCATTTTTTTTTTGTTATATATATGTCTCCATTGTCAACCTCTATAGCTCCAGTTCGGCTCAGTAAAAAAACACTGAGGTACTCTGGGATATGGAGGGGAGATATAGTCAAAGTTTAACTGTTCAGTGCCTAGTTCCAGTGGAACCGTCCATATCCCAAGAGTACTCCAGTGCCCCCTATGGATTCAAAGAAAAGGATTTATCTGGTAAGTACCAAAATCCTATTATCTCTCAGGGTTACAAGCTGGAGTTCGACAGTGATCCTTCCCAACGATTTTTCAAGTCAAGCTTGCCAGCTTTGGAAAATATGCATGTTACAATTCTACTGGCCATCGACAAGTTGGTGCAGTCCCAGGTCATTGTTCCAGTACCCCTGCTACAGCAAGGACAAGGATACTACTCCAGTCTGTTCTTAGTGCCAAAACCAGACAGGTCTGTGAGACCCATTTTAAATCTGAAGTCCTTGAATCCTTACCTGAAGGTTTTCAAATTCAAGATGGAATATTTGAGAGCTGTGATTGCAGGCCTGGAACAACAGGAATTCCTGGTGTCCCTAGATATCAAAGACTCCTACCTCCCATATTCCAATTTGGCCTCCTCATCAGGCCTATGTGCGGTTCGCCCTCCTGAACGATCACTACCAGTTTCAGGCGTTGCCCTTCGGCTTGTCTACAGCTCCGAGGGTGTTCACGAAGGTGATGGCGGAGATTATGTTTCAGCTCAGAGTCCAGGGGGTCAACATTGTCCCTTACCTGGACGATCTACTGATAAAAGCGAGTTCCAGGGAGCTTCTACTGCTCCATATAGATCGCACTATACAACTTCTGTCTCACCACGGGTGGATCCTCAATCTACAGAAGTCCCGACTGGAACCGTCTCAACGGCTCCTGTTTCTGGATATGATACTGTACATTGTAGCTCAGAGAGTGTTCCTCCCAGAGGACAAGGGAGAACACTTCAAGAGATGGTTTGCAGGGTTCTCCGACATGTTCGAGTTTCCATTCATCTTTGTATAAAATTGTCGGGAAAATGGTGGCCTCGTAGCAAGGCGATACAGTTCGGAAGGTTCCATGCCAGACCCTTCCAATTGGACATCCTGAACATCTTCACATCTTCAGATGCACCGGATGATTCAGCTGTCACCCCAGGCCAGGATTTCACTCATGTGGTGGCTACAGTCTTCCAACCTGCTGGAAGGTAGACGATTCGGGATTCAGGATTGGATCCTCCTCACGACGGATGCGAGCCTGAGAGGATGGGGAGCTGTCACCCAGGGGGCGCAGTTCCAGGGCAGGTGGTCTGCCCAAGAGGCCCTACTTCTGATCAACATACTGGAACTTCGGGCTGTATACAATGCTTTGCTTCAAGCCTCCCCTCTACTCAGGGATCAGCCGATCCAGGTTCAGTCAGACAACTCCACAGCAGTGGCGTACATCAGTCGACATGGAGGGACAAATAGCAAGGCCTGCATGCGAGAAGTATCACAAATACTTCTCCGGGTGGAAAGAAATGCAAAAGAGCACTGTCCGCAATTTTCATTCCTGGAGTGGACAACTGGGAAGCGGACTTCCTGAGTCGCCACGATCTCCATCCGGGGGAGTGTGGATTACACCCTCGGGTGTTTCAACAGATCGTCGACAGGTGGGGATACCAGCAGATCGACATGATGGCGTCTCACCTCAACAAGAAGCTTTGCTGCTACTGCTTGCGAACAGAGACCTTCAGGCGAGTGCAGTGGATGCGCTGACGTCACCTTGGCCTTACCAGCTGGTCTACCTATTTCCTCCGATTCTGCTGATCCCAAGAGTACTCAAGCGGATCAGACATCATGGAGTACAAGCAATCTTGATTGCACTGGATTGGCCCCTGAGAGCGTGGGCCGCGGCTTTTCTGGACATGTCCATAGACGACCCTTGGCCTCTGCCACTAAGAAAGGATCTTCTTCAGCAAGGACCGTTCGTCTACCCGGACTTACGGCGGCTTCGTTTGATGGCATGGAAGTTGATCGGAACATCCTAGCTCACAAAAGGCCTTCCAAAAAAGTTGTTGCCACTATGGTGCAAGCCAGAAAACCTGTGATGTCAAAACACTATCATATCTGGCAGAGATATGTTTCTTGGTGTGAGGAACGCACATATCCATCTGCAGAATTCCACTTGGGACGATTCCTTCGTTTCCTATAGACTGGAGTGGCACCTTGGGATTTGGATGTGGTGTTGCGCTTTCTACAGTCCTCCTGGTTTGAACCTCTGATGACGGTAGAAGACAAGTTCCTCATGTGGAAGACGGTGATGTTATTGGCCCTGGCTTCTGCTAGACGTGTCTCAGAATTGGAGGCCTTATCGTGTAAAAGTCCCTACTTGGCCTTTTACGAGGACAGAGCGGATCTCCGGACTAGACAGCAGTTCCTGCCGAAGGTTGTCTCCGCGTTCCACATAATCAACCTATTATGGTTCCATCCTGTTCTGATACTTCGGCTCCTCCGAAGTCTTTGGATGTTGTGCGTGCTTTGAAGATCTGTCAGGCGCACAGCTCAAGTCAGGATGACGGATTCTTTGTTCGTGCTCTATGATGTGCAGAAAAATGTTTGTCCTGCTTCAAAGCAGTCTCTTGCTCGTTGGATTAGGCGTACTATCCAACAGGCCTATGTGTCGACAGCCTTACCTGTTCATAAGTCTCTGAAGGCCCACTCTACAAGGTCAGTGGGCTCTTCCTGGACGGCTGCCCGTGGTGTCTCGGCCTTGCAACTATGCCGAGCGGCTGCCTGGTCGGGAAAGAACACCTTTGTGAAATTCTACAAATTTGATACCCTGGCCAAAAAGGATACCCAGTTTGGGCAGGCGGTGCTGCAGCAGTCTCCGCACGTTCCCGCCCGTTCTGGAAGCTTTGGGGCGTCCCCATCATACTAATCTGTCCCCAATATCCCTTATGGATGCTAGAGAAAATAGGATTTTAATACCTACTGGTAAATCCTTTTCTCGTAGTCCATAAGGGATATTTGGTGCCCGCCTCTGTGCGGTGACTTTCTGCAGGTTCTCTGCTATGTGTTTCCTGTTCAGCTGTTGCTGTTTTCTGTTGCCAGCCATTGCTGGCCCAGTTATGCTATGGTGTGCTGGTGTGTAAATCTCACCACACTTCTTGTTATGTTCCTTCTCTCAAGTATGTCCTTTTCTCCTTCGGGCACTGTTTTACCTATAACTGCCTGTGGGTGGGGGCATAGAGGGGAGGAGCCAGCACACCCAGTTGAATTTTTTTTAAAGTGCATTGGCTCCTTTGGACCCATCTATATCCCATCGTACTAATCTGTCCCCAGTATCCCTTATGGACTATGAGAAAAGGATTTACCGGTTGGTATTAAAATCCTGTTTTTTATTCTGTGGGACTACATTATGAGGTACAAGTTTTGTGATTTTAAATTGTTGTTGGATATTTATGTATCTTCATTTACTTTTCGTATGCTTCTGTATGCAGCTTTACAATAAAAATATTCTTTAAAAAAAAATATATACAATTTTGTATGGTATATTATTTGAATACCTCTTTGCAGAGGTGTGGGGTTTTCCCCTTGTAACCGCAATGCTTCCTTTTGAATAAAAATAACACTAAAAAAACACTTATACAAGTTAAAACTTGTATAAATGACCTCTTTTGTGGATATCCGCCACAACTGTTAAAGCAAGCTCAGGGGGTTATTCAGGTTTGCTTAGTTAATCATAAAGATACACTATTGGGCAAAACCATGTTGCACTACAGGTGGGGCAGATGTACAGAGAGAGAGTTAGATTTTGGTGGGTTATATTGTTACTGGGCAGGGTAAATACTGTACTGGCTGCTTTATTCTTACACTGCAATTTATATTTCAGTTTGAACATACCCCATCCAAATCTAAATCTCTCTGCACATGTTACATCTGCCCCACCAGTGCACTGCAGTGCTACACGGTTTACCCATTAGTGTGCTTTCTTTGTTTGCCAACAAACCTGAATAAGGCCCTCCGATAAGAATTCCGCCTCCATCCTTTGTCGTTTAATCTTACAGATGTGGATTAAATGTGAGCCACTCATTGGCCCACCCAAGATGTCTGATCACTAACAGAGGACCAGGATAAATTGAGAGCTTTAACAGAAACTTTGCACGTGAGCTGGATAATAAAATATACACATGACGTACACATGAGGAGGGACCGCATAAATCAGGGCCAAATTAACAATGGAGCAGATGGAGCTCCAGCTCCAGGCCTCCCCATAAAAATAGGACCATCATCATCATGGCAGCACATTGATGACTAGCTGGCCACACAGTCGGCCATAAATCATAAGTACTGTATTACATTTTTATCTCTAGTTTTCTCTCAAAATTACATTTCTCTATTTTTATGTATTTAGGGAGATATTGGGGGTGATAGAGTATGGGATGTACACACCTACACAGCACTGGTAATGCCCACATGGCACTGACCACACCTACACAGCACTGGTAATGCCCACATGGCACTGACCACACCTACACAGTACTGATAACAGCTCCTCCCCTTCTCAGTGTAGGCCCTTGAACATTTTCAGCCCCAGGCCCATCTGGCCCTTAATAAAGCCATGATATAAGTTATATCTATTTAGTGTTAGATTTAGTAAAGCTGTTAAAACAGACAAGTGATGGTGTTGCCCATAGCAACTGAACAGATTATCTGTATCATTTCTCTATTGCATTCCTGAAAATGTTAAACAAAATCTGATTAGTTGCTATGGGCAACCACCCCTTGTCTGTTTTTGAAGCTTTATTAAATCTATATTATAGGGGGGTATGCAGTTAGTTTAGATCATTTGGGAGCAAATGAATTCGCCCCACATGAGTATTCAATTAGGGCCGTTTTCAGACATTTTGAAGGCATTTTCGTCAATGCCTTTTCACCTTTTTTATTAAGTGGAAAGGCATTGTCGAAAAATACCTCAATCTGCAAAAATGGCCCGCATTTTCAACGGAAAACAAGTGGATTCGCCGATCCACGTGTTTTCCGCCCCTGCCACATTTTTTGCTATGCGAAAATCGTCCCTGCTATTGCATAGGGTGACTCGCCATTCGCACTTAAAATAGCGAAAAAGCTCAGTTTTTTCATCTAGACGAAAAAAAGGAGCTAATTGCATACCCCCATAGTCTCCATATAAATTCATATTTTAAATGAGGGCCTTGGTCCCTAAATAAAGCAGAAGCCTCACCTTGAATATGGAGGTCATTTTAGGTAGTTGTTTCAGAAAAGAATGTTCTGAAACATATGTGTTATCACTTGGAAAGTGATAAAATGGAGAGTGAAAAATTGCCAGCCAATCAGGTCCTAGCTGCCATGTCACAGGCAGTGTTTGAAAAATGACAGTTAGGAGCTGATTGTCTGGTACTTTTTCGACCCCATTTTATCACTTTTCAAGCGATGATGCATCTGGCCCTAATACCCCTTTTCCACTGAAATATTGGGTCCGACCCTCGTTTTGGAACACTGTTCCAACGCGGGTCAGACCTGGGACAGACCTTGCCACCTCCATCCGGGTTATTCTCTGGTCGGTCCCTTTTCACACTGCACCCGTGTTTGGTGTATTTCTGTTCTGCTGTAGCTTGGAGAAGACAATCTCCAAGGGCTGGTAAGGCGGCTTTCCCTGTTTTTTAACATGACCTGGGTCGGATAACCCGTGTCACCTGTTTACATTGCCCCATTACCCGACACTGCCCCATTACCAGGGTCCTTCCCGGGTCCAACCCTACTCGCTACCCGGGTTTGATTTTAAGGACCCTTTTCTACTGAGCCGCGACCCTGTTTAACCCAGCAATAACCTGGGTTATTGTAGTTTTGGAATAAGGGTATAAATTAACAAGTGGTAAGGAAGCACATGGTTATGACCACTTATTCAGAATAATCTGTGACAGCCGGCTCAAGTTAAGACCCCCACACAGGATACAAACCCACCCCTTTCAGTTGACAGAAATTACTTTTCATTTCCAGTTACAAAAAGAGTTCTTTTCTGTAAGAGCCGTGTACTGAAATTCAGTCACACAAGAATTGGACACTGTAGATACATTTAAGAAATTATTAGACATTTCCCTAACAAAACAATCCGGGATCCCAACTAGCAGTATTTAAACTGCTTCCCTATGTGGATCCATGGAAGTTCCTAATTGCTTTATGTGATGAGGAAGGACTTTTCCCCGTGTTAAGGAACTTGGCTATGCTTCATTGGATTTTTTCTATTGTCTACCTCAGCGTCAGCTGGGAAACTTGAGGATGATAGGTTTAACTTGACAGACATACTGTGTTTGCCTTTTTTTCACCTACACAACTACTCTGTATATACTACAGATAAACAAGCTGAAGCATTTATCAGGGGATCTTTTGGAAGTTTGGAAATGAGTCACGGTTAATATTACTTGTATGGTCATGTGGTGGAAAATCTGTGATCTGTGTATTATTTTCCTTGCTGTTCTGTGTCTATTGGTCTCTTCATAAATATCACCTAAATATTTTATAACCTGAAATTTATTTTATGTTTACTAGTGTTTTCTGCCACTTTAGGGTGTGATTTACTACTGTGATTTTAGAGGCGATTTTTAGTATTCCATATTTGTGTTGTGTCTCAGGATAGGAGTGATGACCATGTTAGAGCCAGTGACCTGCTCTTGTGTGTGCTTATGCTGGAGTAGGAACAGAGCTGCATGGGACAAGGGGCAATGTTGTGGGGTGGGGAAAAGAGATCAGCGCAAAGCCACAAACAGAATTAGATGATAGATTGAGCAGCGTTCCACACCAGTGCAGTCCAGTCTACCCACACAGTCACTTACTGTAATTTCTCTTACGTCCTAGTGGATGCTGGGGACTCCGTAAGGACCATGGGGAATAGACGGGCTCCGCAGGAGACATGGGCACTTTAAGAAAGAATTTAGATTCTGGTGTGCTCTGGCTCCTCCCTCTATGTCCCTCCTCCAGACCTCAGTTTGAATCTGTGCCCGGACAAGCTGGGTGCTGTTTAGTGAGCTCTCCTGAGCTTGCTATAAGAAAGTATTTTGTTAGCTTTTTTATTTTCAGGGAGCTCTGCTGGCAACAGACTCCCTGCATCGTGGGACTGAGGGGAGAGAAGCAGCCCTACTCTCTGCAGATAGGTCCTGCTTCTTAGGCTACTGGACACCATTAGCTCCAGAGGGATCGTACACAGGATCTCACCCTCGTTGTCCGATCCCGGAGCCGCGCCGCCGTCCCCCTCGCAGAGCCGGAAGACAGAAGCCGGGTGAAAGAAGCAAGAAGACTTCGAAATCGGCGGCAGAAGATGCCAGTCTTCACTGAGGTAGTGCACAGCACTGCAGCTGTGCGCCATTGCTCCCACACTACACCCACATACTCCGGTCACTGTAAGGGTGCAGGGCGCAGGGGGGCGCCCTGGGCAGCAATTAGAGACCTCTTTGGCAAAAGTTTGCATATATACAGTTGGGCACTGTATATATGTATGAGCCCCCGCCAAAAATTGTACATGAAAGCGGGACAGAAGCCCGCCGTCGAGGGGGCGGGGCTTCTTCCTCAGCACTCACCAGCGCCATGTTTTTTCTCCACAGCACCGCTGAGAGGAAGCTTCCCAGCCTCTCCCCTGCAGTTACACGGTAGAAGAGGGTAAAAAGAGAGGGGGGGTGGGGGGGCACATAATTAGGCGCAAAAATCAATATAAACAGCAGCTACTGGGTTAACATTAAGTTACTGTGTTATTCCTGGGTTAATAGCGCTGGGGTGTGTGCTGGCATACTCTCTCTCTGTCTCTCCAAAGGGCCTTATGGGGGAATTGTCTTCAGATGAGCATTCCCTGAGTGTGTGGTGTGTCGGTACGTGTGTGTCGACATGTCTGAGGTAAAAGGCTCCCCTAAGGAGGAGATGGAGCAAATATGTGTGTGAGAGGGTATCTCCGTTGACAACGCCGACACCTGTTTGGATATGTGTAATTAACTGCTAAGGTGAATTTATTGCACAAAAGATTAGAGAACAGACAGGGAATCTACCCATGTCTGTCCCTATGTCGCAGAGACCTTCAGAGTCTCTCAATGATCACTATCCAAAATAATAGACACTGATATCGACACGGAGTCTGACTCCAGTGTCGACTACGATAATGCAAAGTTACAGCTAAAATGGCAGAAAAGTATTCAATATATGATTATTGTAATAAAAGATGATTTGCATATCACTGATGACTCATCTGTCCCTGACACAAGGGTACACAAGTTTAAGGGGAAGAAAACTGAGCTAAATTTCCCTCCTCTCATGATGAAAAAGAGCGGGAATCTCCAGACAAGAGACTGCAGTTTCCCACAAAGAATTCTCAGGGAGTATCCTTTCCCTACTAGGGCCAGGATACAATGGGAATCTTCCCCTAGGGTGTCACTGCAGATAGCATGCACATTCTGGTACACTACTCAGACCGGCGATTGTGTCGGCATGGGTTTATAGCGCTGTAACAGCGTGGACAGGTACCTTATCAGCAGAGATTGAGACCCTAGTATGTATGTATGTATATATATATATATATATATATATATATATATATATATATATGTATATATAGAGATATATATATTAAAGATGCTGTCTTAAGATAGAGATATATATATATATATATATATATATATATATATATATAAAAAGAGACATGAGTCTACTGGGTCCTAGAGTCAAAGCTATGTCGATTTCTGCTTGACGTGTCCTGTAGAATATGCAATGGACAGATGATGCCGACTTAAGAGGCATATGAAAGGCTGAGTATTGTGTGGAGAAGGGTTCTCGGATCTGGTCTCCACAGCTATAGCTGGTAATTCTGATATTCTTATATTCCTGCACAGCCTAGGAAAGCACGACATTATCAAATGCAGCCTTTCGAACAAAGAAACAAAGTTCGAGGTGCGTCCTTTCTTGCCAGAGGCAGGGGCAGAGGAAAGAAGCTGCACAACACAGCTAGTTCCCAGGAACAGAAGTCCTCCCCGGCCTCTACAAAATCCACCGCATGTCGCTGGGGCTCCACAGGCGGAGCTAGGCCCGGTGGGGGCACGCCTTCGTAAGTTCAGCCACAAGTGGGTTAACTCCCTGTTAGATCCCTGGGCAATAGATATTGTGTCTCAGGGATACAAGCTGGACTTTGAGGAGATGCCCCCTCACCGACGGCCCTGCCGGCTTCCCCCCACGAGAGGGAAACAGTGTTAACTGCAATTCACAAATTGTATCTTCAACAGGTGATGGTCAAGGTTCCCCTCCTTCAACAAGGAGGGGGTTATTATTCGACCATGTTGTAGTCCCGAAACCGGACGGTTTGGTCAGACCCATATTGAATTTAAAATCCCTGAACATATACCTGAAAAGGTTCAAGTTCAAGATGGAATTGCTAAGAGCGGTCATTGCAAGCCTGAAAGGGGGAGATTTTATGGTGACTCTGGACATAAAGGATGCAAACCTTCATGTCACCATTTATCCACCTCATCAGGCGTACCTCAGAATTGCGGTACGGGATTGTGATTACCAATTTCAGACGTTGCCGTTTGGTCTCTCCACGGCCCTGAGAATATTCACCAAGGTAATGGCGGAAATGATGGTGCTCCTGCGGAAGCAAGGTGTCACTATTATCCCGTACTTGGACGATCTCCTCATAAAAGCGAGATCAAGAGAGCAGTTGCTGAACAGCGTATCACTTTCTCTGGAAGTGTAACGGCAACACGGCTGGATTCTATATATTCCACAGTCGCAGTTGGTTCCTACAGCTCATCTGCCTCTCCTAGGCATGATCCTAGACACAGGCCAGAAAAGGGTTTATCTCCCGATAGAGAGAGCTCAGGAGCTCATGACACTGGTCAGGAATCTATTAAAACCAAAACAGGTGTCAGTGCATCACTGCACTCGAGTCCTGGGAAGGATGGTGGCATCATACGAGGCCATTCCCTTCGGCAGGTTCCATGCGAGGACCTTCCAATGGGACTTACTGGACAAGTGGTCCGGATCACATCTTGAGATGCATCGGTTAATCACCCTATCCCCCAGGGCCAGGGTGTCTCTCCTGTGGTGGCTGCAGAGTGCTCACCTTCTCGAAGGTCGCAGATTCGGCATTCAGGACTGGGTCCTGGTGACCACGGATGCAAGCCTCCGAGGGTGGGGGGCAGTCACACAGGTAAGAAATTTCCAAGGGCTGTGGTCAAGTCAGGAGACTTGCCTTCACATCAACATCCTGGAACTAAGGGCCATATACAACGCCCTACGTCAAGCGGAGTCCCTGCTTCGCGACCAACCGGTTCTGATTCAGTCAGACAACATCACCGCAGTGGCTCATGTAAACCGCCAAGGCGGCACAAGGAGCAGGGTGGCGATGGTAGAAGCCACCAGAATTCTTCGCTGGGCGGAGAATCACCTAAGCGCACTGTCAGCAGTGTTCATTCCGGGAGTGGACAACTGGGAAGCAGACTTCCTCAGCAGGCACGACCTCCACCCGGGAGAGTGGGGACTTCATCAAGAAGTCTTCACGCAGATTGCAAGTCGGTGGGAACTGCCACAGGTGGACATGATGGCATCCCGCCTCAACAAAAAGCTGCAGAGATATTGCGCCAGGTCAAGAGACCCTCAGGCGATAGCTGTGGACGCACTGGTGACACCGTGGGTGTTCCAGTCGGTCTATGTAGTTCCTCCTCTTCCTCTCATACCCAAGGTGCTGAGAATCATTAGAAAAAGAGGAGTGAGAACAATACTCATTGTTCCGGATTGGCCAAGAAGGACTTGGTATCCAGATCTGCAAGAAATGCTCACAGAGGACCCGTGGCCTCTGCGACAGGACTTGTGCAACAGGGGCTCTATCTGTTCCAAGACTTACCGCGGCTGCGTTTGACGGCATGGCGGTTGATCGCCGGATCCTAGCAGAAAAAGGCATTCCGGATGAGGTCATTCCTACGCTGATAGAGGCTAGGAAGGATGTCACGGCTCAACATTATCAAGGTATATGGCGAAAATATGTGGCTTGGTGTGAGGCC
Source organism: Pseudophryne corroboree (assembly GCF_028390025.1). NCBI lineage: Eukaryota > Metazoa > Chordata > Amphibia > Anura > Myobatrachidae > Pseudophryne > Pseudophryne corroboree. Next base: position 1,030,695,287 of record NC_086444.1, on the reverse strand, counting down.
AGGAATGCCCCTACGGAGGAATTCCAGCTGGGCCATTTCCTTCACTTCCTACAGTCGGGAGTGACTTTGGGCCTTAAATTGGGTTCCATTAAGGTTCAGATTTCGGCCTTATCCATTTTCTTTCAAAAAGAACTGGCTTCTCTGCCTGAAGTTCAGACGTTTGTAAAGGGAGTGCTGCATATTCAGCCCCCTTTTGTGCCTCCAGTGGCACCTTGGGATCTTAACGTGGTGTTGAGTTTCCTGAAATCACACTGGTTTGAACCACTCAAAACGGTGGAAGTAAAATATCTCACGTGGAAGGTGGTCATGCTATTAGCCTTGGCTTCGGCTAGGCGTGTGTCAGAATTGGCGGCTTTGTCACATAAAAGCCCTTATCTGGTTTTCCATGCGGATAGAGCAGAATTGCGGACCCGCCCACAGTTTCTGCCGAAAGTGGTTTCATCCTTTCATATAAACCAACCTATTGTGGTGCCTGTGGCTACTACTGACTTGGAGTATTCCGAGTCACTGGATGTGGTCAGGGCTTTGAAGGTTTATGTAGCCAGAACGGCTAAGGTCAGGAAAACAGAATCTTTGTTTATCCTGTATGCTTCCAACAAGCTTGGGGCGCCTGCTTCAAAGCAAACCATTGCTCGCTGGATCTGTAACACGATTCAGCAGGCTCATTCTGCGGCTGGGTTGCCGCTGCCTAAATCAGTAAAGGCCCATTCCACAAGGAAGGTGGGCTCTTCTTGGGCGGCTGCCCGAGGGGTCTCGGCATTACAGCTTTGCCGAGCGGCTACTTGGTCAGGTTCAAACACCTTTGCAAAGTTCTACAAGTTTGATACCCTGGCTGAGGAGGACCTTGTGTTTGCTCATTCGGTGCTGCAGAGTCATCCGCACTCTCACGCCCGTTTGGGAGCTTTGGTATAATCCCCATGGTCCTTACGGAGTCCCCCAGCATCCACTAGGACGTTAGAGAAAATAAGATTTTACTTTCCGGTAAATCTATTTCTCGTAGTCCGTAGTGGATGCTGGGCGCCCGTCCCAAGTGCGGACTTCTTCTGCAATGCTTGTATATAGTTATTGCTTAAATAAGGGTTATGTTATAGTTGCATCAGGGTTTATCTGATGCTCTGTGATTGTTCATACTGTTAACTGGGTATGTTTATCACAAGTTATACGGTGTGATTGGTGTGGCTGGTATGAGTCTTACCCTGGATTCCCAAAATCCTTTCCTTGTACTGTCAGCTCTTCCGGGCACAGTTTCTCTAACTGAGGTCTGGAGGAGGGACATAGAGGGAGGAGCCAGAGCAAACCAGAATCTAAATTCTTTCTTAAAGTGCCCATGTCTATTCCCCATGGTCCTTACGGAGTCCCCAGCATCCACTACGGACTACGAGAAATAGATTTACCGGTAAGTAAAATCTTATTTTCAATCTTTCATTTAATATTTCACAGTATTACTATAGATGGACAGTTTGAAAGCTGTTTAAAGGGCACAGCTGTTGCGTAGAACACATGTACCTAGAACTGTGGCCTCCCAAGTTTTTGTCCATTGGAGCCACAAACTGTAATAGGCCCTACACACTGGGCGATATTACTGAAAGATATGAACGATCTCGTTCATTAATGAGCGAGATACCGTTCATATCTTTCAGTGTGGAGGCAGCAACGTGTGTAGGGCCCTTAACTGGGTACAGGAATAAGGCTGTAAACTTGCAAGCGTTTTCCTATGCATGCAGTGTTTTTTTTTGGACGGGATGCTGTTAATATGCCGGCTGTCAGGATCCCTGCAGTTGGAATACAGACTCCAGAATCCCGGCATCCATCTGAATGCCGACTTCGGAATTCCGAAAGCGTCAGGACACCGACACCGGAATCCAGACCGTTGTAAGTATAGCGCAGGTTAGGTTTAGATTAGGCGCTGTTAGGATTAGGCTGCAGGGGAGGGAGGGTTAGGATTAGGCTGCAGGGTAGGGAGGGTTAGGTTTAGGCTGCGGGGAGGGGGTTAGGTTTAGGCACCACCGGAGGGAGGTTAGGACAAGGCTGCGGGAATGATGGTTTAGGGTGTAGGGGAGAGGGGAAAATAGCCCATATTCGCCCCTGTCGGTAATTCATTCTTCGGGATCCCATGATTAGTATTATGACCGTCGGGATCACAAATGCCGGCAAATCATACTGAATCCATTTTGGACAAGGCCTGAGAAAATACAGAAACCATGTTTGAATGTTGCTGCATAAAAAGAAAACTGTGAGCATGGATTTTACAAGTACAAATATAATTTCTGCTTACAAGTGTGGCTTTGTTCTGAAACATGACATGAAATCACTGGGCATTACTAGGCTTCACTAGCTGACACTACAGATATGAAGAATACTCCCTGCTGTAGAGTTTGTTGATAACCGAGAACCTGATTTTAGAAGTGCTCACAATTCGTGCACGGCTACGATTTCTCACAGATTTGCAAATGTGAAAATCTGAGCAGTACATTTGTGTACTACCGTGCTATGGACTGAGCAATCCCTGCAACACCCACTTTGCATATCTGAGCAATACTCAACTGCACTGGAGGATCCGACCACTCCACCATCATCGCACTATTGGTCGCAACATTGAATTCTCAAGCAACCCCTGTCTGGCGCAGAGTCTGCCTTGTACCTTTCTGAAAATATGGCAACTGTGTTCCCTTGGAGGAATCTGCTATATCCAGCTAAAAGGTAGTCCTGCCATATAGGACGTACCCAGATAGGACAGCACACAGAAGTAGAGTTAACCTGGCAAACCTCAAGAGTGCCAGGTTATTCTATTACAGGCAATTTAAAACATAATGTTTATTAATACAGTACAAAATGCATCACATCAAGTGAGGCGAAAGTAAACAAAAGACAAACAAATTAAAGTAACCAAAATGGTGTTAACAGGTGTGGCTCATCAATAACTCCATATATCAAAATGTGTAAAGGTATCCCTCACTATAGAGTAGTTATGTAGATCCAAAAGACAGTGGGGTCAATTCTATTCAGCGACAGTTGAATAGCGCTGGAAGTTTGCTCCCGGCGCTATTCAATACAGCGACGAGTGACCCTCAGTTGTCGGGAATTCTTCTCTCATCCCCGGGGGATGAGAGAAGAAACCCGACAAAAGTGCTGCCGTGCGGCCGGTGCGAGGCTGATTCTGTCGGGAATCAGCCTTCCACCCGGGAGTTAAGTCGGAGAATGCACGTTCTCCCGACAATTCAACCTGTTTAGTCGGCGAGAACGGGCCATCGCCGATTTAACTGGAGCTGAATTGAATAGCGTCGGGAGCTAATTCCCGGCGCTATTCAACTGTCGCTGAATAGAATTGACCCCAATGTGTCAGTAAGTGTAATGGCTTAGTTCAGTGCGTGACAAACTGCCACTCAATAGTAGCTGGCATAAAAATAGAGCCAAAGAACTGGGACAGCTGGTCAATCAAGAGACATGTATATAGTAGGTACAGGTCTCTTTATTTGATGACAAGCTGTCTCGGATCTTTGTCTCTATTTTTATGCAAGCTACTGTTGAGTGGCAGTTTGTCACATACGACTGGTTCTGTTTTCAAGATATGTACCTAGATCACACTGAATTAAGGGGGTAATTCAGATCTGATCGCTAGGCAGCGTTTTTTGCTGTCCTGCGTTCAGATAGTCGCCGTCTACAGGGGGAGTGTATCAGGGCCGGCGACAGGGGCGGTCAAAGGGGACACCTGTAACTGGCCCCAAGTATCAGAAGGGCCCCAAGGATATGCCACTTAGTGCCTGGCAGGGATGTGAGCCGTCTTGTCCAAATAGGGCATCGAGCTGTAGGTGTTGTGGTCACAGCCTCAGAGTGACAGGAGCCTCTTACACACAGTGACTATGCAACGTAAGTTTGCGCTCGCTATTCTGGGTCCAGCTCTGTTGCAGCAGTTATGGGACATGGCAGCAGCTCCGCTGGCCAGGATTCCTGTGCCTTGTGCTGGCCTCTTCTGGTGGGGTGTGAGGGCCGCATGGTACCTGCTGTGAGGTGTTCGGGTCTGGATACCGGGAAGTGCAACGCAGGCAAGTCTCTTCCCAGTGTAACAGTGGATTGGCGAGGGGATACAGGGCTTTGGGATGGGGTGGGGGAGCTGAGAATGCAGCATGGAGTCATTGGGGAGAGACAGACTGTGGGTTGTGTGGGGGAGGAAGGAGAGTTATACATATTTAAATATGTATAGATAAATGAATATATTTATTTATTAACAGTTTCTTATATAGTGGAGCAAATTCCGTTGCGCTTTAATTAAAATATATAATATGTAATACCCTGAAGTTATTTAAAAAATGGGGACCCCCTTGTTTTTTTTTTAATTTACATTGTGGAACTACAAAGCCCAGGATAGAACATGGGCTAAACTTTCCTGTCCCTGTCAGCCTAGGCAGGGGGATTTGGCGCCACTGCCTTCTATAATTAGTTCCCCATCCTCAGCAACACAAAACCCGGGAAACTGGGCCCCTCACTGATTGCCCCCCCCCTCCTAGGTTGCAGGGCAAAAGTGTCCTGAGGCGGGCTGTTGCCGAGGGCAAGGAGTCAGTTAGGACGAAGGACAGGCAGAGGTGTAGCTAGGTGCCATGGTGCCCGGAGCAAGGTTATCTTTCGCCACCCCCTCCTCTAGACCTTATGGGGCTCAGGGCAAAAGTTTCCTCTGGGTACCCCCCCAGTTAAAAACAGGGACAGTGTGCGCCGAAGGCACGCAACAAATATACAGTATAGGGCCGTGGCTTCATGGGGAAGGGGCATGGTCACAGAATAGTACCAATTCACATTATACCGCACAGTAGTACTCCGACACATTACACCACACAGTAGAGCAGCTTATACACGTTTCACTAAAGTAGAGCCGCTTATACATGTTTCACCACAGTAGTGACGCTTATATATGTTACACCACAGTAGAGACGCTTATATATGTTACACCACAGTAGAGACGCTTATACACATTATGTGACAGTAGAACCACTTATACATTTTACGTTGCCGCTTCTAATGCAGAGAGAGGTGTTGCACATCAGTGTAGAGAGAGGTGCTGTACCAACTTGGGCAGAGAGAAGTGCTGCAGCATCAATGTAGAGAGTGGTGCTGTAGAAACCGGGGCAGAGAGAGGTGCTGTAGCAGCTGGGGCAGAGAGAGGTTCTGCGGTAGCCGGGGCAGAGGGAGGTTCTGCAGTAGCCGGGGCAGAGGGAGGTTCTGCAGTAGCCGGGGCAGAGGGAGGTGCTGCAGTAGCCGGGCAGAGGGAGGTGCTGCAGTAGCCGGGGCAGAGAGAGGTGCTGCCACAGCCAGGGCAGAGAGAGGTGCTGCAGTAATCAGGTCAGAGGGAGGTTCTGCAGTAGCCGTGGCAGAGCGGGATGCTGCAGCAGTTGCGCCAGAAAGAGGTGCTGCAGCAGTGGGGACAGAGAATGATGCTGCAGGACAGAAGTAACCCTGCTGCACAATTACAAGCAGACAGTGAGACATATAAAGAGGGCGGCAGAGCTCCGGCATGTGCCGGCTGTCAGTGTCTCCTGCTGTTGCCTCTGGCCTGCCCAGTTTTCTACCTAGTCTCCGCATTTGTGTGACTCCCTGCGCCCTCTAACTTTTTCAGCGCCTGCAGCTCGAGCTCCACCGGACCCACCCTCGCTACACCTCTGAGGACAGGGGAGGTCCGGAGAAAGGGAGACCCATATAAGCGGGTCCCCAGCGCGGGAAGGAGACCTGGGAGATGGGAAAGTGTCCAGAGGAGCCCTAGCCATGTAATTTGTGAGTGGCTTACCGAGGTCCGCTGGAGAGTGGGAGACGTCACCGAGATGCCAGGAGATCGGAGTGTCCAGCGCCAGGGGGATCGTGGCCACAGAACAGAAGACAGGTGCAGACGCTGGGAGCGGAGCCGGTGACCTGGTCAGAAGCAAGGACCCCTGGGGAGGAGAAGCCGTCCACACCGCTGCCTGCCGGTGAAGAGAATCGTGGGGACGTCTGAAGGAGTCCGGCGCGGATCTAGACCGAAGAGGAGCGGGTGGAGGAACGGCCCCAGGAGGACTTCACAGGCTGCTGCATGGAAGGCGCGGGACCTGGCGGTGATGGGCGCGCAGGCACCGCGAAGGACGACCCCGGGAAGAAGACCCCAGCGAGGACCCCTGGCGGCTGGAGTACGGCGAGGACCCGAGAAGACCCCAGCGAGGACATCGGGCAGCGTGCTGAGACGGACGGTGCAGAGAAGAGGATCCCGGATGGAAGAGCTAGAAGTGCGGAGGACGGCGTGGACCAGCGGTGGGGAGAAGACCGGGACCGGAGCAGAAGAGGAATCCTGTGTCAGCGGCTGCTTCAAGGGCGCATCCCCGGTGCGGTGCTCTGCATCCCGGGTGGCGCCGAAGACCGAGACAATCGGAGGTGGCAGAAGCACCGCAGCAGGTGGTGACCTACTACTGCACAGTTAACCCCTTCCGCTGCCAAACTCTGCATTATGGGGACATGTTTTTGTTTTTTTTAAAGGGGTCGGCTCCCCTCATCAGTGGCCCCACAGGTTATGTAAAAAGGGGATAGGCTCCCCTTCATGAGTGCTCCTCACTGGTTAACCCTTCCGCTGCAAAGACTCTGCATATAGGGACAATATGATACGGGGGTAGGCTCCCCTTCAGCAGTGCCCTAGGAGACAATTAGTAGTAATAAAAGGGGGTGGGCTCCCATCATCACAATGACCCCGCAAGTATAGATAATTCGGGGTTGGGTCCCCTCATTTGTATGTGCCCTGCTTAACCCCTTTCGCTGCAAGGACTCTGCAATGTTGGGGCAATATATTGTATTCTGAGGGGGGGAGGTTCCCCACTAGTACTGTGCCACGCATATTTGTTTTGGAATGTTGTGAAAGGGGGTAGGCTCCCCTTACATATTGGTACCCACATCTGGGATTGTTTGGTAGGGGGAAGGGGTGTAGACACCCCTTGGTAATTGCTGCGGAGATATTGAAAAAGTATTGGTTATATGTGCTCCCAGCAGCTTACATTACAGTTAAAAGTTTAATGTAATTATCTGCTATTTAGGGATGCTAGCACTTATAGTTTGTTTATGCAAGCTCCGCCAAGCAGTGTAAGGCTGATGTTAATGCAATATACCTGCTACTGAGAAATGTCAGGACTTAGAGTTCTTTTATGCAAGCTCCGCCCAGCAGGGTTATTCAAGCCAATATACCTGCTTAAGTGTCCACGCTTGTGTTTACGAGACTGTGCTTTGTTTTAGCTGCCAGCTTGCTCACCTGTTCCCGCAATATACCTGCTTAAGTGTCCACACTGGTGTTACGAGACTGTGCTTTGTTTTAGCTGCCAGCTTGCTCACCTGTTCCCGCAATATACCTGCTTAAGTGTCCACGCTGGTGTTACGAGACTGTGCTTTGTTTTAGCTGCCAGCTTGCTCACCTGTTCCCGCAATATACCTGCTTAAGTGTCCACACTGGTGTTAAGAGACTGTGCTTTAAAGGGACACCAGCTTGCTCACCTGTTCCCGCAATATACCTGCTTAAGTGTCCACACTGGTGTTACGAGACTGTGCTTTGTTGTAGCTGCCAGCTTGCTCACCTGTTCCCGCAATATACCTGCTTAAGTGTCCACGCTGGTGTTACGAGACTGTGCTTTGTTTTAGCTGCCAGCTTGCTCACCTGTTCCCGCAATATACCTGCTTAAGTGTCCACGCTGGTGTTACGAGACTGTGCTTTGTTTTAGCTGCCAGCTTGCTCACCTGTTCCCGCAATATACCTGCTTAAGTGTCCACGCTGGTGTTACGAGACTGTGCTTTGTTTTAGCTGCCAGCTTGCTCACCTGTTCGCGCAATATACCTGCTTAAGTGTTCACACTGGTGTTACGAGACTGTGCTTTGTAGATGCCAGCTTGCTCACCTGTCCTTGCATCATACCTGCTTAGTGCCAAAGATGGGTGTACGAGACTTTTCATTCACCTTGGGAGATAATTTACTTAGCCACTTTAGTAATGGTTGCTTTAATTTAGTGAGTCCTGTTAATTTTTATGTAATGGGGTACCAGCGCTAGGAGTTGTATCACCAATTATTCAATGAATCAAATACCACTGGATCAGTTGTAATATTTAATAAACATAATTATCACATGTATTAAAAACGTGAGGATAAAGGTATTAGGAATTAACCATACAATTAAAATGTAATAAAATAAAAATTAAAAATAAAGATTGGCTCTGAGGTATTATTGATTCAAATTGCTGGAAAGGACCCAACCATTATTTTAGTGATCCCGGACTTATTAAAGTGCAGATTTCCTCCTCCTTATAATTATTTTTGCAGTCAGCTGGTAATACCCTTAATAGTACCTCTCACACAGTTCCATGTAAAGATGGTGATAATTGCTCGTCTGTGTAGATATTCAAGGGGTTTCCATATTCTTGCTGGTTGTGCTGAAAAGGAGTGGTTTGAAAGTCTGGTCCTTGGAAATCCAAGTATGCAGAGAAGTCCTTATCTGGATCAGGCTAGACAAAGGTTGGGATTCCACAGCAGTGTCTTAATGTTAATTTTGTTAGAATAATAAAATGGAGTTGGATCCTGTAAAATGTGTGTTGTCATTGTGTCTGAGGGAGGAAAGCAGGTCTGCCACTCTGATCACCCGAACCTGATTCATATTAGCACCCCACAATTAGTTTAAGTTTCCGGCACTGTATTTGTGGGTGTTTTATATATATATATATATATACATATATATATATATATATATATATATATATATATAAAGAAGAAAGGGAAATTGGCGCCCAGAGGTAATTACAACCTATAAATACAGAGAACCCAGTGGGTTTTCACAATTCTCATTAGTTTTAAGAACATAAACATGAACTATTCTTACATTAAAAAAAAATTATTAAAATATACAGAAGTAAAGAAGCATGTTCATCATATTACATAGACAGAATGATGTAATTTCTCTTCAAATATTCCACCATTGGAGTTGATAGAGGAATATCAGCAACTTAGTGCAGTATCTTTATTCTTCCTCATATGATATTCAGAGATAACATTAAGTATAACAACCCAACGCGTTTCGTCTAGTAACTAGACTTCATCAGGGGTATGTCTTTTGGTATTAGCGCCTATCAGAATGTAATCAGACAAGATGGACAATCAGGATTTTTCAAAGATTAATCTCAAAGCATCACAAACAGGGCTGCCGAGGCTTCCAGCCGTTCACATACGTCCAACTGATAAAAACTCATCTACTTCCTACGTTTATAATTTTCGGAAGGAAGGTGGAAACAGCAAGATCCTACCAGAAGTGGACCTCAAGGGTCAAATACGGGCGTTAAAAACAGATACGGATAGGATGTCCATACAAATTCACACAGGAAACAACTTTCCAAGAAGACAGCCAGTAGTACTCCAGTATCCTTGCAAATATATATTTAATATCTCTAAAGGGGGCCCGAGATATCACTGTACCGGGCCCCAAGATTTCTGTTGCTGGCCCTGGAGTGTATTTTCGCTGTGCAAGTTTGCGATTGCATGTGTAGCAGAGCTGTACAAACTGATTTTGTACAGTCTCTGCGCAGCCCAGGGCTTACTCAGCCGCTGCGATCACATCAGGCTGTTCGGGACCGGATTTGACATCGGACACCCTCCTTGAAAACGCTTGATACCGCCTGTGTTTTTCAGGACACTCCCTCAAAATTGTCAGTTGCCACCCACAAACGGCTTCTTCTTGTCAATCTCGTTGCGAACGCCTGTGCAAATGGATCCTTCGCACAATCCCATCGCAGGGCGCTGATGCCCGTTGCAGCTGTGCAATGCGCCGGCGCAGTGAGGTGCATGCGCAGTTTGGATCTGATCACCCGCTGTGCGAAAACGCACAGCAGCGATCAGATCTGAATGACCCCCTAAGCCTTTATACTTCCTGAAAAACTGGGGTAATTTTTTTAAGGTGGGAGTTTACTTTAGAATTGGGGATGTTGCTCATAGCAACCAATCAGATTCTATGTAACATTTATCTAGCTGCTTGTAGAAGATAAAAGATATAATCTGATTGGTTGCTATGGGCAGCATCACCCGAAGAAAAAAAAACCTCCCACCTTCAGTAAATTTACCTCACTATCTTTTGGATCTACATAAAACTACATCGTGAGGGATACTCCTACACATTTTGATATATGGAGTTATTGATGATCCAGACCTGTTAATACCATTTTGGCTATCTTTTATATGTGTGTCTTTTCTTTCTAATCATCTCACTTGATGTGATTGCATTTTATACTGTATTAATAAACCTTATTTTTTTAAATCCCCTCTCATATAGTGTCAAAATAAAGAGTAATTTTTCTTTCTCCTTACTTATACCTGTAGTTTACTCTCATGGGTGCAACTACAGTGACCTCTTAGCAATTGGCCCTTGTAGCATGATATTTTTCCTGCAGATGGATTTCCCTTTTTAACTTTGGGCCTGATTCAGACCTGATCGCAGGTCAGTGTCCGCACGCAGATTCCCGATTATTGGGACTCTGCAGCTGCACAAGGTCTGTTCTCGCCCACACTTCCCCTCTACTGCTGCCTGATTGAAGGGAGAGGGCAGAGGGAGGCCTGCGTTCCCTGCATTTTTTGGGAGGGGAGAGCCACGGGTCTTCCTGGCCTCTCAGCCCCCCCCGCTTCCGTGGGTTAGCTGTGTAAGCTTACTCAGCCGGCCATCTGCATCGAACAACAAGGTCACAGCTTGCGATGTCTGTCGCAGTGCTGGGGATCGCAGCAACATGCAGGAGACGTCTCTTCTACTGAGACATCTCCTGCATGTCCCGCCTTCTTATCAGATGGTAATACAATGCTGCTTGCATGCAGCATTGCATTTCCATCATCTCTGAATCAGGCCCATTATCATATACAGCATACACACCAATGCTTATGTCTCCCTCGTTCCACCCTCCCTTGGGTTTATTGTAATTTGGGGGCATATGAACAACAAAATATATGCTGCAATTTCACCAATGGGTGGTGCAATCACCTGAAGGAGTGCCATGTTGTCCAGTTTTACTTTCTCGTTTTGGAGATATTTAAGAAGCTGTACAAAATTGCAGGGTTGGATAATTAATTAGAATTACAAGATCATCCATGGTTATACAACCAAAATTATTATAGATTTTGCTACATTTTCCGGTCTACAGTACGGTCTCCTTAATAGCCCGGTATTTGACTTTCTTAATAGCCCGGTCCAAGTATATCCATGCTTAGGCACAGGTGACTTTATTAGTACCTCAGTCAGTTTGATTTCATGATCTGTGCTGAGCTATGGATATCTTTAAAACCTGGACCATTAGGGTGCCTTGAGGACCGTGTGTGGGAACCTCTGCTGTACCAGGGTATAATGGGGCCTTGCTCTTCCCTATATGAGCTTACATTATTTGGCTGCTCAGCTAGTGCATCTCCAGGATGGGTTGTTGAATCTGACCTTGGGGATGTGCACTGGGATTTACTTCACCTGGTACCAGGTAGTCCGCTTAATCCACCTCCATTTATGCTTGCTACATCCTCCCTAGAGCACTGTTCCCCTATTTTGGTGCAGTCTGTGCCTAATATTTTGCTCGACTGGGGTTAAACTGTAACGGTTATACCTGAGGCACTCGTAAGCACAACATCTTCTATGTTTTTTTTCTTTCCCCCCCTGATACTGCATTTTGGAGATGAGAGATTACAGTCATTGAGATTACGGTGGGAGGGTTACTTGGCCCTCCTGATGGATGATGACTAGATGATGGTACTGGCTCCACCATTTGGCTTTGGCCCAAGCCCATTTTCAGCAGATACAGCTCTATATACTGTATAGAATCTATTGGACTCCAGTGCATTTGGCTAAGATTGGGTGGTTGACCTCAAACTCCTGCCCTAATTGCATAGCTCCTGGATTAGGTCGGTGAGCTGTACTGCTTCTCATAAGCACTTTATGTATATTAAGCACAAATTCCCTGCTAAATTTGATAAAGTGTGGTTTATTTGGCAATCATCTCATTTTGCCTTGGGTCTGGAACCTTCTGCTCTCTACACCAGTCCTTGCCACCTGTAGCTCTCCAGCTGTTGTGAAATCCCAGGATGCCCAGCCACAGTTTTGCTATTAGGGAATGCTAAAACTGTGGCTGGGTTGTGTAGTTTCACAACGGCTGGGGAGCCACAGGCCTGCCACGCCTGCTCTAAACTCCCTTATGTGTCCCATGGGTGTACCACACCTTCCCAGTTGCCCTCTGTGATCTTTTATTCTTGTTCTGAGATGATGATGATTTATATTTATAATCATACTTTTTCATACTTTTTGAACTGTATTTTGTACCGTACATTTTATATGGGCAGCAATCGAATTACTATGTTTTCTATTGCTATATTCTATATGCTATATTCTATAAAAATATAACCTCAATAAAAAATACTTCATTTAAAAAAATAACTTCCACCCGTGGGTATGAAACCAAAGTGGCCATTATCCCATACTACAACAACAACAAAATTGTCTTTGGTAGAGACTTTATTCCATGCATTTATGTTGTAATTTTTCATTTTAAGCTTATAAATGTTTATGCTGTAACTATTTCTGCTTTTAGACCCAGCATTGTGTCGCTAGAAATAGTTTTAAATGCCTTTTTTACTCCGCAAGTATCTACTGCATTGGCAGACTCCTGTGTGAATTGCACCATATAATATATTGCATGTATATTGTGATTTTATTATACCATAAACTCTATGGATGTTATTTTCATAGCTGTTGTGCAATATGAAGCTTGCCTATACTGGTTACAAAAAGTCTTCATTCACTAGTCACCATTGGGGAGTCTGATAACCATGACCATAGTACAGCTCAGTGCAATTATATAACTGCAGCACAAGCTTTTTGATTTAGCCGTAGGACCATGTTTTTGTAAACATTAGGTTTTGCACAACCGTATTATGTCATTAGAATAAAACATTGGTAGCATATTGCATTGATCTCATAGCTGACACTGCTTATTGTTTTCACTGGATGTTGTAACCTGTACTTCTCAATTGTGGCAGATGGGTCTGCATATCACACAAACATGGTAGAAGAGATGATTGTCACCAATCCCCCCGATGTTTGCCAGGTTGTGGAAGTAATGACAGAAAGTGAGGAACAGCTGCCGCTTCGGGCACAGTATTACCCGCTGCAGATCTCACCAGTTTCTTCATGCGCAGGTGAGTGGGCAAAATGTAATCATCTGATGCCAACCCATCACCAACATGTGGCTGTGTGATTGCGTGATATTCCGTTCAGTTGGAGCAATTTACCTGGGCTTGTAGTGAAAATGAATTGGATAGAAACTAGTGCCATCACTGTGGCATGAGACATTTGGGCTGATTCAGACCCAAAAAAAAGCATGGAACTCTGCAGACTTAAAATCTGCAGAAAGTTTCAAAGAGAGAAACGTGTCCAAACTTAAATGTATATGCAGCATAAAAAAACAATGATACAGAATAAAATAAATGTTTCCATGGTACAACAAATATAGCACTTCCTTATATACAAGTAGGAGCCACTAAGCTTCAAAAGACAGACAGAAATCACAAACAAGTGAACATAAGGATTGGCACTGAATTAAGTCCTAATTAATGAATGGACATGGTATAAATATGTAGCCGAACGATATCACTCCTTTTCAATGTATTTAGCAGGTTCTTTATTGTGGTGATCTTTATACACCTGGATCATCCAAGTAACACTTAATGGTATGCATTGGTTATTGCTACATAATCTCGTTCCTTACATTCTTTGTGAATGTATATAGAAAAAAAAATCTATCGACCATGAGGATGACCCTGTTTTGTTTCTGTGCTCTCCTTTCCATTTGTAATAACTAATTGTACTAAACTTCAGTTATTATGTGAAGTGCCTTATATCATATCCAGATCAGTACGTCCCCTTGTCTCTGTGTGCAGCATGTGTCACAGTGTGCTGTATTTCAGTTTGTTTTCATTTTGTTTTCACTTTTATTTGGTTGTCAGAGAGTGAAACAGACAGCGTTCCCAGTGACGAGGACAGTGTGGTAAGTGTCACATTTTTGGCTTTATATTTTAATCACTTCTGCTTATGCATATATAAAAGATCTGTGCTAAGCGTATGTAGTAATCCCATTGTACACCGCTTAAGACTGATAACGATGTAAACTAGAGCGCATAAGTGCAATTTTGTAGGCCAGGAATCACATGGGTATTGCTGGTTATTTCCATACCTGTTACTGAGCAGGTCCTCTGTCTGTTCTTTCCCCGCAGTGTATTGCAGTACTATTACTGTTCCGTGTATGTCCTTATGACTACTTTTATATTACAGTGATTTTTCCTGTGTCAAGTGAAAAAGTCACCGCTCTTCCCTGTGTGATACATTGTCAGCCTGTCAGTGTCACAGACTGTCCTGGCTCTCTCCTCCTGGATGTAAATCAGGATACACAGCAAACGCAGTACTGGTAGAACCCAGATTGCACACTGTACAATCATTTACAGGGCCATCAATCTCATCTCCGTCTGATTAAGCTTGTAAGGCCTGGGTTAAGACTGGGTTGGATTATTGACTAGCGAGGTGAGGGCAGATTTTTTCCCCAAAAAAACAATGCAGCAAATGTGTGCTATAAAACATATCCTTAATGTCATTTCCAAAATATACTTTGTTGGCGCACAAGCAAAAGTTCTTCTGGACCATTCAATGGGCCCCATTGTGGTTCTAGATCCTAATTCATCTATTTCCTTTATTACTTTGGGATAGTGTGAAGTCTGCCATGATGGAATCTCAGTAAATCGTTGCTTTTGTAGGGTACCTTATGAATGCTAGGAAACAGTCCATCCTGATCATGCTCTGAAGCTAAGTTGTTTGTCTGGGTTTAGTAGGTTTTTACATTTTGGAATCTGTTTGGAAATTAAATTAGAAACAACACGTAAAGAACCACCCTATTGAGGAGGCTTCAAACAGCTCTTCTTACAGCGATTCTGTATGTGATGCTCTGCTTCATTTACTATTGCAGTTACTTGTAAATTCATTCACTAGTGTTTTATAAGAAAGAAAAATCATACAGTCCCTAGTCATCATTTAATTTAGGATAGGTAATTATAATATTAACGTAATCATGAAGAGCAGGGTCTGTTGGGTGAAAGACGGTCCAACACCGTAAACTAAATTACAACCACTTACATCAGCTGCTTTCTTCATGATTTGTATTTATTTTGAAAGATGCATGTGCAGTAGAATACAGGGCGTTCAAAAGTTACTCCAACTGTGTGTAAAGCCAGTCTGCCCGCAGAGAATGTGTGCCAAGTAATATGACAACTTAGAGAATTTGTTACGTATGTATCTACATTGTGTTGTAAGTCTTGTCCCTCTCTGACCTCCCACGGCTGTAGAGGAAATCTGCAGCCAGAGACCGCGCTCACCACGGAGAGACTCTTTGAGCTCCATGAATAATAGAATATATGAGGATGATAATCAGCTACTTAATAAAGTTAATTTTATACACATTACAAAGTCAGGGTGAGTTTATGTGGGCTCTAAGTCACTGTAGCACATAGCAATGTTGGTGACCAGCGGATAAAAATAAGCAGCATAATGCTGTAATACATGTGGATAAATTTTAGATAATTAATGGATCACCGTCGGGTGTGCTGTGGCTCTGGAGGAGTTAATGGTTTCCTCACGTTTCAGCAGTGTTTTGCTGTTTGTGCTGGGAGGAGCCCTTTCTTGAAAGTAAGCTGCATATCATGTGTCAGATGCTTTAGTTACAGGGAGATGACTATAATAAACAGGTTCTATACCTTAAGTACTGCACACATTGCAATCGCCAAGGTACACAGGTCTCCATTATACTTGGTTGGGACTTGATTAGGGACCTGCTGCTAATTGTATAGTCTGGTCTCTGTAGTCCATATGAGGGAAGTCATGTTTGTTGTTGCATAGCCCCAAAGTGTTTTCATGGATTAGCCATTTTCCCTCATTGTGACATTCTGTTCCTTTACAAGGTGGATACTATGGGGGTAATTCCAAGTTGATCGCAGCAGGAATTTTGTTAGCAATTGGGCAAAACCATGTGCACTGCAGGGGAGGCAGATTTAACATGTGCAGAGAGTTAGATTTGGGTGAGGTGAGTTCAATCTGCAATCTAAATTGCAGTGTAAAAATAAAGCAGCCAGTATTAACCCTGCACAGAAACAAAATAACCCACCCAAATCTAACTCTCTCTGCACGTTATATCTGCCCCCCCCTGCACTGCACATGGTTTTGCCCAACTGCTAAAGATTTTCCTGCTGCGATCAACTTGGAATTACCCCCAATAAACAGATCGGTCTGTTACATTTTGCCCCTTTTAGGTAAAACAATAAATCACAGTCCTCAAGGCATGGCTGCTATCATCTGAAGGTGGGTACACACTAAGCGATGTGCTCAGTAAGCGACATTGCCTAGTGTTCCCCTCCCGGACCCTGCCGCCCGACGGCAGGCATACACACTAGCGGTATCGCACAGTGACGTCATGCCGCGGCCGGCCAGAGCATGCAGCTTTGTACAATGAGTCCAAATTGCCACAGATCACTCGTCGTCAGCTGCATACACACTAGACGATATAGTAAACTATATCTCACTCAGGAGGGGTAAAATGAGCGATATAGTTTACTATATAGCTAAGGGCCTTATTCAGATCTGATCACAGCAGCAAATTTGTTAGCTAATGGACAAAACTATTTGCACTGCAGAGGGGGCAGATACACCGTGCAGAGAGACAAAAAACCATAACCAGCACTAGGCTAAACCAGCCAGGGGGATAATGCCATAGCAGGGAAGACACTCAGTATGGGGTCCCCCTGCCATAGCATTAAACACCCCCCCAAACCAGTCAGCCCAGCGTTGGCATTCCCCAGAAAGTGGGGACCCCAAAAATGTAAATGGGGTCCCCCCTCCTGAGCCAACAACCACCCAGTGCTATACCCCGCACCCCTGGTGGCGGTGGGTGCGGGGTTCATGACATACTAATATTGTTCTTTACAGTTGGCCTAAAGGTCCCAGAAAGCCTGTCACGGCATGCCCGGACATTAAGGGCTCACTGGCACCCGTACTCCACCTGTAAAGAAAATTATTAAAATAAAAACACCACACAATGTTTAAATAGTTTATTATGCAGCACATTCACCTGAGGGCGGCGTTCTTTGAGCTCTTTTTTATGGCCGCCGCCACCCCAGGGCTTCCGGCGTCTTCTATCTTCGGGACCTCTTGCCTGCTCCCTCCCCGCTGGCTTATATAAGTCAGTTGAGGGGCCGGGGTGATGACGCGCCGAGCCATGATTGGATCCTCTCGGAACCAGGTCTGCCGCCAGCCACCCTTTCTCCGCCGCATCACGCCACCGCATGTGCCCGCTGGCCAGCGGATCTAGTGGATCCGCTGGTCCAATCACATCTGCGGGACTGACAGGGGCATGCATTCATGTGGGCTAAATGCACGCCCCTGTCATTGAGGCATCTGTACTGGTGCCGCTTCCCCATACTTTTTCAATGGGCTTTTACAGCCCATGGCTTCGCCATGCCCGCCCCCTGCTACCCGTACTTTAGTGTTAGCAGCGGGAGGCATCTGTCCCGCTGCCTCCCACCCCAATGTGCAGGGATTTACTGGGGGAAGGTGAATGATAAAAATAATAAAAGAAGATATTTATCATAGAATCTGTTATAAATATCTTCTTTGTATTATTTTAATCATTATGACAGGAGAGGCACTAACTCGCCTGACTGCACGTTGCTGATTGAGTGTGATTATTTACTGATACATGATTACCATAATGCTTTGGGGTCAATGTAAAGAATTGACCATTCCTGCAGCACCAGTATTTGCCTCATTTAGAAGGTACATATGAAGAATCTGTTACTGTAGATATTATTTTAAATAGAACATTTGAAATTCTACTTCATTTCCCATTAATTTGCCAAGATATACTGTTTTAGAAAAATCCTGTAGAGTGAATAATGTAGAGTACCGGTATATCTAAAAAAAATAATAACCAACAACGTAAGAACTTTCTTCTCAGTAGTATAATTATTATTGGGACCTTTTATTGTAATAGGTTTGTTCAGTGTTCTTAAATACACAGTAAGTATATAAAACTGCTGCTTTAATGCCGCAGTTTATGACCCGTCTATACTGAATGCATTTCTTAACACACTTTCGGTCAATTGAAATTTTTGATAAAAAATGGAGCCATGAAAACCTAGACCCATTTATTTAAAATATTAAACTTTGTCCTGCTTTTATTAAGGTTGCCTTACCTTCATCTTAAAAGGCTATCCGTCATGAACATTGCATTGATGCTCCATGTTTTAAAATGTCAAAATGATGTTGATTACAAAACTCGAACAAAACTAGCAGCGACTTTATTAATTATTTTCAATTATAAAAGAAATTAAAAGTTTTACAAAGTTTAGCCCATTGTACTTACCGGTAACACAAGATAATATTTTGCAGGCTGTACTTGAATATACAGAACGTATATACCAAAACATATTTGGTAAACGTTTGCTTTTTTAGTAAAATTTTCATTTTCCCCCCAAAATTGTGAAAATACAGGTCACATATAGGGCCCTACACACTGGACGACATTTTAAAAGATATTGTTAAAAAATGAACGATATATCGTTCATTTTAGAAAGATATAAAAGATATTGTTCAAAAATGAACGATATATCGTTCAGTGTGGAGGCACCGAAGCGTCCCTGCAGTCGTTCATCATTGGTCTGTCATCGTTTTTCATTGCAAGCCAATTTGGACGATATTGATGTTTGCAATGTCAAATCGTTCAGTGTATATATAAAAAATAGTTACTGAAAAATCGTTCATTGTTCATATCGTTTATCGTTCAAATCGCCCAAATTGCACAGTGTGTAGGGCCCTTAAGAGTAATATAAGTAACTGCAAATATTGATGCAAAATCAGTCTGAGCGTAAACTGGCATATACAGTAATTGTAACTTGTTTCATCAGAATTATAGACTGAAGAATTTTATAGTACCATGTTGATAATATATACTACTTATGGTTAAGTATTAAAATGAGAGCTAGTAAATGCTTCCCCGATATGAAATGCTTACAAGTTACAACATAATTAACAGGAAAAAAAGGACAGGATTTTATTTGGCAAATTTGTAAGAAAAAAATGAGTATAAAATAAGTGCCTTTTATTTTTGGTTTGTGTAGTTTTTGTACACAGGATTATTTTTCCTTTTTTAAGTTATGTCAAGTTATGCCTGATGCCTGTTTTAATAAATGCCTCATTATGAAGTGCCAGGAGCTTGACATTTATTTCTGATTATGAGAATGCATAATAGTTTAACACAACTCTGTGTTTTTAATTTAAAGAGTCGATTGCAAAGTCAAAAGATCAGTGAAAATAAAGAATGTGTACGGACAGCAAGCCCAAGATCTTACTACAATCTCCCAGGCATGGCGACATTTGTAACGTCTAATAAGCCAGACCTCCAGGTCACGATAAAGGAGGAGAAGTGCCCCATGCCTTATAACAGTTCCTGGCCAGTGTTTCCAGAAGGAAACCCTTTCTCACAGACAGCCAGCTCCTCCACGTTAATCAACACTCGGAAGGACCATGAAACCAGAGCCACCGTTATTAAGAAAACGTCAGATGTTACTCAGCCGAGACTCAAGACATTCTAAGAGGACTTGTGTTATGAGTATATATTTTTTCCATCTTTTTGTCCGTGAGAGGAAAACAAAAAGAACCAATGAATTGTCATCATATTTAAGTACAATTTACCTGCCTTTAAGTTGCTGTTTAAGTTAAAGTAACTCAGCAAGTTGCTGTGGAGACCTAAGATTTTCTCAGGATTTAAGCCTACAGAGAAATCAGGACCAAGACCGAGCGTCACCACGACACAGGACTTGGTATGGACTAGAGAAATGTGAAATTGGTAGAATACTGTCATTTTCGTCAAAATAAGAAGAAATTCTATTGTAAATATGTATATTTTATCCCACAGTCTAGCACATTGGCAATCTGCTTGTGCACCTTACAAAACAGGCACTTACACAGGAGATGTGGTTGCACAAATTGTACTGAGGTCCCACAGTCTTGTTGATAAACAAAATATTTGTTCACTTGAGCTCACCGTCAAGGCAAGCAAGACAAATGGCCTCCTGTAAGAGTGATTGCTTTGTATACTGGGTATTAAACATCTTTACTGTGGATAGTAATTATTTAAAAACAAAAGCTTATTTTACTAACTTGCTCAAGCTTGAGGTACAAATGAAATTTAGATATATTCAGAGTTCTTATATATTCCCCTAAAACGGAGTGTTTTTAATATAAAATTAGGAAGATATGACTAATCTCTACCAGAGCAAGATTATTATTTTTTATTATTGTTTTATACAGGGGATATTTAATTTGCGATATTACAAAATAAATATAATTTGTTTTTCGTTTTTATACAGCAGATTTATTTTATGATTCAGTTTCCTGTTTGTTAGCAAAAATATTCTAAAAAGAAAAAAAAAAAGTAGCACATTTCCTAATTTTTGTTACCGAACACGAAACTGATATATTGTTCTAATCTGTAGAAAACAAATTTATCCTGTGGATTGAGAATAAATATTAATTACAGATCTATTTGTAAAAAAAAAAAGTGTTGTCTGCCTCCATGTTATTGCTCGTCTTTGTGCATTGTGTAATCGAAACGTGTGTGTATAGATGCGGATAGACCTGCATCTCATTGATCTGCAAATCTCACTTACTGGTGGCCAACGGTGCTAGAGGTTCCTAAATGTTTACCTCCTTTATTTATTTTAGACTCCTAATTAAAAGCAGCACACATTGGAATAGGTTCATTTACCTGTATTTCTGTGGGAACTAAAAAAGGTGAAACATGGATCCTTATGGTGTGGGCACACTGTAGGTCACATGACTGTCTGAGAACCCTACACATTACCAGCCCTTTGATTTAAACTGTATATTCGATTGAAAGCTGAGGCAGGGTTCATACTTCTGTATGTATTATTGGTTTGTTATATGTAGGACAAAGGACACCCGTTCCCCTTTATTATTCTATATAATGGTGCTTCCCAAATCCAGTCCTTGGAACACACTAACAGTGCGTGTTTTCCAGGTCCTCTCACAGAGTCACAAAGCCGATCGGCCCCGTGGCAAAAACGTTGGTATCATTGTGATACTAAACTAAGATACTAAACTAAGGAGTCTATGTACTAAGCTTTGGCTAGAGATAAAGTGGATGGAGATACTGTAAAGTACCAGCCACCAGCTCCTGTCATTTTTCAAACACAGCCTGCAACATGTCAGTTAAGAGCTGATTGGCTGGTGCCAGTGGCGTCACAAAGAGGAGTGACACCATAGTGCCGCTTCCTGTTCAGTGACAGTAGCTGGGTGCTGCATTGTAACATTACTTGCAGCACCTGGCTCCTCTTAAAGTGTAGAAGCCGGCACTGCAGACAAGGCGGTCTCCGAGGGCAGCGCACATCCACAGAGCCCCCCGAGTGACTGAAACGGGGGGAAGGACGCGGAGCCACACTCCATTCCGTGAAGTCTCGCTCCCTTTTTAGCGGCTGCCGCACCAGATGTCCAAGGGGTAAGTGACGCCACTGGCTGGTACTTTATCTCTGTCCACTTTATCTCTCTCCAAGGCTTAGTACATACACCCCTAAATATGCTGCTGGTAGTAGCATTGATAAATGGAGCCCACGGAGTCATGGAATGACAATACAAAGAAAAACAACTGGAAAACATAATCTAAGCAGAATATATACAGTATTATGGTTGCATTAGTAATGTTAGTAATGGACAATGGACAATTATTATTACTATTCTATGATCTTTTCTGACTACAGACCCCATTTGAGGCAGTGATGGTGAATGAATTATAGTGGGTGAGGTATTTCTATGGTGAGGTTTGGCTTGAGGGAGTCGTGGGGACTTAGGAAAATTGTAGTGCATGAGGTGGACATACACACACACTCACACACTCACACACACACACACACACACACACACACACACAGCTCTTCTTTGTAGAGCAGCATAGTGGCACACATAACGCCTGATGCTGCACTGATCGGTGGATAAGTCAGTTCCCCAGCTTACTGACTGGAAATCGAATTCTGCAATAGCTGCTCTGTGCATTGTCCGGACCTGTCATCAGACAAAGCCCCAGATCAGAATGGATGGCGTTTTGGTTTTTTTATAACGTGTTTTTTTTTCATTACATAACGCACCCTGGGGCAGATGTATTAACCTGTAGAATGCATAAGGAAGTGATAAACCAGTGATATGTGCAAGGTGATAAAGGCACCAGCCAATCAGTTTCAATATGTAAATTAACAGTTAGGATCTGATTGGCTGGTGCCTTTATCACCTTGCACATATCACTGGTTTATCACTTCCTTATGCCTTCTCCAGGTTAATACATCTGCCCCCATGTGTTTTACAGTATCTATTCAGAAGAACGGTTGCATTTTGGCTGTTGTGACTTAGGATTTTTCATTTTAATGTTGCATTAGGGCCATTCCATGAAAATTAATAAAATGGCCCATATGTGACACAAAAATAAATAAATCTGTAGCTGTGTATTTTTTACATTTTCAGTATAGGTTGACATGGGGGTCGATTCAATTCACCGACAGTTGAATAGCGCCGGGAGTTAGCTCCCGGCACTATTGAAATTCAGCTCAAGTTAAGTCAGCGAAGGCCCGTTCTCCCGGACTTAACAGGTTGATTTGTCGGGAGAAAGGGCATTCTCCGACTTTACTCCCCTCCGTGATGCTGATTCCTGGCAGAATCAGCCTCGCGGCAGCACTTTTGTCGGATTTCTTCTCTCATCCCCCGGGAGTGAGAGAAGAATGACCAACAATTGAGTGTCACATGGCGCTGTATTGAATAGCATTCAACTGTTGGTGAATTGAATCGACCCCATGGTATATTATAGCTGTCTGTCATAAGTTTTCATTAAAAAAAATAACACGGGCTCTTCATTTTGAGTTGAGGGAAATTATCAAGTAGAAGTTTCCCTTACAAAACTGTGGTGGACTTGGGTTGCCCTTATATGTGGTAACTAAACTATGTTATATTGGGGTATATTCAGTTTGAAGTCGAAAGCTGCCGTCTATCGAAAAGATGTCAGTTTTTGACTTTTTTTTTAGGTCGGAAGGGATTCCGACCTATTCAATCTAACCCCAAATTATCTGAAAAGTCGAGGAAAGCACGTGGATTGGTGGAATAGCTGCCGATCCACGTGCTTCTGTCGAAAACGGGGTTTGGCCCCCTATTTGACCATCTCAATTCGACTTTTAAAAAAGTCAAATTGAGATGCAGGAGCAGAGACGGGGGAGAGGAGAAGACGGGGAGAGCTGCGGGCAGACTGGGGAGAGCAGAGGCTAGCAGCGTAGCTGGAGGATGTGTCACAGCTGCCGCTCACAGCAGTGTCCACCCAGCTCCAGCAAGCGAGAACGCGTTTGCTGGAGCCAGGTGGACGCTGCCGTGAGCGGCGGCTGTGACACATCCTCCGGCTACACTTGCTGGAGCAGCTGCTGTAGCGCTGCTCTCCCCCGTCTGCCCACAGTTTTCCCCCTCACCAGTCCCTCATCTCAATTTGACTTTTTTAAAGTCGAATTGAGATGGGCATTGAATAGTCCTTGTCGGATCCATTGCGACAAAGCCATGTTGGAATGGATCCGACCTTAATTGAATATACCCCATTGTTTTGGGTATAACGCAGAGAAACAAAATTATTTTTTCTGTACCTAAAAAAATAGACCTAGTTAGGCACATTCATCCTCCTCTTCTTTTTTTTTTTTTTTTTAACGTTTTAACAAAAATGTATATGTTAAAACTTGTACAAATGTCCCATTTGTGACAATGGAATGGCCCATTCGGTACGGTGTGAACTTCATGTATGTGCATATTCTGTTTGAGTACCAATATAAGAATGCAAGCAGGATTTTAAAGAACAGTTATCAAGGGGTGCCATTTTTTTTTTTTTTTAAAGGCCCTGGTTTCCATTAACGTTACTTACGTCTCTTACTCCAGCAAGTTGATATGGAAAACATGCACTGGATTTGAGAAGCACTGCTATATAAGGATATTAAAGTGACTATAATATTCCTTGACTATAACAAAAGCACAAGGACATATTTTAACTGATTTTGTACAGATAAAAAGCCTTGGTGCGTTTCCATATCCGTATTCTTATATCACAGTAGGGGATCCAAAACACAGACACTAAATCTGGGTACACACTTTGCAGATCAGATAAAAGCTATGACCCCCAGTGTGTGCATACTTCAAGGGGATCACAATTTTTATGCCAATCTTCCCGAGCAAACCATGAAGCCGTTTATTGGCTAATGCTCCTGCATACACACCTATGCAATTATCAGGATTATTGCATAGGTGTGTACCCACTTTAACATAGCCTGAACACAACTGTAGTTTGATATTCATACATAGTCCCCTGTACGGTGGTAATTATTGTTAAACCAAAGCGCAGAGTCAGTAAGTAGATGAAAGGTCATGTTATTGTGAATAGCTTATTAGATGGGTTCTTTATCTGATTACCCCTGCCAGTGCTCTTTGCATCAGACTGGTGAGTGGAGGGAGGGGGGATGGGCAGTAGGCCTACTGTATGTAACAGAGTGAGGAACTCCAATTTATAGCTAATGATCTCAGGAGCTAATGATCTATAAGTAAATGATATACCTTTTCTAGGTGTAGATATTTTAGAAATGTATAAAAACTGTGGTTTGTATTTAATAAGTAGTAACAGGCTCTGATGGAATATACTGTTCTTGCACTGAAAGTTCTCATATCTTTTACGTTTGGCATCCCCCTGTAAAATCCTGTGCTTGCCCCTTGTCACATATAGAATTGTTTTATGAGGAGGGTTAATAGATTAGATCAGAAAATATATATACTGTACATATAAAACAGGATTTCCCTTTCGTCTTAGAGGGTGCTGGGGTCCATATTAGTACCAAGGGGTATAGACGGGTCCCCCAGGAGCCATGGGCACTTTAAGACTTTGATAGTGTGGGCTGGCTTATACCTCTATACCCCTCCTACCAGACTCGGTTTAGAAAATGTGCCCGGTAGAGCCAGTCACAGCTAGGGGTGCTCTTAGGGCTTTTCTGGTTTTGTTGTTTTTTTTTTTTTTTTAAAGATGTTAGGCACAGGGAGGCTGCTGGCAACAGCCTCCCTGCTTTGTGGGACTTAGGGGGGGGGGGGGGGGGGGGAGTAGTGTCCAACCCTCAGAGGTCAATGGCCACTATCTCTGCTGACAGGACATTAAACTCCTGAGGGTGATGATTGTAAGCCCCCGAGGCGACCGCTCACTCCCGCAGCTTGCCGCCACCCCCTAATAGCTAGAAGATCGTGGTGGTGAGTGTGACCCGACAAGCGGGGAGCCGGCGTGAATGCAGTCGATCACTGAGAGGTGCTGACCCTACACACGACTCCAGCTATCCTGTGCGGTACCAGGGGGTTGTAGAGGGGGGCGGGGGATGAGACTGTATTTTACTGTGTAATCTATTAAGGGGACACAGTCAGCGCCGGGCAGTTACTCTGTCACTGCATACTGGGGCGCTGTGTGTGCTGGCTCCAATCTCTGTGTTTCTCTGAAGGTACTTGGGGGAAACTGTGTCTGACATTTTCCTGTGTGTGTGTGTGTGTGTATGCTAATTCTCACATAACCATGTCCAGGGACTCTGTGTCTTGTGCGGCAGAATATGTATCTTCTCCAGAGGAATCCATTCCATGTACTCGGGAATGTAATAATTTGTCTCAGCCTTCTGAATCCGAGCCCCAGTGGGTGGCTTCTATTAAGGGCATGATATCCCAAATTTCCACTAGGATTGCACATTATGAGACTGAATCACAGATTTTAAAACAATCTGGAGGTTTTGTCTGGTTCTGTCCCCACTACCTTGAAATCCCCTGGTGTATCCAAGAAACGTGCGCTTGCTCAGATTATGCAGGTCGACACCGACTCTGACATGGCAGAGGGTGATGAGGATATGCGGGGGGTGAGGCTTCCCTGGCAAGAGGGGTGCAACTCATGATTGAGGCCATTAGGGATGTGTTACACATTACTGACAAAGCACCGGAACAGGTAGAGGAGGCTTACTTTACAGACAATAAGAAAGACGCCGGGAAGGTCAGAGAGACTAAGGAATTAAACGCCTTATTTGAAAAATCCTGGGAAAATCCAGAGAAAAAATTCCAGATCCCAAAGAGGGTTCTTGTAGCCTTTCCTTTCCCTGAGGATGATAGGAAAAAGTGGGAACCCCCACCTATAGTAGACGCTCTGTATCTAGACTGTCTAAAAAGGTGGTGTTACCTGTCCCTGGGTCTACTGCTTTGAAAGAACCGGCTGACCGCAAAATTGGAACTACAGTCAAATCCATATACACTGCTTCAGGAGTGGCGTTAAGGCCCACTATTGCCTGTGCATGGATTTCTAAAGCCACAGTAAAGTGGTCAGGCACATTACTAGAGGACTTAGATTCTATGGATAGAAGTGACATTGATTTGTTTTTACGTAACATACATGATTCTGCGGGTTTCGTGGTGGAGGCCATGAAGGACCTGGGTAATCTGACTGCAAGGACATCGTCCATGGCTGTCTCAGCACGCAGGGGACTCTGGCTACGCCAATGGTCTGCAGACGCGGAATCCAGGAGAAGTGTAGAGAACCTACCCTTCACAGGTCTATTTGGGGAAGCATTGGATGCGTGGATCTCTACAGCAACCGCTGGTAAGTCAACCTTTCTTCCCTCAGCCTCTCAGACAACGATAAAACCTTTTTCTGCGTCCTCTGTGCAGTCTTTTCAGCCTGCCAAAGCTAAAAAGTCCAAGGCTCCTACCACTTTCTTCAGAAGTGGGCAAGCAAAATCCCAAAAACCGGCACCTGCAGGTTCCCAAGACCAGAAACCTGCCTCTGTGTCCTCAAAATCCTCAGCATGACGGTGGACCTCCCTGCCTGGAGAACGGGCAGGTGGGAGCGAGGCTCAGATGTTTCAGTCACGTCTGGGTGTCATCCGGTCTGGATTCCTGGGTACTGGATATTGTGTCCCAGGGGTACAGACTGGAGTTTCAGGAGCTCCCACCCCATAGGCTCTTCAAATCCGGCCTGCCAGCTTTACTGACGGACAGGGCTATCCTTCAGGACGCCATTCACAAATTGGAAAGGTCAGATGTAATTGCTCCAGTTCCACCTCATCTGGTACACCAGGGTTACTATTCAAACCTGTTTGTGGTACCGAAACCAGATGGTTCGGTCAGGCCAGTTTTGAACCTGAAGTCGCTAAACCCTTATCTAAGGGAAGTCAAGTTCAAAATGGAGTCTCTGAGAGCGGTGATCTCAGAGCTGGAGGAGGGAGAGTTTCTGGGGGCCTTGGACATCAAGGATGCATACCTCCATATCCCGATTTGGCCGCCACACCAGGCTTATCTAAGATTTGCGCTGTTGGACCGTCACTATCAGTTTCAGGCACTGCCGTTCGGCCTCTCCATAGTACCAAGGGTGTTTACCACGGTAATGGCAGAGATGATGATTCTCCTCCGCAGGCAGGGGGTGAATATAATTCCTTACCTGGACGATCTGTTAAAGGCATCTTCCAGAGAGAGGTTGTTGCAGTCCATTGCTCTCACGACTCGACTGCTCAGGGAACATGGATGGATCCTGAATCTTCCAAAATCACATTTGGAGCCATCAAGGAGGTTATCTTTCCTGGGAATGATCGACACGGAAGTGCAGATGGTATTTCTACTGGTGGAAAAAGCATTGGTGATCCAAAGTATGGTCTGGGATGTCTTGAAGCCTACCCGGGTATCGGTTCATCAGTGCATTCGCCATTTGGGGAAGATTGTTGCTTCCTACGAGGCTCTTCAGTACGGAAGATTTCATGCACGGTCCTTCCAACTGGATCTCCTGGACAAATGGTCGGGATCTCATCTGCACATGCAACAGGGGATACGTCTGTCACCACAAGCCAGGATTTCCCTCCTGTGGTGGCTACACTTGCCTCACCTTCTAGAGGGCTGCAGGTTCGGGATTTAGGACTGGATCCTTCTAAACACGGATGCAAGTCTCAGAGGTTGGGGCGCAGTCACCCAAGGGGAAACCTTCCAAGGAAGGTGGTCAAGTCTGGAATCCATTCTTCCCATCAACATTCTGGAACTAAGGGCCATGTACAACGGTCTTATCCAAGCGGCACATCTTCTACAAGATCGAGCAATTCAGGTGCAGTCGGACAATATAACGACAGTGGCTTACATAAACCGACAGGGCGGAACGAAGAGCAGAGCTGCAATGTCAGAGGTAAAAAGAATCCTCCTCTTGGCAAAAAGTCACACGTTGGCACGGTCAGCAATCTTCATTCCGGGAGTGGACAACTGGGAAGCGGACTTCCCCAGCAGACACGCTCTCCATCCAGGAGAATGGTGCCTCCACCTGGAGGTGTTCGCAGAGTTAACAAGCCGATAGGGTGTACCTAAAATAGACAA
The DNA here is from genome assembly GCF_028390025.1 of Pseudophryne corroboree. Classification (NCBI taxonomy): domain Eukaryota; kingdom Metazoa; phylum Chordata; class Amphibia; order Anura; family Myobatrachidae; genus Pseudophryne; species Pseudophryne corroboree. Next base: position 1,030,666,762 of record NC_086444.1, on the reverse strand, counting down.
ACTACTCTTCAAACTACTCTCTCTAACCTCCTCTCTTGGCCTCTCCCAATGGACTGACTCCTCTACTCATCAGGAGGGCCACTGCCTTGATCTAGTATTCACCAGACTATGCTTTGTCTCTGAACTCACTAACACTCCTTTCCCCCTCTCAGATTACAACCTTATAACATGCATGCTCTCCTCCGTTAATTCAAACCCTGTGTTGCTGAAGTTCTCCAATCTTCCTCAAACCCGCAGAAATATTAACACAATTAATCTTCAAGAACTTTCCACTTCACTCCTGCTTTCACCTATTTCTGCATTCACCTCTCCTGAGATGGCTGTATCACACCTTAATGAGACTCTAGAACTAGCCTTTGATGAAGTGGTTCCAGCTACCCATCACACTCTACTTAGGCCTAGATGTCAACCATGGCACTCCAAATTAACAAGACAACTACAAAAACTCACACGAAAACTTGAACGTCAGTGACATAAATCTCGGATTTCAAGTGACTTCCTCACATATAAGACTGTCTACGATTCTTATAAAAATGCCCTGGACACTGCCAAACAAACATATTTCCAAACTCTTATCTCTGCTCAAGCCTCTAGCCCCAAACGACTCTTTAATACATTTAAATCACTTCTGAATCCTCCCTCACCTACCCCACCAGCCACTATCAAGGCACAAGATCTTGCTTCCTACTTCAAGGAGAAGATTGATAAGATATGAGATGAAATGGTATGCTCTTCAGCAGCCAGTGACCTGCTCCGTTCTTTACCTGAACCCTCTGGCACTCTTTCTTCATTTGATCCCACAAATGAAGATGAAGTATCATCACTCTTCTCATCCTGCTTCTCTACTACCTCTCCTCTTGATCCTTTACCCTCACAAATAAGTAAAGCTTTGTCTCTGGTGCTCATCCCTACCTTAACTAACATCTGTAATCTCTCTCTCTCTCTCTACTGGTATTTTTCCTTCACTCTTCAAGCATGCAGTGATTACTCCCATTTAAAAAACAAAACAAAATTCTGACCCTAATGCTCTCTCAAACTACCGCCCTATCTCTCAGCTCCCTTGTCTCTCTAAGCTACTTGAGAGACTTGCCTACACTCGACTCACACACTTTCTTAACTCATACACTTTGTTGGACCCACTTCAGTCAGGCTTCCGTTCCCGACATTCCACAGAGACAGCACTGACTAAAGTGGTTAATGATTTGGTCACTACGAAGTCTAAAGGCCACTACTCACTACTTATTCTTCTAGATCTATATGCATCATTTGACACTGTAGACCACTCTCTTCTCATACAGACACTACAATCCCTAGGTCTTAAAGACACAGCCCTTTCTTGGTTCCTATCCTACCTATCTAATCGCTCCTTCAGTGTGCGCTTCTCTGAATCTACCTCCTCTTCGCTACCTCTTTCAGTTGGAGTACCGCAAGGCTCAGTCTTGGGTCCTCTACTTTTCTCTATCTATACCTCATCTCTTGGTAAACTAATCAGCTCTTTTGGTTTTCAGTTTCATCTGTACGCAGATGATACTCAAATCTACCTATCCTCCCCTGACTTGTCCCTATCTGTACTGGACCCCGTGGTCTTCCCAAAACGAGACTCTCACCACTACAATCCATTCTGAATGCAGCGGAGAGGCTTATCTTCCTCGCTAGACGTTCATCGTCTGCAGATCCACTCTGTCAGTCCCTCCATTGGTTACCTGTATTCTACCGTATTCAATATAAAATACTTTTACTCACACACAAGGCCATTAACCAAACTATACCAACGTACATCACTTCACTTATCTCAAAATATCTCCCAACCCGACCTCTTCGCTCTTCACAAGACCTGCGTCTCTGATCCACACTCATTAATCGCTCCCACTCACAATTGCAGGACTCTGTGGAATGCCCTACCACCCACAATAAGACTCTCCTCTAGTCTCCAAACCTTCAAGCGTTCCCTGAAAACTCACCTCTTTAGGCAAGCATATCAAATTCCAGAACCGACCACATAACTTTCATAAACCTTCCTATCAAATTGCATTCACTCTGTACAGTCCACACATATCTTCTCATTCTATGCAATAGATAGCACCTTTCCTTGTGTACACATGCCTATTTCCCTATAGATTGCGAGCAGGGTCTTCCTACCTCTATGACTGTTTGTTATCACCCAGTTTGTTATTGTTATTTCAAATTGTAAAGCACAACGGAATTTGCTGCGCTATATAAGAAACTGTTAATAAATAAATAAATAATAAATAAATAAATGATGGCCTCTCGCCTCAACAAGAAGCTTAAGAGGTACTGTTCCAGGTCGAGAGACCCGCACACAGTGGCGGTAGATGCACTGCTAACTCCGTGGATGTACCATTCAGTGTATGTGTTCCCTCCACTTCCACTCATCCCAAGGATTCTCAAGCTCTTAAAGAGAACAGGAGTTCAGGCGATCCTCATTGCTCCGGACTGGCCAAAAAGGGCTTGGTACGCGGATCTTCTGGAATTACCGCTGGAGGATCCGAGGCCTCTTCCTTTTCATGAGGACCTTCTGCAACAGGGGCCGTTCGCCTATCAAGACTTTCCACGGCTACGTTTGACGGCATGGAGGTTGAACGCCAGATATTAGCTCGGAAGGGCATTCCGAACAAGGTTATTCCTACCCTGATTCAGGCTAGGAAAGGCGTAACATCTAAGCATTACCATCGCATTTGGAAAAAGTATGTCTTATAGTGTGAATCCAAGAAGTTTCCTATGGTGGAGTTTCAACTGGGACGGTTTCTCCTCTTCCTGCAAGCAGGTGTGGATATGGGCCTGCGTTTGGGATCCGTAAAGGTCCAGATTTTGGGCTTATCCATTTTCTTCTAGAAACAACTGGCTTCACTCCCTGAGGATGACGTTCTTAAAACGGGTTTTGCACATCCAGCCTCCCTTTGTGCCACCTACGGCACCCTGGGATCTTAACGTGGTGTTACAGTTCCTCCAATCGGCTTGGTTCGAGCCTCTACAGGAGGTTGAGGTCAAGTTTCTCACGTGGAAGGCTCTCAATTTGTTGGCCTTAGCTTCTGCTAGATGGGTGTCGGAGTTGGGGGCTTTGTTTTGTAAAAGCCCCTACTTGATCTTCCATGAAGATAGAGCTGAGCTCCGGACACGTCAGCAGTTTCTTCCAAAGGTTGTGTCAGCTTTTCATATCAGCCAACCTATTGTGGTGCCAGTTGCTACTGACTCCTCAATTCCGTCAAAGTCATTGGATGTTGTAAGGGCTCTGAAAATCTATGTGAAGAGGACTGCTCGTCACAGGAAATCGGACTCTCTGTTTGTTCTATATGATCCCAAGAAAATTAGGTGTCCTGCTTCTAAGCAGACGATCTCTCGCTGGATCAGGGTCACTATCCAGCATGAATATTCTACGGCTGGATTGCCGTGTCCTAAATCTGTTAAGGCCCACTCTACTCGTAAGGTGGGTTCTTCCTGGGCGGCTGCCCGGGGTGTCTGAGCTTTACAACTTTGCAGAGCGGCTACTTGATCTGGGTCGAACACGTTTGCGAAGTTCTACAAGTTCGATACTTTGACCAAACTTTAGGTCCTCAGAGGCCAATCAGTTTTGCAGGAGCCTCCGCGCTCTCCCTCCCATTCTGGGAGCTTTGGTACATCCCCATGGTACTAATATGGATCCCAGCATCCTCTAGGACGTAGGTGAATCTTTTTCTCGTAGTCCGTAGAGGATGCTGGGCGCGCGCCCAGCGTTTCGTGATCCTGCAATGGTTACTTAGTACTCAACCAGGAACAAAGCAATACTGAACAGTTTTTTTGTTACTTGGTTAAGTAATATTGGTGGTCATTCCGAGTTGTTCGCTCGTTGCCGATTTTCACTATGCTGCGATTTGTTGCTAAATGTGCATGGTACGCAGAGCGCATGCGCTAAGTTATTTAACACAAAAAGTAGTAGATTTGCTTGTGTTCGTGCAACGCTTTTCTGTCGCACTGGTGATCGGTGAATGATTGACAGGAAAGGGGCGTTTCTGGGTGGTAACTGAGCGTTTTCCGGGAGTGTGCTAAAAAACGCAGGCGTGTCAGGGAAAAACGCAGGAGTGTCTGGAGAAACGGGGGAGTGGCTGGCTGAACGCAGGGCGTGTTTGTGACGTTAAACCAGGAACTAAACGGACTGAGCTGATCGCAATCTAGGAGTAGGTCTGGAGCTACTCAGAAACTGCAAGAAAATATTTAGTAGCAGTTCCGCTGATCTTTTGTTTGCAATTCTGCTAAGCTAAGATACACTCCCAGAGGGCGGCGGCCTAGCGTTTGCAATGCTGCTAAAAGCAGCTAGCGAGCGAACAACTCGGAATGACCACCTTTGTTCAGCCGTTGCTGTGTTTTCAAGCTGGTTAGCTTGGTTTGCCTTGTATGTGTGAGCTGGTGTGACACTACTCCCCCCCCCCCCCCCCTAAGTCCCACAAAGCAGGGATGCTGTTGCCAGCAGCCTCCCTGTGCCTAACATCTTTAAAAAAAAAAACCCAATAAAACCAGAAAAGCCCTAAGAGATTCCTTAGCTGTGACTGGCTCTACCTGGCACATTTTCTAAACTGAGTCTGGTAGGAGGGGTATAGAGGGAGAAGCCAGCCCACACTATCAAAGTCTTAAAGTGCCCATTGCTCCTGGTGGACCAGTGTATACCCCATGGTACTAATATGGACCCCAGCATCCTCTACGGACTACGAGAAAAGGATTTACCGGTAGGTAATTAAAATCCTATTTTGAGCTACACAACACCTAAAAAAACATGCCATTAAATTTGTATTTTTCTAAAGCTATGTCAAGGTGTTTTGTCCAAAAATAATCTAAAATAAATGCTTGTCTGGCAAAACAAAAACATTTTAAAACTTATTTTTTCTGAAGTATTTTTTTTTTTTTTTTTTTTTAGTGTTCCATTTAAATAGCCAGCTTGTCTATTGGGTGAATGGGTGTACCATCGCAGCACCACCAGTTGGTTGGACACTAGACCCAGCCTAGATGTGGCCTTCACCATTCCCAGCCCACTTAATATTAGTAATGCCAAAGTACTGTTATGGTGTTTGATAATGGCAGTACTGGTGTGGTGAAGGCAAAGGCGAGCAGTGTAGCCTGAGCCCAGTGAAACTATAAGTGACATATCAAGAGGAAAAATTATCAGCAGAGATTTGTCTGGCCACCTAATGTACGGGAGACATGGAGGGGTTGAGCTAGAATTTGTTGTCACCACTGAAGTGAGCCAGTGCTGCCATACTGCACTTTCTCCAACGGCTAAGACAAGCTAAACAGGATGCGTGTGAGCCGCCATTTCTCTAACGTCCTAGTGGATGCTGGGGACTCCGTAAGGACCATGGGGAATAGACGGGCTCCGCAGGAGACAGGGTACTTTAAGAAAGAATTTGGATTCTGGTGTGTTCTGGCTCCTCCCTCTATGTCCCTCCTCCAGACCTCAGTTTGAATCTGTGCCCGGACGAGCTGGGTGCTACTTGGTGAGCTCTCCTTTGCTTGCTATAAGAAAGTATTTTGTTAGGTTTTTTATTTTCAGGGAGACTTGCTGGCAACAGACTCCCTGCATCGTGGGACTGAGGGGAGAGAAGCAGCCCTACTCTCTGAAGATAGGTCCTGCTTCTTAGGCTACTGGACACCATTAGCTCCAGAGGGATCGTACACAGGATCTCACCCTTTGTCGTCCGATCCCGGAGCCGCGCCGCCGTCCCCCTCGCGGAGCCGGAAGACAGAAGCCGGGTGAAAGAAGCAAGAAGACTTCGAAATCGGCGGCAGAAGACTCCAGTCTTCAAACTGAGGTAGCGCACAGCACTGCAGCTGTGCGCCATTGCTCCCACACTACACCTACATACTCCGGTCACTGTAGGGTGCAGGGCGCAGGGGGGGGGGTGCCCGGTGCAGCAATTAGGACCTCTTGGCAAAAGTGGGCATATATACAGTTGGGCACTGTATATATGCATGAGCCCCCGCCAAAAATTGTACATGAAAGCGGGACAGAAGCCCGCCGTCGAGGGGGCGGGGCTTCTTCCTCAGCACTCACCAGCGCCATGTTTTTTCTCCACAGCACCGCTGAGAGGAAGCTTCCCAGCCTCTCCCCTGCAGTTACACGGTAGAAGAGGGTAAAAAGAGAGGGGGGGCACATAATTAGGCGCAAAAATCAATATAAACAGCAGCTACTGGGTTAACATTAAGTTACTGTGTTATTCCTGGGTTAATAGCGCTGGGGTGTGTGCTGGCATACTCTCTCTCTGTCTCTCCAAAGGGCCTTATGGGGGAATTGTCTTCAGATGAGCATTCCCTGAGTGTGTGGTGTGTCGGTACGTGTGTGTCAACATGTCTGAGGTAAAAGGCTCCCCTAAGTAGGAGATGGAGCAAATATGTATGTGAGAGGGTGTCTCCGTCGACAACGCTGACACCTGTTTGGATATGTGTAATTAAGTGCTAAGGTGAATTTATTGCACAAAAGATTAGGTTATCTACCCATGTCTGTCCCTATGTTGCAGAGACCTTCAGAGTCTCTCAATGCTCACTATCCAAAATAATAGACACTGATATCGACACGGAGTCTGACTCCAGTGTCGACTACGATAATGCAAAGTTACAGCCAAAATGGCAGAAAAGTATTCAATATATGATTATTGTAATAAAAGATGATTTGCATATCACCGATGACTCATCTGTCCCTGACACAAGGGTACACATGTTTAAGGGGAAGAAAGCTGAGGTAAATTTCCCTCCTCTCATGAGGGAAAAGAGCGGGAATCTCCAGACAAGAAGCTGCAGCTTCCCAAAAAGAATTCTCAGGGAATATCCTTTCCCTAATGGGGCCAGGATACGATGGGAATCTTCCCCTAGGGTGTCACGTTTGCCCAAAAGGTAGCCCTGACGTAACAGCTATTCTCAGGGATCCTGCAGATAGCGTGCGCATTCTGGTACATTACTCAGACCGGCGATTGTGTCGGCATGGGTTTATAGCGCTGTGGCAGCGTGGACAGGTACCTTATCAGCAGAGATTGAGACCCTAGTATGTATGTATATATATATATATATATATATATATATATATGTATATATAGAGATATATATATTAAAGATGCTGTCTTAAGAGATATATATATATATATATATATATATAAAACATGCCCAAAGAGACACGAGTCTACTGGGTCCTAGAGACAAAGCTATGTCGATTTCTGCTTGACGTGTCCTGTAGAATATGCAATGGACAGATGATGCCGACTTAAGAGGCATATGGAAGGCTGAGGATTGTGTGGAGAAGGGTTCTCGGACCTGGTCTCCACAGCTATAGCTGGTAATTCTGATATTTTGCCTTACATTCCTGCACAGCCTAGGAAAGCACGACATTATCAAATGCAGCCTTTCGAACAAAGAAACAAGAAAGTCCGAGGTGCGTCCTTTCTTGCCAGAGGCGGGGGCAGAGGAAAGAAGCTGCACAACACAGCTTGTTCCCAGGAACAGAAGTCCTCCCTGGCCTCTACAAAATCCACCGCATGTCGCTGGGGCTCCACAGGCGGAGCTAGGCCTGGTGGGGGCACGCCTTCGTAAGTTCAGCCACAAGTGGGTTCACTCCCTGTTAGATCCCTGGTCAATAGATATTGTGTCTCAGGAATACAAGCTGGACTTTGAGGAGATGCCCCCTCACCGACGGCCCTGCCGGCTTCCCCCCACGAGGTGGAAACAGTGTTAACTGCAATTCACAAATTGTATCTTCAACAGGTGGTGGTCAAGGTTCCCCTCCTTCAACAAGGAGGGGGTTATTATTCGACCATGTTGTAGTCCCGAAACCAGACGGTTCGGTCAGACCCATATTGAATTTAAAATCCCTGAACATATACCTGAAAAGGTTCAAGTTCAAGATGGAATCGCTAAGAGCGGTCATTGCAAGCCTGAAAGGGGGAGATTTTATGGTGACTCTGGACATAAAGGGTGCATACCTTCATGTCCCCATTTATCCACCTCATCAGGCGTACCTCAGAATTGCGGTACGGGATTGTCATTACCAATTTCAGACGTTGCCGTTTGGTCTCTCCACGGCCCCGAGAATATTCACCAAGGGGAATGGCGGAAATGATGGTGCTCCTGCGGAAGCAAGCTGTCACTATTATCACGTACTTGGACGATGATCTCATAAAAGCGAGATCAAGAGAGCAGTTGCTGAACAGCGTATCACTTTCTCTGGAAGTGTAACGGAAACACGGCTGGAGTCTATATATTCCAAAGTCGCAGTTGGTTCCTACAGCTCATCTGCCTCTCCTAGGCATGATCCTAGACACAGACCAGAAAAGGGTTTATCTCCCGATAGAGAGAGCTCAGGAGCTCGTGACACTGGTCAGGAATCTATTAAAACCAAAACAGGTGTCAGTGCATCACTGCACTCGAGTCCTGGGAAGGATGGTGGCATCATACGAGGCCATTCCCTTCGGCAGGTTCCATGCGAGGACCTTCCAATGGGACTTACTGGACAAATGGTCCGGATCACATCTTCAGATGCATCGGTTAATCACCCTATCCCCCAGGGCCAGGGTGTCTCTCCTGTGGTGGCTGCAGAGTGCTCACCTTCTCGAAGGTCGCAGATTCGGCATTCAGGACGGGGTCCTGGTGACCACGGATGCATGCCTCCGAGGGTGGGGGGCAGTCACACAGGGAAGAAATTTCCAAGGGCTGTGGTCAAGTCAGGAGACTTGCCTTCACATCAACATCCTGGAACTAAGGGCCATATACAACGCCCTACGTCAAGCGGAGTCCCTGCTTCGCGACCAACCGGTTCTGATTCAGTCAGACAACATCACCGCAGTGGCTCATGTAAACCGCCAAGGCGGCACAAGGAGCAGGGTGGCGATGGTAGAAGCCACCAGAATTCTTCGCTGGGTGGAGAATCACGTAAGCGCACTGTCAGCAGTGTTCATTCCGGGAGTGGACAACTGGGAAGCAGACTTCCTCAGCAGGCACCACCTCCACCCGGGAGAGTGGGGACTTCATCAAGAAGTCTTCACGCAGATTGCAAGTCGGTGGGAACTGCCACAGGTGGACATGATGGCATCCCGCCTCAACAAAAAGCTGCAGAGATATTGCTCCAGGTCAAGAGACCCTCAGGCGATAACTGTGAACGCACTGGTGACACCGTGGGTGTTCCAGTCGGTCTATGTATTTCCTCCTCTTCCTCTCATACCCAAGGTGCTGAGAATCATAAGGAAACGAGGAGTGAGAACAATACTCATTGTTCTGGATTGGCCAAGAAGGACTTGGTATCCAGATCTGCAAGAAATGCTCACAGAGGTCCCGTGGCCTCCTCTGCCTCTAGGACAGGACTTGTGCAAAGGGGCCCTGTCTGTTCCAAGACTTACCGTGGCTGCGTTTGACGGCATGGCGGTGGAACGCCGGATCCTAGCAGAAAAAGGCATTCCGGATGAGGTCATTCCTACGCTGATAGAGGCTAGGAAGGATGTGACGGCTCAACATTATCGCCGTATATGGCGAAAATATGTGGCTTGGTGTGAGGCCAGGAATGCCCCTACGGAGGAATTCCAGCTGGGCATTTTCCTTCACTTCCTACAGTCGGGAGTGACTTTGGGCCTTAAATTGGGTTCCATTAAGGTTCAGATTTCGGCCTTATCCATTTTCTTTAAAAAAGAACTGGCTTCTCTGCCTGAAGTTCAGACGGTTGTAAAGGGAGTGCTGCATATTCAGCCCCCTTTTGTGCCTCCAGTGGCACCTTGGGATCTTAACGTGGTGTTGAGTTTCCTGAAATCACACTGGTTTGAACCACTCAAAACGATGGAAGTAAAATATCTCACGTGGAAGGTGGTCATGCTATTAGCCTTGGCTTCGGCTAGGCGTGTGTCAGAATTGGCGGCTTTGTCACATAAAAGCCCTTATCTGGTTTTCCATGCGGATAGAGCAGAATTGCGGACTGCCCACAATTTCTGCCGAAAGTGGTTTCATCCTTTCATATAAACCAACCTATTGTGGTGCCTGTGGCTACTACTGACTTGGAGGATTCCGAGTCACTGGATGTAGTCGGGGCTTTGAAGGTTTATGTAGCCAGAACGGCTAAGGTCAGGAAAACAGAATCTTTGTTTATCCTGTATGCTTCCAACAGGCTTGGGGCGCCTGCTTCAAAGCAAACTATTGCTTGCTGGATCTGTAACACGATTCAGCAGGCTCATTCTGCGGCTGGGTTGCCACTGCCTAAATCAGTTAAGGCCCATTCCGCAAGGAAGGTGGGCTCTTCTTGGGCGGCTGCCCGAGGGGTCTCGGCATTACAGCTTTGCCGAGCAGCTACTTGGTCAGGTTCAAACACCTTTGCAAAGTTCTACAAGTTTGATACCCTGGCTGAGGAGGACCTTGTGTTTGCTCATTCGGTGCTGCAGAGTCATCCGCACTCTCCCGCCCGTTTGGGAGCTTTGGTAAAATCCCCATGGTCCTTACGGAGTCCCCAGCATCCACTAGGACGTTATAGAAAATAAGATTTTACTTACCGGTAAATCTATTTCTCGTAGTCCGTAGTGGATGCTGGGCGCCCGTCCCAAGTGCGGACTTCTTCTGCAATACTTGTATATAGTTATTGCTTAAATAAGGGTTATGTTAGGGTTGCATCAGGGTTGATCTGATGCTCCGTTGTTGTTCATGCTGTTAACTGGGTATGTTTATCACAAGTTATACGGTGTGACTGGTATGAGTCTTGCCCTGGATTCCAAAGTCCTTTCCTTGTACTGTCAGCTCTTCCGGGCACAGTTTCTCTAACTGAGGTCTGGAGGAGGGACATAGAGGGAGGAGCCAGAACACACCAGAATCCAAATTCTTTCTTAAAGTGCCCTGTCTCCTGCGGAGCCCGTCTATTCCCCATGGTCCTTACGGAGTCCCCAGCATCCACTACGGACTACGAGAAATAGATTTACCGGTAAGTAAAATCTTATTTTTATAGCCCTACCACCCACTGGCAATAACAAGAGATTTCTAATATGTATTGCTTTATTATGTATTTTATTTACAGGGCTTTGTCAGCACACATATATTCCTGTTACAAGGACACACATAGGCACTTGGATTCATTATGTATTTTTGTCAGTAGCTACTTAACCTTTTCGTATATTTTGGAGTGTGGGAGGAAAGTGAAACACCCATAGGAAATCCACGCTAACAGCCGGCCCTAACCAATATGATGCCCTAGGCAAGATTTTGGCTGGTGCCCCCTAGCACCACTGCTGGTTCTGCCTCTAAGCTTGCACCTCTTTCCCAGCACCATCACCCCTCATCCATAGCAGTCATTATTTTGGGGTTTGTACCCTCTATATTTTAAATAGGAACAGTTAGCACATTTGGCGCACAGCCCAAAAAGGGGTGTTTTTTTGCTGGCAAGGGGCATGGCCACACAATAGTAACCCCAATTCCAATTACGCCACACAGTACTGCAACTTTATTCACATTTGATCATGCGATAATTCATATTACATCCCATAGTAGTATCACTTTACCTTATAAACGTTATTTCTCACAGTAGAGCCCCTTATTCACATTGCATCACAATGAATTGCTCCTTATTCACTGTACACCACCCCCTATTGCTCTTTATTCACATTAGACGACACAGGTGTGCCATTTCTATACGCAACGCCACATAGTAGAGCACCTTATACACATAATGCCACACAGTAATGCCCCTTACACATATGATACACATTATTAATATCCTTATAAACATAATGCACCTTACACATTATGACAACCTTTATTAATGCCCTTTTACATGTAATGTCCCTTACACATATGCTGCACATTATTAATGCCCTTATACACATAATGACACACATAGTGCCCCTACACATTTACTGCACATTAGTGCCCCTATACACATAATGACACACAGTGCCCCTTACACATATGTTGCACATTATTAATGCATTTTTACATGACGCACATAATGCTTCTTACACATATTCCGAACACTACTACACAACCAACCTACTGACATGCACACAACACTCACACTGCTACTAACACTGTGACCTCTGCCTCTGCTTGAACACAGATGTGTCCTCATAAATCTTGCCTCAATGCTAATGTCCGGCACATTTTTTTTATTTTTTTATGAAAATGCATCTTATTTGCATTGCTAAGTGGCTAGGATGCACAAGCAGCTTCTGCTGATTAAAATGATATGCAGCATGCCTATATACTGTGTGAGACTGTGGCTGTATCTGCATATGAAATGCTACACATACAATATATAGGCATGCTGCATATCATTTTAATCAGCAGAAGATGCTGATGCCCCTAGGCATATCAAATGCCCTAGGTAATTGCCTAGTTTGCCTATGCCTATGGCCGACTCTGAAGGAGAAAATACAAACTCCACACTGTTAGGGTCAGGAATTGAAATAACCTCAGGCCTGTAAGGCAGTAATGCTTACCACTATGCCACTGCTCTGCCCAATATACTGTGACTTTGAGTTGTCAAAGCATTGCAGATATGCCTAATAAGTTTATTCTAGTGTTTATGTGCCCCAAGGGCACGTGACAGTTGAACGTCATGGATCACTGCCAACTGCCAAAACGGGTAAAGTTAAGCCTCCCATACACTAGCGATGTGTTGGGGCAATCCGCCGATCCCCTGATGGTCACGTGGGGGGATCGGGTATATTAAACATGTTTAAAAATCCAAATCCCCCAACTGAAGTGGGAATCGGGAATGTTTAAAATGCTTACTTGTCTAGATCATCGATGGCCACCGATCGGCGCATTGGCGATATATGCATTATATTTTTGTTTTATGCTGAAATAAACTCATGTATCTCTAGTTTCCTCTAAGGTACCTGCTAGTCCTGACCACCCAGGACAGCCACAGATAATGGTAAGGTATCTAACAATGTCATTAATGAAAGCTTTCTAGTCTATGGGTCAGTCACCAAAATCTTTGCCATTAAGTACTTTGTTGGAATATTGGAATCTTCTCTTACAATAACTTGATTCACTTCTCAAACACAGTGCCGTTTGTAAAGCTGGGTACACACTTAACAATATATTGGCCAATCTTGCGATCCATAAGGAGTCACAATGACCATCATACGTATAGTGTGTAACCCCAAATCATTGTTTGATGAATTGTGTGGTTGCATCTTCCCATCTGAGGTGCTGCACATCAGACAGGATGATGCAACAACATTAATCCTGTAACAATATATTGTGTCCTCTTACAGTGGATTGTGTAGCCTGTACGCGGTCACAATATAGTGTTACATTGTATCATACCTTCACAAGATCGCCAGGTCATTAATTTGTGTATCCCTCGTTAGACAGGTGATGTGTCGACGTGTCGTTATCCTCCCCCCCTCAAGCTAACCAATGGCCACCTCATTAATCTCTCTTTTTTATTTATTTATTTTTAATCCAGCTTCACAGCTATAGGACAACTACGCACAAGATTGCCGAACTGCATTCAGCGGTGTTGTGTTTTCTCCAAAGCAGCAGTACAGAACCAGACACCTGTCCTTATTTGAGTTTTACTATGCCTGCTTAATGTCAGTAAATCCTATGGTTAAACCATGACACATGCACTTTTTCCTCTGCAGAGCAATTGGGTGTGATCAGAATTTATTTTATTAGAACTTTTAATGAGGTAGGAAAGTTTCAGAATTATTTAGTCTTACATTAGCCGTGTTTTAATTCACTTATTTTGTACTTCCAGCTTATAGCATAAAGTGCCTCTGCTCAGTTTACTTATAAGAATGTCCATCAAACCTTTGCTACGTGCCTATGATGATATTGGAAATGTTTTTGGGGTACGTACACTGGGGCTAGTAAGAGGTATGCGGATTGGTAGCTTTAGTTACCCATCATCCAGTTTATTTGAGTCACACATGTAGAGGAAATGATATGCATATATGAGGCTCATTTAGTAATATTTATTAATATGTCCCCAAACCACAGCAACCAGATACTGTATTGTATTATTTATCTTGCCCTAGGCATATAAGGAAAGTGCTGATTGCATTCGCTGTGTTAGTCTGTGCTAAAGGCAATGGGTGTATGTTCAAGCTGAAATCTAAATTGCAGTGCAAAGATAAATTAGCCAGTATGTATCATGCACAGAAACAATATAACCCACCCAAATCTAAATCTCTCTGCACATGTTACATCTGCCCCACCTGCAGTGCAACATGGTTTTGTCCAATTGCTAACTTTTTTGGTTTGCTAACAACTCTGAATAACATCCACTGATTGCAAATGAGCACTGTGGTGACTACTGCCCATCAAGTAAATCCCAAAATATATAGTGACACCTCATTGACAGCTCATTGCAGATAAAAAAAAAAAAAAAAACCTTAAACCCAACATTAATAGTGCCTATCGGAAATGTTATTCCTAAATACAGAGATACAGTATGTTGACAGTTCTTCAGCTGCTCATTAACGATAAAACTAAACATATTGAATGACGTGCAGGTAACTATTGAAGCTAATTAGTAAAAAGAGGGCTCAAGTGGGCGGAGTTATAATGATCTTCATGGATTCGGTTAAATCGGGTATGGTTCCAAAGACTGGCGTATAGCGGAGGTAGTGCCGATATTCAAAAAGGGGAGCAAAGCTGAACCAGGTAATTATAGACCAGTTAGTCTTACATCTATAGTGGGGAAAGTATTCAAAAGTTCCTTGAAGCAAATAAGGTCATTAAAAGGAACTAAAATGGATTTGTGAAGGACAGATCATGTCAGACCAACTTACTTGGCTTTTATGAAACAGTAAGTGCGAACCTTGATCAGGGTAAGGAGGTGGATGTAATCTTTTTAGACTTTGCCAAAGCTTTCGACACTGTACCACACATGCATCTTATCTATAAGCTACAAGATATAGGGCTAGGGAGCACAATATGCACTTGGGTCAGTAATTGGTTAGATAATAGGGAGCAGCGCGTTGTGGTCAATGGATCATTTTCAAATTGGACTAAAGTATTAAGTGGTGTGCCACAAGGGTCTGTACTCGGACCACTTTTGTTCAACATTTTCATCAACGACCTAATAGTTGGTCTAGAGAGTATGGTGTCAATTTTTGCAGACGATACCAAATTGTGTAAGGTTATAAATACGGAGGGGGATGCTGAGTCTCTTCAGAATGACTTAACTAAACTGGAAGCATGGGCAGCAAAATGGAGAATGAGGTTCAACACAGACAAGTGTAAGGTAATGCACTGTGGGGGCAAGACCAATAATAACACATACTAAATGGGGTAATATTAGGGTTACCCCATCTGGAAAAAGACCTAGGGGTTCACATAGATAACAAATTAAGCAGCAGTACCCAAAGTAGGAGTGCAGCAAAGAAGGCTAATAAGATATTAGCATGCATAAAATGGGGAATTGATGCAAGGGACGAGAGTATTATACTCCCATTATATAAATCACTAGTGAGGCCATATCTTGAATACTGTGTGCAATTTTGGGCACCATATTACAAAAAGGATATCCTGGAGCTAGAAAAGGTTCAGAGGTGGGTGACCAAACTAATCAAGGGCATGGAGACGTTGGAATACGAGGAAAGGCTTGCAAGGCTAGGCATGTTTACATTGGAAAAGCGGAGACTGAGAGGGGACATGATTAACATCTACAAATATGTAAGGGGTCAATACACAGAGCTTGGGAGGGACCTGTTTTCTATAAGATCAGCACAGAGGACACGTGGTCACTCGCTTAGGTTAGAGGAGAGGAGTTTCCGCACGTTGAGGCGAAAAGGTTTTTTCACAGTAAGGACAATACGTGTTTGGAATTCCCTGCCATAGAGAGTAGTAATGGCGGACTCAGTCAACACCTTTAAGAATGGGTTAGATAAATTCCTATTGGATAAAAATATTCAGGGTTATGGTGCATAGGCACGCATTATAGTTAATATAACTAGTGCTAACATAAAAATAACTAGTCCTATAATAAGACTGCATAGGAGACCACAAATAGGTTGAACTCGATGGATAATTGTCTTTTTTTAACCTTAGTTACTATGTTACTATGAAATGTACAGGACTGGCAGAAATACACAGACTGATTGCTCCCACCTGCAAGTCTAAAAACACTTGTCCCATTCATAAAGCACCCAAATATACCTGTCCCATAACTTGTACCCCAATTTCCATCACTTTGCATTTTTTTTACTCCAAAAATGACATGTCATTATTGGCCAATTAAAATTAATTGAAAACATCAGGAGGGTGTCACAGGTGTTCTAATCCAAATCTGAATATTTTTACCTTAAAGTAGGGATTTTGCACTACTTATCGCTGCCGAGAAATGGTGAAGAGAAATTTGCAATAAACCTTATGGAGACTTTTTGCCGATGACTTTTCGCAGCTAATTGGATATTGAGTTATCCCAAATGCGATAAAAAGCCGTTTTTATCACAAAACAGCATTATCGCAGCTAATTGGATACCTCCCAATGTAGGACAAGTACGTGGTATATAAACAATGCTGCATCAAGGGACATGACATTGAGGGGGTAATTCAGACCTGATCGTAGCAGCAAATTTGTTAGCAGTTGGGCAAAACCATGTGCACTGCAGGGGGGCAGATATAACATGTGCAGAGATAGTTAGATTTGGGTGGGGTGTGTTCAAACTGAAATCTAAATTGCAGTGTAAAAATAAAGCAGGCAGTATTTACTCTGCACAGAAACAAAATAACCCACCCAAATCTAACTCTCTCTGCAAATGTTATATCTGCCGCACCTGCAGTGCACATGGTTTTGCTCAACTGCTAACAACTTTGTTGCTACAATCAGGTCTGAATTACCCCCTAAGTTAAGAATCATGGAGGCAGAAACTGAGGGTTAGGTGCCATTGTAGGGAGTATTGAGTTGAAGATACTCTAGGTAAGAGAAGGAAAAGCACATGAGGTGAGAGCACCCTGCTCGTGAGAGCTTACATTCTAAAAGTAAGGGGGCAGACAGACCGTGGTGATAAAGATGGGGAAGACAGTGAGCGAGGAACAGGGTTAGGATGAGAGATGGCTGGGTTTGATGAACTGGGTCTTGAGAATCCGTTTAAAGTTTTGTAGGAGAGAATTACAGAGGTAGGGAGCACCACGACCAAAATCTTGGAGGCAGGAAGTAATCAGTTGGCAGTAGAGGTGGCATGTATTTGTGGAGCGAAGGGTGGGATGAAGTGTAGAGGGAGATAAGGTCAGATATGTAAATGGAAGAGGAATGGGTGAGGGCTTTGTAAGTTGGTGTAAGAAGTTTGAACTTGTGCTCGGAAGGAGAGCCAGTGTAGGGCCTGTAAGAAAGGGGAGGTGGATGAAGTACGTTTGGAGAGGAAGATGAACTGAACAGCAACATTGAATAGATTGGAGTGGAGACACGCATTTCTCAGGGAGACCAGATAAAAGGAGATTACAGTAGTCCAATCTGGAGATGACCAATGAGTGGAGGAGGGTTTAGTAACATCCAGGGTGAGAGGATCTGATCCTGGAAATATTTTTAAGATGGAAGTGGCAGAACTCCAGGTACAGAATGCGTGATTTGAAGGAGAGTGAGGAATCAAGAATACCTCCAAAACAGCATAATTGGGGCTATAGGAGATAGTTGTGCCATCAATAAATAATGAAATTGTGGGAGGTGAGGTTTTGTGAAAGGGTGGTAAGATGATCAGCTCAGGCTTAGACATGTTAAAATTAAGAAGGCACAGGAACAGCCAAGAAGAGATAGCTAAGAGACAGTTGGAGATATAAGTGAGGAGAGAGGAGGAGAGGTCAGGGGAGGAAATGTAGATTTGAGTCTCATTAGCATAGATGATATTGTAAGTCGAAAGAGCGAATGAGCTCACCTAAAGAGGACGTATATAGAGAGAGAAAAGGAGAGGTCTAAGAACAGAACCTTGGAGGCACCTACTGTTGGGGTAAGTGTATGAGAGGTGGAGTCATAAAAGGAGATAGAGAAGGAGCTGTCAGAGAGGCAGGAGGACAGCCAGGAGAGGGCAGTATCATGCACACCAATGGAGTATAGGAGTTGCAGGAGGAAAGGGTGGTCCACAGTGTCAAAAGAAGAGAGTAGTAGGCCTTGGATTTGGCAGTATGGAGGTCATTGCAAACTTTTGTAAGTATAGTTTCAGTGGAGTGAAGAGGACGGAAGGCAGACTGGAATGTGTCAAGCAGGGAGTGGGAGGACAGAAAGGCAGTAAGGCGGTTGTAAACCGTACGCTTAAGGATACAGAAAACAGGTTTTAGCACTTACAAAATGTGTCTGAGTCTGCTAAGGACCCAAAAAAAGGTCCTCAAATGGGGCGGGATGTACTAAACAGAAAATGCGGTAAATCCCCTGTTTACCGCATTTTCCTAATGTACTATCGCCTGCACACCAGGTCAGTGCCGTGGCGGGGTTCGCCAGCTTTTGCTGGCGATACCCCATAAAAGCCAATGGGCTTCTCTCTGCAGCGCTGTGTAAGGGATCCAATCGGATCCCTCCCAGCATGCCTCGCACCCGCCCCCATCACCATGCGCATGCGCAGACTGACTCCTGGGGCCGAGTCCCGGAAGTCAGGCTGCGCTGTGCATCGCGGAGGACAGCTCTTATCGGAAGAGCTGTACTCCACAATGCTGATCGCATATGTAAGTACATATTTGATCAGCATCATGGCGATGTGCATTAGTACATCCCGCCCATAGTATCTTTACTGCTTGTACCACTTCCACTTTCGGTATAGTCCCTCAGCAATGAATAAGTGTGGGATGGAATTGCCAGCATTCTCCAAAATAGCAATACATGTATTTCACACCACGATGTTAAAAAAACATTTAAAAACTCTCAGAATAAGAGGAGTCCCACACTTATTCATTGCTGAGGCTGAGAGAATATACTGAAAGTGGAGGTGGTACCAGCCGTAAAGATACTGTTTGATGAATGGCTATACCTGGTCCCAGGTAAGTTCTATTCGGAGGGGGTCATCTTTCGGTTGGACATGTTTCCTAATCTAATCAACAGAGATTTATATCACTGGAAATTGTAAGAAACCTTTATGTGTATGCATCCCATTTCTTTGAGATGAGTCATTTGATGAAACAAACCTCACCAACAGATAATTTGTACTGGAATAACAGTACAAATGATCTGTTCATGAGGTTTATTTCATCTTCTTCTGAGAGTGAGGGATTCCTATCAGGATGAACCAGAGCTAGAGAAGAGGGACATACTATGGTGTAAATTTACTAAGATGGGAGTTCTATTTAAGATGGGATGTTGCCCATAGCAACCAATCAGTTTCTACTTCTCATTTATCTAGCACCTTTTAGAAGATAATACTTGGAATCTGATAGGTTGCTATCGACAACATCCCATCTTAAATAGAATGTCCATCTTAGTAAATTTACCCCTATATCTACCAAGAAACAGCGAATATTTGGACCACTCTTCTTTTTATATTACCTGCATAATGTGAGGGGGTGGTGCTCCTGAGTGTGGAAATTACCTGCAGTCTCAGGGCGCAGGTCACTTTGCTTTTCTGTCCGAAATTTAATTGAAATCTATGATCATTGTAACTTCCTTCAGACTCTATCAGGGCTACATACAGCTTTGCTATTTTGAAAAAGTTTCAAAAGAAAAGAGAGACTCTGTGTTGGGGCACGCTTGAAAACTAAAACTTAACTTTTAATTAGAGTATGATAAAATTATGGTACACAGATAAACACACATATAATACTTTAGGAGAAGGTCATAAAAAATTATTATAGCCTCTCCACTTGTATTCTTGTATCTGAGAACTGATTCTCAATAGTCAAAAAAAGGGGGATAAATAGGAGTAACAATTCTCCAAATAATATGAGTATTTAAGGTGACAGTGACACCCAAGATGAAAATATCATAAATTTAATTTCAGCATAACAGAAAAAATTCCGACATGTGGTACATACTGTAGGCATTTGATATAATAAATTTTGACTATGATTTTAGTCCATCAACCAATGCCTATTGTGATGGTATATCCTGGTAAAGGTTAATCTGCTATTTCTAAGTTTCTGATCAACATGTACAGTAAGAGAAAAATCTCTAAATGAGTCAATGATCAGAAAATATAATTGAATAAGAAGAAGGGAATATAGATGTGAAATCGGTAAGGGTCAAAGGTTGCTCCAACACTTCTGCTTTTCACATGGATACAGAGGTATTTATTACTGCACCTAATATTCCCTAGCAGTCTCCCATCTAGGTACTAATCAGGCTATTCACTGCTTAGATTCCAAGATCAGGCGAGATTGGGCGTAACCAGTGAGATGTGGCAGTAATATCACATAGATTGTGAATGAGAGGGTGTATGGTTATTGGCACATACCAGAAAGAGTACTTCTGCTGTCCATTATTGCGCACAGTCTCTCTGTTACTTTTGCATTGCAGAGAAATTATGTGACTGGCGTCAGGATGAGAGAGTACTGAAAGAGCAAGATATAGGAAACGTATAGGTTCAGGGCCCGTCTTCTGCTGTCCACTGTCATATAAAGAATATAGCGGACAGTAGATGAGAGAGGCGGGTTACCTAGGCCTATTGAATATTCGTGTGAAATTACACAGGTATCTTAAAGTTTCTTATGATAATACAGCATCCAAATTCAGATATTGCATATTCTTTGCTATTTTGTAAGTAACTTCAACCTTAAAGTATTAATTATCAATCTTGGGAAATTCCCAGACTGCATACCTGGAGGAGGGTTAATAGAACATAAAAAAAAATAAGAATTTACTTACCGATAATTCTATTTCTCGGAGTCCGTAGTGGATGCTGGGGTTCCTGAAAGGACCATGGGGATAGCGGCTCCGCAGGAGACAGGGCACAAAAGTAAAGCTTTCCGATCAGGTGGTGTGCACTGGCTCCTCCCCCTATGACCCTCCTCCAAGCCAGTTAGGTACTGTGCCCGGACGAGCGTACACAATAAGGGAGGAATTTTGAATCCCGGGTAAGACTCATACCAGCCACACCAATCACACCGTACAACTTGTGATCTAAACCCAGTTAACAGTATGATAACAGCGGAGCCTCTGAAAAGATGGCTCACAACAATAATAACCCGATTTTTGTAACTATGTACAAGTATTGCAGATAATCCGCACTTGGGATGGGCGCCCAGCATCCACTACGGACTCCGAGAAATAGAATTATCGGTAAGTAAATTCTTATTTTCTCTATCGTCCTAGTGGATGCTGGGGTTCCTGAAAGGACCATGGGGATTATACCAAAGCTCCCAAACGGGCGGGAGAGTGCGGATGACTCTGCAGCACCGAATGAGAGAACTCCAGGTCCTCCTTAGCCAGGGTATCAAATTTGTAGAATTTAGCAAACGTGTTTGCCCCTGACCAAGTAGCTGCTCGGCAAAGTTGTAAAGCCGAGACCCCTCGGGCAGCCGCCCAAGATGAGCCCACCTTCCTTGTGGAATGGGCATTTACATATTTTGGCTGTGGCAGGCCTGCCACAGAATGTGCAAGCTGAATTGTATTACACATCCAACTAGCAATAGTCTGCTTAGAAGCAAGAGCACCCAGTTTGTTGGGTGCATACAGGATAACAGCAAGTCAGTTTTCCTGACTCCAGCCGTCCTGGAACATATTTTCAGGGCCCTGACAACATCTAGCAACTTGGAGTCCTCCAAGTCCCTAGTAGGTGCAAGGCACCACAATAAGCTGGTTCAGGTGAAACACTGACACCACCTTAGGGAGAGAACTGGGGACGAGTCCGCAGCTCTGCCCTGTCCGAATGGACAAACAGATATGGGCTTTTTTGAGAAAAAAACACCAATTTGACACTCGCCTGGTCCAGGCCAGGGCCAAGAGCATGGTCACTTTTCATGTGAGATGCTTCAAATCCACAGATTTGACTGGTTTTAAACCAATGTGATTTGAGGAATCCCAGAACTACGTTGAGATCCCACAGTGCCACTGGAGGCACAAAAGGGGGTTGTATATGCAATACTCCCTTGACAAACTTCTGGACTTCAGGAACTGAAGCCAATTCTTTCTGGAAGAAAATCGACAGGGCCGAAATTTGAACCTTAATGGACCCCAATTTGAGGCCCATAGACACTCCTGTTTGCAGGAAATGCAGGAAACGACCGAGTTGAAATTTCTTTGTGGGGCCTTCCTGGCCTCACACCACGCAACATATTTTCGCCACATGTGGTGATAATGTTGTGCGGTCACCTCCTTTCTGGCTTTGACCAGGGTAGGAATGACCTCTTCCGGAATGCCTTTTTCCTTTAGGATCCGGCTTTCCACCGCCATGCCGACAAACGCAGCTGCGGTAAGTCTTGGAACAGACATGGTACTTGCTGAAGCAAGTCCCTTCTTAGCGGCAGAGGCCATAAGACCTCTGTAAGCATCTCTTGAAGTTCCGGGTACCAAGTCCTTCTTGGCCAATCCGGAGCCATGAGTATAGTTCTTACTCCTCTACGTCTTATAATTCTCAGCACCTTAGGTATGAGAAGCAGAGGAGGGAACACATACACCGACTGGTACACCCACGGTGTTACCAGAACGTCCACAGCTATTGCCTGAGGGTCTCTTGACCTGGCGCAATACCTGTCCCGTTTTTTGTTCAGACGGGACGCCATCATGTCCACCTTTGGTATTTCCCAACGGTTTACAATCATGTGGAAAAAACTTCCCGATGAAGTTTCCACTCTCCCGGGTGGAGGTCGTGCCTGCTGAGGAAGTCTGCTTCCCAGTTTCCATTCCCGGGATGAAACACTGCTGACAGTGCTATCACATGATTTTCCGCCCAGCGAAAAGTCCTTGCAGTTTTTGCCATTGCCCTCCTGCTTCTTGTGTCGCCCTGTCTGTTTACGTGGGCGACTGCCGTGATGTTTTTCCCACTGGATCAATACCGGCTGACCTTGAAGCAGAGGTCTTGCTAAGCTTAGAGCATTATAAATTTACCCTTAGCTCCAGTATATTTATGTGGAGAAAAGTCTCCAGACTTGATCACACTCCCTGGAAATTTTTTCCTTGTGTGACTGCTCCCCAGCCTCTCGGGCTGGGCTCCGTGGTCACCAGCATCCAATCCTGAATGCCGAATCTGCGGCCCTCTAGAAGATGAGCACTCTATAACCACCACAGGAGAGACACCCTTGTCCTTGGATATAGGGTTATCCGCTGATGCATCTGAAGATGCGATCCGGACCATTTGTCCAGCAGATCCCACTGAAAAGTTCTTGCGTGAAATCTGTCGAATGGAATTGCTTCGTAGGAAGCCACCATTTTTACCAGGACCCTTGTGCAATGATGCACTGTTTTTAGGAGGTTCCTGACTAGCTCGGATAACTCCCTGGCTTTCTCTTCCGGGAGAAACACCTTTTTCTGGACTGTGTCCAGAATCATCCCTAGGCACAGCAGACGTGTCGTCGGGATCAGCTGCGATTTTGGAATATTTAGAATCCACCCGTGCTGTTGTAGCAGTATCCGAGATAGTGCTACTCCGACCTCCAACTGTTCCCTGGACTATGCCCTTATCAGGAGATCGTCCAAGTAAGGGATAATTAAGACGCCTTTTCTTCGAAGAAGAATCATCATTTCGGCCATTACTTTGGTAAAGACCCGGGGTGCCGTGGACAATCCAAACGGCAGCGTCTGAAACTGATAGTGACAGTTCTGCACCACGAACCTGAGGTACCCTTAGTGAGAAGGGCAAATTTGGGACATAGAGGTAAGCATCCCTGATGTCCCGGGACACTATATAGTCCCCTTCTTCCTGGTTCGTTATCACTGTTCTGAGTGACTCCATCTTGATTTGAACCTTTGTAAGTGTTCAAAAAAATTTTTTTAGAATAAGTCTCACCTAGCCTTCTGGCTTCAGTACCACAATATAGTGTGGAATAATACCCCTTTTCTTGTAGTAGGAGGGGTAATTTAATTATCACCTGCTGGGAATACAGCTTGTGAATTTTTTCCCATACTGCCTCCTTGTCGGAGGGAGACCTTGGTAAAGCAGACTTCAGGAGCCTGCGAAGGGGAAACGTCTCGACATTCCAATCTGTACCCCTGGGATACTACTTGTAGGATCCAGGGGTCCTGTACGGTCTCAGCGCCATGCTGAGAACTTGTCAGAAGCGGTGGAACGCTTCTGTTCCTGGGAATGGGCTGCCTGCTGCAGTCTTCTTCCCTTTCCTCTATCCCTGGGCAGATATTATCTTATAGGGACGAGAGGACCGAGGCTGAAAAGACGGCGTCTTTTTCTGCAGAGATGTGACTTAGGGTAAAAAACGGTGGATTTTCCAGCAGTTGCCGTGGCCACCAGGTCCGATGGACCGACCCCAAATAACTCCTCTTCCTTTATACGGCAATACACCTTTGTGCCGTTTGGAATCTGCATCACCTGACCACTGTCGTGTCCATAACATCTTCTGGCAGTTATGGACATCGCATTTACTCATGATGCCAGAGTGCAAATATCCCTCTGTGCATCTCGCATATATAGAAATGCATCCTTTAAATGCTCTATAGTCAATAAAATACTGTCCCTGTCAAGGGTATCAATATTTTTAGTCAGGGAATCCGACCAAGCCACCCCAGTTCTGCACATCCAGGCTGAGGCGATCGCTGGTCGCAGTATAACACCAGTATGTGTGTATATACTTTTTATGATATTTTCCAGCCTCCTGTCAGCTGGTCCTTGAGGACGGCCCTATCTATAGACGGTACCGCCACTTGTTTTGATAAGCGTGTGAGCGCCTTATCCACCTTAAGGGGTGTTTCCCAACGCGCCCTAACTTCTGGCGGGAAAGGGTATACCGCCCCTAATTTTCTATCGGGGGGAACCCACGCATCATCACACACTTTATTTAATTTATCTGATTCAGGAAAAACTATGGTAGTTTTTTCACATCCCACATAATACCCTCTTTTGTGGTACTTGTAGTATCAGAAATATGTAACACCTCCTTCATTGCCTTTAACGTGTGGCCCTAATAAGGAATACGTTTGTTTATTCACCGTCGACACTGGATTCAGTGTCCCTGTCTGTGTCTGTGTCGACCGACTAAAGTAAACGGGCGTTTTAAAACCCCTGACAGTGTTTTTGAGACGTCTGGACCGGTACTAATTGTTTGTCGGCCGTCTCATGTCGTCAACCGACCTTGCAGCGTGTTGACATTATCACGTAATTTCCTAAATAAGCCATCCATTCCGGTGTCGACTCCCTAGAGAGTGACATCACCATTACAGGCAATTGCTCCGCCTCCTCACCAACATCGTCCTCCTATATGTCGACACACAGCACACACACAGGGAATGCTCTGATAGAGGACAGGACCCACTAGCCCTTTGGAGAGACAGAGGGAGAGTTTGCCAGCACACACCAAAAACGCTATAATTATATAGGGACAACCTTATATAAGTGTTTTCCCTTATAGCATCTTAATATATAAGCATATCGCCAAATTAGTGCCCCCCCTCTCTGTTTTAACCCTGTTTCTGTAGTGCAGTGCAGGGGAGAGCCTGGGAGCCTTCCCTCCAGCCTTTCTGTGAGGGAAAATGGCGCTGTGTGCTGAGGAGATAGGCCCCGCCCCTTTTTCGGCGGCCTCGTCTCCCGCTCTTAACGGATTCTGGCAGGGGTTAAATATCTCCATATAGCCTCCGGAGGCTATATGTGAGGTATTTTTAGCCAAAATAGGTATTCATTTGCCTCCCAGGGCGCCCCCCTCCCAGCGCCCTGCACCCTCAGTGACTGCCGTGTGAAGTGTGCTGAGAGGAAAATGGCGCACAGCTGCAGTGCTGTGCGCTACCTTTAGAAGACTGAGGAGTCTTCTGCCGCCGATTCTGGACCTCTTCTTACTTCAGCATCTGCAAGGGGGCCGGCGGCAAGGCTCCGGTGACCATCCAGGCTGTACCTGTGATCGTCCCTCTGGAGCTGATGTCCAGTAGCCAAGAAGCCAATCCATCCTGCACGCAGGTGAGTTCACTTCTTCTCCCCTAAGTCCCTCGTTGCAGTGATCCTGTTGCCAGCAGGACTCACTGTAAAATAAAAAACCTAAGCTAAACTTTTCTAAGCAGCTCTTTAGGAGAGCCACCTAGATTGCACCCTTCTCGGCCGGGCACAAAAATCTAACTGGCTTGGAGGAGGGTCATAGGGGGAGGAGCCAGTGCACACCACCTGATCGGAAAGCTTTACTTTTGTGCCCTGTCTCCTGCGGAGCCGCTATCCCCATGGTCCTTTCAGGAACCCCAGCATCCACTAGGACGATAGAGAAATAACAATATATACAGCACGAAGGCTGAATATCTGGAACAACAGGTATAACTGCCTTAATTGGATATTTCAGTCTTTCAGAGAAGTTTAAAATCAGCATAAGAAAAACAGGACCAGCTTTGTACTTGAGCTATTTTCAGAAAGATTTTATACCTTCAAGGATATTCTGTAATTGAAGATATAGCCTTTGTGTTATGTATGAGAAGGAAAATGTAAATGTATTGTCTTTTGTGTACAGTGTTTGGGAAATTACATGTTTCTGGAAGAGAATAAAGCTAATTTACTAACTACAAAAAACATGGACCCACAACCTTTGTTGGTGAGTCTGTGTTTACTTGTTTGCCAAATGCATTTCATGGCAAATTTCTGGTCCTTAGAACTGCTCCCATAAAAGGTGGATGTGCCCGATCTTCAGCTCTATGGATTCACCTGAATGGTGCAAACAGTGAAAACATCCCTTACCGACTTAACTGACGATTTATTTCGCCGAAAACCGCTCCGAAATTGTCGGGTTTTTTTATGAGTGAATTAGGTGAAGAACATGACTTTAACCCATCCCAAATGATTTTAGTTAAAATTGAGACAAGGGACTCCGATGTAATCCTGCCGCTGTATAAAGCATTGGTATGTCCGCACCTGGAATATTGTGTTCAGTTTTGGGCACCATTGTATAAAAAAGACATCAGTGAACTCGAAAGGGTTCAAAGGAGAGCTACTAAACTGATTAAAGGCCTAGAGGGACTGGATTATAAGGAAAGGCTTACTAGGTTGAATATGTATACACTAGAAAAGAGGCGCCTAAGAGGAGATATTATTAATATCTTCAAATATGTAAAGGGACCGCACAAAGAGTTATCAGAGGAATTATTTATTAAAAGAACACAGTTTAGGACACGTGAGCACTCGCTGCGTCTGGAGGAGAGAAAGTTCTGAACGCATTGGAGGAAAGGGTTCTTCACTGTTAGGGCAATTAGGATGTGGAATTCCCTGCCAGGGAAGGTGGTAATGGCGGACTCTGTAATTGGATTTAAAAAAGGAATGGATAAATTTCTGAATGAAAATGATATCCAAGGTTATAATACTTAAAATATCAACGTGGTTAATCCGGGGGTAACATGAGTTATAGTAGCTAACTAGTCATAAAATATTATTCAGCAAGTATGTAGAATCATCACAACTTAATACAGGTTGAACACGATGGGCAATTTGCCTCTATTCAACCTCAATTACTATGTAACTATGTAAAAGGAAAAAAAAATATTTTACAGGTTTTTTCTTCTTTCAAACATCGAAACCTCGAACGGGAACATCGCGACCATCGCAGCTTTTATTTTGAAAGCCGGGAGAGCCTACAGGTATACAGGGGGGGAGTGGGGGTGGCTTGGGAGGGTTCATTTACACTCCCCAGCGGCTGCTATTGTCTGCAGTCGCTGGAGGGAGGAAATCTTGCAGTGCTGACCGATCAGCAGTGATCGGCAGCACGGCAGACACAGGGGGAGAGTGCAGGGAGGCAGAGGAATCTTCCGGTCCCTCTGACAGCAGCAGCGGAGGAAAGTTTCTCTTCCCTGCTGCTGCTAACACTCTCTATCTGACTGGTCGCATCCTGTGCGACCAGGTCACATAAAGCACTTGCAGGCATGGTCGCATCTGATGTCTGATTTGTGCAGCGCTGCTGGTACCACAGAGGGACTATGATGCAGTAAATTTTAAAGAACTAAAGAACTATGGTGCAAGTTGTACCCCCCTATATGCACTGCATAACGTGCACCCATTAGATACACAACTGCTCCTGATGATGGGGTGTATTAATCCTGATATTTAGGGTTTTATTTACTAAGCCTTGGAGAGAGATAAAGTACCATTAAATCAGCTACCAACTTACATGTCACAGGCTGTGTTTGAAAAGTGACAGTAGATGGTTGGTTGATACTTGTTCTCTCTCACCTTTATCTCTCTCCAAGACTTAGGCGGACATGTACTAAGCATTGATAAAAGTAGAGAAGTGAGCCAGTGGAGAAGCTGCCCATGGCAACCAATCAGCTGCTCTGTGTATGTTTATAGGGGTATATTCAATTAAAGTCGGATCCATTCCGACATGTATTTATCGGAAATGGATCCGGCGACAACCCCTATTCAATCCCATCTAAAATTCAACTTTTTCAAGTCGAATTTAGATGGGACCCAGAGGAGGAGAGGGGGGGGGGGGCGAGCCGCGGGGGGACAGCCGGCGGCAGCCAGAGGAGATCAGCGCTACGGAATAGCGTTGCAGCAGGATGTCACTCAGCCGCCCGACCTCACGGCAACTTCCACCCGGCTCCAGCAGCGTGCTGGAGCCGGGTGGAAGCTGCCGTGAGGTTGGGCGGGTGAGTGACATCCAGCTGCAGCGCTACTGTAGCACTGATCTCCCTGTATGCCCGCCGGCTGTCCCCCCATCTCCCTGCGGCTCCCCCCCTCGCCTCCTCCGGGTCCGCATCTCAGTCCGACATCATTTTGATGTCGGACTGAGATGGTCGAAAAGGGGGCCAAAACCTGTCGGATTTGGCCCCGTTTTTGACATTAATACGTGGATCGGCAGCTATTCTGATGATCCACGTGCTTTTCGACAAGTCGAAATTATCGACTTGTCGAAAAATGTTGCTAAATATTGAATATGTAGAATCAGGATTTGACCAAAAAAAGTCGAAAACTGACGTCTTTTCGACAGACGGCAGTTTTCGACTTCAGTTGAATATACCCCATAGTATGCATATTGTAAATGTTACGTCAATGTTGATTGGTTGCCATAGGCAACTTCTCCACTGGCTCACTTCTCCACTGTTATCACTGTTTAGTACATGTCCCCCTTAGTAAATAGACGCCTAATTCTCTTATCTTTATCTTGGAACAATGATTCTCAACTTTTTATTTTTCACCTAAATCACGACTAACCAATTTGCATGAACAACAGTTTTTGTCTGTTTTCAGTGTTTGGGAGCAAAATAATTGTAATAGTAACAGATACTTGTACAGGTTGAGTATCCCATATCCAAATATTCAGAATTACGGAATATTCCGAAATACGGACTTTTTTGAGTGAGAGTGAGATAGTGAAAACTTTGATTTTTGATGAGTCAATGTACACAAACGTTGTTTAATACACAAAGTTATTAAAAATATTGTATTAAATGACCTTCAGGCTGTGTGTATAAGGTGTATGTGAAACATAAATGAATTGTGTGAATGTAGACACACTTTGTTTAATGTACAAAGTTATAAAAAATATTGGCTAAAATGACCTTCAGGCTGTGTGTATAAGGTGTATATGATACATAAATGCATTCTGTGCTTAGACTTAGGTCCCATCACCATGATATCTCATTATGGTATGAAATTATTCCAAAATAAGGAAAAATCCGATATCCAAAATACTACTGGTCCCAAGCATTTTGGATAAGGGATACTCAACCTGTATAGTGTATGCCCAGCTTTGAAGTACAGTCAATGCAAGATGAGTACATGGCTTATAAACATTGCTGCATCAGCGGTCATAACACTCACATAAGCAGTAGGGTTTAGGTGCCTTTGTAGGGCATATGGAGTAGATGATAGTATCATACCCCTTACAGACATAGCGAGAATCCTGGGATTTTGCTGGGGCTCAGCCAAACTATCTGGGTCTTGCTTATGTCTGAAAGCACCAACCCAAAAACAGGTTCCCAGTTCGGTGCCCCTACTATTGACCAGGGTTTTTCCTAGGACTTACATCCTGGGTAGACAACTTGGCTTATATGTGAATGGTGTGACGCAGGATTTTGCGCACAAGTTGCCCACAGAGACTACCGATTGGCCTGCCAGGCCTGTCTGGAGGGGGCAGGGCTGCCTCTCATCTGGGCTAGCCCAGCAGATGCTGGACAAGACACGCCATCAGAGGTAATTCTCATAAATCCCTGCGGAGAGCGTTGCATGGCACTGAATTGACTGAGATCAAGTGCCAGTCTGTCTTTCTGCCTTTCTGTCCGTCAGGGAAAGGAGCAGGCAGGCTCTTGTAGGGGCTAGCAGGGATTGGGCTAACAATGCTGTCACACAGTGAGGATGCTGGTGTGGCACATGTGCGCAGTGTCTTGTACTTTTGTTCAACAGCAGAGAAGATATATAAATTAAGGCTGCATGCTGGTGTCATGCTCTCTCTGACTGTCAGGGGTTAGTGATAGACTCCTGCACAGTGTGTTTGCAGGGGTGGATTGGGATGGTAAAATAACCTGGGAAATTTATGGAAGCAGCCCTATTTGGGGCGGGGTCTGTTGTGATGGTATGGTCTATTGAGGGGAAGGGATTCTTCCTCATAGGGCCTGATTCTGAGTTGGTCGCAGTTGCAGCCTTCCTTGCGTCTTTGGCTGCACTTGCATCTGTGACTTTGGGGGGCATTCTGACCTGATCGCACGCTGCCATTTATAGCAGCACAGCGATCAGGTCAGAAGTGAGCATGCGGCTGCGCATGCTAGACAGCTGACAGCTGTCGTTGCCCAGCGATCGACTCTGCCTGATTGACAGGCAGAGGCGTTCGCTGGGCGGGAGGGGGCGGCACAGCGGTATTTTGAGGCCGTTTTGAGGCTGTGGTCTGCCCAATGCAGGCATAGCCGGACCGTGCGGGGGGTGGGCCGCAGCGGCTGCGTGACATCACACGCAGCCGCTGCTACCATCACAACAATGAGTAACTCCCTACCAGCGCAGCTCTTTTGTGCTGGCCGGGAGTTAATCTTCAAATACGAAAGCATTGCCGCCGTGCGATGCTATTGTACTTGTGCGGTGGGGCCGGGCCTGACATGCAGGGTGCACTAGCCCTTTGCTGGGCATCCCCCCGCATGTCAGTGTGGATGATCGTAGCTGTGCTAAATTTAGCACAGCTCCGATCACCTCTGAATCACCCCCTTTATGCTAATGACACTACAATACACTTCCCTGGTGTACATCCGTGCAAACAAATATGCAAGGACTGAGGTGCCCACTTTTGGTGTCTACAGATGCTGCAATCATGCTTTGTGCATCTTTAGACACCTCCATCGGTCACACCATTGAAACTTTCACCAGCCCTATGCTAGCTGCAGATCATCCGAGTATGGCCTCCAATGTGAGCAATTTGACATCTGTATAGGAAACCACTTTCAGCAACACGCCCACACTATGTTATATCTGCATCTGATTATCCAATCCCTTGTTGGGAATTCCCAACACATTTCTAATACAGGTTGAGTATCCCTTAGCCAAAATTCTAAATCCTACATTTTTGGTTCCCCTACTGACAAAATGATATATATATTATACACTGCTCAAAAAAATAAAGGGAACACTAAAATAACACATCCTAGATCTGAATGAATGAAATATTCTTATTAAATACTTTGTTCTTTACATAGTTGAATGTGCTGACAACAAAATCACACAAAAATTATCAATGGAAATCAAATTTATTAACCCATGGAGGTCTGGATTTGGAGTCACTCAAAATTAAAGTGGAAAAACACACTACAGGCTGATCCAACTTTGATGTAATGTCCGTAAAACAAGTTAAAATGAGGCTCAGTAGTGTGTGTGGCCTCCACGTGCCTGTATGACCACCCTACAATCCACACAAGTGGCTCAGGTAATGCAGCTCATCCAGGATGGCACATCAATGCGAGCTGTGGCAAGAAGGTTTGCTGTGTCTGTCAGCGTAGTGTCCAGAGCATGGAGGCGCTACCAGGAGACAGGCCAGTACACCAGGAGACGTGGAGGAGGCCGTAGGAGGGCAACAACCCAGCAGCAGGACCGCTACCTCCATCTTTGTGCAAGGAGGAACAGGAGGAGCACTGCCAGAACCCTGCAAAATGACCGCCATCAAGCCACAAATGTGCATGTGAAAGAAAAGGAAATGACCGATTGCGCTATCTCTCCAGGTGCGTATATGAATAAAGACACGTTTTCATCACTTCTCTGGTATTTATTTTAGTACAAACGTTATGTCCCATACGACAGTATATTAAAAACTCAATATGCATGCATACTCATTATGAGCTCATTCTAAAAAAATTTTTAATAATAATCATATAATAATATTTCTCTGTTTAAACATCCAGTGCTCAAACCTATTAGAAACAATAAATAGTAATTCCACTACTAATTTAAGTGCAACATAGCTTGTATATCCACAGCGTTTAAACGGTATTTTTCCCAAAGATGAAGAAACTCAGTTCTTTGTATATAGACACAATTTCCACAACATTGAATGATGTTTTTCCAGTTGTGTTAGAACTCAGTCTTTTGCATATGGCCACAGTTCTTATTCATATATTGAGCATAGTCCATACACTGACAGTTTGATCACTGAAATAAGCCGCTTACCACCGTGTCCGTGGATGCAGACGTGTTGGGGAGATCCTCGCCGTGCACAGCGGTGATGGTTTTGCTTTCTCCCTCCCCGTCTGTCCTCCGTGGTTGTAGCGGTGTTGGATGGTTTCTAACCCTCAGCGTGTTTGGGGCCACTTGTATGTGGACGATTTGCAGAGTAGACTCTCCACCTGGCTGGCCGCGTCTCCTCTGATTGTGGTTCAGCTTTGGCGGCAGGTGTGTGAGGTCTCTTTGGTTGTCCTTAGCTCCCAATCCGGCAGGGTAGATCCCAAATAATGATGTCGCTGGTCACTTAGCAGGGTGAAAAGCACAAATGTGCATGTGTCTACTCAAACGATCAGAAACAGACTCCATGAGGGTGGTATGAGGGCCCAACGTCCACAGGTGGGGGTTGTGCTTACAGCCCAACCCCGTGCAGGACGTTTGGCATTTGCCAGAGAACACCAAGATTGACAAATTCGCCACTGGTGCCCTGTGCTCTTCACAAATGAAAGCAGGTTCTCACTGAGCACATGTGACAGACGTGACAGAGTCTGGAGATGCCAAGAAGAACGTTCTGCTGCTTGCAACATCCTCCAGCATGACCGGTTTGGCAGTGGGTCAGTAATGGTGTGGAGTGGCATTTCTTTGGGGGGCCACACAGCCCTCCATGTGCTCGCCAGAGGTAGCCTGACTGCCATTAGGTACCGAGATGAGATCCTCAGACCCCTTGTGAGACCATATGCTGGTGCGGTTGGCCCTGGGTTCCTCCTAATGCGAGACAATGCTAGACCTCATGTGGCTGGAGTGTGTCAGCAGTTCCTGCAAGACGAAGGCATTGATGCTATGGACTGGCCCGCCCGTTCCCCAGACCTGAATCCAATTGAGCACATCTGGGACATCATGTCTCGCTCCATCCACCAACGATAATTTGTGTGTGATTTTGTTGTCAGCACATTCAACTAGGTAAAGAACAAAGTATTTAATAAGAATATTTCATTCATTCAGATCTAGGATGTGTTATTTTAGTGTTCCCTTTATTTTTTTGAGCAGTGTATATTATGTATATATATCGATATATTATAGAGATATATATATATAGAGAGTAAACTATTTGATGCGTGTCTGAATCTGTACTACAACTCTGTACGAACACCATGCACGGCGCAACTCAGATGCAAATGCAGATTACACAGCTTCCACCTCTTCCACACAGCTTCCACCTCTGCGCTAGAGGTGGAAGCTGTGTGTGCACCGACTGCACAGATCAGCAAACTACAACCAGAAGTCCTGGCTCAATTGGTGAGTTGTGAAGGGAATGGGCTCTCTGGATTTTGTACATACTTGCCTACCCTCCCGGAATGGGCGGGAGGCTCCCGAAATTCGGGTGACCCTCCCAGCCCACAGGAAGAGCAGGCAAGTCTCCCGATTTCAGGGGTCACCCCCTGCCCGGCCGCCCACTTAGCGAGTAAAGTGGGCTGTCCGGGCAGGCGATGACGCGATTCTTGTTGAATAGTGTTATCATAGGTGACTTACATGATGCATCCAACAGCCACGCCCCCGTTCTGCCTCTGGCCCGCCCCCATTCTGCCTCTGGCCCGCCCCCCTCAGCACGTCACCACACTGCCCGCCTGCCCTGCTGAGCCGACCGGCTGCTCTCTCCCGGAGAGAGCAGCCCAAGAGTTGGCAAGCATGATTTTGTAGTGTATAGGGGGAATGACGGTGTGTTGTGGTGTAGTGTATGATTGATGGGAGTGGCTCTGGGCATTGTAGTGTATAAGGGAGTGTCTGGGCATTGCAGTGTATGAGAGGGGGTGGTGTAGTGTATGAGAGGGGGTGTCTGGGTGTTATAGTGTATAGGGGAGGAGTGTCTGGGCATTGTAGTGTATGAGAGGGGGTGTTGTGTATGAGGGGGGGTCTGGGTGTTATAGTGTATGAAGGGGTGTGTCTGGGAATTGTGGTGTAGTGTATTGGGGCGGGGTGTCGGGATGTTTTAGTGTATGTGTGGGACCCCTCAATTGAGCCCCATTTGGAACCAATGCTATCCGCAGGACCCTGCAGCAAACTGTCCTAAAACTGTGGGGATTACCCATTACCCTTCCCTCCCTGGCTGCTGGGTGATGTCAGCAGCAGTAGTGACAGCCATCTGACAGGCACTAGGACTCGGGAGTGGATGACCGCAGCCAGGCAGAGTAAGAAGCCTGGGTCACTGAGGATTGGCCAACACCTGAAGGGGGAGGAGGAGCCTGTTGGGCAAGAAAGGGTTTTACCTCAGAGCCCTGAGGAGAGCCTGTAAGTAGGGGGCTGAAGCTGGCACCCTGAGGAGAGAGAGCCGTGACGAATGGAGCGGCTAGAGACTGTGCTGCCAGGGCGGTGCTGCCAGAGAGCCTTAGGACTGCCCATACAGAGAGCCACAGCCAGAGCTGATGAAACCTGAAGGGGAGAAACTGATGAGGACTGACAGTTTGGACTGAAGCAGGGCAGCATGATACCTACTAATAACTGGCAGACACAGGGACATAAGTTGCTGAGGCACAGTCCTACCCCCGCCAGTATAATTATTACTATTGAAAAATCTGAGGGGAAACGCGCCATTACGGGGGCGGGGCTTCCTCCTCAGGCAGCCAGCACACTGCTCAGCGCTATTTTCTCTCATTCCAGGCTGCAGAGAAGAACACTGGTTCTCCTCCACTTCTGAACCAAGTATCAGGGTATAAAACAGGGGGGGCACAGTGTAATTTGGTGCTATAGTGTGAAATTATTATTAGGAAAGCGCTACAGGTCTGTGGGCATATTATGTTTCACGGAATATTTATCACTGGCGCTGGGTTGTGATCTGGCAAATCCTATCTGTGTCATCCTGACAGATTTTACTGTGGGTCTGTCCCCTATGAGTCCCGGAGTGTCTGTGGTGTGGTTGTGCACATGTGTGACATGTCTGAGGCAGGGAGCTCTTCCCCTGAGGAGCCATTTTAGGGACACAGAGTTGTAATGTGGTGGCGCTGCCGGCACACCATAAGCCTTAATGGGTGAAAGAATTACGTGATAGTATGAATCATATCAATAAGAGATTAGATAAGTCTGAGTCTCATGCAGAAAACTGGAGAAAATCAGTGGAAGATGTGATTTTTAGTGGTTCTGCTTTTTCATCCGCAGGCGACCCCTCCTGGGTCACATAAAAGACCATTTGCACAAATAGTACAAACTGATACCGACACGGACTCTGATTCCTGTGTCGACACTAGTGATTCCAGGGGAATAGATCCTAAATTGTCAAAAAGCATTCAATACATGATTGTTGCTATAAGGGAGGTTTTGGAAGTTACGTAAGCCCCTCCTGTACCTCAGGAGAAGGCTTGATTTTATAAAGAAAAGAAAAATAATGTAACTTTCCCTCTTTCTCACGAGCTAAATACTCTCTTTGAGGGAACTTGGTCAAACCCTGAAAAGAAATTTCAGATTCCCAAAAGGATTTAGGTTGCTTATCCTTTCCCGGCAGAGGACAGGAAAAGGTGGGAGTCACCCCCAGTTTTAGACAGTGCCCTGTCACGGTTAACAAAAAAGGTGATTCTCCCTGCACCTGGAACGGCTTCACTAAAGGAGCCGGCAGACTGCAAGTTGGAGACTACGTTAAAATCTATTTATGTGGCCAATGGTACACTGCTCAGGCCCACCATTGCTTGCGCGTGGGTGAGTAGGGCTATCGAAAAATGGTCAGATAACTTGTCATCTGAAATTGACACGATAGATAGAGACAAGATTCTCCTAAAGTTAGGTCATATCAAAGACGCTGCTGCATACATGCTAGAAGCCATGAAGGATATTGGGCTTTTAGGTTCAAAAGCCGCTACCATGGCAGTCTCGGCTCGTAGGGCGTTATGGATTCACCAGTGGATTGCTGACGCAGATTCCAAAAGAAATATGGAGGCTCTCTCGTATAAAGGTGAGGCCTTGTTTGGAGATGGGCTGGATGCGTTGGTCTCTGTGGCTACTGCAGGTAAGTCAACATTCTTGCCTTATGCTCCTGCACCGGCGATAAAGACACATCACTCTCAGATGCAGTCCTTTCGGCCCAACAAATACAAAAAGGCCAAAGGTTCCCCTTTCTTTGCAGGTAGAGGGAGAGGAAGAGGAAAAAAGTCTGTAGCGTCTCCAGGATCGCAGGAGCAGAAGTCCACC
Organism: Pseudophryne corroboree; assembly: GCF_028390025.1. Classification (NCBI taxonomy): domain Eukaryota; kingdom Metazoa; phylum Chordata; class Amphibia; order Anura; family Myobatrachidae; genus Pseudophryne; species Pseudophryne corroboree. The sequence continues at coordinate 1,030,630,019 of NC_086444.1, read as the reverse complement.
CCTGCTTCTGCCAAATCTACAGCATGACGCTGGGGCTCCCTTGCGGGAGTCCACTCGGGTGGGAGCATGTCTGAAACTTTTCAGTCAGATCTGGGCTCAATCTGGCCTGGACCCATGGGTTTTGCAAATAGTGTCCCATGGATACAAGCTGGAGTTTCAAGACGTCCCCCATGCCGATTTTTCAAATCGACCTTACCAACTTCTCTTCCAGACAGAGGAGTAGTAAAGACTGCAATTCAGAAATTATGTCAGGGTGGTTTGGCCAGCAAGCTGGAAAGAAGGGTTTCAAAGGAGCTCCTGCTAACCCTCCACATATAAAGCCTACAATATATACTGACTGGATCTCCCGCCGACCCTATAGCACCCTGTGGCTCTGCCCTAACCCATCTGATTGAGGGGTAGCGACTGCGGAGCCGGGAGACCCTTTTAAGGGTCTTTGCAGGTTGCGGCCTACCCCTCCCTGTGAAGCCGGGGACAAGAGTAGAGATCCCCCCCCCCGGACTCGTCTCGACACTCGGCCGAGTGTTGCGCTCCTGCCTGGGAGCCTGGAGACGGAGCCTGCACCTGCCCACACTAGAAGACGAAGACGAGGGGAGGAAGAGGCCGCGGGCCGTGACAGCGGTGGCCCCCCGGACCTTCACTCCCGAGGCGTGGCGGCGGTGACGGAGGCCCTGAAGGCCCGCGGACCAGACGGAGGCGACGGCTGGTAGGTTTTGACGAGCCTGCTAGTCCCTCGCCGTCCGGCGGCCCTGCGGCACCCGCGACACCTCTCCCACCCGCTGTCGCTCAGCTACGAAGGCGCCCAGCATAGGCCCGACTGCAGGGGCCTCCGCTCTCCACACCCGTGAGCCGGGGACTAGAGTTTTGAAGACGCCCGGCCGTGAGTTCCGGGACCGGAACGAAGACACGGCGGGCCCCGAGCACGCACCCTCAGACACCTGCTTCATCCATGGGGCCCCTCTCCACCTGTGGCAGGGCTAATTACTGGCTTTATTAACAATCAGCATCTGGGGGTGTTCATTATTATATTTCCAAACAACATACAGTTCACTGGTGTGAACACACTCCTTGGAGACCCTGCACCATATACTTCATCATACCCCACTGTGTCTGTTGAATCCCTTAGAGGGCCCTTTATGATTCTACAGCTTTGATATTATACTTACTTGGATCAGTGGGCTTAATTCCTAATTCCTATTTTCCAGTGGCAGTGCCCTTTGAGATTTATATCTTGAGCTGGAGCTCCCCCTAGTGACCTACCCATATACATAGTTATACATGTGTTACTCAGGTCCCTTTATACTTCCCTGATAGAATTTGCAAAGGAGGTGGGTCGCTCTCTGGAAGCCGGCGATGCGGGCGCCTCACATCTACCTCCACATTACCGAAGAGGCGGGATCCGATGCCCACTATGTGCCTGTTATTTTAATAGCGGTCACCGATTAATGGCGTGTTAGTGCCATTCCACTGGGAGTCACCATGCTATAGGCACTTCACAGCGTACCAAGCAACGCCAAGTTTATACTTATGATATCTTTTGCAATCACGTATTCATCTACTTACTTCTAAGCATGGTTAGATCCGGGAAAAAGAAAAGTAATACAGCACAACCTAAGGAGACCGCGACCCAATCGGGAATGAGACCGTTCCTACAACCTACTCCCGCAAGGCTATCCGGAAACCTCTCCCCCTCCAGCCCGTCTTCCTGTCACTCTGCTTCCTCTGCCTCTCCATTGATGATGGAGCAGCCTACCTCACACACTCACAGCGATACCGCTCTTCAAGATATCCTGCAATTTATGAAAACACTCCCAACAAAGCAGGATATCCAAGATACCATGCGAAGAGAGCTGGCATCAATCAAACAAGACATCTCACAGCTTTCTGATAGGGTAAACACGCTGGAAGAGCACCGAGACTCCACTGATAAATTTCTGGGGTCCTTAACAGACGTTATCAAATCCCAGTCGGATGAGATCAGATCGCTACGGTCCCGTGTATTAGATTTGGATAACAGAGGTAGGAGGAACAATATCCGGGTGAGAGGTATTCCAGAAGAGGTCCCCCAGACAGGCATAGTCGATGCCTTGACGACAATCTTCAACACAATTTTGGGCAGAGACCCAGCTGCCGTCATAACATTTGATAGAGCCCACCGCGCTCTAAAACCAAGGGGGCTTTCTTCCGATCGACCCCGAGACGTCATATGTCGCCTGCATTATTATTCCCAGAAGGAAGAAATCATGAATAAAGCACGTCATATTGATGACCTAGACTACAACGGCGACCCTGTCTCCATCTTTCAAGATCTCTCCTGGCACACCCTGCAACAAAGGAAGATTCTTCGCCCCCTTACGGAAGAACTCCGCAAGCGACAGCTGAAATACAGATGGGGTTTTCCTTTCAGCTTACAGGTATCATCTTCGGGCAAGACACACTCTCTCCATACCCCATCTGACCTCCCCACCTTCTGCTCCGGCCTCGGTCTCCCACCCTTGAAGGTCCCGGACTGGGACTTCACTCTCCCGGATCTACACCCACCACAGCCTGCAGGAAATGGAGAACCATGGCAAGTGGTCGGTAGTTCTCAAAAGAAACCGTCAAAACCTGCACATCAGGATTCCTCCCCTACCTGAAGAAACCGCTTCACACTATTCTGCTGATTGATTTCTGCTGTTTTCTTCGGGAGGACTGAATATCCTGACTGTGATGTACTGGGTGAGACACGTTACACGCGGCCTAGTGCCAATTCAACCTCGTTTAGTGTCTAGTGCCAATTCAACCTCGTTTTACTGTGATCCTACCTTCCCCGACTTGAAGCCCTTATGATGGGTATAGTGGTTTTGGGAGGCGACCTAAACTGGTCCATGGACCCCTCCATCGACACCTCCCCAACAGCCCCTAAATTCTCTGAACACAAACATAGACAGGTTAGGAAGATCTTCCACGAATTTCAATTAGCCGACTCTTGGCGGGTCACACATCCCACTGACAGAGATTTCTCTTTTTTCTCGCACCCACACCAGGTTTACTCACGCCTTGACTATTTGTTCTTAAGCCATAGACACCTCCCCCTAATCGCAGATGCCTCTATTGGTTCCATCACGTGGTCGGACCATGCCCCACTATTCTTGTCCCTATCGGCCCCCTCTCGAACCCCCGGTCCTTGGACCTGGCGCCTTAATGAATCGATCTTATATGATGCATATTGCAAATCGGAATTGGATAAGGCACTGTCCGATTACTTTGACATTAACGACACAGGAGAGTTATCTGAAATTACGATTTGGGAGGCCCACAAATGTGTTATACGGGGTAAACTGATCCAATTAGGCTCATTTGTGAAGAAGAACAGTCAGGCCTTAATCACCACATTATTACATAAAATTCATTCCTTAGAATCCCACCACAAATCCTCCCTGACCCCATCGGACTTGGTGGAGCTGTCTGCGGCCCGGGCACAACTCCGATCAACCCTTAATAACAAAACCCAAGCCTCCTTGCGTAAATGTAATAGCAAATATTATAAGTGGGGGAATAAACCAGGTAGACTGCTGGCCCAAGCACTTAGATCCCAGAGATTGGCCTCCTTCATTCCTTCAATGAAAAATAACACGGGCTCCACATGCTTTAAATCCCCGGAGATAGCAGCATGCTTTAAAAGTTATTATAATACTCTATATAACCTAGGTGACCCTTCCCAGGCCCATGACCCCCTCTCCAATATGCTAAGAGCCAGGAAATACCTAGCTGATGTGGCATTCCCTCAACTATCAATGTCTGATCGGGAATCCTTAGAAGCACCTTTCACTTTGACCGAGGTGGAACATGTTATCTCTACCGCTCCCCTACGTAAAAGTCCGGGCCCAGATGGCTTCACAGCCACCTATTATAAGATATTTAAAGAAGTTCTCGCTCCCAAAATACTGCGGGCTTTTAACTCCATATCCGCCGAAACCCACTTCTCTAGACAATCACTTGAGGCCCACATCACGGTGATCCCTAAACAAGGAAAGGACCCCTCAGTATGCTCCAGTTACAGGCCAATTTCCCTGCTTAATCTAGATCTCAAATTCTTTGCGAAATTAATGGCTAGTAGACTGAATTAATTTCTCCCGTCGCTCGTCCATAACGACCAAGTGGGCTTCGTACCCGGTCGTGAAGCTAAAGATAATACGACTAAACTCCTCAATCTCATCCATTTGGCCACTAGCAGTAAGACATCCACTGTGCTGTTGTCTACAGACGCCGAAAAGGCCTTCGACAGGGTAAATTGGGATTTCATGAGAGCGGTGCTGGAGCATATTGGGTTGGGCCCACGAGCCCTTCATAGAATATTATCTTTGTATACACAACCATCAGCTAAAGTACGGGTCAACGGGACCTTCTCTGATAACTTTCTTATCAGTAACGGAACGAGACAGGGCTGCCCCTTGTCCCCCCTGATTTTTGTTCTTTGTATTGAGGCTCTGGCCAGGGCGATTAGAGCAAATGACAAGATTAAGGGGCTACAAGTAGGTGATATAGATTATAAACTTGCTCTATTTGCAGACGACCTACTGACGACGATCACAGACCCCGCGCTCTCACTCCCTAACCTGATGAGCGAGTTGGACATCTTCAGCTCACTATCAGGCTTTAAAATCAACACATCTAAATCCTATGCCCTTCATATCTCGACCCCCCATTCGGTTTTAACCGGCTTGAAAGCCACATTCCCCTCTCAGTGGAGGGACTCCCACATCACATATTTGGGAGTTCAGCTGTCTAGCGACCCCTCACGCCTATTGTCCTTGAACTTCCACCCTATTCTCCGGGCCATTAGAAATGACTATTGCAGATGGCAATACCATAATCTCTCCTGGCTAGGTAGAATCAACGTTGTAAAGATGAACACGTTACCCAAACTGCTCTATCTCCTTCAGACCTTACCAATTCAGATCCCCGACTCCTGGTTCCGGTCTGTGAGATCTTTGATCCAGCAATTTATTTGGCGTCGTAAGAGACCTAGAATTAATAGATCAATCCTGACTCGACCACCCCAGAGAGGTGGATTCCTGCTACCAGATATTGAAATTTATTACCAAGCAATCCTCTTGAACAGAGTCTTGGATTGGACCAGGAGCCGGGAGATTAAACAATGGGTGGTCTTAGAAGGTTTATGCTTACAAATGTTCCCAGAAATCTTCCCTTGGCTCCCGGCCTTGCCCAAACTACTACATCCTCATCCGACCATTTCTCCTACACTTTCTTTTTGGAAGGGGACTCGACGAAGATCATGCATCTCGTCTGTTTTTGGCCCCCTCACCTCCTTTCTGAGCAATCCGACCTTCCCACCTGGCCTCTCACTGGGATATTATCAAAACTGGGCGCTAGAGGGACTCTTTAGAGTAGGGCAATTGGTCCACCCATCTGGAGTTAAACAGTTCTCGGAGATATGAGAAAAATGGGAGATTCCACAGACAGACTTCTGGAAATTCCTGCAGGTCCGACACTTCCTATACACAGATAATGTATACCGTGAGGCGTCGAGGGAGCTGACCGCGTTTGAAAAAATGTGTGTGGCCCCTATGAATCCCATTCACACTGTATCCACCCTGTACAAACTCCTATGTACGTCTGACTCCCCGACCCCTCCCCATTATATTCAAAAATGGGAGAGGGATTTAAACATCTCACTCACAGACAAGGAATGGGACTCTATCTTTCTTAAAACCCATAAGAGCTCCATCTGTATCCAGGTTAGAGAAACGCAATATAAGATCCTGATGAGATGGTACAGACACCCCACTCTCTTACACGTCATCTCCCCAACCATCTCACCTACCTGCTGGAGATGTCATAGGGACCTAGGCTCTCTACTACACATCTGGTGGGCTTGCCCCCTTATTAAAAGTTACTGGGATGATGTAATTTCAACTTCCGGTGATATCTTACATACTTCCGTTCCATCTGACCCGGCCTTTTGGTTACTAAATCATTCCACTACCCCAATTTCTACCTACAAGTCATCTTTATTACGACACCTAGGCAATGCCGCACGAGCAGTAATCCCCACGATGTGGAAATCTGTTAGTCCTCCCACAAGGTATACATGGTTCTCTAGACTAGACTATTACATGAATATGGAAGATGTATTATTAAGCGCTGGTGACAGGCGTTCGGAATTTACTGCTATGTGGTGGCCTTGGATAGATTACAAGACATCCGAGTCGTATAAGACTTACATATCCTCTGCGAAAGGGAGTGGATGACGAGAACCGTTCTCTGGTTCAATTTATATGGGGCCCTGGACCAATATGCTTAACTCTTAACTCATTGCACATACCTTACTCTCCTTTTCTCAACATGCTCGGTTCAGTCACCTCACTCTTCTGTTGTTTTCTTTTTCTTTTTCTTGTAATATACCTATGCTTTACTATGTTTTTTTAATTCAAAATGTTAATATGGACTATAACTCTATTGAACATGCGACTATCAATCTGTGTATACTCATGGTGTCACTTCTTTTTGCCATTGATTGTTACTCAAATATGCTTACAACCTGTTATAAGTCTGTATTTGTTTCAATAAAAACAGATTATACAAAAAAAGAAATTATGTCAGGATCAAGTCATTGTCCTGGTACCCTTGTCACAGCAGGGAGGAGGTTTTTATTCAAGCCTCTTCGTAGTTCCGAAGCCGGACGGCTCGGTCAGACCAATTCTAAACCTGAAATCTCTGAATCTCTACCTGAAAAGGTTCAAGTTCAAGATGGAATCTCTGAGGGCAGTGATTTCCAGTCTGGAGGAAGGAGATGTCATGGTGTCGGTAGACATAAAAGATGCCTACTTACATGTTCCCATTTATCCTCCACATCAGGCTTATCTGAGGTTTGCAATACAGGATTGCCATTACCAGTTCCAGACGTTGCCGTTCAGACTCTCCACGGCACCGAGGGTGTTCACCAAGGTGATGGCAGAGATGATGGTCCTCCTTCGACAACAAGGAGTCAATATAATTCCTTACCTGGACGATCTCCTGATAAAAGCGAGATCCAAGGAACGGTTGGTGCAGAACATTGCACTCTCCCTGTCAGTGCTCCAACAACATGGTTGGATTTAGAATTTTCCAAAGTCGCAGTTGGAACCGACGACGAGATTGTCTTTTCTGGGGATGATACTGGACACAGAAGTTTAGAGGGTATTTCTTCCAGTAGAAAAAGCTCTGGAGATCCAGAAAATGGTCAAACAAGTTTTGAAACCGACGAGAGTGTCGGTACATCAATGCATTCGGTTGTTGGGAAAGATGGTAGCAGCCTACGAGGCCATACAGTTTGGCAGATTCCATGCCAGAGTATTCCAGTGGGATATGTTGGACAAGTGGTCCGGATCCCACCTACACGTGCACCAGAGGATAATCCTGTCCTCCAAAGCCAGGATTTCGCTCCTGTGGTGGCTGCACAGTTCTCACCTATTAGAGGGATGCAGGTTCGGGATTCAGGACTGGGTCTTAGTAACCACGGGTGCAAGTCTCCGAGGCTGGGGAGCAGTCACACATGGAAAAAAGTTTCCAAGGAAAATGGTCAAGTCATGAATCCTGTCTTCACATAAACGTTCTGGAATTGAGAGCCATTTACAACGGCCTTCTACAAGCGGTGCATCTTCTACAAGATCAGCCAGTGCAGATCCAGTCGGACAATGTAACAGCAGTCGCGTACATAAACCGTCAGGGCGGAATGAAAAGCAGAGCGGCAATGGCAGAGGTGACAAAGATCCTCCTCTGGGCAGAAAGACATGCAAGAGCTCTGTCGGCAATTTTCATTCAGAGAGTGGACAACTGGGTGGGTGTTTCGGTCAGTATATGTCTTCCCTCCTCTTCCACTAATACCAAAAGTTCTCAAAATAATAAGAAGAACAAGGGTTCGAGCAATCCTCATTGCCCCAGACTAGCCAAGGAGGGCTTGGTATCCAGATCTTCAGGAGTTGCTCATAGAAGATCCTCGGCCTCTTCCTCTTCGCGAGGACTGGCTGCAGCAGGGGCCGTGCGTGTATCAAGACTTACCACGGCTACGTTTGACGGCATGGCTGTTGAGCGCCGGATCCTAGCCCGAAAGGGGATTCCCAAGGAAGTAATTCCCACTCTTGTTCAGGCCAGGAAAGGAGTAACGTCTAAACATTACCACCGTATTTGGAGAAAATATGTATCTTGGTGTGAATCCAAGAAGGCTCCTACGGAAGAGTTTAAGTTGGGACGTTTTCTCCATTTTCTGCAGGCAGGTGTGGATGCGGGCCTAAGATTGGGTTCAATCAAGGTTCAGATTTCGGCCTTGTCAGTTTTCTTTCAAAAACAATTGGCCTCCTTTCCAGAAGTTCAGACGTTCGTGAAAGGGGTGCTGCACATCCAACCTCCATTTGTGCCTCCGGTGGCACTATGGGACCTTAATGTGGTGTTGCAGTTCCTTCAATCAGATTGGTTTGAACCTCTGCAGGAGATAGCATTGAAGTTTCTCACTTGGAAAGTGGTGATGCTCTTGGCCTTGGCATCCGCAAGGCGGGTGTCTGAGTTGGGGGCCTTGTCTCACAAGAGTCCTTACCTGATTTTCCATGAAGACAGGGCGGAGTTGAGAACTCGCCAACAATTTCTTCCGAAGGTGGTTTCGTCTTTCCATATAAACCAGCCTATTGTGGTGCCAGTGGCTACTGACACCTTATCTGCGTGAAAGTCTCTTGATGTGGTTAGAGCTTTGAAGATTTATGTCGCAAGAACAGCTAGGATACGGAAAACTGAGGCTCTGTTTATCCTGTATGCTCCCAACAAGATTTGGTGTCCTGCTTCTAAGCAGACCATTGCGCGCTGGATCAGAGGGACGATTCAGCACGCTCATTCCATGGCAGGATTGCCGATACCGAAGTCGGTAAATGCCCATTCTACTAGAAAGGTGGGCTCGTCCTGGGCGGCTGCCCAGGGGGGGGTCTCGGCGTTACAACTTTGTCGAGCAGCTACTTGGTCAGGGGCAAACACGTTTGCAAAGTTTTACAAGTTTGACACCTTGGCCGATGAGGACCTCAAGTTTGGTCAATCGGTGCTGCAGGGTTATCCGCACTCTCCCGCCCGTACTGGAGCTTTGGTATAACCCCATGGTACTGAAGTAGACCCCAGCATCCTCTAGGACGTATGAGAAAACAGGATTTTAATACCTACCGGTAAATCCTTTTCTCCTAGTCCATACAGGATGCTGGGCGCCTGACCCGGTGCGTACTTTACCTGCAGTTGTTAATTTGTAGTTACACAAGTGTTGTGTTGCAGTTATTTTCAGTATGTTGCTGCAAAGATTGTTCATGCCCGTTGGCATGTTTTGTGTTGAATGCCATGTTGTGCGGCATGGTTGAGGTGTGAGCTGGTATGAATCTCACCATTAATTTAAAAGTAAATCCTTTCCTCGAAATGTCCGTCTCCCTGGGCACAGTTCCTATACTGAGGTCTGGAGGAGGGGCATAGAGGGAGGAGCCAGTTCACACCCTTGAAAAGTCTTAAAGTGCCCATGGCTCCTGCGGAACCGTCTATACCAAATGGTACTTAAGTGGACCCCAGCATCCTCTACGGACTAGGAGAAAAGGATTTATCGGTAGGTATTAAAATCCTGTTTTTATAACTGCTCATTTGCCTCTGTCATTAACTGAGTACCTGCACAGCTAATACCCCTTTCAGAATGACAAGAGCCGGGTCGCACCCGGGAATGTGTACACGGGTGCTTCCCAGGTGCGACCCAGCTTGAGACCCCTTCAGACTTGCAGCCCGATCCGGCATATTGCCGGGTTGGTGACGTCACCGCTGACGCTACCGGAAGCTGTGCTTGGAGATAATCATCTCCAAACACCGCCTCCTCCTATGCAGAGAACGGGTGCCGGGTCGCCTTGACCCGGCATACCCGTTCACACTGCACCTCATCCAGGGACGATCCCGGATTCAACCCTGTACCCTTTCACACTGAGCAATTTCCCGGGTTGATGTGCGTTTATGTGCTATAACCCGGGAAATTTTTGTCAGTCTGAAAGGGGTATTAATTGTACTTCTGAGGAGATGCACCTTGCTACATAAGGCCAGTTGCTACTTGAACTGCTTTGCTTCTACCTGCATAGTCGCCTAAGACCTAACTTGTGTGCTACCTGTTCTATTGCTTTCTGCACCAACTTGCATGTACTGTGATCAACTATTGCTTTTAAAACTACTGCTTCAGCCATCACCCTGCAGACATTAACGACATAACAGCCAACCCCTTAGTTCCCTATTGCCTAGTCTACCCCTGCAGATGTAATGGACATTACAGAGGACCCGTTAGTTAAAAAAAGTGCACAGTCTGCCACGCCCCTTGTGGACACTTGAGAGTATTGCAGGAACATTATAACAGAAAGTGAATTAGATTTAACAAGTATTCATTTGCTAAAACACTTTGGTGCTAATAGCCTGGCTCACATAGCTACAGGAATCCTGTAGTCAGGACCGCAGTCTGTGCTGCTAAAATAAAATGAATACTTATAAGGGTGGCCAACCACAGAAAGGGCGAGATGTATCAGACCTACGAGAGAGATAAAGTACTAACCAATCAGCTCCTGTCATTTTTCAAACACAGCCAACATAGTTAGATGCTGATTGGCTGGTAGTTTTTTACTCTCCACTTTATCTCTCACCAAGGTTTGATACATCTCCCCCTCATTATGGCATAATACACACCATCAGTGCTGAAACTAAGGCGAATGCCAAATTAATGACACAGAAGCTACACATCATTATTCGCTGAGCAAGCACCCAGTATTGCAACAACTATATCACGACACAAAAGGAGAAAGAGAAGACTGTTTTGTGGGCGCACTCTTAGTATTTTAAAAAATTGATAGAAGTAATGAGTAATGAAGAAAATGTAAAATTAATTACATTTTATTAAATTCGTAGTAAAATATATCAATAGTTTGATTGATTGTGTAACAATAACAAGAATAATAATGACAACAATGACTATTTGAAGCAGTTTCTTTCTTTGTGGTCAATGACGTTGTAGAATGCTGTAATGGGGTACAAACTTCCTATAGTACCTTGCGGTATCTAAGACAGACATAAAATACTTCTTAGTTTTTGGGATGGCCAGACTGAGATAAACTCTCCCTTTCCTGGCTCTAGCTTCAAGTCCACTCATCTATCTGTGTCATAAGTACTGTACCTCTGCCATGCCTATCTGATACATTCCAGGATTAATTGTCAGACCTACTGTTTTGATCCTACATGACACCTAAATCAGGTAGGTCAAATGATCAGAGGCGGATTGGGCACAGGGTCTACAGGGAAGATTCCCGGTGGGCCGGCGCACCCGTGGGGCCTGTTTTGTTTGAGGACATGTGGTCCTATTTATAGACATAATGAATAAGATGCTAAATAATTTGCATATATGAAAATGACTTTGCCACTTAGCCTGTGATTGCAGATGATCTAGTGTATGCTCTGTCTGCCTGCTTGGCTGACATATAAGATTGAGTGAATAGTGATTGGGATATGGTTGGTGTAATAAGCAAGAAAATATATCTTTCTAAAGAATGATATAGTTTCCTAAATTCTGAAGATGTATCATATAATGTGCTCATAACATTTAATTTTAATTCCTTTTAACTTCCCCTTGATGCTGGACATCCCCACTATCTGGAAAGTCTTGGGGGGAGGGTGCTGCTGCCATGGCCCATGGCTAGACCTTACACCTCTGGTGCTGCCCATGTGGGGCCACTAGTACAAATTTTTCCAGGGCCGCTTTTTGTTCCCAATCCGCCACTGCAAATGATCCTCCCAATTCAAAGGGCCTAATTTATGATTGTAAGGAATTGCACAGCTACAAGGAAGCAAATGTGCAATTCCATACCTCCCAACTGTCCCAATTTTCGCGGGACAGTCCTGTTTTTTTTGACACTGTCCCGCTGTCCCACCCGTGGGCCGCAGTGTCCCGGGGTGGGGGACACTGCCGCGGTGGAAGTTGGGAGGCTCCTGCACTCGCATAGCATCTATTCAGTGGAGACAGAAGGAGAGGGGGCATGCCACCAGCTCACAGAGCGCTGGGCATGCTCCCTCAGTGATGAAAACGTGTGTGTAGCTAGCGAATGCCCCCCGCACGCAAAGCCACGCTCCCATTTCCACAGGTCACGCCCCCTTTTCCACAGGTCACGCGCAGATGTCCCTCCTTGCCCATACATAAAGTTGGGAGGTATGCAATTCCGTGTATTTAAAATTCAAATTCAGCAGGAGGCGTCTGTAGGAGATAGATGCCCCCTGTTTGCGGGATCCGAGTGCTGCGTCTGAGGGTGCAACCTCGGACCAGCACTGCGACCATCGTAACCATAGATTGTGATTTACTTTGGTTTTAGGCAGCTGTCAGTCTGAAGCTTACTCAGGTAGGCCGTTGGATCCGGACACTTGGGTCCAGTAAATCTGCGTCCGACTACTAAGATTCTGGGCCCATCATGCCTTCAAAATCGGAATGCCATTTTTCCGGAGATCTGCGCATGTGCTGTAGAGTCTGGCACTGTGCCAGAGTCTCTAGTGCTCAGACAGAGCGCTAAAAGCGCTGCTGCGGCTGCCGGCTACGGGAGAGGAGGGGACCCATTACTACTGGGGGCATCAACAAGGGACATTACTACTGCGTGGAGGGGCATTACTACTGGGGGCATTATTACTGGGGGAGCATCTACTGGGGGCATTACTACTGGGGTGTCATCTATTGGGGGCAACCACCTAGGGGGCATTACTACTGGGGCAAACTACTGGAGGACATTATTACTGGGGGGCATCTACTGGGGGCAAACTACTGGGGGACATTATTACTGGGGGCCAACTACAAAGGGGCTAACTACTGGGAACATACTACAGGAGGGCATTACTACTGGCGGCGTAACTACAGGGGCATTACTACTGGCGGCTTAACTACAGGGGCATTACTACTTGGGGGCCAAACTACTGTGGGCATAACTACAGGGGCCAAACTACTGGGGGATAACTACAGGGGCCAAACTACTGGGGGCAGTACTACTGGGGGCTAAACTACAAGGGGGGCATAACTACAGGGGCTAAACTACAATGAGGCAAACTACAGGGGGGCATTACTACTGGTGGCTAAACTACAAGCAGGCAAACTACTAGGGGCATTACCACTGGGAGGCTAAACTAAAGGGGGAGGTAACTAAAGGGGGGGGGGCAAACTACTGTACTGGGGTCATAACTGCAGGGGCATTACCACTGAGGGCATAGCTACTAGGGCGCCAAATGACTGGGGGCATTACTACAGGCAACATTACTACTGGGGGCAATGCGGGCATTGCATAAGGGGCACCACTACTATGGGGTCTATATAAGGGGCACTACCAGTACAGTGACCATTGCTTAATGAGCGCTACAACTGTGGGCATTGTATAAGAAGCGCCACCTCACATGCACCGAAGCCGCACGCAAATGTACTTGCCCCTTCCATGGTGCCCCCCCTATCATTTTCTTCTGGATCCGCCCCTGAAGCCATCCTATGCATATTTTGCTATTCTGTGCATATTTATTTATTTTCATTAGATAAGTCATATGTGAAAGCTTAAAAATACTTTTTATAGGCTTACCATACTATCCCTTTAAATTGGGACACTCGTGAATACCTGCCGGTATGTGTACATACTTGCTGCAGCTGCTGTAGCCCAGGCTGCACACGGGAGATCTCGCAATGGTCACGCATGTACAGTGGAGCCAGTCGGGAGGTGAGATACAGCTCATTAGCACTAGGCTGATCGCTGATGCCCCGGTGCTCTGTCAGGGATCGCCAGAGGGAAGAGTTTTCACTCCCCCGCTCCAGCAGCCAAGATATTAACACCAGGGACGTGCACGCTAAAGCTGCGCTGGTCGGGAGCTACACTTAAAGTGCAAAGGCATCGCCGCTGTGCGATGCCTTTGCACTTCTGCGGGGGGGGGGGGGCTGGCACTGACATGCGGGGCGGGATAGCTCTGTGCTGGGCATCCTCCCGCATGTCAGGGAAGATGATCATAGCTGTGCTAAATTTAGCACAGCACCGATCAACTCGGAATGACCCCCTTTGGGCGGTATTCAAATGATATATCACACCCAATCTTCTTTCTAAAGTGATCCCCATTATCGCGCATATCGTGCCCACAGTAATCAGGTTTAGATGCGTAAAGCGCGCGGCGGGGGGGGGGGGGGTAGCGAGCTGAAATGCTTATTTTACGCCCGTCAGCAGAAACAGAACGGGTGTGGACGGGGGTGAAAATAATTGAATAACGCCCATTGAGTCCCATAATAAATTAGACCACATTAGCCCCAACAATAATTTGCACTACATTGGCCCCCCACAATAGATTACACATACAGTCCGACATGGGGTAATTCAGACCTGATCGCTCGCTAGCGTCTTTTGCAGCGCTGCGATCTGGTCAGAACTGCGCATGCGTATGCACCGCAATGCTCAGGTGCGTCGCACAGATACACAGCAATTTGTTGCTCTCCGATGGATTTGTGCGAAGAATCCATTCACACGGGCGATCGCAAGGTGATTGACAGGAAGAAGGCGTTTGTGGGTGGCAACTGACCATTTTCTGGGAGTGGTTGGAAAAACGCAGTCGTTCTCAAGCGTTTGCAGGGCGGGTGTCTGACATCAATTCCAGTCCCGGACAGGCTTAAGTGATCGCAGTGGCTGAGTAAGTCCTGGGCTATTCAGAAACTGTACAAACGCTTTTTGTACCGCTCGGCTGCACATGCGATCGCACACATGCACAGCTAAAATACACTCCCCGGTGGGCGGCGAATATATGTGAACGCAGGACTGCAAAAAACAGCTAGAGAGCGAACAGGTCTGAATTACCCCAGTAGCGGATCTTGCCACGGGCAAGCAGGACTTTTGCCCGGGGCGCCACCTCCCGGAGGGCGCAGGGCGCCATCAGGAGGGCTCCGCACCAGGGCAAGATCTGCTGCTGCTGTGCCCACCGCTGTGAAGGGAAACTAGACGCGTACGCGTCTAGTTTCCCTTCGTGGAGAGGTCCTTTACTGTGCGGTGCGCGATGACGTCATCGCGCACCGCACATTTCAGCGCTACAGTAGTCTGTACAGGGGGCGTAAATGACCACGCCCCCTGTACGAAGCCACGCCCCTATTGGCGCCCGGAGCGCACAAAGCCCCAGAACCGGCCCTGAATTACCCCCCATGTGACCTGCAGGTGCGGCTGATATAACATTTGCAGAGAGAGTTAGATTTGGGTGGGTTATTTTGTTTCTGTGCAGAGTAAATACTGGCTGCTTTATTTTTACACTGCAATTTAGATTTCAGTTTGAAAACACCCCACCCAAATCTAACTCTCTCTGCACATGTTATATCTGCCCCCCGCCCCCAGCAATGCACATGGGCCCTCATTCCGAGTCGTTCGCTCGGTAATTTTCTTCGCATCGCAGTGAAATTCCGCTTAGTACGCATGCGCAATATTCGCACTGCGACTGCGCCAAGTAATTTTACAATGAAGATAGTATTTTTACTCACGGCTTTTTCTTCGCTCTGGCGAACGTAGTGTGATTGACAGGAAATGGGTGTTACTGGGCGGAAACAGGCCGTTTTATGGGCGTGTGGATAAAAACGCTACCGTTTCCGGAAAAAACGCAGGAGTGGCCGGAGAAACGGGGGAGTGTCTGGGCGAACGCTGGGTGTGTTTATGACGTCAAACCAGGAACGACAAGCACTGAACTGAACGCAGATGCCGAGTAAGTCTGAAGCTACTCTGAAACTGCTAAGTAGTTTGTAATCGCAATATTGCGAATACATCGGTCGCAATTTTAAGAAGCTAAGATTCACTCCCAGTAGGCGTAGGCTTAGCGTGAGCAACTCTGCTAAATTCGCCTTGCGAGCGATCAACTCGGAATGAGGGCCATGGTTTTGCCCAACTGCTAACAAATTTGCTGCTACGATCAGTTCTGAATCACCCCCACAGTTATTACACACACAGTGATGAGCAATGCAAGCCTGGGAGGAGAGGCTCTCAGGCGAACATTTTACAATATCTATATTACAGAAACTAGTCCTACCTGATAAGTTGCCACCACACACTATACGGAATGCATTTTTGTGGCTCTGTACCACTGCCCGCTCCACGGCACCTGTCCCATGTTGACACTGGCTCCCGATAGGATGAAGCTGCTCCCACTTAGACGGCTACCTGCCATGTTTCGGGTCACGCAGCCGCCGCGGCCCTCCCCGCAAACGTTCCAGACATGCCTGCATTCTCTGGACCGCCGCAACACCCCTTAAACGCTGCCGCAACGCCTCTCCTCCCGCCCCACGAATGCCTCTGCCTGTCAATCAGGCAGAGGCGTACGCAGATGTGAGATTCCGTCGCATCTCACTGTGTGCGCATGCGCAGTGCGGCTTATGCACGTGCGCACACTTCACAGGGCATCAGCATGTGAACACAATTGTACCTGCACTCCAAGCTGTATCGGGCTCATCATACAAATTCACAGAGCAAGCTAGAAATCTGACATAACACATGATATACTGTATAAACAACACAGCAATATTTTTTTTTAACGTTACTGTTCATTTCTCAACTTTCCAGACTATGGGTTAGACACAGCTTAGTAGTGTTCGACTTAACTGCAACCCCAATGTTATTGTCAATATTATGATTGTCGAAATGACATACCGAATCCGCAGTATGTATATTGTACCAGTATATAGAGGTGCTTTCATCGATCTCCTTCTACAGAGCCTACAATTCCATATCTGC